>NC_081797.1:15032258-15639758 GCF_963082965.1 Carassius carassius | reverse complement strand
CTTTTATTGAAGGTGCAATAATCCAAGCCTTGCACAATTGATCTGAATTATTGTGTTAATTAAAATGTGTATTGTGAAAAACTCCATATGGACCGAACACACTTATATAATTACTTCAGGGAACATGAATTAATTTTGAAGAACTGGACAGAGGCCAGATTGTGGAGTTGGGTTACTGAAGCTCTCCCCGAATCTATCCAAGGCCTCTTTGAACGGCTGTGCCCAGATTCACTAATTAGTGCAGGCAGGGATGGTGCTTTACAAACGCACTACAGACAGATGAACCCAGATGGAGCCGTTGATAAATCACTGTACTGTCTCCTCTTAACCAATCAATGGATATATAGGACCAATAAATCAATACAAGTATCTGTAATATTGTAAAAAATATGAATCTGGTTCCTTTTTGACACAATGAACAAATAAAAATATTTTTATCACTGCAGATTTTATGCTGTTGATGAAATGCAAAAAATGTTAATAAATTAAAAAAAATAATAAATGCCTAAGACAGAGGGGAGACGGGGCAAGTTGTCACAGTTTTTATTCCTGGGAATATTTATCTTCTAAAATAAATGCCAAAATGTGTCGGAGAAAAAAAAAAGATTGTATGCAGTCACACTCCTCTGAGAAATTAAGACAGTCAGCGTATGAGAATGTGGTACATCTACTACATTAGTATTTTATTTCATATTAAACTTTTACTCACTGTGCAGCAGTGTGAGCTCAGAAACGCTTCACATGGGCTTTTTACAATGTCAATTGTCTTATCTTCTGTCATAAGGGAATTTCAAGGCACATTAATGCAAAAATAATTTTTTATCAGTATTTTTGTCTAGTATAAAGTATGTTTTCTTGTAAAAAAAATAAATATCAAGAATATTTTAGAAAAATAATTGCATAAAATACTGAGAGGGTCTTGTTTCTCAGAATATATATCTATATATATATATATCAAGATTTTAAGGGATGAATTATATAGTAAAGGTCTATGATAGTCTACTTTACCTTAATATTTACTGAGATAAAAAGTGTGACAGCTTGCTCCAAACTTCCCTATTTCTTGAATAAACTGTATTTTTATTATTTAAATTTAAGTTGTAGTGTAATTTTAATTAATATTATCATTAATTATCTACTTGATACATTCATTTTAGCAATTATAAAATAAGAAAATCATTATTTATTTATTATATAATAATTAAATTTTCATAGATAATTTGTATGTAATTATATATAACATTATATATTAATTATATAATATTTATTATCCATTAATTAATGCATTATTTCAATAATGAATACATTTTTTAAAAAATGTTAATTATTTCATAATGTACATCAGTTTTCTTTTTATAAAAGCATTTAAATGGTTCTTTCCAACAGAATACAAAAATCTGTATCTGAGAAATATTTACTGCAGTAAAAACTTGCTCCATCATTTGTTGAATAAAGGTTTCTAATTTTTATAGTTGTATTGCAATATTCATACATTAATATTATTATTAATGAGTCTTTTAATTAATTTATAAATCAATTATGCAAGTAATTTAAAAAACCTATGTAATAACATATACTGAACTATTATTGTTTATAAAATTTAAATAGTTATTTTAACATTTATTTAAAATAAAATACAAATGTAAAATAAAAAATACCAGTGGAGTAAATAAAAAAGCTATACCCTCTGAGGTGTCAATATAGTTTTGCTTCCCAATTAAATGTATTTTGCTTAAATGATATTTAGATATTTGCTGGAAAAGGGTTTTTTTTTTTTGCGCAGTGCAATAACACAGTCAGTGTGAGCTTCACGTTCATTTGCTCTCTGTCATCTTCTGCAAGCTGAGCCTCTCTCTTTCATGATCTTTATTCCCTCTGCTAAAACGCTAAAAAAGTTCCCCAGTTAACCGAGGCGCAAGGGTGAAATCGGGCAGGCGTCAGATCACAACGCTGTTGATGAACAGATCTTTGGAAGAGCTTTGGCTTTTCTCTCCTCTTAAACACATCTTCCTAAACTCAGACAAATATATCCAGGAGCCATCAGTGGGATCTCTGCAAGTGTCTATAATGAATAATTGTTATTACAGCATGCAGGAAGCTGGTGTCAATCACGACTGTGAGGCTGCGGAAAAGACGAAGTGAAATAAACATGAAACAAGGCGAAAACTCGAAAGGAAGTTATATAAAGCTCAGCTCCTTGAAGCTCAGCGTCGTACCTCTTTACCCTCAGCGCGTCTGTTCTATAATGGCACAAAGCAAGGGATGGGAAATATGTTGTCTTTTTCATCTTCCTGCCTTTTGTTAACATGTATAAAGTAAAAGAGGAGAGAGGAGGAGGGTGCAGAAGACGGCGCAGAGGGTGCCTGGGATTGGACCCGGTCCCTGTTCACCCAATTAAAGGAATCTTGTGCTCAAAGCCCCAGTCTGGCAACATGTGTTCTGACATTTGTCTTCCTGAGTGTTGGAGCTCCACGGAGCTAAAGGATAAATTAGATGCCCGCCCAGCTTCAGAGACCGGTCGCTAATCTGTGATGGCTTGAATTTGTCAAGAATCATGAAGAAGACGACACGTGCCTCCCCTTAAATAATCCTGACATAAACTCCATAATATCCCGAAGAAACGTAGATAGATGAAAGCACGTTCTTTAAGCCTCTGTTTTGTGTTTGTTCAAGCTTTCTGGACGTTATCTTTGTTGACAGTTTGGTTAAGGCGATAATACTATTTTCTACTCCAAATGTAAACACTGTCTCTACGTGTTTGGGAATCGTGACCAGCCCAGTATAGAAACACTGGCTCAACCAAGTGAGTTTGGGGTGGGGCTATTTGTTTTTCGACCAATGGCCGATTGGGGAGTGTGTTTGGGAAAAAATGCATTTGTGTGTTGGTTGTGTTTGGCTACTTTAGTACTGTTGCCATCGGTTGTTTTTCATGTCCGCGAGTCCGCCAATAACATGATATTAAGCCCCTAAATTGCTTACTTTACCAGGGGAACCCTACCAATAAAAAGTGTATTTTACCCCCCGGAATGTTTTATTTACTTTAATCACACCCTCGAAATGTGATTGGGCTAGTTTTGAGTAGCAATTTTGTGTTTTTTGTTGAGAAAACCTGGTAACCCTGGGTGACACAAACATTGCAGAAATTACACGTGTACATTTTATTTCTTAGTTATTGTGATTCAACTTTGTGTAATTTTTGCCATAATGTCAATGAACCCTATAAATTGAACTAGATTGTATAGATTCATTTCAGTTTAAAATTTTGATTAGAGATGCTGTGGGTCAACAATTTTTCGACGTTTCTAATGATAAAATTATAATTTAAAGATAATTTATGATTCACATTTGATTTGCTAATTCAAATATTCTCATAATTTGGAATATGTTTGCTTATGAAACTATTGCAGATAATCTTTTATACTGTATATATTTTGATATTTATGAATCTGTATGCATTAAATGAGAATCGTGACGTGTAGCAAAGCTGGCTCAATCAATGGCGTGAGTTTATGGTGGGGCTATTTGTTTGTTCGACCAATGGGAGATGGGGGGGGGGGGTTGTTTTTGGGAAACTTGTTTGGTTTGAAAAGTCTTTTTTTATTTGGTGTGGTACATTTTGCAGAAATTACACTTTTAAATCTTATTTCTTAGATTTTGCAATTTCGTAGAGATTTCATTTGCGTAATTTTGACTACAATATCAGAGAACCTAATAAATTAAACTTGATTAATTTCACTTTGGTTTACAATCTTGATTAAGGACGTTGATGCTGGTTCAACATTTTTTTGATGTTAATACTGATAAAAAAATAATTTAAAGCTCATTTATGATTCAGATTTGATTTGATGATTCAAATATTTTGGGATATGTTTGCCTATGAAACTCTGCAGATAATCTTATATACTGAATCTATTTTAATATTTATTCTTATGATTACTTATGCCTAAATAGGAATCATGAGCAGCCCAGAATAGCAATACTGGCTGAACCAATGGCATGAGTTCAGGGCGGGGCTATTTATTTGTTCAACCAGTGGCAGACACAGGGGGTGTTGTTCAGGAAACCAGTTTGGTTTAAAATAATCGTTTAAAGTTTATGTATGAGTCACGTTTGATTTACAGATTGAAAAAGTCTCATATTTTGCTGTATGTTTGCATACAAAACTCTTGAACATAATCTTATATACATGCATATATTTAAATATTTATTCTTATGAATATTTATGCATTAAATGTTCATTAAATATTAAATGAATGCAGTCTTTAATGCATTTTTTGATGTTTCCATCATCATCACCTTTGCATAAAATATATCCAGAAGATTCCTGATTTTTACATTTTTTACTGTTTTACATGAACAGCTTCACATGAATCTCTTGCAGATAATCATTATATACAGATATTCATTTCAGTTTAAATCTTGATAATGGGCAATGGATCCTCTGTATTATGATTATGAACATGAAATGAACATTTTACTTTATGCACTGTGCATACAAAATGTTTCCTAGTGCAATGGAAAAATTCAAAAGGATGGGACCCTTAACATGTATTTAAAAAGTAGCTAAATTATGATTTTTTTGCTGACTTTAAGGTGCCTAACCCTAAAACAGTCCTTCACAACCCTTGAAATTCTACTAAAACTAGAACATAATTTCTCACTAAGAGTATTTAATGAGACTTATGATGTTTATCCTAACCTTATGCACTTTTTAAAGTCATTCTAATATATTTTTAATCCACGTTGACTTTACATTAGCCTATTCCTGACCTGTTTTGTTGATTGTACTCGAAAAGTACGTGCTAAACCAGTGTCGAGTTCCCTTAGTGACATCATTGGCTCCATTCAGTCATTTGCTGAGATTAATATGAAAATCCACCAACATACACACACAGACAAAACACAACAAACATTTGTCTCCCCCCACACGAATACATGCACATCCCTCGACCTTTTCGAAGACCCACACACCTCTGGCCTAGTATTTGCAGAGCATGCCGCTGATAGTTGGCCATCTTACGCACCTTTTGGGATGGTGTGCGAGTGTGTGTGTGTGTGTGTGTGTGTGTGTGTGTCTCTCGCAAGGTGAGTTGCAGCTAGAGGAGAAGGCAGGCTCGCGGTCAGCAGGGAGCGACTGGGCTGCGGGGAGAGGCTCTTAACTTCTGTCAGGTACAAATAACCACGCCATTTTTCACCTCCTGATTTTGAGCGCCGCAAGTCTCCCCAGTCATTTGAACTCTACACACATCCCATGATTCAATTCTGACTCTGGACACTTTGAGAGGCACGAGCGCAACAGATCTGAACACAACACAACGACCTGTCCGATACATGTGATCTGTGCTCATGCGCTCAGCCTGTATTCTTATAATTGCATAACATTGCCAAGAGACGTGGACGTGGAGCTTTAGTCAAACTGGTGCGCTCTATACTAGCGATCAGTTAATTTATTCAGAAATACCCTGCTAGTTAAACGATTGGACATGCTTGGATTCATTTATTAATTAATCCCCAAAAACCTTTTGTTATAAGAACCTGTGCTAATGTACGTAAATGCTTAAAATATTCATTTTTAAACAAATACAAAACCAGATTTATTTATTTATTTATTATTATGTTTTGAATTATTTATTGAGATGAGTTGGACTGGGTATTTATCTATATATGTCATAACTTTTGATGTTTTTGAAGTAGTCAAATGTAAAAAAACAAACAAACCAAAAAACAACTGATAATAATAACATTTATAATAATAACAATCGAATCCATAATCCTGACTTTTAACCTTAAAAATGATTTCAACACTTCAAAAATAAAAATAAAAAAATAAAATAAAAAGTGAAGATTTGACACAATTTTATAAATATTAGTTTTTTCAAAATAGCCATGTGACATCACTTGACATTTTTTAATTCTATCATCAAATTCAAAACTCATTTGATCCTTTTCAACTAATTCAAAATAAAATTTTCAAGATTTTACTGTTTCATCAGTTTGGACATTCATATTTGTGATTGATTCTTCATTGGTTATTGTTTCATGTGCTGAAATAAACGCTTTTATCCAAAGCGACTTACATTACATTCAAAGTATACATTTCAGCAGTTTATTCAAATGTCTATGGATAGCTCTTGTTGCAGAGGATTTTGACACTTTTAGGCATCTCAGAGCTGCTAGATGGTGCTGTTTGGTAGCATTGCCTGGTTACACCACAGAGACATCTTAAGTGGACTCGCGACGCCTTGTTTCTTCATTTTTAAATGTATATTATTAGAACAGACTCAGTCAGATAACATAATAAGTATAAATGTGGTCTGAAACGATGTAGAAAGCACTGAGAGCTGGATTAATGCTCCTGATTGAAAGGCTCTCTCACAATGCCCATGAGCTGTTCTGTGTGTGTGTGTGTGTGTGTGTTGGTGTCAGACATCTGTCTGCCATGCTGCACATCAGTCATTACTTTGAACTTCCACAAACGTGTCACTCCATCTCTCAGTTTTGATGTCTGCGTCAGATCAGAGTTTTACACACAATGGAGGCACTCTGTGTCGCTGCTCTGCTCTCCGCATCAGCCGCAACATTTCTGAGCTGTAGAAAGACAACACAACTTGTAATGGCATTATTATTTTTACTGATGAGATAAAGAAGGATGTTATGGTCTTTGTATACAGGAATATATTGAATCCATGACCCATGACCTGGGAATCGAACCAGTGACCTTGATGTTATTGGCTATAAACCAAAAACAGTCAGTAAATGGGACACATATTACGTTTTGCTGATAAATTGAAAGATTTTATGGTCTAAGGATTAAATACATATGGCAAAAATGCAAACTCTAAGTATAGATTTTAACAGTACTTGAGAGTCGACCCTTGCTATCAAAAAAAACACACAAACAAAAAAAAGATCAGTAAGCAGGATTTATTATATGTTATTAAGGAAATGAAGGATGTTGTAGTTTTTATACATATATAATGTGTAAGAGAGAGAGAGAGAGAGAGAGAGAGAGAGAGAGAGAGAGAGAAAAGTTATTATATTAAATATGATCATTTTACATCATGACGTTTTCTTTGTTGAAATTTTTTAAATCCACTTTTAGGTTATTTACATATACAGTATTTATTTAACATATAGATTTTTGCTATCTAGTTCCCTATCTGTCGGTCACTACGAGTTATGTCGAAAGACATATGGGGTCTCACTTGGGAGGCCAATCATCTCTGAATTTAAGAGAAAACGCCAATGAAAATTGGCTAGTGGATTAACACAACTGAGCCACTCCCCGTGCCACGGGTATAAATAGGGCGACAGGTGCATCCACTCATTAGATTTTTGCTTCGGAGCCGAGTGGTTGTATGAAAGCTGTTATACTCCACAAAGCCATTCATCTGCTGTGTCGGGAAGCTGTTCTGGTTGGCAGTACGGCGCAAACAGCGGTGTCCCTTTCAGCGATTCCCCTGGGCGCTTCCACTAAGAGAGCAGATTTCCTAAAAGAGCAAATCGCGGACGATTCGTGTCTTTTTAAAGACGCCGTTTCGTCCGCGTCCTTCTGGATGCGGTCGTTTCCTGTTCTCTGACAACGGCCACGTTCGTTGTCTTCTGTGTCTGGGCATTCAGCACGCTGAAGGCGCGTTCGTGGATGGTTCATGCAGGCACTGCGTGTGTGACCATGGCAACGCTGCGATCGCGTCTCTCCTTTCTTAAAGGGAAAGGAGCAGACCCCTCTGTCACTACCCGTTCCGGTTTCTCTGTCACGAGCAGAGGACCGCTGGCTAGTGCTCTGGGAGATTTGGAGGTGACCGTGAGAGCTTCTCCGCCGGGCCACGCCCCACGGACCTCTTACCCCTTCCGCAGTGTTTGTCCTGTGCGGCTGCTGGGTGATTTTGCTGGGCTGTCTTATGGCAGTCCCAACAGGTCATTCAGTTTGCCGCCGGGGATCAGATGTCGATTGCAGCATCGGGGATGGGCTGTTGACCTCTGTGGATGAAGATTCGGCGGGGCTGCCCTTGTGCTCATGCTCCTCGTGACAGCCCCTCCCTGGCGCATCCCCCTGAGGAGAGACCTTCTCTCTCAGGGGCTTGGCACCATTTGGCACCCGCGTCCAGATCTCTGGAACCTCCACGTGTGGCTTCTGGATGGGACGCGGCAGACCTAAGTGATCTGCCCCCAGCGGTGGTAGACACTATCACTCAGGCTAGAGCCCCTTCTACGAGGCAGGCCTATGCTCTGAAGTGGAGTCTGTTCATGAATTGGTGTTCTTCTCACCGAGAAGACCCCCGGAGATGCCCGGTCAGAGTCGTGCTTTCTTTCCTGCAAGAAAGGTTGGAGCGTGGGCTGTCACCCTCCACCCTGAAAGTGTATGTGGCTGCCATTGCAGCCCATCACGATGCAGTGGACGGCCGGTCCCTGGGGAGGCATGACCTGATCGTTAGGTTCCTGAGGGGTGCCAGAAGGTTACATCCTCCTAGGACACCCCTGATTCCCTCCTGGGACCTCTCTATTGTCCTGGCGGGACTTCAGAGGGGTCCCTTTGTAGCCACTGGATTCAGTCGAGCTTAAGTTCCTGTCTCTCAAGACAGCGCTCCTGATCGCGCTCACTTCCATCAAGAGGGTCGGGGACCTCCAAGCATTTTCGGTAAGTGAAGAGTGCCTTGTGTTCGGGCCGGCCTACTCTCACGTTGTCCTGAGACCCCGGCCTAGATACTTGCCCAAGGTTCCCACCACTCCCTACCGAGACCAGGTGGTGAACCTGCAAGCGCTGCCCCTGGAGGAGGCAGATCCAGCCTTGGCGTCACTGTGTCCCGTAAGAGCGCTTCGCATATACGTGGACCGCACCCAGAGCTTCAGAAGCTCTGAGCAGCTCCTGGTCTGCTTTGGAGGTCAGCAGAAGGGGAAGGCTGTCTCTAAGCAGAGGTTGGCCCACTGGATAGTGGATGCCATCGCCTTGGCTTACCATTCCCAAGGCGAGCCGTGCCCCCTGGGGGTGAGGGCCCACTCCACACGGAGTGTGGCCTCCTGCTATGCACTGGCGCATGGCGCCTCTCTGGCAGACATCTGTCGAGCTGCGGGCTGGGCGACACCTAACACCTTTGCGAGGTTTTACAACCTCCGTGTGGAGCCAGTTTCTTCCTGTGTGTTGGGTAATAGGTAATTGGCGGGAAGGGCTGGCTGGGTGTCACGCTTGCTGCGCCATTCCCCCTAACACGGGGATGTGATCGCCTTTCTTCTCCCAGTAGAGTTCCCGGTTGGCGTACCCTGGTCGAGCATCATCCAGCACCCTCGGCAGTCAGACTTGGCGGAGCAGTCTGTCGCCAGGCCCAGTACTGGCGTTAGCATGCCCGGAGTTCCGGTCAGCCCCTGTACTGGGCTAGGTGTTCATATGGCTTGGTTCCCTACGGGTAATCCCATATGTGTATTCTTCCACGGTAAGGTTTCCCTCTTGGCAAACCCGTGTCTTCCCTTGGCAGACCCGTTCTGTCAGTCTCTTCTGGCAGCCGTTCCATCCCTACTCCAAGGTAGGACCTGCCTCAGAGACCCCTTCCATATGTAGTACTGCCCCCTGGGTCAGTCCATATCGGTATATTCACATGTCACCTCCCTACGGGTAGGATATGGTCTCCGTAGCGACCTTTTCCTAGGCTCGCTTCCCCATTGTCTTGCCAGCTGAAAGAACAAATAGGGAAGATTTGAAGCAATCTTTCTCTGAAGGTTGAAATCCCTTCCATTAACTTTATGTGGGCGGAACAGCAGCGTGGCCTTCTCCAGCAGCGATGTACTCACCCTTTGGTCCCTTCGGTACCAAGGTCAGTGAATTTGCGCTGGGGCTTTGGGAAGGTTACGACCTTAAGCGTAGCTTTTGTGGCACGCCAGGGCTTGTCGACAATTGCAGCGCCACAGGGTTGTGACGGTGTTCAGGTTGTGGCGTTTTCCATAGGACCCCATATGTCGTTCGACATAACTCGTAGTGACCGACAGATAGGGAACGTCTCGGTTACGTACGTAACCCTCGTTCCCTGATGGAGGGAACGGAGACGTTATGTCCCCATGACACAACCTTGAACCGTTCGCTGTTGCCGGGACACGTTCTCGGCTCCTCAGCGTAAAACCTAATGAGTGGATGCACCTGTCGCCCTATTTATACCCGTGGCACGGGGAGTGGCTCAGGTGTGTTAATCCACTAGCCAATTTTCATTGGCGTTTTCTCTTAAATTCAGAGATGATTGGCCTCCCAAGTGAGACCCCATATGTCGTTCGACATAACGTCTCCGTTCCCTCCATCAGGGAACGAGGGTTACGTACGTAACCGAGACGATCTTTTTGCCATTTTAATTATGATTCGATATGAATCTCCATCTCAATACATCACTAATATTGTGGTATACAATATTTTCAATATTTTCTGATTGATTTAAATATGCACATTTTTCACAAATACTGTACACCCAGTGTATAAATAAATAAACTAAAGAATAATAATAACAACATAGGGACTGTTTTAAAATTGTATTCAACCCCTAATTATGATTTTTCTTCTTTTTTTTAAGAGCACTGAGTAAAGAACGATTTAAAAAAAAGAAAAAAAGAATACCATTCTAAATAATTTATTTTCAAGTGAAATCATTCTCCCTTGGAAGCAGTCAAAAAGTGAAATATGTTTTTCCATAGCAAAAACTGTGTTTTCATTTATTTTAAAATATTTTGAAGTCCAAGAAAATGAATCTCTGTACATTTCCATGTGCAAAGCTAAAGCTTATATATCAAGAATGAAAGGATCGTTTTAAACACATAAACGATCAGTCTGCAGTTTTTGTTTTTGCCAAACGCCCAAATATAACAACTAAAAAAGGCCTATAGATACATTCTTCCATATTTTTTTATTTGGCTGTAAACTTTATCTGAAGGGTGTCCTGTCTGGGGGCCCGCGCTGTCCTCTTCAAGTGCTCTCTTGATTTGAAATATTGTCTTACATAATGAGGGAGAAAAATAGAGCGGCTCTGCACTCCTGCGCCGGTGTCAGTTTAATCAATCATTTTTAAACACAGGCAGGCATGGAGAGTCTCCCGCCCGGCATCCGCCGTATCCTTCCCCTGCTCCGGTCTAGCACGGCGGCAGCCATTCATCATCACTCAAAAAATGAAAGCGTTGGTGTATCAGACTCGTCCTTGCCTCTTCTTGGATTTAAACACAGGGGTGGGGGCTGATGGGAAGGGTGGCAGTGGGCCGATGGCGGGAGGTGATCAGTGATGTAAGAAAGGAGAGTTTTCCCTCTGCTCTCTTTTTCTTCCTTGCGCTCATTCTCCTGTCTTTCCGTCTCCTTTGCTCTACTTTCCTATTCACAGCATTTTGAAAGCACGGGACGTGGGAGGCCAAAGGTCAGGATGGCGGGAGATCGAGGGGTCGGTGCGTAACTTGAATGGGGGCAAAGAGGAAGCGGGCTTCATCTTGTGGACTTTTCCCTGTGGAAAGTTTGGAATGGGCCGTTTATAAGTCACACACACTCAATTACACTCACTCGTCCTTTCAACATATGAATTTCGGATCCATTGGGATTGTCCGTTGGTTTGGAGAGGAAGCTGTGCAGGTGAAAAGTTCAACCTGTCTATTTTCAAAGGGAAAACGCGTACAGGCGGTACATTTTCAATCACGTTTGGGCCATGAAAAGCAATTACATAATGTGATGTCTTCCTTCGAAGTGTCTTGTTTGTTGTTTTAACGTGACTTTATATGATGTTTGCGTTCTGTGGTCACACCCGTGTAAGTCAAAGACTTGTCCCGGGTTTGTGTAGGTGCTTCATCTTACACTCCAGCAAATACTAACGCACACACACTGACATTTAAAACCAGTCTGTAGATGTTCCCACATTTTCCCTGGCGGATCATCACGCTCTGCATTTTTGTGCCGGGAAATGTCGCCCCACGGACTAATTATCCCCACGTAAATGCATAAACATGGCAGGCTGTGATTCCGCCTTCTTTTCTTACTCCTCACCGTTCTCAACTAGCTACGTGACTCTAAACATGCTTATTTTCCTCTGCTAGTGGAGCGCGCAACACAAGCCGAACATTTTCATTTGGTGACAAAATTCACTTGTACTTGTTTCACTTGTTCATTTGCATCAGCGTTTAATTTATTGGTCTGAAAGACACTCTTAGTCTTAGAGACAAGAACTTAGAGGAGTGTCTGACAATGCAAACAAAGTCAAATCAACCATGCGCGTAAATACCCATATAAACAATGTGTTGATGAAAGCTTGTTAACCCTTTGGGGATGTTGTATGCTATAATTTTTTTTGTTGCACAGCAAGTTATCAACCTGGACAAACTGTTTTGTTCCCAAATCTAATGTAATTTGTTATATAGACAGGATTTAAAGGAATCTTATGTGAACTCTAAACACAAAAGACTATTTAGAATGTATTGCGATGATCTCTGAAATAAAGTTAATTCAAAATGTATTAGTGGTGGATCTTTCAGTGATCCCTCCTACAGGTTTCATCATTATTACAGTAGATTGTAACAAGTGATATAAGTACTTTTAAGTGATAACTGATTTATTCACAAATGATTTGTTCAACACACTGATTCATTCAGAAACAAAACTTGTGACTGTTTATGAATGAGTCACTGTATCAGTCGCTCAATGCATTCATTTAAAAATGCAGATTCATTCAGTAACTAAATTTGTGACAGTTTATAAATGAGTCACTGAATCATTCGTTCAACTGATTCATTTATGTTTATTCAGGAGCCAAACAAATTGCTCTATTTAAGAGTGAGTCATTAACTCAAGTGATTCATTCTAAACACTAATTCATGCAGGAACAAAACAAGTGACTGTGGCTGAATACAAATATGCGTGCTTCTATAATATATTGTAGGGAGTATGGGAAAAGAGTGGCATGTCCGAATTCACAGTAGTCCGAATTTACCCGCAGTTCACAAATTTACCCAGATGACCTATACTATTTCCAACAAGGTATGCATCCAATGGACACTTTACTATGCCATGAGGCTTAATCAGAGAGTATGTGATTTTAGATGCAGCCTTTGTTTGTAAGTGAAACGCTGACTCATTTAATCAACTGATTAATTTAAGACACTGATTCATTCTGAAACGAAAACAGAAGTCTTGCTGAAGTTACTTCCTTAATTTACTTTTATTTCATTAAAATACTAAGTGTTATAAATAATCTTATTAGGTTCTTTTATTTAGAAAAAAGGGCAATTACCAAAACTTGATTGTAATAACCTGCTAAAAAAAAGAAGCAAAAAAAAAACATAAAATTCTAATGGTCCCCACTACAAATGCCATTACAAACATTACAAATCATAAAAAAAAAATGGTTTTTACTGTAGTGTGTTTTGGGACATATTACATTAGGATTTATTGGTTTTAACAAGCCACCAATAGAAGGTGACCAATTACCTGACCCACATGGTCATTACATTTGCCATTAAAAACAATACAGGTCCCATTATAGCGAGCAAAACCATTACACATTTTGTGATGGTGACTGTTGTTTTTTCCAGCAGGGAACTCTTACTAGAGTATTATGTTGTTAGCTTAGCTTTTTTATTATTTAAGTTATAATTGTATAATTTTTTATACTGTATATATATTTTTATTATTCCTTTAGTTTCTCCTTGTGATCTCATGTTCAAATAATTCAGGCACACAAACTTTGTTTCAACATTAGTTTACTTACAAGCCAAACCGCTATATTCAGACAACGTTATAGTCATTTAAAATGCTTTAACGTCGTTTTTCAGGCAATTCACTTTTAACCCACTTGTCAAAGGCCAAGCAGACTACAGGCATCTCAAGATCGTTACAACCTCTTCTGTAACCTGTTTCAGTTTACAGTAAAATATTGAGAAGTTTGAGCTGTTGAGATTCTTGTGGTTATTCCACTTACTGCTAACAGCATGTGGAAACATAAAGCAGCAGGACAAAGCTGGGCACTTTTGGAAAATTACACTCAATTGTGTTTGTTGCGAAAAAATGGTGCAATATTGTAAAAGAAAGTCACTAGTTCTTCTTTTTCGGAACCCCTCCCTGGACTGTTTGGATTTGTATAAACCTCCAAAAAAGAAGAATAATTGAGAGGAATTCAATGTCATATTTTCTCATTATTTTGTTTACGGGCTGAGGATGGGACCAAATGTTTGGAAGCCTGTATAAACTCTGCTTCCAAAGGAAGGTTAAAGGGTTTTACTTAAGAGTGGCAGTATAAACAGTTCTTGAATTAATTGTGGTTTCTTCCATAAATGGTTTTCGATTGTTGATTCTTTCAAAACCAAATCGCTTAATTTAAAGTCAACATTAAATCATAACTGGCCATGTCTTAAAGGGGTCATATGATGCGGTTTAAATTTTTCCATTCTCTTTTAAGCTCTTGATGCATGAAGAAAATCTGTAAAGATGCAAAGAATGAAGTCTCAAATACAAAGAAATATTATTTTTATTCTATTATTTTATTTATAGGTTAAGACTTGTCCATGGCCCCCTAAAACGTTTGAACACACCCCCACATATCTATTTCACTGTGTTCCCAGATTTGCATAACACCACCCAAATAAAGAACACCACCCACACAAAGAAAGAAGGTGTAACTTTTATGCTTGCTGTAGTATTTTTGCCGCCGCCACCGCCTTGTTGTGGAGATGATGTGTGTTTCACTGTGAAAACAAAACTACTTTGTTTGGCCTTCCAAACGAGGACGATATCCGCTCCGTCATGCCTAAAACTGATCCGTTCTGGTCGCTGAGGAAATATATAAACTTCTCGCTGTGGATCGCCGGATCAGCGTTCACCATGGACAAAGCAGAGTCCAGCCCAGGGTCATCACATGCAGTTGCCACAAGCCTGTTGGCCATTCCTTCATCGAAATCGCAGGGTATTTAATAAATGAAACCAAACAAAAGCAAAAACAAGAATAGCACAAGGGAACAATAACATTGCAGGAAACAATAAATGACAAAGGACAAGTGAAACACAAGAGCATACAATATATTCACAGGGGGCTTACAAGCTTAACAAGATAACAAGACCTCTGGGGAGATTAATCAAGGGGAACCAATGAATGGACTACATACTGACTACAAACGGAACACAGGAAACACAATAAAGTCCAGATAAGACACAGGGAACATTGAAATAGCCCCACAGCTAAGAAACAAAACAAAATTAAAAAAAGTTAACAAAACAGAAAACACACAACAAAAAGTCCAGGAGGGTGGTGGAGCATAGGCACAACAGGGGGAGGTATAATGTTCCAGACCCATGGAGTGGACGATGGCCTGGAGACTGTGGTGGAGTAAGTGACCAGGGCAGAGCCAGCGAAGCTGAAAACAAGGGAGGAGCTGAAGGATCAGGTGTCCAAGGTGGAGCTGAAGACCAGGGCAGAGCCGACGTATCAGGCTGCCAATGTGGGGCTGGGGACCAGGACGGAGAAGACCCCCAAGATGGAGCAGACGAGGCAGGAGACCACCACTCTGGACCAGGTGAGAAGGATGTCTAAGAAAAACCTCATCATGGCGGCACATACATAACTGTCACAGAAAGCACAGATAGGTTAGTAATGGCCTTTGTGGTCATAACAAAACTGGCAGAGAGTTCTGTGACAAGGCAGGCAGAGGTTTCAGAGATGGCCTCCTTGGGAGTTTCAGGAGCAGTAGCCACCGACATGAAAAATTCTGTAATGTCGCCGCCACCTTGGGAGAAATGAGTACAGCCCAAGCACACAGAATGGCAGCTGCCTTCACAGGAAGCATTGTGAACAAAGGAACAACCTCTGGGACAGGTAGTGCTGTGACTGCCGGGCTTGAGAGCGCTGAAGATGCTGGGATTGAGATGGCAGCCGCTGGCACCAACATCAACGGCGGATCCGCCAGGCTGGACATCAGTCACATCTGTCTTGAGACAGGTCCAGTGGCCAGGATGATGCCGGCTGGTGGTGTCTGTGGTGGATCTGGCTCCATGGCAGTCGGCGCCTGGGTCGTGTAGCACCCAATCCCCCATCCCCAACCAAAAACTCCCACACATAGTCCTCAACAGGACAGTACACTCACCTGGTTTAGGTTAACTACTTCTAGATCCAAATTTTGGTCAGTAATTTTGTAATTTGCTGGTAGAGAAGGCATGTATTGGAGACACTTTTAGACTTTTAGTTTAGACATAGAGAACATGTAACAGTTATGCTACAGTACATAGTGCCCAATTTTCATGATCTAATCAATTCTCAGTGCTCTTAATTCTCATTTATTACATTGAATATTCTGTTTCAATTCTAAATGCATCACATTACAGAAGTAAATATGTAAAATTATATATATTATACGTATGCATAACTAGCATAGCTACTTTTGTATAAATATTTATTTAGGTGTATTACGTATGCGGCACAGGTATGACGATTTCCAAAGCGCATATATTTCTGACCTGTAATTCAGCATGATTTACTCATCAAACAAGCACAACCGCACCCGTCAAGCGATACTAAACAAACAATGTCAGAAAACTCCGAAAACCGGTCCTATATACAGTACACACAACCTGAACCACATCAGCATTTCCTTACATAACCTTACAGAACCGTCTAGACATTATGGTGCTTAATTTGTATGCCCCTCATTAACTAGAAGCCAGTTAATGAGGATGTTTAATATCTTCAGAGAAAGGGAGTGTCACTACGAGATGAGAGAGAACAAGTTCATACACTTCCACCAATGCAATAGTGTGAGAATTCATGCAAAATTACATTTCCAAATTCAGATTTGTGAGAGAGTCATAATTACTCTAAAATCAATACGCATTGTTGTAAGATAATGGAAATGGTCTGTTGAAGATAAAAGCCAAAGGTGCAGATTATCTCCCCAAATGGAGGGGAAAAAATATGAAGTAAGAGGAAAATGGATCTGTAATGACCATTCTGACAGACACCGTTTGTGTTTTTAGCCAATGCAAATGTAATATGTTGTTTTGTCAATGTTCCATAACACCTCGCTTTTCACTGTTTCTGATTCAGTAAAGACCACAAGAGGCAGAAACCAATCTGACCGAGTCGATGCCATAATAGGGCCAATTATCCAGGTGGAGGAGATGTGGTTTGGAGAGCTACCAAATTACATAACCTTAAAGGCGATGATGGTTGCGCAAACGGGTTTTGATTTGTCCGACAGTCTTGCGAATTTATTAGTACATGCTATGAATCCTGCTACTGTATTATGAAACATGCCAGCAACAAGAACAGAGAAAGTGGTTTTAAAAACAATAAATATCACAAAAGATAAATACTCATGTAACATAAATTCAGTATTATAATACTAATAGTAATACTAATAATAAATTATGATGAACACAAAACCCAAACAAATAACCAACGTGATATATGTTTAATATTCTGTTTTTCCATAATGGTCAAAAGAGAGTATTTAAAAGTCCATAAAAAACTAACTAACTAACAATAAATAAAAAGGTCAAATAAAACGCACACAATATTATTTAGATTATTATTTATATAATATTACATTTTATATGTATTGAAATATGTTCTATGTAAAGCAATTTTAAATAATAGTAATAGCAATGTATATTTTATATAACATTTTACATAATATATATTTTTATTATTATGTAAATATTATTTTAATATTATATTTAATTATTAAGAAGAAGAAAAATAATTATCATCATAAACATAATCACCAACATAAATTCTGGATTCTTTTACATATATTTATTTACAGCTTCTGAAAGCTTCTTTCTTTACAGCTTCTTTTCACCCACAACAAATAAAATACTTCAAATCTTTTTTCTCATTTAAATGAGAATTTAATCACTTAATATCCTGTTTTTCATTATGTAAATGAAATAGGCGGCTAACACGGTTTCATGTCGACTTTCCTGCAATAATTCTTTTTGAAAACCAATATAAGATCGATTTATTTGAGTTTGGACCAACCTATTTTCATCTTTTAATACCATAGAAGTGCAATTCCACAAAGAAACGCTGCTGCGAGTTATCTTTCGTCACTGCCGAGCTGACTATCATCTCTAAAATGAGGAGAAATGAGAGGCATTATTTGCCTGACAGGCTTGTTATAAAGAGTAAATGAGAAAACATGTAAGCAATCATTGCGAGGAACACCCAGACATCATAAAACGCTTTTAAATCAAGGGACTTGAAGTCAGTAGGCCAAGCAGAGTATGTAGTGATGATTTGGAGGAAAAAAAACACACAAAGATTAGATAATAGTAGCCTAGTAATGGGAAATAATAATAGCAGAAAAAAAGGATAATGCAATTCTGATGGCAGATGCACAACAAAAGCTTCAAGCCGAACTAATTCAGAATGATTGGTTGATTAAAACACAGACTTTCACTTTCAAATAACAAATGACTGGCCACACAGATCAACCATAACTGACAATAAATGAATAAATAACAGTCACTTTATCATCCCTTGTCAGGGGCAGATCAATAACGCTCATAAGGGAGTCTCTACAACAATAACAAAATACTATATAGAATTTCAAATTGAAAGGTGAAAATTCAATGGCTACAACGTGTAACAGTCCACAATCTTTTTTCCAAGTAAAAGTTTTTTTCGGTGTTATTTATTCTCCCTGAATCCATTCCCTAAGTGAAATAACAACCATTGTCATTATAGAGAAGAGCACAACAAGCAGTTGTTTTCTTCCTGAGATGAACCATTTAAAAAAGAAATGTTACTGTAGCACGTCAAAGTCGATTCCTTATCGTGAAAATGAGGTGGCTGAAAACAGACAAATGTTCGGGGGCTCTTGATGTCTTGCCATTGCTTGAAGTTTGATCTTGCTGTACAGTTTGAAGCTGGAATATAACGTGGCTAGAGGCCAACTTCAGTGTAAACACACCGTCTCCAAACCTTGTGAGAGGCATGCTAGAAACAGCTGATCAAATCTGAAAAAATAAATAAAAAAAGATTCGTAGTGCAGCATTTTCAGATGGTTGTGATGGGTCTGAAATCACAGTAATTACAGGCTGATATAGGCAGAAGATTTATTGTCTGGTTATTTTAAACTGTCAGAACAATTTGTTGACGTACAAAATGTAACTTTAACATCACATTCTAGGTTCACAAAGACACTTAAAGGAACACTTCAACCAAAAATTAATATGTTTTGAAAATGAATTCACATTCATGCCAACCAAGATGAGTTTGTTTCTTCATCAGGTTTGTAGCATTCCATCACTTGATCCTCTGAAGTGAATGGGTGCCGTCAGAATGAGAGTCCAAACAGCGGATAAAAACATCACAACAATCCACAAGTAATCCACCAGTGATGTGGCATTAAATTTCTCCAGAAACAAACTCATCTAATAAAAAAAAATATATAATAATAATAATCTGTCTGGGCATCTTACAACTTTGTCTCAGTGACAACTCCATGTGGCAAAATGGCCCCAAAAATGTTCTTGATCGCTTTTGGACACACTTCAATACTTTAACACTAGAGCTTTTCTGGGAACTAACTTCATTTTTCGGAACCATTTCAGCAATGACATTTAACCATCTGGTAATTTTTAGTGGATATATGAAGTTAGTTCCAAATTCACGCAGGTGTAGTTCATCAAATGAACATTTTCCACTAACATTTCACATAAACGTTTCCAAATACTTCTTATATTATAATTTGTAACCTAACAAATGCCCTTTTGTAAAATGACTTGCTTGAAAAGTATGCCTATTGACATTTAGTTTCATATTATGTTATATAATTCAAAGACATTCATACTTATTTAATGTGGAATCATGAGTGTCCAAACAGTCCTACCATTGGGGTCAGAGCCTGTTGGTGTTTTCTGACTTATGTATTTATTTATTTAATAACACAAAGAGAAATATTTCATCTCATGTATTAAACTGAGATGAAAATTTAAAATACATTGGTTTAAGTACTTTGAAATGAGGAAAATATTCTGAGATATTAAAATGCATCACTTTATTTGTGTATTTTGGTTTTTAAAGACATTTTAACAAGCAATATCTGTTGATCTGATTATAGGGCACCAAATTCGGCATATTTTACAACAGTAATAAAATTACAAAAATTAACCACAGTTTTACTACAAATAAACCCCGGTGTATTGGTATATTGTTCATCACCCCTATGGATTATATTTTTAATTATTATTATTTTTTTTTTTTTTGGACAAACGGGTCAAACGAGTTTGGAACGACATGTGAGTAAATGCTGATATAACTGTACCTTTTATTTCTTTAAATAGGAATGCTGCTTCACATATGACACTTGATTTGTTTAGCGTTGGTGATCCAAGTTGCGAGAGCATGCCAAAGTCCACGTGCAGTGCTCTTGGGGGGCGTGGCTCTTCCGCGCTGGTCACATGCGGCAGGCGTGCTGTTTACAATGCCGTCGGGAGAACCCGTATGTTTCATTAATAAGGGCCCCTCAAGTTTGCATTGTTTAGTATCAAAACACGCCCATAACGTGCTGCTATAAAACTTTGCTTTCCCTGAAGGCGAAGGGTGCTGAGGCTTTGATCAACTGCTGAAGTCAGAGATCAGACCAACTTAATCTACTGCGCTCTCACACTGATTAAACAAACACAACCAGAGCTACACATCACTTCAGTCAGTGTGCATAAGATACATTTTGGCTAGATGCAAGACACTGTTTACACAGTAAGTGGTTAAACTTGAAATAAAAATGGTACGAAAGTTTCCAATGTGCACTGTTTTCATATCAACACATTATATGCGTTATATTTGGGGAAATTAAAAAAAAAATATATGCATCAGAATCATTAAACAAATGTCTTACGTTTTTATTAATCCTTAATAATGAAACTTAATGAATGCATTTCTTATAACAAGTAACTTGACCTGATGCTGAGATCCTTTTTAATTATTATTATTATTATTATTATTAGGCTATTATTATTCATTTATGTTTTTTATTGGAAATAAAGACTAATATTTGTAGGAACAGAACTCCAGAACCATTTAGAGGTTAAAAAGTTCTATGGTGATAATATAGGCATTTGTGCCAAATAATACTTGAATCTTAAATTAGTTGCTAAAAGATGGTGATAATAATGATAAACACCAGTGTGTGCAACAATTGTTCAGTATATTAATGCACATGTTAATATTACATTTTTCACTTCTTCTTCTTTTTATTTTATTTTTAATTTTTTTTTTCTTGCAAGAGAAAAACTGGGTATTAACTCACATCTCCATTAACAATAACTCAAACTGATAAGGGAAGACTCAAAGTAAAGAATAATAAAGAGAGAATATTCTGAATTCTGCATGTTTCGGATGTTTTGTGAATGGCTAGTGCTTTACTTCTCACATATGTGAAGAATTACTTAAAACTGTATAGGAATAAAATGCAATTTATAAAATGATGATCATCACCACTGAAATGATAATTTATAGAGTAACCAGTCATAAGGATAAAAAAATTGCTGCACACATATTTATAGGATAGGCTATATATATGTATATATGTATGTGCAGGGATCCTAAAAACATATATCATAGGATCGTCTAATTCGAGCAGTTTGTGCCCTTCTAGATGACGCATTCTGTGTTTTAAAGCGGAAAATGTGCGGCTGTGGCATTAGAAGACGGGCAAAGACATGAAAGTGCCAGTGTTAATAGGTCTCACACACACATCCATTCATCGGCTATTGACAGCGTGTCCCTGTTGAGCGGCTGCACTGGAGCTTCTCTCTAGCGCTGCCAGTGGACAATCAAACTCACACACCCACCTCTGTCTACACTCGCCTGTTCAACATTTCTTACTTCTGCTAGAAAAATACATAGCTACAGCAAACCTCTGAGCTCTGAATCGCATCGCGGCGCATCGTGATACACCAGCAGCAATAGCTCCAAAAGAAAGCACAACATGGAGTCCCCTCCAGATCCAGCGAGCGACCCGGGCAACGGCGTCTCAGAGCCGGTTACCCCGGTCAGGGAAACCCCGGTAAACCTGGAGACCCTCCGCAAAGCTGAGCACCAAGCCCCGGTGCGCCGGCAGAGCTGCTCCAGCACCAACAAAGGTGAGAGACAGTGATTCTTTAGAATCGATACGACATTAAAATCTCCGTAGAATCGGTGAGCAAAACTTCAAAGTGAATTCATTTTAACTTAAATGGCGCGCGCGGCGCGTCAAGATCATTCCAGTGCGTTCGGTTCACTGGAAAAGCGCGTGGCGAATAGGAATAAACGGCATTTGTGAAATATATATGAATTAGGGTGCTTTAAGAGTTGATGTGCTCGTATTAACGAATGATCCTGATAATGTAGTTAAATGTATGACAGCACTGACACTAAAGATGAAAAAAAAATAAACATGCGTTTATTTAAAAAAAAAATCTAAATTTGACAATATGAAAGTTCATTTCTGATTTTAAAGTGGTGGAAAATAATATATGTATATATTATATACACAGGAAGATATCAGAATGCTATAATAGCTATAATAGACTGTAGGCTATTTTAAAATGATAAAATTCACGACACGCGTAATGCTTTTATTTTGATATATGCTTATATACATACACACACACATATATATATATATATATATATATATATATATATATATATATATATATATATATATATATATATATATGTTATATTTTTTAAAATTTAATTCACTAGTCAGTATGCTTTTACTTGATCTTTGCACTTGTTTGGATGCTAGCCTAGTTGGACGCGTTTTAACATTCATTTCGCATATATATATATAATCTATTCAAAGGCATTTGGACTTCCCGCAATGCTTTAATATCTCATTTTAATTGCGATTTGTCTGAATATGAGTGTTGTACAGTACAGACAGTATTCTTTTTGGCCACTCCCCCCTCGGTGGCTCCATTCAACTCATCCAAGTTCAGTGCAAAATGTATCTGCGATTATACAGACATAAAGTGAAGAAGTGACACGACACTGTAGAAAGTAACGGTGAATGTCTGTTCAGGTGGGCGTGTGTCGCGTTGAAGGGTATATTTAGAGGCTGATATGGTGAAGGTAGAATGTAAGCTGGTTATGTAACAAGTTTTGCCATAAACAGAGGAGGGAAAATCATTCGATATCTGTAATGTCGGAGTCTGGGGTTCACAGTGTGTTTGGTATGATCACACACAGTTGCGAATATGTGCAATACTATTCATAACGTCGTCTTTTTTATGGGTTTATGAATCAAAATCGTGACTTGAACTCTGTTCCAATCGCTTTCAAAACGAAAATATGACCGTCGGACTGAAGTCAGCCGCGCTTGTGTTTGGTTCTGGAGTTTTAATGTTTGTCGCCAGTCAAAGGATAAGGAGAGATGACGTTGAATAGCGAAAATTAATTTTACGCTGCTATAATAAATCTCTCCTGCTCTCTAGCCGTTGTTTCACTTTTGTTGCTTGGTACTTTCCCAGCACTGTGCAGTTATGTAAGGAGAGGCACTGTCCGGATGGGACTTTTTAGGCAAGTCTATGCAATTTATTATAATTTTTTTTTTAAAGAAGGAGACTGACTCCTAACATGCTGACCTATATTCACCCCCACTCTTTACAGCGGGACTAAAGTGCATCTGGAAGGGAAAGGCAAAATAAAGAACGCCTCAGTCCTGTTATGTAACCCTTGTGTGAATGGGCGATGAGAAACAAAGTGTTCAGTGGGACTGTTCTCTTCGGCTGTGTTAGAAATCCTCTTTGCTTTCGCAAGACTTGTGCAACGAGCACACCAGCAGAGTCGATACCTGTGCTGTCTTGATGTCGGTTTGTAGGCCGTTTAGAATGGCTGGGTTTGATTTATGACTAAAATAATCAACGTCAGATAGATTTGGTCCCATGGCATAAATGATACACGGTCAAACCTTAAATCTGAGTTTTGGAGTATTTATGTTAGTTGCTATAGAAGCAATACAAAGCTTTCTGAATCATCAAAGACACTCAGTCGCATCCTTTAGGTAGTTGTAGTCCTTGTTTAGCCCTTCAGAACTCATGTTTGATTATGTAAGAATCAAGTTAGAGAAGGAATGATATTCAAGTAAAGTTAGCCAGACACCTTCATTGGTGGTAGTTGCCTATTAGACAGGCAAAAGTTTAGAAAAGTAGAAATTTTGATGTGCAGAACATAGAAATAAAGCGTTATTAAAAAATTACAAATTCAAAAGGTTCTAAATATAGAGGTCAAAATGTTATTTATTTTGTTATTTAGTTGTTGTTTTTATCAGCAGGGTATAGGGCTACATGAATATGATGAAGCCAAATAAAAAATTACATGCAATCACAATTATTAATTTTACGTAATAGAATTGCCATTTAAATACTTTTGTGCAAGATAATCTGTAAACTGTTTTTGAATTTATTTATTGCTGTTCTAGATCAACACAGTGACTAACATAAGTTCAGTGAAACATAAGGTAAAAGTCACTTATTTGTGTAAATATTTATTTTACTTATTCATTAACAAATAAAATGTACTTGGTGACACAAAAGTGTACATGGTGCCCATTTTTTGATATTAGATCTTGGACTTTTGGCCTCAAGTTTCATTGAACTCGTGATTGTACCTTATTCTCAATTTTTACGAACTCCTCAATAATTATTCACAATTTTTGTAGCACAGAGATCAACTCATAGATGCATGACGCTGTATTTGATTTGCTGTATTAGCTGTTGTCATTTTAATGTTGAATATTTAGTTTTAGTTTAACAGTGCGGATCTAATAATGACTTTTCATTTTAAACCTTTGTTTATTTATCATTATAGTATATCTCTGGATCATATACATTATTATCACTTTTTTTAAGACTAAGTAAATATCAATGTCACACTCTCAAGTACATATTTTAGCAGCTGTGACTGTTAATCATATTTTGTTTGCTTAAACATTTAAAACTGCGGTTTAGTCAGATCTCATAATTGCGCACAGTAGGACGCCACATGCGAAACTGCTTTATTATTAGTTAACCACAAGCAGTTTGTGGTTTTGCTTGTGGTGTGTGAGTGAGTTTATTTAGCTTTGGCTGCACTGGCTGTGATTGTGGGTGTCGGAGGCAATCTAAGCACATGGATGAATGGACCACTTTCAGCCGATCTATGAAACGAAGCAAACCGCATTGCTTTGATCTCAAGTGAAAAGAGAATGTAACTGAGGCTCTTGGAAGAGTTAGGGTGACT
Source organism: Carassius carassius (assembly GCF_963082965.1). Classification (NCBI taxonomy): domain Eukaryota; kingdom Metazoa; phylum Chordata; class Actinopteri; order Cypriniformes; family Cyprinidae; genus Carassius; species Carassius carassius. The sequence goes on along the minus strand of NC_081797.1, from coordinate 15,614,559 downwards.
GGTTACATTTATACAGAAATGATAGGAACTCTGTTCTTTTTAATTGAAATTTGTCTTTCATGCCGTTCAGTTGAGAGAGTAACTTTTTCCATCTCTTATTAAAAAAGTTTATAATAATTTGAGGAAAAGCGACCTTAAACCGCCCTTTTTGTTTCTAGGTCTGATTCAGAATTTGGCACATTTTTCACAGTTTAACATATTGTTTGACCTAAATGTCATTAAAATGGGCTAATTTGTTGATAAAATATTATCTGAATTTTCAAGTTCAAACCAAATAACTTTTTCTGCCTCCCTAATTAAAGAAACATATAATCAGTTTTGAGAAAAGACAACCTTAAACTGCACTTTGATTTAAGGTCGCATTCATATTTTTTGGTACCTTTTTGGCTGTGAAACCGGATGTTTATATAATAAAAGTGTCATTTGACCTGAATGTCATGCAGTGAACTTATTTTTATTTCATATAATATTACATCTCAGGAAAGTAGTCCACATCCATTGTGTTTCTCTTTCATTAAATGCATTATGCCTGTATTATTTTTATTATAATCAATACTGTTTAAATGATGCATATGCTAAATTCAGTATTCAGTATATTATTTTTAATTTGTAGTGATTTAACAAATTAAAAAAATGTTTTTTTTTACATTTACTTTAATTGAATCATGCATGTAGTCTTATTACAGACACATTTATTTTTCTTGGTTTATTGCACATATATAAAAAAATTTTTAACAACAAAAAAGTAAACGATCAGCCATTGTGGCTTAGTTTTTTTTTTTGTCAAACATCTGAAGTATTCTCCAAATTATAGTGCGTTGTTCAGAGAGTACACTTAGCTTTGTCCACAGAAACCAACATCTGGATGTGAAGACTTTTAGTAAGAAACAAATTTTTCCTTTTGGTTTTTTTACACCATGCCCACACATGCCCTTTGACCGTACCATGTTTTTGTTTGTTATTATTTTTACCCATGCTTGTCCACATCCACAGAAGAACTCAGAGCAGGTCAAACTTCACATTTGACCTTCTAGTAATCAAAAGGCGAAGCTGAAGAGCAGCACATGCTGTTTCAACCCCAAGTGTTGACACTTGACATGTTGTTTAAAGGAGGTTCTTGAAGGATAACAGAGGGTCAGACAGGCAAGCACACAAATGCTTAAATCATTTAGAGAGCGAGTTATTACTACATTTGGCTTCCTCCAGTGCTCAAGGATGGAGTTTTTGGCTATGGTGGTTCAGGAATTTTTGGGGAATTTGATCTTTTGCTTTCATTATACTTGTATAATCTGACATGTCAGTGAAACGTACTCGGTTACTAAACGTAACCTCGGTTCTCTCTAGAAGAGCGAACGAGTACTGCGTCTTAGCTAAGACGCTACGGGAAAAGTCTCTTTTCACGAAATACTGAAGCAAAAAATTATCCTTAATTTTGTATTTTTGTAAAGCGCATTTGCAGCAGTACACAGCCATAGGCGAGACGGCTCGTTCGCTCATTGGCTTGTTCTGCGGCAACTGCACAGCCTATCGAGCGCGGGCTGATGCAACATCAGACCAATAAGGGCGCTTCGCGCCCTTCTTGCCACTTCCCGCCGAAACGGGTGTGGCCCAACCTATAAAAGGAGCTCGAAAAGGCTGACTCACCTGATTTATTTCATCGCCGAAGCGAACCAGAGTGAATCGTACGCACGGCAGAGAACGCAGTACTCGTTCGCTCTTCTAGAGAGAACCGAGGTTACGTTTAGTAACCGAGTACGTTCTCTTACGAGAGCTCTCTCGTACTGCGTCTTAGCTAAGACGCTACGGGAACCCGATGTAAAACGCCGTGCGCGCAGGGATCACACACCGATAAACCTGAAGCAACGCCCAGGATTTACAGTGCACAGTCACCTGAGGGACTCACAGAGAGTCCGGGACAGAAAAAAGGGGGAAAAACCCTCCGTCCCATATCTAGCAGCATCCGTAGATGCGGCAATATGACATCACACAGCCGAGGCAAGGCCTGACCAATGTGGCAATGCGGGTCTTACGCAATACTGCCCATATAACAGTCGGCAGCGCCTAGCGCTCATGAATTCAGAATTCCCCTCAGGGCCCTGATTCTTCTATACCGACAGCAGCCTTGCTTGCAAGGCGGGAACCTCCAGGTTATAGAACCTGATAAATGTAGACGGCGAGGCCCAACCCGCCGCCATACATATATCCTGCAAGGAGATCCCAGTAGACCACGCCCACGACGAGGCGACGCCTCTTGTGGAGTGTGCTCTGACGCCCAACGGGCACTGAAGGCCCCTGGAAGCGTAAGCTAACGCTATGGCGTCAACTATCCATCTGGATAGAGTCTGTCTCGAAACAGCCATTCCTTTGGAACGTCCACCGAACGAGACAAATAGCTGCTCCGTCTGCCGAGAGGCAGCAGAGCGAGACACATAAGCTCTTAAAACCCTGACAGGGCAAAGAAGACTCGAGTCTCCATCCTCCCCTGACACCGGCAGGGCAGACAGGGCAATAACCTGAGCCCGAAACGGTGTGTTGAGGGATTTCGGCACATAACCGTGCCTAGGTTTGAGTATGACCCTTGAGTCATTGGGCCCAAACTCCAAGCACGACTGGCTCACCGAGAGCGCGTGCAAATCACCCACACGCTTCACAGAAGCGAGAGCCAACAAGAATACTGTCTTGAACGACAGATGCTGAAGGCTAACCGATTGGATAGGCTCAAAAGGGGGACCCTTCAAGGCCTCCAAAACCGCCGCGAGGTCCCACATAGGGACTGACGGATGTCTGGGAGGATTCAGCCTCCTAGCTCCTCTGAGGAACCGGATGACTAAATCGTTCCTTCCTATTGACTGACCGGACGCCGTTTCAGAAAACGCCGCGATGGCCGCCACATAAACTTTGAGCGTGGATGGGGCTCTGCCCTTATCCAACAGCTGCTGTAGGAAGGAGAGGACCTCCGTCACCTCACAACTAAGGGGTGAATAACCTCGAGCTGTGCACCAGCTGGAGAACACCGACCACTTCGAGGCATACAGACGTCGTGTCGACGGAGCTCTAGCCTGAGTGATGGTATTTAGCACTCCCCCTGCGAGATCAGCGGGTAACCGTTGAGTGCCCATACATGGAGGGACCACAACTCCGGTCGAGGGTGCCAAATCGAGCCCCTGGCCTGCGAGAGGAGATCTCTCCTCAACGGTACCGGCCATGGGGCGACATCTGCTAATTGCATCAATCACGTTGCGTTGAGCCCAAATCAGGAGGCGTTCCGTCAGCCTGTACAGGTTTCGGGACCCGAGACCGCCCTGGCGATTTATGTAGGACACCACGGACATGTTGTCCGAACGGACTACGACGTGGTGATCCTTGGTATGGGGACAAAAGCGCGTCAGCGCATTCTCCACTGCCAGCATTTCCAGGCAGTTGATATGATGGAGCTTTTCCCGTTCTGACCATAGGCCAAAGGACGGTCTGCCTTCGAGCAGCGCTCCCCATCCCGAAGTGGAGGCGTCCGTCGACACCATTTTCACACTCGGGGAAGTCCCCAGGCTTACACCTGATCGGTACCAGCCGTTCGCTGTCCAAGGTGCTAGAGCCGCAACACAGCTCTGATCGACCTTGAAATGCAGCCGGCCAGACGCCCACGCTCTGCGCGGCACCCGAGCCTTCAGCCAGAACTGCAGGGGGCGCATGCGGAGCAGGCCCAGCCGCAGAACCGGAGATGCTGAGGCCATGAAACCCAGCATCTTTTGACAGTGTTTGAGCGACACAGTCGCGCCACAGCGGAAAGAACTCGCTGCACGCTGAATGCCCATCGCGCGCTGTGGTGACAGCCGCGCCGTCATGGAACACGAGTTCAGAACTATACCCAGAAACAGGATCGTCTGACTGGGGTTCAGCGAACTCTTCACCCAATTGACACTGAGGCCGAGCTTCTCGAGGTGATCGAGTAAAACGGCTCTGTGGTCCATGAGCTCCGCTCATGATCGGGCCAGAACCAGCCAGTCGTCCAAATAATTCAGCACTCGTGTGCCTCTGAGTCTAAGAGGAGCGAGCGCTGCATCCATGCACCTCGTAAGCGTACGAGGAGCTACGGACAAGCCGAATGGCAGGACTGCAAACTGGTATGCCTGGCCCTCGAAGGCGAATCTCAAATATCGCCTGTGGTTTGACGCTATCTGTATTTGAAAATACGCGTCCTTCAGATCTATTGACATGAACCAGTCCCCTCTGCGAATCTGCGCGAGGAGCTTCCTGGTCGTGAACATTTTGAAACTGTGTTTCATCAATGCCTGTTCAGCTGTCTTAGATCCAGTATGGGCCGGAGACCCCCGTCTCTCTTGGGCACCAGAAAGTATCTGCTGTACAGCCCCCCCTCGCTTTGAGACACAGGCTCTACAGCCCCTTTGCTCAACAGTTTTGATATTTCGGCCCGAAGTATGTGTGCTACTTCTGTTTTGACCGTAGTTTCGACGCGCGCTGAAAAGCACGGTGGGCGTCGAGAAAACTGTAGCGAGTAGCCTCTCTTTATAATGCCTAGCACCCAATCCGAAACCCCTGGAAGCACTGACCATGCATCTGCATGAATGGCTAAGGGCTGGATGCGAAACGCGCTCTGTTGACTGGGCAACGGCGGCGCTCGAGTGTGCTGCGCATCTGAGGCGGGGAGCGCGCTGATCACAGCGGGCAGATCGCTCTTCCTCGACCCCGTTCCGGCGCTTAACCGACTGGAGGGAGGCTGAGCGGGTCCCGTGGGACTCGATATATCTGCGAGTAACCGTGGGCTGCATGTGTGCACTTTTACCACTTTCAACTCGCTGTCTGCCTGTGCCGAATGTACGTGCACGGGTCTCATTTTTACAGAAGCCCCGCGCCGTATGTGACATAGTGTATGTGGGCACTGGGAAGTGGGCACGTTTACTATGCGGCGCGCTCGACCGATCTGTGTCGATCTTATGTGCGCTAGCCCTGTGTGCAGGGCTGTGCTTACATGTGGAGATGGGCACTGGGTAGTGGGCATCGTCACTGCATTTATAGCACCATCGGCCGTGGCCGGACGAGCATGCACGGGTTTCGTTTTTACAGAAACCACATGACGTGTGTGACAGTAATTGTGGGCACTGAGGGGTGGGCACGTTTACTATGCAGTGTGCGCGACCGACTTGAGTCGACATTATGGGCGCAGGCCCTGTGTGCAGGGCTATGCTTACATGTGGAGATGGGCACTGAGGAGTGGGCATCGTCACTACATTTATAGCACCATCGGCCGTGGCCGGACGAACGTGCACGGGTTTCGTTTTTACAGAAACCACATGACGCGTGTGACATAGTGATTGTGGGCACTGAGGAGTGGGCACGTCTACTATGTAGTGCGCGTGATCGACTTGAGTCGCTTTTATAGGCGCGAGCCCTGTGTGAAGGGCTGTGCTTATATGCGGAGATGGGCACTGAGCAGTGGGCATCGTCACTACATTTATAGCACCATCGGCCGTGGCCGGGACACCAGAAATTACACCTTTTTCGGGAAATATCTGGGTAGCCGTGATAACGGTTTTCGTGTGCAGGCAAGCGGGCAACCGTACAGGCTTGCGCATTGCAAACAACGCTGAAACAGTCACAATCTCTGGAAACTGAAACAGCGGCGCGCTTCGGTGACAGCCCGGCCGCAGCGGAACTCGTACACCGGCGCTTCGATGAAGCAGCCATCGTGTGTAGTGCCGACGCAGCGTCATGCAGCATGCGTAGATGGCTTTCCCAGGATGGCTTCGGGGCTCCCGGCCTCACCGTAATCCTCTGCCGCGGTCCCCGCGGCGCGGGGCGACGGCCAGTAGAGCGAGAACGGGGGTCTCGAGCTGCGTTGCTGAAGCTGTTGTGATAACGGCTTTTGTGTGCAGGCAAGCGGGCAACTGTGCAGGCTTGCGCATTGCAGAAAACGCTGAGACAGTCACAATTCCTGGAACTGAAACAGCGGCGCGCTTGGGTGAGAGCTCGGCCACAGCGGAACTCGTACACCTGCGCTTCGATGAAGCAGCCATCGTTAGTAGTGCCGACGCAGCGTCACACAGGAGGCTTTAGATGGCAACACCGCTTTTGCCGCCGTCCAGCAGAGGGCGGACAAAGGTGCGTCGCTATCGCCTGTTCCACCGGCGGAAGTGAGTGGTAGTTCCTGTTTTTAGCATCATCAGTGCGGAGAATGCTAGTGAGACAGACGAACGAGTTCGTGCTGAATATGGAGCGTTCAAAGCCTTCGCCACCTCTTCGTGAAGCTCAGGAAGAAATGAGGCGGGCTTTGAGAAGTACGCTCATCCGAAAGGGAAATACCATCCAGCCGGGAACGAGAGGGGGGGGCGCTGGTGCAAACCACTCGCGGCCGAGACACATCGCGGCCAACACGAGCATTCGCCCCGGCTCCTTCTCGATGTCAGCTCGTCTGCTGGGCTTCTGAGCAGAAGGCGCGAGATCCTCGGAGCTCGCCCAGCCATCACTGCCCGAAGCCAGCAGAGAGCGCGTGTCCTCTTCCCCCGACGCGGCCCTGAGATCGACTTCCTCGGACGACGCGCCGGCAAACAGCGGGCGCTGCCCACCGGGAAGCGATGCAGGGGGGGGCCGGTGAAGCAGGGCGAACCGGCGAGCTCGGTTGAGCTGAAGACGGTTCCGGAATCCGCTGGAAGCGATGCTTTTACGGCGCCTCAGCGCAGCGGAGAATGCAGGCTCAGAGAAAAAGGCCAGGCGAGTCCTCAGAGTCACCATGGCAACAGCTCGCAGTGGGGGCATCCGCCGTCAGCGAGCGAGCGCTGCATGATCTTCACCCAGGCAGGAGACACAGATGACGTACCGGTCTCCCTCGCTGAGTGGGGCTCTGACGAGCCGCAGGAAGGCATCTTAAAAAAGACGCGAGCTCTTTTACGAGTGTGTGTCGCAGGGCGAACACACACACACACATAAAGAACAGCTTGTATATAACAGGATTGAAAGGATATAGGCGCCGGATAGCGCAGCAGGAACGGCAATGGAAGGCGGCGATGCCAGCAGCTTCAGAATGGCTCGTCCTGCTGATGTGCTTTCTCAGACGGCGCTTGCTTCCTCCGTGATCCAGCGATGTGTGAGCTTCGCTGAAGAGATGAAAAATCAGGTGAGTCAGCCTTTTCGAGCTCCTTTTATAGGTTGGGCCACACCCGTTTCGGCGGGAAGTGGCAAGAAGGGCGCGAAGCGCCCTTATTGGTCTGATGTTGCATCAGCCCGCGCTCGATAGGCTGTGCAGTTGCCGCAGAACAAGCCAATGAGCGAACGAGCCGTCTCGCCTATGGCTGTGTACTGCTGCAAATGCGCTTTACAAAAATACAAAATTAAGGATAATTTTTTGCTTCAGTATTTCGTGAAAAGAGACTTTTCCCGTAGCGTCTTAGCTAAGACGCAGTACGAGAGAGCTCTCGTAAGAGAACTGGATGTTTGATGTTTAAAACGGTGTAGAGCAAGATTTAGGGTTTTTAAAGGGATAGTTCACCCAAAAATGAAAATTCTGTAATTTATTACTCACCCTCATGTCGTTCCAAACCCGTAAGACCTTCGTTCATCTTCAGAACACAAATTAAAATATTTTTGATGAAATCCGAGAGCTCTCTGACCCTCCATAGACAGCAATGCAACTTACACGTTCAAGAAAGGACATAATTAAAATAGAGTATGTGACATCAGTTGTTCAACCACAATTTTACGAAGATACAAGAATAATATATGTGCTCACAGAAAGCGAAATTAATTTCTTTATTAAACCATTTCTTCTCTTCTGTGTCAGTCGATGCATGTTCACGAGAGTACAATGACACAATTCCAAAGAATCTAGCTCTTTTCCATATAATGAGAGTTTAGTGACTTATCTGTTAAGCCCCAAATAGGACAAAACACCATAAAAGTTATTTAAAAGACATCAATATGAGTAGAAGACTTATATAGTGCACATGATATATTTGTATGAAAATAAAATGTAAAATCTGAACAAGGATTCAGATAACATTTCAAAGGTTTCATAGAAGAGAAGAGTTACAGTGGAAAGACTTTCATGTAATGCAGCTGTAAAAATAGATAGTTTGACAAACATTGGTAATAATTTCTGCCCTTTATTTATTTTGAAAGACCATTACTGTAAAGAGATTCTAATCAGAGTCTTCTTTGTGAATTATGGGAATTAAAAAACCTCACAAATAAAATTTGAACAGTGATAAAACAAAACATTTCTTATTTCAATCAATGTTAAAAGCTTTTTGCTTACTGCTGCTTAATATTTTTGTTGAAACCATGATAATTTTTTTCAGGATTCATTGAATTGAACAGAATTTATTTGAAATAAATCTTTTGCAATATTATTTATAAACATTTACATAAATATAAAGCAACTTTGCTGTAACTTGCTGTATTAAAGAAGTAGTTCACTAACCCTAAATTTCTGAATGGTAGTGTATCAATGTTTATACAAAATAGCTCAACACTGATAATAATAATAAATGTTTCTTGAGCAGCAAATCAGTATATCAAAATGATTTCTGAAGATCATGTGACACTGAAGACTGGAGTAATGATGCTGAAAATTCAGTTTTTACTGTATTTTTTAATCAAATGAATTAGGGCTTAATTTTAGGGCTGCACGATAAATCGCATGCAATATGCGCATTAAATATTGCATGCGATTTATCGCGCAGCCCTAAAATGAATACACCTTGATGAGCAAGAGACTTTTTCCAAAAACATTTAAAAAGTCTTTATTATTCCAAACTTTTGACTGGCAGTGTAAGTAATGACAAAATGTTCCATTGTTTTTTTGTCTCGGAAGATCTTGGAAGAAAACTTCTTCTTAGATCGTTCAGACTGGAGTAACTCCAAACCAAGCTCTGCCTTCCAACCTTTTGCCTCATGCACACCTCCACAATTACACGTGTGCGCAGGAATTGGAGGCTTTGCATCAATCACGTTGAGTAGATTTGCAGTGTCATGAGCTTGTTTTAATGGGCTCCTTCCCGTTAACTCTCAGGCACTGCCGAGGTTTGTTTAGACTTGGGTTTGTTGGCATTGCGGATGCACATGTGCGGAGTTGCGCCTTAACTTAATTTCTTCTTTATTGGAAGACAGTGGAATGACTGTGGGGTCTACCATCTGTGAAGGACTAGACTATAATTACTTATTAGTTGGCATGGCAGACAACAATATTTTGCATGCTCCCAGCCTCGGTGTCAGGGTGTGATGGTGAAATCTGTCACCTGGCGGTGTGCTGATTGACTCTTTCCAGCAGGGGTATATTTTAGTGGCTCAATGAGACAAGCTGAGCCCTTTTATTCAAACCCCGCAATTAGTCTAACAGATACTGTGCCTTGACGTGTGTTTAACGTCCCAGCGACTGATTTACAGCAGCTTAACCTGTTCACTTTAACACATTCGACATTACTACACTCTGACTAGAGTTTAAAGGAATGGTTCACCCAGAAATGTTGTGCTCATTTTGAGGGACCTCTTGTTTGAATTTATGTACTTATTTAAATATTTATTTAATAAATACAGCCAAATATGTTTATATGATATATGTTGAAAACATTTAGCAAGCAACATTTTTGCAAAATTAAATAACTGACGTTGTTGTTAATAATTATAACAATAAATGTCTAATACATATTAAATATTTTAATAAATTTTATTTTTTAATAAATATTCAGAAAAATTGTGCTGTCAAATCGATTAATCGCGATTAATCGCAGCCAAAATAAAAGTTTGTTTACATTAGGCATGGGCCGATATGAGATTTTGACTTTATGATAACCTTAAGCAACGGATACGGTTTCACGGTATCATGGAATCGTCATTACAGCTCTAAAATGTGTTATTTTTAAATGACTGGGTAAAAATAAATAAATAAATAAATAACATTTCCAATTAGACTTGTGCCGGTATTCGGTAATGCGATATATTGCGGTGATTAATATGCACGATATTGTTATCGTGCGCACTTCTAAATACGTGAATAAATATACATTACAGATTATTCAGAATTTGGAATCCATTTTAAGAATAGTATTCCCATCAGCTGCTTAAAATGCACAACATCGCTGTATGCTGCTTGAAGGAGCGTGGCTCTGATGTAAACAAGTGCATGAGAAGCACATGGAGGAACACGTGAGAGACGCGCTGAATGAAAGCACATTCACTCTCTGACAGCAGATGGTGCTAAATGAAGCCCTTACCCTGTAAACACAGTAAACTACTGAAATATTTAGACTTAATAGGCTATTTATGTAAAATATAATTTTTTTTTTATTTTTTTTTTATCTGGACTACACATGCCCTAGATATTGTTTAAAAGTGTTTGATCTTTTATTGTTCATTCACACTTTACATTATGGCTTCATTAGTAAACATAAACTGCCAATGAAAAAATTATTCTGAACATTCATTAATCTTAGGTATTCCAATATTTAATAACACATTGTTAAAATGGAAAGTTGCAACTGTGTTATTTAATGAGCTAACATGAACTAAGACTTGTATTTTTTAACAAAGATTAATAACGTCTATAGCAAATGTAGCTATTGCTCATTGTTTAGCTGTGCATTTATTGAATGAGCACTATGCGATGTCCGAACTGATTACACTATACTTTATGTATTGAACTGTATATTATGTAAAATCATTTTCTATTTTTAAACTGTCTTAAATTAATTTTCATTAATTTCTTAAATCATTTTCATTTTCAAGTTCTTAAATTGCTTGTTTTATTTTTGTGATTATTTTTCTTCATTACTTTTTTTTTAACTTTCTTTTTGAATTACCATTGTGTACGAAATGTGCTAGAAATAAACTTACCTTGCCTTGAATGTTAATGCATTAACTAAGGTTAACTAATGAGGTCTTACTGTAAAGTGATACCTATTGGTTTTTATAGTTCTTTTGCACTTTAATGTGTAAAACATTTAACTTTTCTATATTTTTCTGTATTGCTTTTTGTTTTAAATGTTTAGTTATTTTTGTTATAAGAAAAAAAGTTATTTAACCTGTTATACTGTATTATGACCACTTTTTTAAAACAAATTTTCAATACCGTGATAATACCGTATACCGTGATAAAAGCATTATCAATTAGCCGCAACAGGAAAATTATATACCGGCATATCCCTATTTCCAATAGACACAATATATTTTGTTCCTTTTTTCTTTTATTTGTTTCTTAAAAAGAGGATAAATAAAGTCTGCCATCTTTATTTAACCTAAATTACAGTTAATTACAGTTATTTATTTTTAATTAAATAATTAATATACATATCATTTATATCATTTCATATCATTTAGTTATATAATTTCATATACCAACCCTCTACATTGCGAGTAAATCACTTGCATATGCGACTAAATCTTCACTATGGGCGACTAAATTATGTCTAATATTAGCCAATGGCTAATAAATTATCAGATTTTACTTGCCAGTGTGTGAGTTAGGGGCTGAGTATAAGTTTAGCACAGATATATTTTCATTCGCCGAACACTCTTGACTCTGACTGATGGCTTCCGAGTTTCACTGTCCGTCAGGCGATCTGTGATATTTTTCAGTTCATTTTCAGATTCGTCGCACACCTGTATTTGACATATTGTCAACTCTAGTGTAGCAGCACATGACTCGCCATGGCTTTGTCTCGCCATGGCTTTGTCTGACACAGACACAGAGCGAGAAAGAAAGTATTGATGTGCTACACGTAAACAATTTACTTTGTTGTATTTTCCTGTCAAAATAATGGAATTCCTGCCGCTTTCTCCTCTAATGGGCGTAGCTAATGTGCAAACGACAATCTCATTGGCTGGTGCTCACCTATTATTGCCCCTGTTTAGATTTCAGCAAATCAATATTCATGAATCCAGCAGCTCATTAATCCTTAATGCGTTTTATAGTTTTTATTAGTATAATTTGTGCATAAACACATTCTTTTTCAAATACTGTACATTATTGTAGGGCATCTATGCCCCGCCTCTCTCAAACGCATCGTTTTCATCACATAAATTACATTTTGGAAAATGATTGTATTGCATCGCAGTTTGTTCAAGTCCAGAACAGAGCTGCAAAAGACAAAAAACGTCTGGTTGCATATCGCGTTAAGTTCCAGGCAGAGGTGCCATGCCCGTTCAAAGTGAGGGGGTACGTGCTTCCTCAGATTTTTGAGCCAAGTGGATTTTTAATGTAGTTTCCAAAAGACAAAAAATAGCAGATAACTGTTTTCTATATTTAATACAATCAAACCAGCATGATTTTAATGTTCAGTGCATCATATCATCAGCTGCTAAATTCAAATCTGCATTCGCTGACTGGCACTGAGCCAGAAACAGACACATTTCTAAAGCACTGCACATTAATAACAAATCACACGCTATTCTGTTGAGTTTATGAATGCAAAGGCCAATCAGAGGGGTTCAGATGAGTCATCGCTAAAATGCCAGTGTTTTCTCCACTCGCTCGCTGACTGAATACCTCTTTCTGGCGAATTCTCTCTTCAGAAATAACAAAGTGCAAATGTTTGTACGAATCTATAAGATATTAATTTCATAGTGTAAACAGCTTCAGTGATTTTAATGGGAGTCAGTGAAAATCTTCTTTGATAGCCAAATGTAAATGTTCTTTGCTCTCTTTCTGTACAGTGAAAGTGTTACAATTAATAGCCTAACTTGCAATGTTTTTACTCACATTAACTTTCAGTGTTGAAATTTACATTAAATATAAAAAATATGTTACTGCATGACACCCATATCTGTTAATTAATTAAACAGACAGGTTTTTATGCATAGTCAATAGATTACATTATTAGGTTACTTTGACCATCATAGATTAACAATCTATAAAGGTGAGAACCAAGATATTTCCTGATATAGTTAATGCATTTGGGGATGTTTCGAATGAAAAGGAAAAAAATAAACAAAACATAATTGCTGTTGTGGCTGTGTGTCACATGACGAACACCATTAACAAATTGGTGTTCTGTATGCAGTAACATGCTGCTTTTAATGGAGCAGACACCTCTTAATGTTAGTCTGGCCGTGGCAGTTGTTTTTGTTGGCTGGTGAGCAACACGCTGCTGAAAACCCCAGCATGGTACGGGCTCCAGTCACTGGCCCTGGTCTGTGGACTGTTAACACTGCAGCCAGCGCTGTTTTACAGTGAGTATGTTTACCCAGCGATGACAGAAGATGTATGGGCCGTAGAGGAGTGGAGGCCTCTAAACAAGGTTTCTGTACCAAAAGAACTCTCCTGAAGCGCAGCGCTGGTCTGCAGCTTTATCTGACAGCCATTCTTCCAGGAGCTGCTGACTTTCACAAATAGCAGGGATTAGGATTTCTCTCTGCTCCAGCAGCGTCGTGGAGGAACTCGTCCTTTTGTGCTTATCTGGAAGCAGTTGCATTCACTAATCTTGATCTGAAGTATGGAAAATGGCCATTGTGTGATGAAGTGTTGGTTCTCTCAAAAAATGTACACTTTGTCATCATTTACTCATGTCTTTCCAAAGCCATATGGGTTTGTTTATTTTATTTTATTTTTTAATAATGCACTGGCCATTGTTTGTCAAGCTGTTATGATGAATGGGTACAGAAACATTCAAGCTTCAAATGGATGCTTCCAAAAATACAATTGATCAATTAAGTTTAATTAAAACTAAGTGACATAAATAAAGATTGCAAAATTATTCAGAAAGATAAACATTTACCGTTTGAATTAATCTTTTTGTTTGCATTACAGTCATTTGTTTTTCATTATGTAAATGATATATTAGTGAAAAATCTGCTAAATTTTCTTAAATAAGTCTTTAAGCTAAAATATTGTGATACATTCTTTCTTCGATTTTTTTTGTATATATGACCCAGACATTTCTTGAGCTTTCTAAGAGTCATCCAAAATTTTTGGCTTGTCTCAGATCAGCTGAAAAGAAAAACTTGGTTGCGCAAAGCCAAGTTGTATTGTGATGCCAGGCGAAGGCCAGGCCAACATCCTGGAGTGAAGAACCCAAAATGAGGATCACTGTTTGGCAGCTTTCCTCCTGACATAATGATGCCTCCCTCCCCTTCTTCTTTTTGATAATCAGAGGTGTGATGTATCACACCATGCTATGGTTTAAGACGGGTGTTTGTACGATGTGTTTGCTCAAAGGTTAAGCTGTGTCAGTTAACGTATTTCGTGTGTGATCGACCATAAACAATTAGTTAACTTTCCAAAGCTCCTTTCCTCTAAAGAGACATCAGATTCTTGCTAAGTGCTCAACTGGTTTAAGAGACTGATCACTGATGCAGTTTGTATTAGATAAACAGGGCAGATCAACACTTTGAAGCTGGGAATGATCAATATCTCTTAGAAAACCTGAAACCGGTCTCAGCGTTTTCACATGAAATTATTGCTCTATGACACAACTCAAAGTCCACTAGAGTCTGACCTTTGGAGTAAAGATATCGTGAATCTGTAGATATCATGAGACTTTCAGTTGTAGTGTCATGTGTAAATTTGAAGGAAGCCTAATGTTTAATCATAGTTACAGCTATTTTTATGAAAGAGAAGTCAAGATGAAAACTACAGATGATATGGTACATGTATTTCTGTATTATGCCACACATTTCACCTTTGGTCCTGCATATGCACTTCAGTGATATTTGATTCAATATAATGTGCTAGCATTTTGATTAGAAAACGCAAGAACAACAAATTTGTGTAAATAGTTTGCAAAGCCAATCTTGCATAAGTTGCTGTAGGCCTATATCTATCTATCTATATATAAATAGCTGTTTAATACAGGTTTTTTTGAATAGTTTTACTGAAAAATCTAGAAATGGTTTTGCTAATTGAATGCAACATTTTATATAAGAATGTCTTTACCTGTGATTTTTTACATTAAATTGATTGCCAATTTTATGAATGCTTTAGTTGTTGAATTAATCCATAATTTACACATAGTGTTTTATGAATAGTTTTACTCATTGAATTGATTGTAACAATTTACGTTGTCAATGGTTTTACAAAATTGTAAAGTAAATTTGAGAATTGTGTAGTTTTACGCAAGTATACGTGAGTATATTTTTTTACGTGTTGAATTTTATAATAACTCCAGTAGTTTAATGAATAATTTCAGTTGTTGAATTGTGATTTACATAAAATGGTCTCATGAACATTTGTACTCACTGGTTTGAAAAAAAAAAATGCACAAATAGTTCCATAGTTTTAGTTTAATTGATTGTGACAATTTATGTAAGTTTGAGCATTTACGTAAATGTTTTTTATTTGTTTAACAGTTTCATATATTTGTTGTGAGCATTTGTTTTAATTTGGAGAAAAAAATGGTAGAAAACTAATACTAATAGTTTTAGTTGTTGGATTCATTGCCACTTTTGGTGTTACATTTAAGTTGGAATAGTTGAATTAGCTAATTTTGATGGGTCATATAAGAATGGTTTTATAAATGGTTTTAAGAATTTACGCAAGAATGGTTTTATGAATGATTTTAGTCAATTAATTAATTGCCAATTTACAAATTGTTTGTTGATTGTGACTGAATAACTTGCAATGAATTACACTGAATTAATTTCTTACATATTTTTGCTTTAATTCATTAATGAGGCCCAATGACATCAAGGACATCAACAGGTCATTTTTGGATTGCAGTTTATAAATTGAATTGGGATGAAATTGAATTTACATAAAACTGTTTTCCTGAACCTTTGAAGTGATCTGAAAAAAAAAAATTATGCATGTTTGAAACTAATACTAATAGTCAGTTTATAAGTGGTTTTACATTTTAGTTGGAATAATTGAATTAATTGTGATATCTTGTAAGTTATACGAATGGTTTGAATGTTTTTAAAGAAGAATAGTTTTATAAAAGCTTTTAAACAATTAATTAATTGCTTTTGGTTTTACATTTTATTTGGACTCGTACGGATTGGGACTGAAAATTTACAATGATTTACACTGAATTCAGTTCAATATGAAAATAGTTTTGTGATCGATTTACGTATTTTTTTTGCTCATGTTTCATTCATTAATGGGGCGCAGTGGTTTTATGGCTGGACGTATATTAATGACAACATTAGGTTATTTTTAAATAGCAGTTTAATAATATGCCATAAAGGATAATTATACCTTCTATTGAACCAAACACGCATGTGATTCTTTGATTTTCCTTTCAATCTACTTCGTAGAAAAACCTTTATGTTTTTGTATGCAACATTAATTTAACTCCAGTTGAAATTCTAATGCTTTTCAGGAAAGTAGGTCTTGAAAAGTTGAAAAGTTTGCAGATGGTGTAAGAAACATTTGGCAAGTGTTTCAAATACTGTAAGTACTACCCAAGGTAGCTTAAATCTTATGATTTTAAACTGCATTTGAAGTGTCCCACATCTACTATATTGATATTTCATGGATAATTAATGAGGCGGCGTCCAAATTAGACAAAGTTTACCCTCTTTGAACTAAAAGTTTTGCTCTGGTGGGAAAGCTTATTTTAGAGTTAAAGCCACCAGTGGCCAAACTGGGGCTGGCAAATATGCCCTCCGCTGGTGACAAGAACCAGATTTTGATGCAACATCTCTAGCGGCAGGGGACATCTCAGATCTACGTCCCATTTACAGAAGTTAATATCTGAGATAGTTTAAATAGTAATGAATTAATGCACTCCGATGCATTATGGGAAGCCTTTAAAAAGAATCTAAATTTACTGTTGTGGGGTGGGGCTGTGACCTAACTAGGCCTGTGGTGTAGTGGGGACATGATACTGAGGTGCAGGGTCTGGAAATGGGCCTCTACTTTGGGGCTTCATTGGAGACGTAGGGGATGACCAAGGTTGACAGCATTTCTCAGTGGGATTTCTGTAGGCCCAGACAACTCATTATAATGAACATAAAGTGCTGCAGTGTTTTCTCTGTCAAAAATAATGCAAGACGTGGTCAATCTCACCTCAGAGTATACATAGAGATCATATTGATTTGTGACATCTGATTATTTTAAACATTTGCTAGCTGTTTTGAATTATTCATAAATAGTTTTATGAATGATCTATTTGTAAAGTTTTTTTTTTAATTTTTTTTTGCAGTAGTACTGCCATTTGCCCAATATCTTGAAGTGCTTCACCAGAAATGTACAAATTTAGAGTAAATGTCAATTGAAATCAAAGTAAGTTTCATTTTTATTTTTGTCTTTGAGAACGATGTATAAATATTTTTCCGAACAGTTTTATAGTAGCTGATTGATTGTATAGTCTTAGTTTAATTGATTTGCGACAGTTCTAATTTGTGCAAGAATGGTTTTATAAGTGGTTTTAGACATTGAATTTGATAATTTGATAACACTTGATTTTATAGTTTTTATTATTATTTATTGTTTTATTTTTTAAATGTTAAGATGTATTCTCTAAGATCAGATTTAATATCATATGCAATGTTATTTCTCAAGTAAATATAATAAAAATAATATATTTTTTTTTATAGCAGGGAAGCATTGGCATTTACCCAGTAACTTTAAAGAACGTGAGCTTGGGCAGAAATATAAAAATTAAGTGGCAAATATCATAGAAAGTGCATAGTTTAAGAGTTTCTTTCTTTTAGAGGTTAGGACTTTGAGCTTAAGCCAAATTTAAAATGAGCCAAATTCGGTGAAGATAACAAGAACCTGCTTTGTTTCCATTTAGCCTTATTCTTCTTTTGTAATGGACAAAGAAGTTGTGTAAAAGTGTCTGCTTTTCATCTTAAAATGTTCCCTTGTAAGATGTGTTTACCATGATTATGAAAGCAAATATGGAGATGCAGGAGGAACATGTTAAATTAGCCCATGCCCTGAATTTGGCTTTATGTTTTCAGTGCATGTATTTGCCATAAATTCATCAGTCACTGAAGTCACTACATCTGGAGTGTAATTCATGTATGTGTTTGTGCAGCTTACTCTTTTTTTTTTCATAGTATCTCTTTGTCTCATAAATTACGCAAACACCTATTCTTCACTCGCCCGTATCAAATTTAATTTGTAGGTCTTACAGCCCCAGACTTGTTTCATGCATGTCATTTTCATTTATTCAGCCATTTCGGCGTATAATTGATTTTGATTCATTTTAACACGCGTTCAGATGACTAAGTTAAGTGACTGCTCATCCTTCCCCTGTTAAAACAATTTCGGGTCCCCTAACAAATAAAAATCGGGCTGATCAAAAAGATAAGCCGTGTTTTGAATTAGTGTCACTCAATGTACTTGATTATTCATATATGATTAAGAAGCAGCGCCTAATCCAGTAAATAGAGTTAAAAAGAGACAGAAATTCTGTCCCTTCAGGTGCGGCAAGCTCTTAATCAAATTATCCTCACATCCGGGCATGTCGTATTCTTCAAACACCCCCGGTGACTTCTCAATACAGATTCTAATCAGCTCCTATTTTCAGTCTTTGATTAAAATCGTGCAGGCTTGGACAGACTTGGTTCTTCCTGTGACGATTCAGCCAGCTAATTATTAATATCAGAGACACACTCTTTATTTCTGTTTTCACCAATTACAGTGAACCAGTGGGCCAGAGTGGTTAAACAATGCCCATAACTATTAATCATGTTGAGTCACATTGGATGCGAATCCATTAGTTCATTCTTATTTAAATGTCTTACAGTGGTTGGGAGGGGACAAGGTTTCGCCGAGGACTTGGTTTGTCCTTCCTGACCTTCAACTTAACTCTCTCAGGCTAAGCTTTCACCATTTATTCTACCATTATCCTTTAAGGTACTTATTAAATTATGTTAAATTAAGCCATGTGCACTTCTTTTCATTTATCAGTTTAATTTGAATAATTAAGGGTTGTCATGATGCCAAAATCTCAGTCGGCAATACCAGGACTTCCACGATTTTGGTGCTATACATAAATAGCTTTTATGATATTGAGAATGCTCCTTTATTTAAAATGTAATTTTTTTTCAATATTTTAAAGTTGAATTATTATTATTATTATTTTAAATCCAGTAACATCAAATTAAGCAGATTGTCAATTAAACTAGCAAGTCATTATAAGCCATAGGATGAAAAAAAATTCTCATTTAGAGATAAACATAACAAATGAATTATGCTAATTTTTGTAATAGACACACATTAATATTTTGGTCATAGTTGGCTCATGTACTCAATTAAGTAATAAGTACTTTGTACAGTAATACTGTAGAAAGACCGACTTTGTTGTATTTATTTATTTATTTATTAAGTGATTGTAGTATTAATTTCAGTGTTAAAAGTAACTACTTTTTACAGTAAAAACAATGTTTTAAATTTTTTAAGCCATTTACACTGAAAGCTCAACATTGGGTTTCTTTTCTCTGCTGAACACAAAAGAAGATATTTCGAAGAATGATCACTTGATGGTTCCTATTGAATTCCATAGTATTTTTTCCAAACTATGGAAGTCAAAGGCTACCAGCAACTGTTTGGTTACCCACATTCTTCAAAATATCTTCTTTTGTGTTTAACAGATGAAAGAAACTCATTCAGGTTTGGAACAACTTGAGGGTGAATTTTCATTTTTGGGTGAACTATCCCTTTAGGTGTATAATTTATAAGCATTGTTTTCATTCCCTTAATGATATAACACATTATCTAACAGCGGACTAAAAGACTGTTGATTTGGTTCTGAGCACTTTAATTTTACCCATGTTGCATTCGGCCTCAGTAATTTTGATTTACAGTGTCTGCGAGACCGCTGGAAACTTTGGATTGTTAACTTTGACCCAGTCTTTTTTTCATGAAATGTCATAAACAGAAGATGAGATTTCTCTTTTACGTAATGAATAGTTCATCTCAACTTGTGGATGTGTGGAATTGATAGAGCAGTGATGGAGAACGACGTTCCCACTGGACTCTGGCAGTGATGGAGGACAGGGCTCTCCCACTGTCATGTTTGCTGCACCAATCACGTCCCTCCATCTTCAGGCCAAAGTTTATCAGCCTTATCGATCAGTGTCTTACCGCTTTATTTTTCTAATGTGGTGCCCGGGATGCAATAATTAACCCCATGTCAGGTTATTAAATCCCTATTTTTACGTGACAGACAGAAATAGACATACAGAAATGGGAAGATGGAAGCCATCAGTTAATGTTCAAGGATTTTGAAATGTGAAATTATTCCTTTCCAAGACCCCATTATAATTGGTGCATTAATTTCAAATTAAAAGATTGAGGTTTGTGCCACATGGCTGGCAGACGTATAACAATTGATTGCATTTTAACGAAGAAAAAGTTGGAGGACAATGGTGCCACTCTGTTTGAGGAAATTCTCCAACACTTCTTCTGAAACTCATCTGTAGGATGATAAAAGTTGTGTTACACCGATCTGAAGGCAAATTTGACTAATCTTGATATGCATCTGCTCAAACAGCAAGATACCTTCTGAATTTGTTTATCAAATCATCTGTTTTGCTATATTAGGAGCACAAGCCATTCTGATTTCTGTAAATGAATACTCCATTCAAAAAAATCATCAGTCATTTATTTATTCACCCTCTAAACCCGTAGGCAGTTTTTTGTTCTTTGGAACATGGAATAATTTCTTCAAATTGATCTTCTTCAAAGAGGACATTTCATAATGACTAAGGCGTGTCAAGCTCCAGAAACAACAAAAAATCTCTATGAAATTAATTCTATTCCATCCTATGCTATTTTTTCAAGTCTTTAGAAGCCATTGCTTGTTAAACAGATAAAAATGTATGTCATTATTCACTTATAATCTTTACCTTTTCAAAAGCGGTACAGGTTGGACATCAGTGCAATAAAGTGTAAGTGGATATAGAATGTCTAGTATCCAACCAAGAGTAGAAGTGTATGAAATTTTAAGTAAATGTTAGTTTTTTTGTTTTTTGGGTAATTTTTTCCTTTTTAAAGTTTAATTTGTAAACTGGCTTCAAAAATAATCCTAATTAAGGGAATGAAGTGATGTGCATGAAAACGCTGACACAAAGTAGTTGCAGGCCTCTCTCAAGGAGTTTAATGGCCCACTGCTATGACACTGAGGGAATAAGCTGAATGAATGTTTGATTTTTCACAGTTGTACTGTTGAAATTACACCTCTGGTCTGCAGATACACTTTAAGAAAATGGGTTGAGTTGAAATTGTTATGTGCCAGGCTATTATACACATCTGTCATTTGTATCAGTGGGAGTCTATTTGCTGCACACTGCTATGCGACTTCCTTCCCTGTGACAGCGATTGACCCTTCGCTGTGGTGTTAAAACCACACATGGCAGTTTGTCTGCTTTTGAAAGGTGCCAAGGTGAATGACATTCTTTGGTTTTAATTGATAGCGAGATTGCTCATTATATTTAAGTTCATTTAGGGGGTTGTCCAGTGGAGGTTTGTTAATTGCTAGCTGGACTAGAACCTTTTGGACTACTCTCTTACCTGGCTGGAAGCCACTGTGTCTTCTCAAAAGAGTCACTTCATCTCTGTCAGGGCCACGTGGAAATTTGCTGCACAGTTCTAATTGGACAAAGTGCCTTTCAAACTCCCAGCCATCACTCACAGGTCGGATTAACGGAGCCAGCGAGGTGTCAACATAGGTTCCCCACTCTCTTTCACCCTCCTTGTGGCCCGAGGCCTAATGTTCACTGCCACGTGTTCTATCACGCAGCGCAGAAGAGGAAAAACGAATAAAAAGAACACCTCGGTGAACAAAAATGCGTAGTGCAGTTGTTTCCACTATACTTCAGTCTATCAAGATGACTGAATTACTTGTCATTCACTCAGTACCCCTGCCTTCAATTAAGCTAATGAGTCATGAATGCAGCATGTAAATGTGCCAAGCATGACTAGCGTCTGGTCATGAAAAATAGCAGATTATCCACTTGTCAGTGATATACATATTTGGAATATTTTTTTTTTTATAACACCGATTTAGACTTTAAGTTGTTGGCTATTGTATTGATGAATAAGATGAGAAAGCTGGAAGCCAACCGTTGCTCTGAGTTGTAAGCAGTTTACACATTAGCTCATTAGCGCTGCCTCCTCTGTTGAAACTTCCTTTGAAACAGATTGAATAAGATTACACATTTGCACCATCCTTCTAATATGAGCTTTACCACCAATTTGTTCTGCAGAGACTAAGGAAGACTGCAGAGGAAACCAATGCTAGGTGTAACAAAGAACTGACAAATAAGTACCGTCAGCATACAAAAGCTGGCAGCTGGAGCGCAATGCTTATGTACGTACTTGAGGGTGGTGATTTGATTCCACATGGGAGAGCGAGTGGACAGGAGGAGATTGATGGCAGTGTCCTAAAACAGAAATATAACACCTTACTGAGCCCTAAGGACATTTGGCCTAACACAGAGCCCTGTGGTACACACTTGCTTATAGGTGAGCAGCAACCCCCCCCCCACCACCTCCCAACAAAAAAAAACAACAACACACGCTTCATGCAAATTCATGGGAAACATTAAAGAATTATTCCCAGGAAGGTTGTGCCAGCATTGCCCAAAGCGTTGCACATCTCCTGATCTGAGCATGAGCTGCACCTGGGAGAAAAACTGCAAGTAGTTGCTGCAAAGTGCATTAGGGTGTTGAGAAAGGCATTGATATGCAGTTCGTAAGGTGTTTTTTCAGTGGTTTTTAGCTTGTTGCTATGCGGTTGCTAGGGTGCTTGTTTTTTTTACTTACTGGCCCAAGTCAAAAGTGTTCACCCTAAACTCTGTGATTATTCTAATACCTTGGTTCCTCTAGTGTAAATTATTATTATTATTATTATTATTTTAATTGTTTGGCCCATTTTATCTCTAATCAGGCAAAACTAGTCAGATCACCTCAGCACACTTCAACAAGAAATGTGATTTGAGGTTTTATGGGTTGTTCAAATTTTTAACCTTAGGTATTGAGCAATACACATCTCTTTTCTAACTGAAGTAGATCAGGTAAAAGAGATCCAATGTTCTTTTGTAATTCATTGAGCTAACACTGCATTTACAGGTAATTTTGATGTATATTACAGAACAAATAATCAATTTGAATAGCTTTGATGTGCATGGTGGCGGACTTGGTATGTAAAGTATTCATCTGTTTGAAGTTACCACCTTAAACATTTTTCTTTCTCTGTTATTTCTTCCTTTCATTGAAAACCACAGCTGCTTTGTTGAAACATCTGAGCAGGCCAGTGGCCAGAGGAATGTGGAAATAGCTCTGTGTTGAAACCAATGTGTTAAGTGTGTGTGTGTGTGCACCTGAGGCACTGCTCCGGTTATCTCACTGTGGTGTAATCTTCATACTTTGTCGACATACCAGCGTGACCTCCCTAAAGGATCTGCCGTTGTTCTTCCTGACCCTTCGCTGAACACTCTTGGAAAGGTTCCTTGAAAACCACTCGATTGTCTTTTTGCCGCAAATAGCTTGTTACTCCAGTGTTACATGATAAGTGTGAGAGTATTTCTCTGTCGGTGTGTTTTGCAATGTGGAAAATCTCATAAAACGGGGGCAGAACACATTTTTGTCTACTTTCACATAAATTCAGAGGATCTCTATATTGATATATCACAGTACAGAAATACACAATTATTAGGGATTCTCGTTTTCTTTACAGTTGAACCCCTTAGATCCTTTAATCCACACTTTTATTTATTTGTGCATTTATTTGTCACACTAAGTGAGAAATCATCACTGTCATACCACAAAAGAAGATGAGGTGAAGTTTTATGACTAAACCTCAGGACAAGACAAAAAGACGCTTAATGCACTGCACACATACAGTTGCTGAAAAATGCACTGTAGCTCTGTCTCTCACAGCACGTACAGTTGACTGCCTGAGCCGGCACGCACTTGTGGGGCAGATGGCGGAGGGATGCTGGATAATAGATCTCAATATTAACTCAAAATCATGCTGGGCGTGTTGGTGGATGACGCTTGGTGGAGTAAGGGAGAAGCGTTGACCTTCTGTCCTGTCATTTAGCCCCTCACGCCCCCCTGTGCTGCACTCAAATTACTTTGTTTTACCCAATTAAAGGAGATGGCTGAGCATGGCAAGCTCAGCCATTTTTCCCTCCGTGACATGCACCACGTTCTGACCTGGATGCACGCGACATTAGCGCTTTGTCACTGGAAGATGTGGAGAGAAGGATGGCAGTGGGAAGTCTTTTGTGCATCCTGAGATGCGGTGGATACCATATGACACATTTACTGCCATCTTAACAATGTATTAGACTACAGTATTATTGAGGAAGTTTGTTAGAAAGTAGACAATTGTTTTGTTTTGGATCTGGTTCTGATGGAGGTTTTTCTCATCAGTTTCAATTGGCAGTCAAGAATCATTTTGGAATGATTTTCTTAACATCCACACAAAGTTTAGATTTTTCCTGCATTGTAATGGCAAATGAAGTGTTTTAGTTTATTTGTAAGCTTAAAATCTGAATTTTATTGCAAGGTATTTGCTGCTTGCATGTGGCAGTGGTGCAAAAGTGAAATGAGAAATGCTGATAGTTTTAACATTTTAAATAATTCAGTGGTCAAATGTTCCACATATATTATTGTTTGCAAAATTAAATATATTTACTTTATTGGTTTAGGTTCTGGTTAAGAAACAGGCAAAAAAGGTCACTCTAGTCTCCAGTGCTAAATTAAAAGTGACATTTTAAGAGACTTTTTTGTGCAGTTATTGAAGGAAGCTTGTATTTTCTTTTTATAGATATTACATTTTATTTCCAAATTACTTTGAGTATGTAATTTAAATCCTATTAACTCAAAATCATTTGGTGAAGTTATTATGGACAAGACCTGTAACCATATTTTTTAGAGCAGATTAGCTATGAAGTTCAATCATGCTGCATACAGGAACCGTTATCTGGAATCACAATTGGAATAAGAATTATTACAATTGTCACACCTAATTATTAGTGGTGATGTAGCAAAATTTTTGCACCTGAAAAAATTGGCCAAAACAGCAAAAAATAAAAAAAAAGTTGAGGTAGCTTGCTGCTGAAGATCTTATGGCTGGTTTTACCCTCTGAACCCGACACCCTGAACTCCATTCCAAGTTCAGTTACCATTTTATCCAAATGTTATTACCAAAATGTTATTCTTAGGTTTTTTTTTTTTTTTTTGTAACTTTATAAACCTATAATTTAGTTTTAGTTTTTTGGTAATAAAATATATTTCAGTGCATCACAAGTAGTTGTGTGAAATGCTTTGTCTTTATTTGACTGTAAAAGTGTGGTCATATTAGCAAACTTTTATAAACTAAATGTGCAATATTTCCATTGTCAATATTGTAGCCCACACAGAAATTACTGTCTTCCTTATCTATTATTTGTAATAACATAAGAATATTTGATGCAAGCGCTCTATTTTTAGAATCAGCGCAGTGCAGTTTGAATTGTGGGACGACAAATGCACCAAAGTTTTCCTGTTACAGATCTAGAAACAAGAAACACTGTAGAGTTCTTTTGTTTCCTTTCATATCTGATGACAGAAGCGCACAGTCGCAGACAATGCTCTGCAGTACCATGTGTGTGCGACGGAGACGGGCTGTCCGATGATGGCGGAGGGCTTTAACAGCCATACGAGCACAGATTATGTGCTTGAAGGGGTGGAGGCCTGTGCCAGCAGTGACAGTTGGACTGGGAATTGGCGGGAGCCTCAGCCGTGCGGCACGGACCCGGCTCGGAGGACCCATTGGGTCCGAGCCCCATCTCTCCCCTCGCGGCAGCTCCTCGCAGGGGCGCGGGCTGGCCGGCAGCTCCAAGCGTCCTGATGGGGGTAGACCGGCCCCTTGAGTGTCTTGATGAAGCGCCGTTCATAGCAGGAGGCTTTTGAAGAACGATGCGCTCATTTGAGGAGGAGCGTCTTTTACCTCTATCCAGCTCAGGCTTGGCCAGGCTTTTGTCGAACTGCAGATCTTTGCTGCGATGCCCGCGCTCGGTGACACCAAGGGGCCTGAACGTCTGTCATTTGTTTTACTTTCAACTAAAAGTTGATGGTTTACAAATAAAGCCCTTGAGTGCTTGTTTTGATGGAGGCATATGGAATTGTCGTAGGCCCAAAGCTCAAAATGGCAACAAAAGAGGAAGAAGTAGTTTGAAATTAGATACCATACAGTACAACAGTTTAGGTTGAAATGTTTCTTAAAATGGGTTAATCAAACCTCTATTTTGGGTGTCAATGATAATTTTGGCCCTAATATATTTTGGGATTGTTATCTATATGTCTCCAGTCTATAGATATTTACAAAAACCAAGACATCTTTAGCTGCCTTACATTTTAACAGTTCATCTACTATGAGTAGGAAATACAGTATATAATATGCAAATAATAATTCTGTACACTTTTTTATTTAAAAACTAAACTGATTTGAAACAAATGCTAACAAATTCACATATAGCAACCATAACTTATAGAGGTAAAACCTTTCCTAATTGTTTTCTTTTTTTTCTAAATATTTGGAAGCTTTTTCTTGTTTTTTGAACATGAAAGTCTCTTATGTTCACTTAGGCTGCATTTATTTAATCAAAAACCTAGCAGAAATTATTATATTGTAAAATGTATTACAATTTAAAATAAACTATTTTCTATATTAATGTTTTAAATTGTTTCTGTAATAAAATGCTGAATAATTCAGAATCATTACTCCAGTATTTAGTGTCACATGATCCTTTAGAAATCATTCTAATACTTTATGCTGATTTGCTGCTCAATAAACTTTTCTATCAGTGTTGAAAACAGCTGTGCCGCTTAATATTTTAATGTTTACACATCATTCAGGATGCTTTAAAGTTCAAAATAACTATGTTATGTATTAAATGTGTTAATAATTATGTATTTATGTAATAAAAATGTTTCCTCTTTATATTTTCTATTAAAGGAGTCAAAATGAGTCAGAATTTGTTGACATGCATTAATTTTCAAAAAACACATTATTTTTCAAATACTGTACATTATTGTAGGTCCTCGATGCCCCGTCTCTCTTAAAACGCATCGTTTTCTACAAATTGCCTCCTTCTGACAAGCGCAGAGTGCTCTGATTGGCCAACTGACCCAGTGCATTGTGATTGGCCGAACACCACAAGCACTCGACAGAAATGTAACAGCCTTTTCCATAATTGTGAGCTTCATCTTTCAAAATAAATGTAAAGACAGTTTATATTGTCCTTAGTTTTACCGTCAGTTCAAGCCCAGAAGGGGAACAGAGTCACGTGACAGACTCAGTGATGAAGCTCATATGTGTTTGCAGAACACAAGCCACGGACAGTTAAGACAGATGACTCCACTGTGTGCCCCTCTCTCTCTCTCTCTCTCTCTCTCTCTCTCTCTCTCTCTCTCTCTCTCACACACACACACACAAACAAACACAAACACACACACACACACACACGCACACACAGACACACACACACAAAACGTGCAAAACTCTGTATTTGACAGTATTTGAACATTCAATAGCAAATACTTAAATGAATAACAAAACATACTTCCAGTAGCTGATTCAGAAGCACCAGATTGTCGTAGCAAAGTCAGAATGACCTCCTCTCCTAGGTTCAGGAAACGGTCGTCCATAAAATGCATTGCTTTTCTATTGTAAGTATTGTAAGTTTAGATTCCTAAATGCATCTACTTTCGGAGGGTCAAATAAAGTGCTTTTGCTTTCATCTAGACATCTCTCTGACATGACTGCTTCAACACTAACTGCGGTTATTGAAGCCACGCCTTCTTACTTTGCATAAACATTTGGGCGGCATTAAGCAAATATTTTCACATAGTGACTTAGACATGTGGGGCGTGTTTGAACGTGACGTTTTAGGAGGGCGTGGTAGAGTCTTAACTTTGATAAAGAATATCTCTTTGGATTTGAGACTTTAGTCTTTGCAACTTTAGAGATCTTCTTCATTCATCAAGAGCTTGTAACACTCCAAAGAGAAAGGAAAATCATATGACCCCTTTAAAGGAAACATGATATACTTTGTTATGTACAGTACTGTCTACTATGTTACAAATTCAAACTGATTGAATTATTATGGCAGATTATTTTCAGGTTATGTGCAGGTAGAAAGTTTCATATTATTTCATCAGCTTTTTAATCAAAATCTATAATTGTGTAAAATATGTGAGCTGTTTAAACTTCAATCCAGACAGGTCTGTGTTCATTTACAGTTCTGTGTACTGAAGCATTTGCCACTCTTATTACTCTGAGCAGCTTTTGATGTAGTCCATTGATGTGCGAGCGTGTGCTTCTGAAGTGCGCTGGAGAGGTCTAATAGGGAAAATAAACATTTTCTGTTGAAAGTGCCTACACTTGACAAGCTATATATTTCTAAAGTGTCATAAATCTCCCATGAGCCTCAGTCATCGCCAAAAACAACAGCATGTGCATTTCTATGCACTCAACCTGCAGCATTCCATCAAACCACAGCTGAAATCTGTGCAGATGACAAAAACTGTCAAAAGTTCCATATTGTCATGTTACAACTGACTTTTTGAAGAAATCTTTGCGCTGTGACCCCACTCTCTTAACAGTTATAGATCAAAATGGGGGGGGGTGTTCGGAATTGAATGTAACAAATCAGGTTAAAAAAAATTCAACTGTTATTGGGAAAAAAACTATTTAGCAAACTTGATAATTGCCTTAAAGGGATAGTTCACCCAAAAATGAATATTTTGTCATTAATTACTCACCCTCATGTTGTTCTAAACCTGAAAGACCTTCGTTCATCTTCAGAACACAAATGAAGCAGATTTTGACTCTTATAATAAAACTGCTTATAAATCCTACAGTCATAAAGGGCTTTCAATCAGTTATGCTCCCTTAACTTGCTCGCAGCAAAGCGAGCATGGGATGTTTTTGACCTTTGACCTTGGCGTTCCTCCGCACCTGGCCAGGAATCCTGTTTGTCCTCTTCACCTCGTTCCGGGCCAACATCGCCGCTCCTGGAGACTCCATTAGGAAGTCCAGCGTGTCCTTGGAAGTCTCCTCTCTTATTCATCGTTACTTCTCCCTTGTCTTACGACTTTCCTCCGTCTCTCTCTCTCATTTTTTCCTTCTCCTGAAAGTAGGCCGAAGGTTATTACACTGAATTTGATATAACAGCCCGACCGATTCAGTGGAGCACCTTGTCAGACACAAACAATAGATAAAGCCCGAAATATAATGTGAGGTAAGAAACACTCTGATATTCCCAGTGAATGTTCTCCTTGGAGATCGGAACATTTGTCTGCATATATTTGCAAAGAATTCAGCCGGAGCCAGAGAGAATGGAGGTCACGAGGAAAATAAATCTATTTTCATATGTGTTGAAGTTAACTCTCTTCCTGCAGGAACTATAGAAAGTGGCTTTATTGTTCCAGCGAGACTCTGTTTGGTTTTCGTATAACATCTACATCCAGTGCTATTTTTAGCGCTACTTGTGGTAAGTCACGATGTTTAATTTAGACCCAGATCTGAGCTGGGCAGCTTTCTTATGTATCATTACAACTTTGAGGGCCAAGTGCTAAGATGGTGAGGAACAAACAGATGTTGACGGTTGCATAATTGGTGAAAAGCGGAAGCGAGCTTTCTAATGTCGAACAGCAGTGCGATCAAAAGGTTTTAATTTAAGTTGACCCCCTCTATGTCTGGCAGGCTGTCTGAACAGTGCTGCTGACAAATTACAGGTGCTCAGCGGTGTTTAGGACTACAGAGGCGAACAGAGAGGATCTCACATAACAGGTACAGCTGATAAACGGACAGCCAGCTGCACACCACTGTACAAAGGTGCCAAATCATGCTTGTTTTGTAAATATGTATATGTATACATATTTATGTATAAGAAAGTTACATTTTATAATATAAATAAAAAGAAAGATACATTTTATGCACGATATTGTGACTTGTTTCCTAAATTAAGTATTTGGCTTTTGTATTGTCATTATGATAAAACTGAAGGAAGTAATTGAACAAGTCAATATTTTCCAGTTTAAATAACATTATAAATTCAAATGTATTTTTGCAATAATTTTCACAATATTATTCTTACACCATT
Source organism: Carassius carassius (assembly GCF_963082965.1). Lineage (NCBI taxonomy): Eukaryota > Metazoa > Chordata > Actinopteri > Cypriniformes > Cyprinidae > Carassius > Carassius carassius. The sequence continues at coordinate 15,584,562 of NC_081797.1, read as the reverse complement.
CTACAGGGAAGAGTAGCAAAGGCATGAATTGCAAGGTGAAACTTATCTAAAATATGCAACGAGGAATAATTTCTATGAGTTGTAAGGAAGGCACTTAATGTTTAATAAATACATTAATAATAATAATATTTGTGTTTAACCACAGTATGTAAAAATATTTTTCTTGCTTATTAAATTCAATTACTATATAATTACTATGTAATTAAATTACTATGTACTAAATTTTTATGTATTACAGTACACTTTACATTACTATGCATTTAAATTACTAAATAATAAGAAAAACTATTTAAGGTACTATTTTTTAAATTAAATTTAATTTTTAATATTGTGAAATATATTTGCAAATTAAAATTTACTGTATTTACTCAAGACTGTAGCGTCACATGATCCTTCAGAAATTATTTTAATATGATGATTTGATACTCAAGAAACATCATCTTATTATACATTTTTGAAGAAATGATGTGTTACTGAATATTTTTATGGAAAGTTTTTTTTTTCAGGATTCTTTGAATAGAAAGTTCAAAATAACATTTATTTGAAATGGAAAACATTGTAATAATAAATGTCTTTACTGGCACTTTTGGTCAATTTAATGCACCATTGCCGAGTGCATGTTTTTATCTCTTTAAGAAAAAGGCTTATTTGATTCTAAACTCTTTGAATGGTAATGTATATTAAGTCAACATGAACAGCCCTAAAAACGCAATTGTAATACATTTATTGTAGTTTCCTAACATCCCTTTGGGACCCCAGTTTTAAAAACTCAATGAACTAAATTTTTCTCTTTGAGTATTCACTCACATTTTTCAACAATAAAATGTCTGTTTCATGTTGACTTTAACATCACTGGATATTACTAAATCAAACATGGGTTTATAATATGTTGCAGATGTTCACACTCTCACCCCGTTAGACATTTTTGAATCATAGCGCAAGGCAAGCAATATAACAAATATATTTCCTTTTTTAATTGCAAACATCAGCTCTTAGATTCCGTAATTACATTCACACTTATTGAATTTAAATAAGATCCACTCCATTGGCTCCGTTGTACAGTGTGAAGTTTTGTTTGGGCTTGTTATCACGATGCTGTCACATGTAATGACACTAAATTGTCCAAATAAATTATTTTGTGCAGTTTTATAATTATGGCTTTGGCAGTGGTGCTTCCTGTGCTCTCACATGAAATTCATGTTGAATGTGACATTTTAATTGGAGTAATATTCCCATTAATTGGACAAACTGATATGTGAGTCTGTGGGGGAAAGGTAGACTGTGAGGAGAACGATTCAGAATTCACAATTCCTGAATTAGGATTCATCAGCTTCATTTTTGTGGCTGTTCTCCGATCAGGGAGACGCTTAAGCATGTGCTGTCTCAGCGGAACCGCCGGCTCACATTGTCTTCATTAAATGCGATTAAGGAGTAGGTCAGTTTCGTCTGCTCGGCTGGTTTGAGCGCTCTATGGTGGAGCGTAGGAAATGTCTTCATCTTCATCTGTTTGGGGTCTGTGGGTCTGGTTATGCAGTCAGGCAAGAAACCAAAGCTGTCAGTGTTTTTTTTTTATATACCCATATACACGTGTCTGATTATATGTCAAAGCGAGTCAAAGCAGCACATCTTCTGCCTTTTTGAGTTTGTTGTGAGCATGTGCGTATGAGTGCGTAATAATATAAACATTTCTCGCAGCCATTTTTGCATGTTAAACTGAACAACTTACACGTTTCTAATTACATTTTATATCTGTATTTGAATATTATTCTGAAGTATTATTATCTTTCTGGAATTGGTGATGAATTGGTTTACAGTACATAGGGCACCATATGGGATATGGCCCCGTTGTACAAGCTGTCCAGAGAGAGGCCTGACACACACTAACAATAAATTTGAAATTAATTTTTCAGGGCAGGTTGGCCACCTGTCTGTTAATATAGAGGCTAGGAGCCATTCGGTATGGGCAGAGAGAGAGGGCGCCTGTGGGAAGCAGGTGGGCATAAACGTTGCCCCATATGCCATCAGGTTTTTCTTTTATTTTGAAGGGCGAGCGTCCTGGTACACCGCAAGGACAAACCTATCAATGACATTCTTTTAGAGTCATTGACACTTGCAAAATTAAATCTGATTCAGCATACTGGGTCTCAGATGGAACTTGAAATAGGTGACTTTTTCTAGTTGAAAAAGATGATTGTTTTTATAATTACAATACTTTTTTTTTATTGGTAGAATGTATTTGTTTACAAAAAATTTTACATTCTGCAGCATAATAATGTTAATCAAATATTTGCACTGTGTGACTAGATTATTTAAAATAATAATATAGAAAATAATATGTTCGGATGTAATTATGCCTTGTAAAACCATGGTGACACTTCTACAGTTTACAAATTTGATACTGGTTTTTCTACAGATATTTACTTTCCAAAATAAAGTTGCTTGCTATACAAATTCTTAGTAACAGGGTTGACATTTTAAGACCATCAACTAAGGTAAAGCTTAAGAATTATTTTATATTTCAGGTATAAAAAATAGAGGAGATTTGAACTTTTTTACGTTCATTTTCCATCAGAATTATGTTTTGTTAATATATCTAGTTAAATTTGGAAACGGAGGTGATGATGAACCTAATAAGGCATCCTGAAAAGTAAAGAGTCCAAAAGGCTTTTTTTGATGCCACCATTTTGGGTTCCCTAAAAAACTTTTTTCTTATTTTGATTAACTTTTTAGAATCTAAAAAATCTTTACCTTTAAAAGAAGGTTCTATGAATGTTGAAGGTTCTTCATGGATAAAAAGAAATTAACTGCACATTCCTGTAAGCACAGTTTATTTATTACCAGTTTAATATTTGTTTCAGCCAAACAAGTAGCCTTTGTCAAGGTATGATTCCTATGAGGGAGTGTGCAAATAAATGTTTCTATTCATTTAGTCTGCTCCTTTAACTTTCACCCCAGAAAGGCGTTCGTTTGTTTCACTATTTAATGTTTTTTCATACCATATTTGCCAATGAAGAACTTTTATTTTTAAGAGCATACATTTAGAAAATCAAACACAACTTAAGTTTCCATTAGATATTCATTGTTAGAATAAATCCTTACAAATATGTACAAAGACCTATGTACAAATGGCACCTGCTTTGTTGAACTGACCCGGTAGAAGCAATATGGGAGTGAAAGCATGTGGTTTCAGTTCTATGAGCTCCGAGTGAGTCAACAGAAGGAAGGAACACCTGGGAAAAAGAGAGAGAGGCAGGGAGCAGGTGAGCCAGAGTGGCACATATTGGTGCAGTCTCGGAGAGAGTGGTTTCACTCAACCGTCTCTTTGAATCAGAGGGCTAAAGAACAGCTTTTCACAGTCATTTGTCTTTCTTAATCATACAGCGTGAATCGTTTTTCTGAGGCTGGCCGTGACGCGGGTTTATGGATATGTCTGTGCCGTTTGGGCTGAATGAAACATGTCCATTCCTCGTCCCACTGGGAGATCCGATGTAGGGAATCTTGCAAACATCCCGTGTAAAGCTGTATGGCAGTGCAAGTGATGTGCAAGACTATGAGTTTTAGACACTGACTAGTACTTGGGTTGAATGACGGACTAAATAGCCTAGTTAAAGCCCGGTATGACTATGCAAGTAGGATCAGACCCCAGTCAAACATCTTTCTTTAGGGCAAGGGTGTGCAGTCCTTAAACATGTCCATCCTAACTCCTCCTAGGAGTCCAGGAAATGGACATGGACTTCAACTAGATGTCTTGGAAAATGTCTAGACTGTGGGTCGTCTGAAGAACTAGTCAACTACTTAGCCTTGTATATGCTTATATAATTGTGTTAGTAGGATCACAATCCTATCAGATGTCTTTTTTTAGAAGCGAAGGTGTGTAATTTTGCTCCTCCAAAGGCCACCTTCCTACAGAATTTATCTTCAGCCTACTCTAACGCACCTGTCCCTAAAGTTTCTAATGATCCTAAAACCCTTGATTAGCAGATTCAGGTGTGTTTTATTAGGGTTGGAGCTCAACTCTGCAGAAAGGTAGCACCTACAGGAGCAGGATTGGACACTCTAGTAAGGGACTCGGGCGTCTTGCTTTATAAAGTGGTAAGATATTGGATTGGAGAGAATCTTCCACAAATGGGAGGAGGAAAGGGGAGGGAGCATCGACTCTCTGGGGCACAGGGAGAAAGTTGCCCCATGCTTGTCAGAGTTTCAGCAAGTTGAGAATTGATGGAGCCCACAGGCAGTATGGCTAATTTTAGTTGAAATCACCTAAGTGGTTTGGCTAATTTATCCCTCACCCCCTGGTCCCCCCATTCCCTCTCATCTCTCCCCCTCTCTTCATCCCTCCTTCCCTTGCTGCTCCGATATGTCCACATAGCGTGAAGGTACCAGGAGGTGACAGGAGGAACAGAAGGGTATTTTGTGCACAGCTGACTCAGAGTGCACAGAGTATTTATAACCTTCCTCTTAAACGCTGAGGCTTTTTTGACCCAGCTCCATGGACACGGAATCAGTTCACTGGCACTCTTTTTGTCCTTATCTTCTTCACAATGCACCAAAGCTCTAATTGCGTACAGCATTACATTAAACTTGAACATGAGTGTACGTGCGATATAATACATGTCTACCTGTGGAGTTGAGCTGCAGGTTGTTGGAGCTCATCAAAAGAAACTTCTTGGCGAAGACCTTGACCTCTTTGTATCTTTAAGGCCTCTACCAGACTTTTTGGTTCATTAAGTGAGCTCTTGCTTGAGAAAAACAAGATTTTTTTGTGATGCTTTTATTGTAGGGGATTGTCAAGGTAAGACAGGTAAAGTGAAGGAAATGGGATCAGGTAATGACAAGCCACACAGTTGTGTTTAGATTAGAGGTCGAACGGTGTATCGGTTTTGCCGATTAATCTGCACCGATAGTTGATTGCTGGAACAATCGGTTATCGGCAAAGATCCATGCCGATAGTTTTCCAGGTTGTGTACATTGCTGGAGCAGCTGAGAAGGGTCTGTTTTCATTATACAGTGCTAGAGCGGCCTTTAGTGATTGAAATCTCTGACAGTATGTGCTATTTGTTTGGACATGTGATGCTGCATGTTTAACAGAGCGTGAAACTTTAGTCCGCTTCTTGAGTTGAATGCGATGTGTCCAGAGTGTGTGTGATACAGCGCTGCTCTTTTATTTTGATTAGATAATCATTAAGTGTTCCAAGGATAGAAGCAGTTAAAGTGTGAGAGTATACATTGTGCTGGTATAATTGTAGGGCAACATGGAATCCATTCATTAAAACGGAATTCATGACTGCCGTCTCACTAAATGAGGATGAAAACATAAGAACAGCCTCTCTAGAACTGCTCTGAGAGTCACTCATTTGATTTGTGCAAAGGCATCATATCACATGAACAGAATTGTAAAGGTATTCACGGCAACCCGTCAAAATAAAAGTCCGGTTTAATTTAAAGTCTATTTTTCAGTAGAATGTACATAGCCTACTACTACTACTAAAATTAAACAATCATTATTTTTTAAAGAATAATCACACAACATTTTTCTATGTTTTAATTTGAATAGTAAATCCCCTTTGTTTGCCAAAAAAGTTTGCTTAATTTTCAATAATTAAAAGATAAATTAAATTAATGTTTCATGCCTTGATTTGATAACAATAAAAATGTAAATACACAAATAATTTTTGATGGGAAAAAACCATTAGGCTTCTTTAAGAAAAATAGAATAAATTAAATTGTTTTATGCATTCAAATAATTAGACATAATAAAACACAGAATTTGGTAACAATAAAAATATGGTGAGAAAAAATAAAACATTTCATAGGTCTCATAACATGTAATTTTTGTTAAACCTTTATTAAATTGATGTGAAAATGTATAAGTTTCATGATTTTAATTAATTATACTAGCTTTATGATTTATAAACTTTAATCTAATTATTAAAAAGGAGTGGACAAAAATTAAAATGGAAAAAACAGAATCCGGAAAAAAAAGTAAACGGAAATAACGAATTTTGGAAAAAAATCTAATGGAATTTAGGAAATAATATAACAGATTTCATAGGGCCCTGTTAGAGTGTGGTAATTTCAACATTTACTATTACTATTATTAATATTATTATTTTAATTATTACTACTACTACTACTAGTATGGTTCTGTACTGGTTTTTTTGTGTGCAAATAAAGCACTATTTTAGTTTTTGTTCAATATCCATTTGAAAAACTCAGTATCGGCCAGTGTGGTCTAACCCATTGGATCCCAACCTGGGGTCCGAGGGGCGCGGGAGCGGATATGCTTTGAGGGTGAATAAAGATGCATAAAATGTTCCACTAATAATTTTATATAAAAATATTTTTTCAAAGTAAAAAAAAAAATGCTTACAATGCCAAGATAAGGCAGTCAAAAATGATCTCTTAAGGGGAGTCGTGGCCTAATGGTTAGAGAGTCGGACTCCCAATCGAAAGGTTGTGAGTTCGAGTCCCGGGCCGGCAGGAATTGTGGGTGGGGGGAGTGCATGTACAGTTCTCTCTCCACCTTCAATACCACGACTTAGGTGCCCTTGAGCAAGGCATCAAAACCCCAACTGCTCCCCGGGCGCCGCAGCATAAATGGCTGCCCACTGCTCCGGGTGTGTGCTCACAGTGTGTGTGTGTGTTCACTGCTCTGTGTGTGTGCATTTCGGATGGGTTAAATGCAGAGCACAAATTCTGAGTATGGGTCACCATACTTGGCTGAATGTCACTTCACTTCACTTAAATAAAATAATTATTAAAATTTTGCGCGCATACCGTCACTTGCTCAATGTGCTTGTTGTCATAGTAACGGCAAAAACAAAAGGAAAATGGCAGAGAAACGTAAATGCGGTGATTCTTCATCAGAGGCGAAGAAAAAGTTAAGACACTATGACAAAACCTACATAAATTTTTGTTTTATTGAAGGCCAAGACAAGTCTCGGCCAGAATGGTGCTCAATCGATGCTTTTATGCACAAGCTGGAGTACAGGGCTGGAAAAATGTCACAGGGGCATTTACAACACTTTCCACTGCTGCTTCAACATTCTGGGGGTACATCTTTGAGTGCATCTTTGCGCGCCGAGTTTTACCATTACATGACTGCGCTACAGGAGGAATTAAAGTCCCGTTTTGTGGAATGCGGATTTTGACGCATTATCCAAGGAGTCGTGGGTTATGGTTCCCTTCACATACAGGCTTGAAGATGTGGAATACCTTGGCCGTGAAGATGAACTCGCTGAACTACAAACTGCAACAGACTGGAAGTCCACAGCGATTTTAGACTGGCTGTCACTGGCATTACACCTGACATTCCATCACTAGTGAAAGGCACATAGGAAAGGCATGCATGCCCAAGATGGACATTAGCATTATGTGTTTATGCTGATGTTATTGTCACACACCTGGACTCATTTTGTGTGTTTTTGCCCCTGTGACCCAGTTTCTGTCTCTATGTGGTTTGATTAGTTCCCAGGTGTGTCTAGTCATTTCCGCATGTGTTCCATGTCCCTGTTAATTTAGTCATTCCATCCACCTGTGTTTTCCCTATTATCCCTGGTATAAAAGCCTTGTCCGTTCAGTTCTGTTTTGTCGGGTCTACTCGTTACTAGTTACTTGTCCACTTGTTACTTGTCAACTTGTCTACTTGTCCACTTGTTACCTGTTACTTGCCACTTGCCACTTGCCACCTGTTATTTGCTACTTACCTTGCCTATGTTTGATTTAATAAATCCTTGTTTCGTTTATCCCTCGGCTCCGTGTTCCTTCCAGCAGCGTAAGCCGTGACAGAAGACCCGACCTAAAAAGTTAAAAAACTGCGTGTTTTCCCTCCGTTTTGTTTTCCGTTTTTTCACAGTCTTTTTCTTTCCGTAGTGTGTAATGGATCCCCTCTATCGCCCCGAATACCTCGAGGACCATACTAGACGGTTTCTCTTCCTAGCTAATGCCACCAGCTACCCGGACCACGCGCTCGAAGATGGTCCTCGGGAGGATTTCGCCGCATTCATAGAGTGGAATCTGGTGAGAAATGGGTCACCTCTCACGGTCGGCCCAATGGAGGATCTCGCCAGGTCCACTCTGGACCCAGAGCCCAGCCTACAATCTCCCCACGGTACGAGGCATAAGCCCGAGCCCACCGATGACGGAGAGCCAGAGAGCAACCCGTCAGACCAGGTGCGAGAGCCGGCGACACTGCCCACCACGAGGGAGCAAAATGTGGAGCGCCAAATGGGTCAAAATGAGGGGGTTTCCAATTCACCTATGCCAGATCCTCTGTTAAGCCCAGGAAGGGCTCCTGATCTTCCGTTAAGCCCAGGACGGGCTCCTGATCCTCCTGTAAGCCCAGGACGGGCTCCTGTTCCCCCGTTAAGCCCAGGACGGGCTCCTGTTCCCCCGTTAAGCCCAGGACGGGCTCCTGATCCTCTGTTAAGCCCAGGACGGGCTCCTGATCCTCCTGTAAGCCCAGGACGGGCTCCTGATCCTCCTTTAAGCCCAGGACGGGCTCCTGATCTTCCGTTAAGCCCAGGACGGGCTCCTGATCCTCCTGTAAGCCCAGGACGGGCTCCTGATCCTCCTGTAAGCCCAGGACGGGCTCCTGATCCTCTGTTAAGCCCAGGAAGGGCTCCTGATCTTCCGTTAAGCCCAGGACGGGCTCCTGATCCTCCTGTAAGCCCAGGACGGGCTCCTGATCCTCCTGTAAGCCCAGGACGGGCTCCTGATCCTCTGTTAAGCCCAGGAAGGGCTCCTGATCTTCCGTTAAGCCCAGGACGGGCTCCTGATCCTCCTGTAAGCCCAGGACGGGCTCCTGATCCTCCTGTAAGCCCAGGACGGGCTCCTGATCTTCCGTTAAGCCCAGGAAGGGCTCCTGATCTTCCGTTAAGCCCAGGACGGGCTCCTGATCCTCCTGTAAGCCCAGGACGGGCTCCTGATCCTCTGTTAAGCCCAGGAAGGGCTCCTGATTCCCCGTTAAGCCCAGGACGGGCTCCTGTTCCCCCGTTAAGCCCAGGACGGGCTCCTGATCCTCCTGTAAACCCAGGACGGGCTCCTGATCCTCCGTTAAGCCCAGGACGGGCTCCTGATCTTCCGTTAAGCCCAGGACGGGCTCCTGATCTTCCGTTAAGCCCAGGAAGGGCTCCTGATCTTCCGTTAAGCCCAGGACGGGCTCCTGATCCTCCTTTAAGCCCAGGATGGGCTCCTGAACCCCCGTTAAGCCCAGGACGGGCTCCTGATCCTCCTGTACGCCCAGGACGGGCTCCTGATCCTCCTGTAAGCCCAGGACGGGCTCCTGATCCTCCGTTAAGCCCAGGACGGGCTCCTGATCTTCCGTTAAGCCCAGGACGGGCTCCTGTTCCCCCGTTAAGCCCAGGATGGGCTCCTGATCCTCCTGTAAGCCCAGGACGGGCTCCTGATCCTCCGTTAAGCCCAGGACGGGCTCCTGATCTTCCGTTAAGCCCAGGACGGGCTCCTGATCTTCCGTTAAGCCCAGGACGGGCTCCTGATCCTCCTTTAAGCCCAGGACGGGCTCCTGATCCTCCTGTAAGCCCAGGACGGGCTCCTGATCCTCCTGTAAGCCCAGGACGGGCTCCTGATCCTCCGTTAAGCCCAGGACGGGCTCCTGATCTTCCGTTAAGCCCAGGAAGGGCTCCTGATCTTCCGTTAAGCCCAGGACGGGCTCCTGATCCTCCTTTAAGCCCAGGACGGGCTCCTGAACCCCCGTTAAGCCCAGGACGGGCTCCTGAACCCCCGTTAAGCCCAGGACGGGCTCCTGAACCCCCGTTAAGCCCAGGAAGGGCTCCTGATCTTCTGTTAAGCCCAGGACGGGCTCCTGATCCTCCTTTAAGCCCAGGATGGGCTCCTGATCCCCCGTTAAGCCGAGGACGGGCTCCTGAACCCCCGTTAAGCCCAGGACGGGCTCCTGATCCTCCGTTAAGCCCAGGACAGGCTCCTGATCCTCCGTTAAGCCCAGGAAGGGCTCCAGCCCCAGAGCTTACTCCAATGCCTGCTCCTCCAAAATTCCCACCCTCCCACCCACTCCTGCCTCCTCCTCCGCTGTCGTCTGGCTGCCCCTCTGCTCGCCCTCAGCCTACCATCATTGTGGTGCGAGCTCAGCGGGACCGCCATCCTCCAGCGGCGCCTTGGTCGGCGTCTCCCTCACCTCCGCCTCCAGCCTCTGAGGCCTGGACTCCGCCTCGGCCCGTTGACCCGTCGGCTCCACCATGGCTCCTAGCTCCTTCCTCTCCGCCGTGGCCCGGCAGTCCGCAGGCTCTGCCTGGCTCCCTCGTCCCTCCGGCTCCGCCTTGGTCTGGCGTCATCCATCCTATGCCTCGGGACTCCACTCCTCCGGCTTCGCCTCATCCCTCCGTCCCTCCGGCTCCGTCAGGCTCCTTCATCCCCTCGGCTACACCTCAGTCCTCGGTCACTCTGGCCCACCGCGGCCTTCCGGATCCACATCGCCGCGTCAGTCACCAGAGCCATCAGTTCTGCCTAGGACCTCCGGCTCCTCCCCGTCACCATGGCTCTTCGGCTCTCCGTCTCCGCCTCGGGCTCCTCCTCCACTTGCTCCGTTGCCGTGGGTCGAGTCCCTGGAGTCAGTGACCATTCCTCCTCCATGGCTCCTTCCACCGTCGGCCCCACCTTGGGCCGTTATGGCTGTGGCCTGGGTCCTGCTGGGTACCTCCTGCTTCAGATCCTTCCTGTCTCCTCCCTGGCTCCTCCCTCCGTCATCTCCTCCCTGGCTCCTTCCTCTGTAGTCCCTGTCTGCTGGCCCCCTCCTGGGAGGCTGTCCTCCACCGGAACCTCCTCCCAAGTTCCCACCCACGCCTCCCTTTGTTGTTTCTATGGTGCGAGGACGCACCTACCGGGAGGGGGGAGTACTGTCACACACCTGGACTCATTTTGTGTGTTTTTGCCCCTGTGACCCAGTTTCTGTCTCTATGTGGTTTGATTAGTTCCCAGGTGTGTCTAGTCATTTCCGCATGTGTTCCATGTCCCTGTTAATTTAGTCATTCCATCCACCTGTGTTTTCCCTATTATCCCTGGTATAAAAGCCTTGTCCGTTCAGTTCTGTTTTGTCGGGTCTACTCGTTACTAGTTACTTGTCCACTTGTCCATTTGTTACTTGTCAACTTGTCTACTTGTCCACTTGTTACCTGTTACTTGCCACTTGCCACCTGTTATTTGCTACTTACCTTGCCTATGTTTGATTTAATAAATCCTTGTTTCGTTTATCCCTCGGCTCCGTGTTCCTTCCAGCAGCGTAAGCCGTGACAGTTATGAGAAACAACTGCGTTTTACTAAGGAAACATTTGAAGTTGAAAGGAACATTTCCTGGGTATTCATGTAATAAAATGTCATTAAAAATCATTAAATGTCAATAAAACTAGACTACATTTAGTTACTATATACAGTGTGTGTGTGCTTATGTGCATAGCAATAATATATATATATATATATATATATATATATAATGATATGGGGGGGCGGGGGGGGGGTCGCGGATTGTTAAATATGTACATTAGGGGGTCCCCATGGAAAAAAGTTGGGAACCACTGGTCTAACCTAGCTATTGGTATCGGTAAAATCCACTATCGGTCAACCTTTAGTTTAGATGGTTACCCTTTTTTGGAGTCCCAAAGAAACTCAGCCCTTAACCCTAATCTTCCTAGCAGTTAATTCAAATCTTGTGGGAGTTTTGGAGAGTGAGATTTATCATCTAAACACAGCCGACTCAAACTTGTATTATGAACAAGCTTGTTTGTCTCAAGGCCAGAAATTAGCTCCAGAGTTGTGAGATTGAGAGGTTGTCACAGATTGGCATAATAGTAATATCTTACCCTCTATGTTTCTGCTTATTTCTTCTGATGAAGTTTGTAAGTTAGAGCAATATTTGATCAGGAGAACACTAAGTTGTTTGTTTTTTCAAAAGCTTTAGTTTTTAATACTGTGATTAATTTATAAGGATGGCAACCGTAAGGAATTTGACAATTATAGTTGCACAAACAGATTTATGTTCCTTAATTATTTTATTAAAAATCCTCTTTTGAATTGTCTTTTTCAACCAATTCATTTAAAATATCTTGTACTTAAGATACTATGCCTGTAATGACATTGCAATAAGATTTGCAGTTTTTTACGAGTCACAAATGTGTGAATGTGTACAGTGTTCAGCATTAATGTTAATGTGAACATCTGTATTTATTTAGGTGTAATAGGAAAGTCAGTGAGGAATAATATGTTTTTATTGCTTTTAAATCAGAAGAGTGTAGTTTCTGCATGATTATCTTCACCAAACATAACTGGATAAAAAAAGTAATCACTTACAAAAAAATTTCTAAACACTCCCTTTCTCCAATTTGTCAGATGAGTAGATAGCCCTGCCCCCAAACTCATGTTTTTTTTTATTTTATTTTATAGTTTTGCATATTTACAGTACTATTTTTTAAGCCTCTTCTATCAACAAGGCTGAATCTATTTGATAAAAAAAGGAAAAAGTTTTTTTTTTTGTTTTAATACGTTTAAAATGTCATTTATTACTGTGATGATATATGCAAATTTTCAGCATCATTACTCCAGTCTTTAGTATCTCATGATCCTTCAGAAATCATACTAATATGCTGATTCCTGAGAGCCAGGAATTGAGTAGATTTACTTGATTTCTGGCTCTGGCATTTTTAGGTTATGCCTTCTGATCCAATTGTACATTAATGCTGAACACTGTACACATTCACACATTTGTGACTCGTATTATAGAACTGCAACAACAGCTTGAACTAAATAAAGATGAATATAACCTTTTCTAGATTTCAAGAAACATTTAGATTTCCTTTTTAAAATCATAGTCTCTTCCATTAGGTAAGTGTAATACTGAGATTAGTTGGGAGGAATAATGCAAGCTCGCGATTCCTCTCAACACATGGGTCATCTTGTCACTGTATTTAAATTCAGCAGTTGTAGTGCTAATAAATTAGCTGCCTGTCGGAGCTCAGACGCACAGTTGACATCTTAAGCACACTCTTCTTTCTTTAGGATTTGTGTTATTATCTTGTTTAGTGCTACATAATTGAATTTAGAACTATTATCTTATTTGTTGAGTTTGCTGTAGCAAAAGAGCAGCTGAACAAAAAAGAGAGACTATGTTTGCACATTTGGTGCTGTATAAAAAAGCCAGTGGTGAACATCTGTATTTATTTAGGTGTAATAGGAAAGTCAGTGAGGAATAATATGTTTTTATTGCTTTTAAATCAGAAGAGTGTAGTTTCTGTATGATTATCTTCACCAAACATAACTGGATAAAAAAAGTAATCACTTACAAAAAAAATTCTAAACACTCCCTTTCTCCAATTTGTCAGATGAGTAGATAGCCCTGCCCCCAAACTCATGCCATTGGTTGTCTGGATGGTAGGAATTTTCAAACAAAAAACAGATTTGAAAAAAATAAATACTATTTCAAACAAGTTTCCCCGAACACTCCCTTTCTGCAATTGGTCAGAGGAGCATGTAGCTCCACGCCCAAACCCATGCCATTGGTTGAGCTGTTGTTGCTATGTCTGGCTGGTCGGAATTCTCAAACAAACAGCAATGTTTTGATAGCACCTCAGAGACAGACACAGTGTTTGATCTTTATAGGAAAATTAACCTACTAGTGGCTTACTTAAAGCTAAAGTGTAACCTTTTCTGTTAAAAAACTTTGTTTAATTTTCAGATACCACTAAGTTGGATTTTATATCACTTCTCACTTCAGTCCTTCTCATCCCAAAAGTGCGTAGCAAGCTTACAGAAGCAATTATGCCAGTCTCTTCATTGTTATACCTGTTTTTAATGTGCTCTTGCTCTGCGTCTCCTCACAGGACTGGAGGAGAATGATATATTTGCAGAACTGTGCTGAAGCCAACCGCTGCTGGCAGTGTGACGAGTGCGATTTGGTGCCAAGCACCTGGTCAAACTGAAGACAATGAGCAGCTTATGGACTCCGTCCATCCCCAGACATAAATGTTAGTGATGATATCAAATAAAAAAGCAGAGGGAATTGGTACAGAGAGGACTTGAAAGGCAAAAAAGAAGTGTTTTTTGCCCGCAGATCTTTAAGCATTGCTAAGTCTTCCTAGCTTCTCATCCCCAGACACAGAAACAGATTTGAATACTAACTAATCGTTCACTGCCATTTTTGTGTTTCATAATTAACTTGTCATTGTTTTCTCATTGCACGCCTTTCCATGCTCCTCCACCCTAAAAGAGGAGCTGAACATCTCTGATATGGACATTTTTGTCTCCCTTGTTTGACTGTTTTCTGCCCAGCTTTAAACCCAAGTCAGATATTCAAACAGTAGCAAAATCCTTTCACGCGTGCTTTATTTAACCGGTGCACTTCTTGTTACACAAAGAGACTGTGGGGCAGTCCGGGGAGTCACCCTGCCGACAATCTAATAATGACTGCCGCAGATGGAGAACGTTGGAATGGAGCTGTCTGCTGAATCTATCGCATGCAGACACACGGAGGAGAGTGTCAAAGCGTCTCCCGTGCAGAGAAGGACCGCTGGGGAATGTGGACCGTCTGGCAGATGCGTTGGCAGTCTCTGCTCTTTCACTCTACCTGGTCTGGACTCAGACCAGGGTTAATTATAGTGGATCACTGGAGTCTCGTGTCGCCAGTGAAGAGCAGGGGGGTTGTCAGGATGTTGTCATACTGCCATGTCCTGTACGACAAAGACATGAGGAAAGGCACTGTCTCCTAGCCGAAGTTTTAGTACACGCAGCAAGGCACAGACAGTATTAGCAGTGACTAGAATGACTAGAAAACCAGTAATTACAACTTTTAAGACTGTTTACCTCTGTGCAGTGACCTTGGAAAAAGTTTGTCTGCTAAAAAAAATTATTAGAAATTTTGTGACGCTAAAAATATAAAAATATTCCAACAATATGCATTTTCTTAAAAGGAAAATTTAATCAAATAATTTCCCTTAATTATATTGTATTGCAATTTGTTACCCAACAATTAAATATAAAGTAGTATATTTTTATTAAATTTTTCATTTGATTAATAATCATTTCAATCATTGCTCTTCTACACATCGACACATTGTTCCTTGTTTTAAGCCTGAAGCTCAATAAATTGAATTTATGCTTAAAAAAATATAGTAAATACATTATTCAAACCTGCTTTTCTGAAAATGTGTGTTGTTATCCTACACAGTTTTGCTTCTAAAGAAAAATAATCTTGTTTCCATTATGATTAGATACGTTTTACTGGAAAACGAGATGAAAATAGACCTGAAAAATGTAACCGTTAGGAATGCATGAAGTCTGTTTTGAGGTTATGGAAAGAGCTGCGTTAGATCAAAAATGCTGTAAAATTCTCATTGGTCAACAGATGTCAGAGTGCATTATAGTGAACTTTAAAACCTTTGAGTGGAGCATCCCTTCCACAAACTTTCTTCTTTTTTTTTATGCACCATCCTACTTTAAATCAATTGATTCGTTCTCTCTGATGCAATTTAAACTCTGGTGTATAGACACCCTTATTACCATGATAAGGCAGTTTTAGGAACAAATTTATCAGGGATTCCAAGGAGTTTTTAAGGAGTTTAAAACCAAGGAGTTTTTAAAGTCACCTCCTCTGCAAAAGTTTAAAAATACTACCGAAACTTTTGTACCTCAGCTTCAGACGTTCACTTCACTTTGGAGTAGAATCATTTGCTTCTCTTATACTCAATGGGGCTCACTCTATCTAGTCATGCCGGTGTATGCTGTCCCAGAAAAATGGAGCACTTTGCGTTTCTAAAAGTTTTGTTCTACCCGTCCAGTTATTTTTACGATGGCCCATTTCTGCTATTGTTGTGGCATTATCTTGACCTCGCGTAGAGCAATTTCTCCCCAGTCAAATTAGCTCTCGCCATTCAAAGCAATGCCCTGATATAATGGTTTGACAGTTTTTGCTTCGCCGAGATGAAGAAATGGAAGGCCGAGCCACTGGGGTTAATAAAATTCCTTCTCTTCAACAAGTACCCTGGGATACGGAGTGTCCTTGAAAACGACAGCACCACACTTTCGCCCGGCACCTCTGATCGCTGCCATGTGGGTTTCCGTGCAACTCTTTTGCTTTTCCCATCTCAGTCCATTCTTTCATATCTGTTAACAGCCGCTCTCGGCCTCGTATCCGCAATCATTGGAAGTCCCTCATTAAAACAGACATTGTTCTTTCTACAAAGGCTTTTTTTGCAGAGACAGTTATCACTGAGGTGAAAGAATGCTGCGAGCATATTAACTACAACAGATCGATTCTTACATGTCAGGTTTTTGCCAGCGCATACAGAAGCGTGAGAACTTAACTCCGTCTTCATGTAAGTCAATGAACACCTGGAGCAGCGTTCCCAGTGGCAGCTAAACACGCGTAGCAAGGGAACGGAGGTGGGAAAGAAAGAAAGAAATAAGAAAGAAAGAAAGAAAGAAAGAAAGAGTAATACAGTGCCTGAGCCTTTCAAACCCGTGTTTGACACGAGGTAGAGCGAGGGAGCCTGTGCGCAGATCTGCGCGAGAGGCCCCGCTGAGGTTTATGCCACCTGTTTGTTTTTGTTTTTTTCCCCCCACGCTGCTTATAAATGCCTAGATGTGCCCAGCCTCCTGGGATCCGCAGGTTTGAGATCCAACACAAAAAAGGCGACAGAACAGTCCTGGGTTGTCGTAGTAACTTGGGGATTATGATTTATTAATCTGCAGTCTTTTAAATTCGAAGGGAAGCACAGAGAGGTTACCCGTCTCAGCCCCCGGGGGAGTAATCTGGCTTCAGAGAACAATTGCGAAACGTGCCGTTTTTGTCTTTAACTGCCGGAAAGCGCTTGTCCCATTACTCCTCCCGCTGCAGCTGTGGCGCAGGGAGAGGGTCACCCACAAGAAAGTTTGTGCAATTCCGCTGAGAAATTATTTTTGTCCTCCGTAACAAACTGATGCCTCGCTTTTCCTTGTGTCGTTCCGTCAGACTTTTGAGGAAACCTAGAGCACTGTCTGTGTACATATACGTGGTCTAGAAACTATCGTTTGTGAATATTTTCACACAGTGCAGAAACACTTAGAGCTTATGTAGCTGCGATTACCCATGATGCATCACTTAAGCACCAAATGCAGTAGAAATTAGGCTTTTTTTCTATTTGCTTGAATGATATAAAAAAATATTGTGAATATTACAAATATTCTTACCCAAAATGCACCACAAGTGTTTCATAACATTGTTTTTGCATATGAATTTTATAATTAAGTTGGTACATTTTCTTGGCCTAAACTTTATTTTCGGCTATTTGCAACTTAATTGAATAGAAAAATAGAAAGAAAAAAAAAGAAAAGAAAAAGGACAGGTCATTTTGCAACTAAGACTTCAAATTGCGTACCGGTGTCTGTTGCACAAAAATGTATGTTTGCGAATATTTTTACACTGATGAAAAAATGCTTATCCATTTGCGCTTCATAACTGTTTACACACATATGCATTTTAAGTTCAAATTAGAATTATTGGTCTAAAATCTTATTATTATTATTATTATTATTAATAATGTTTTTTATCCTTATTTATTTTATCTCCTTGCACCTTGGTTGATAAAAAAACACAAGCAAGACTTGAACTTGCATTCCACTGTTTGTTGCGCAAAAATATGTTTGCGAATATTTTCACACTACTACAAAAATTCTTACCCAAAATTTACGACATTCATCAATACATTGCTTGCACACACATGCATTTTAAGTTAAATACATTTTTTTCATGAAGTCATTTTTTTATTTATTGTTGTGCATTTTAAAAATTTATTGATATTAAGAGAACAGGTAATAGAAATTTTGATAGCCAGACTCAATTTTATGAATAATTTTTAACGATACAAAAATGCTTAAAAATGGTTCATAACGGGGTTTGCGCGCATGTGCATTTTAAGCTTAATTAAGACCATTCATTCATTTGTTCATTCTTTCTTTCATTCATTAATTCTTTCATTCATTTGTTTGTTTATGGGTTTCTTTATTTAAATTTTTTGATATGATAGAAAGGGTAGAGATAACGAAAATAACGCAAGCCAGGCTGGAATTTGCTTATTGGTGTCTCTTGCACAAAAACACTGGTATAAAATTTCAATGGTTATGTGGCACTGTGTTTACCCACATCGTTTTTAATGCATCACTAGTGCATCATAACATTATTAGTGCCTCATAGATGTGTTTTAACAATGTAAATTAGGACATTTTGTTGGTATAAATTTTATTTTTGTCTTCTTTGGAACTTGATAAATTGAGAGGATACAAAACAAGTCCGACTTAATTTCCCACATTAGCATTTATGAATATTTACACACCAGTACAATACTCCTAACACCTATGTAACATTTTGTTTACCCACAGTTCATAACAAATCCTTTATAAAATCACAACACATGCATTTTCTTGTGAATTTAGGACATTTTCTTGGTCTGAATAGTTTTTTTGCCCCTTTTCCCTGTGACGTCCATCTCTAAGCCTCTAAGTCTAAGGTTCATTGTGACAGAGCATGTGTGCTAACTGCTAGAATCTGAGAAAATTAGGTGTTTGTCACATAAATACATGTATATTTTATTAAGAGTGTCCTCCTCAGAGTAGTAGCTACTTCCGTAGAAGGCTGTTTGATTTTAATATTACTGCATACTTTGTTGAATTACTTAAAGTTAAGTGGCTCTTACCTTTGGAGAGAGGATTAGGCTAAAGTCAAACGGAAGAGTTGGGGTACAATAATGGCCTGAGGTTTTAGTTCCTTTGCAGAAGCAACAGATCCAGCAGGAGAGGACTGAGGCTGGTGCCAGACACTTCTTTGGCAGTCTTCCCCTGCTTGACTTGGCTCCTCAGATACTTGTGCCATCATAGCCAAAAAAGACAGTTAAAAAAAGCCCCTGTGCGGAAATGCGTTCTGCAAAGGCTGTCAACGTGTCCTAACGTTGCTCCTAACTCACGTTATATAGTGCTAAAATCATCATTGGCATGTTCCATCACTGTTGTACATGCTAACAATGATGACGTTTACACTTTTGAGCTCTGTAGTTCAAAGACATATGAAGCCAATGTAGTGGATTTTGTGCTTGATTTTATTTTCAGGTGTAGATATATACAAACAAATTTTTTTTTTTTTTTGTATACATTTTCAGAACACGTAAATATGGAAATAAATGTCTATTTATTTAATTGTCAATTATATATTTAGTGATCTACAGTACTTAAAAAGAAAAAAACACAATGGACTGTAGCCTTGAAGTGTTAGTCATTTAAATAACAATTAGGCCTATTCAATTTTATTTTCATTATATGTATATTTTAATGTTTATTTTTTACATTTTAACATTTTAAAATAATTGGTTAATTTTAAATATTTTTTTAAATGTTTAAGTAAATAAATGATAGTGATAAAAAGTGAGGCTTTTATTTATTTATTTAAAAGTCCAGGTTAATTATGTTTATTAATATATTAATTAATATATGTTTTTAATTATAATTGTGTGTGTTTGTATACAGGTGCATCTCAATAAATTAGAATGTTGTTGAAAAGTTCATTTATTTCAGTAATTCAACTCAAATTGTGAAACTCGTGTATTAAATAATTTCAGTGCACACAGACTAAAGTAGTTTAAGTCTTTGGTTCCTTTAATTGTGATGATTTTGGCTCACATTTAACAAAAGCCCACCAATTCACTATCTCAACAAATTAGAATATGGTGACATGTCAATCAGCTAATCAACTCAAAACACCTGCAAAGGTTTCCTGATCCTTCAAAATGGTATCTCAGTTTGGTTCACTAGGCTACACAATCATGGGGAAGACTGCTGATCTGACAGTTGTCGAGAAGACAATCACTGACACACTTCACAAGGAGGGTAAGCCACAAACATTCTTTGCCAAAGAAGCTGGCTGTTCACAGAGTGCTGTATCCAAGCATGTTAACAGAAAGTTGAGTGTAAGGAAAAAGTGTGGAAGAAAAAGATGCACAACCAACCGAGAGAACCGCAGCCTTATGAGGTTTGTCAAGCAAAATTTATTCAAGGATTTGAGTGAACTTCACAAGGAATGGACTGAGGCTGGGATCAAGGCATCAAGAGCCACCACACACAGACGTGTCAAGGAATTTGCTGAACCACAGACAACGTCAGAGGCGTCTTACCTGGGCTAAGGAGAAGAAGAACTGGACTGTTGCCCAGCGGTCCTAGAGTCTGGAGGAAGGGTGGAGAAGCTCATAGATCATGTTTCTTAAAGTCCAGAGTTAAGTTTCCACAGTCTGTGATGATTTGGGGTGCAGTGTCATCTGCTGTTGTTGGTCCATTTTGTTTTTGGAAAACCAAAGTCACTGCACCCGTTTACCAATAAATTTTGGAGCACTTCATGCTTCCTTCAGCTGACCAGCTTTTTGGAGATGCTGATTTCATTTTCCAGCAGGATTTGGTTCCTGCCCACACTGCCAAAAGCACCAAAAGGTGGTTAAATGACCATTGTGTTGGTGTGCGTGACTGGCCAGCAAACTCAGCAGACCTGAACCCCAGAGACAAACTATGGGCTATTGTCAAGAGTAAGATGAGAAACAAGAGACCAAAAAATGCAGATGAGCTGAATAGAGGTCGACCGATGTATTGGTTTTGTTGCTGCGGAATGTGATGGAATTTGTAAAATTTTCAATTAATTAATAAAAAGTAGGTTATTACACTTAAATCAAATCACAATATGGACTAGTATCTGTAACTATTAAGCCATGAAAGTCTATTTAAATATGAATTCTGTCTGTTCTGCGTGACTCTGAAAATGAATTGCGCAGATGCAGGGTTTCATCTACTAACGTTACACAATGATGCGGGCGTGACACTCGCATATTTTAGCGTATGCTGTCTCACTTAATGAGGACGAAAACACTGAGAGAGTGTTTAACTGTTCTGAAAGAGCATTCATGAGCATATGACAGTTTGATTTGAGTAAAACTAGCGTCATATTCACATACACAAAACTGTAAAGTTATTCACCGCAACCTGTCAAAATAAAATTTTTGATTTTTCAGATTTTTACATTTAGCAGACGCTTTTATCCAAAGCGACTTACAATTGCTATATATGTCAGAGGTCACACACCTCTGGAGCAACTAGGGGTTAAGTGTCTTGCTCAGGGACACATTGGTGTCTCACAGTGGATTCGAACCCGGGTCTCTCACGAACCCGGGTCTCTCACGACGTGTGTCTTATCCACTGCGCCAACACCACCCATTAGCTTACAGCACCTGGTATTCCCAGGCGGTCTCCCATCCAAGTACTAACCAGGCCCAAACCTGCTTAGCTTCCGAGATCAGACGAGATCGGGCATAGCCAGGCTGGTATGGCCGTGAGCATATATCTTACATGTTTTAATTTTAATATAGTAAATTGCATTTGTTCGCAAAAAAAAGTTAGCTTAATTTTCAGTAATTAAAAGATTAATTAAATTATTAATACACTTTAATTAAACTATTAAAAAGGAGTGGAAAAAACAATATAGAACAATTAAAACAGAAATAACGGAATTTGAAAAAAAATAAAACAGATTTCACAGGGCCTTATTAGAGAGTGAAAATTTCAACATTTACTATTACTATTACTATTATTATTACTTTTATTATTATTACTACTACTAGTATGGTTCAGTACGTTTTTTTTTTTTTTTTTTAATTAAACCACTATTTTAGTTTTTGTTCAGTATCCATTTTAAAAACGATCAGTTAATTAATCGGTATCAGCCAGTGTGGCCTAACCTAGCTATCTAAAAACTATCGGTCAACCTCTAGAGCTGAAGGCCACTGTCAAAGAAACCTGGGCTTCCATACCACCGCAGCAGTGCCACAAACTGATCACCTTCATGCCACGCCGAATTGAGGCAGTAATTAAACCAAAAGGAGCCCTATCAATACTGAGTACATGTACAGTAAATGAACATACTTTCCAGAAGGCCAACAATTCACTAAAAAAATTTTTTTTATTGGTCTTATGAATTATTTTAATTTGTTGAGATATTGAATTGGTGGGTTTTTGTTAAATGTGAGTCAAAATCATCACAATTAAAATGAACCAAAGACTTAAACTACTTCAGTCAGTGTGCATTGAATTTATTTAATACACCAGTTTCACAATTTGAGCTGAATTACTGAAATAAAAACTTTTTCACAGCATTCTAATTAACTGAGATGCACCTGTACGTGTATGTATATATATATATATATATATATATATATATATATATAGATACACACACACACACACACACACACAAATATATTTTTACTCAGTATTTTTGTCCTTTTTTGTAACTTTCATGTGTGCATCTTATTTTATTTTACAGTTTATACTTTTTAATTTTTAGATACATGTTTACACACACACACACACACACACACATATATATACATACAGTATATGTGTGTGTGTGTGTAAATAATATTAAAATCAGTAAAATTTAAATTTAATTTAAATATTTAAAAACTATCACTTATATAGGTTATTTACTTATTTACAAAAATTAAAATAGTTTAAAAAAATATCTAAATCAAAATATAACAGTGGACTGTAGTTAAATTAATATTTTTCCAATTATTTAGATTAGCAGTCCTAAAAGATTTACAGTTTAATTACATTTATATGTACATTTTAGTAACTATATTCTACAACTCTATGTTAATTTTAGTCATTGTAAATCATCTCTATTTCATATTGTACAAAAGTCACAACACTTTACAGAAATGTTGCAAATTTTTTCCCTTATCATTAATCTTTTATTTTAAGTTTCATGGATTTGAACAGGCCTTCGAAAGCTGCCATCTGCAATCCAGATTTGTTCGAGACAAAACATATGACAGATTGCGATATACCATTTCTACTACATAACGTGGGTGTCCTGTCAGAAGCGTCTCTATGGAGCAGCATGGATGTTTTACGATGAAAGCTGTTCATCTTGAGAGCACATTGTGGTTTTGCTTGTCAGGCAGCCAGTAAAGAAAACGAAGCTGTCAGTCAAAGAACCAATTTGTACGATAAAAAAGGCGAAAAATGTAGATACCAAAACCACATCCGTTTTAGCCGGATGCATTTGCATCTAGGTAAGTTATAGTAAAACATCTAATGCAGTGCGGTCTTCGAAAAAAGTCAAAGTGAATCATAATTTCGACTTGAGCACAAACCGTTGCATAAGATCTCATTTGTACTCTCGTATACACGACAATGAAATAATGTGTTTAAGACAAAACAATATTGTTCTTTCTGTACACTGCAACCCTACCTGTCTCTGTGTTATAAATCACTGAGGAAATGATTTTGTGGTCTCTCCCTTTAGTGGTGTAATTCATATCGCTCCATAACAACATCCTGTCATCTCTCATATTGCGTCTGGTGATTGATAATCTGCCTCAGTTTGTGCGCTCATACAAGCGAGTCATGATCTAGATATTGCAGTTTGCGAGACTGTTTGGGCCATTAAGATTATTACATAATTGATATATTTCACCCGCCGGCATGTTATAATGTGAAATGTGTGATAGAGTGTTGCTCTCGTACAAGCTGCCTGAGATTTACGTGAAAGTGTAATGCGGCAGATCGAAAACTTTGCCGTGCCACAGGAGTTTATAATCGAACGTGTGGATTGGTTGTTTTATCTTAAAACATTTAAGTTTTTTTTTTTTATTATGCAGCAGGAATTTTTGTTAACTAAACCTGGAATTAAAACCATAAAAGAAACTTGTTTTAAAAAAAAAACTTAAACTGAAATAACTGAAATGTGTGTATTATTGTGTTTATTTTAATGTTTATACTTTTTAATTTTTACATATTGACATATATAGATAAGTAACTGAATGACAAGAACAGTAAGCAAATATTTAATAAAAAAATGTAAATGTCAATTACTTGAAATAAAATAAACTTAAACCGAAATAAAATATAAATGTCTCAACATGTTTTAATTTAATTTAGTTTAACTTGTACTAAAATAAACTAAAATAAAAATTAATAAAATATATAGAGACACACACAACACACAACAAAAATTACTAAGAGTTTTAGTAAAATAAAAATGAAAACAGAAACGACAAAAAAGCTGATTAAAAATAATAATTAAAACTATAGCAGTATCTTAATGATACAAAATTATACATTTTTTTTTTTACAGAAACTAGGAGTGGTGATTAATTAAAATAATTACATTTTATATAATTAAATAATTAAAAATAATTAACATTTAAAATGTTACATTATTCCAGAATTATTATTTTATATTTGAATAAATATTCAGTTTTCTATTATAGTTACTGTTTTCTCTTATTATTTCTTTAGCTTTTTTTTGTTTATTTAGTTATTTACTTTAATACATCTCTCTATTTTCTCCCAAACATGATTTTCTCTGCAGTTTCTACCCTTTGATATTTTAGAGCTTGACCTAACTATAAAAATATGTTGCATTATGTTTAAAAAATTATGTTAAAAATGTCATAGAAACTCCCTTGATTTTTTATTTATTTATTGATTTCCATGACTTTTCCAGATCTAGAAATCAAACTTTTAAAATTCTCTCTTATATCCACGACGTCTTCCAAGTCAATGGGAACCCTAGTTAGGGTTGACTTAAAATGACAGTTACTGAGGGAAGATGTAACAATAAGAAATAGTTTATAGTTAAAAGTTTATATCTTGATTTAAACTGCTGCCTCAGCTGCCTCTAAAGCTAGCTTTGTCTTATTTTAAATAATTTTAAGCCATCCTGCGTGCCTCTGGAGGTGTAACTGTTAACTGTCAGGCAATGGCTTCGACATGAGTTTTTGGAGGGTATTTGAACATACAGAGTGGCAGAGAGCACACGAGGAAAGTTAAAATAGGAAGTGGCCCCTTGGTTGAGTTGGTAGCAGATGGAAGTTCAGAGAATGAAATGATGCAGGACTTGTTTTGTGCAGTCAGGTGCCAGAGCCGGACTCTGAGGAGCAGGAGAAAGCCGCTCAGAGCTGATGTGAGAAGACAGCTGCTTCACTGCTCCCAGAACAGCCTCCTACAAGGTCACTTTGTGCAGGACCACCGTCTCAGGGGATTGTGGGTAGAACATGACACATATCAAAGACAGAGATTTACATGAATACAGTCTGATCTGTCGAATAGAACGCAAGATATCCCATAGGGTCCCGATCTGGAGACTTTGTGTATCTCTTCTAGAGTCATTCTATGTGAAGTTGGTTGTTAGTGATACGTTTCTTCCCACACAGGCATCAATCAGCAGACCGAAGTCTTTAACATCTGTTGCGAGCGTAAATTTTCACCATGGTGTTCGAACTACTCCGGTGCAGTTTAAAAAAGTTTCCCAGACATTGTCTGTCCTTCCTCTAAAGTATCCCGTTGTAGCAGAGGCTTTTTTCTTCATGCATGGACTGAGCGGCGCGATTCTCTCGTTAATAAATCATGCCAGATGAGTTTATCATGGAGATAAAGGAACTCCTCTGGGCTCCGCCGGGCAAGGCTGGGTTTCTGGGCGCTGCTACAATAAATGATGAAATGCCGCTGTCACATACATCACATTTATAGCGGCTAACCTTTTAGCTTTTATTGCCGTCAATAGAGAAGAACGGAGGTTTCAGGCGGGTAGTGAACAATAGACAGGTGGCGAAGAAGACGTTTTAAGACACAGACAACCTTCCGGAGTAGACTTTGCCGTGCTGTTGTTTGGTCTGTGATAAAATGCAGTCCACAAGTGATTTCTTAGTTAATGAATGATTAAGGTCACAGGGTTATCTTAGTGCACTGATGAGCACTGTTTCTATGCACCTTTTATGCACAGTTCGCTTGACTTCATAAATTCATCCTTTTGTAGACAATTTGAGTTTTTCGAATTTGAATTGTATCACTTATATTAGTGAGGCTGTCAGTTGTTTCAAATTATAATCAAGTTAAGTACATGATGCACTAATTAATCACATTTTTGATGTGTTTGCAGAGAAAAGCACAAATTTTGTTTGTGGCAGATGTGTAAAACATTGAATACATCAGTATTTTTATTGTTAACTAAAAATGACTTTCGTTAATTAAAATAAAGCTGAAATAAAATGTAAATATTAGATGCATAACTTGCAAGAATGTTAGAAATGTTGCTTTGGGAACTAACTGGAAAAAAAAGACATACTAAAATTAATATCAAATTAAATAAAAATGAATTAAAGCTTCATATAGAAAAAAATAAAAAAAGACAAAATTAAGTAAAAACGTGATTTATAAAATAAAATATAAGTATTAGATTAAAAAAAAATGTAATTGGATGTTAGAAACGTTTCCTTGGCATTTGCAACTAAATGAAGCGGAAGTTCTAAAATGACTAAAACTGAAATTAAAATAATGCTACAATTAAAATAATCGAATAAAATGCTAAAACTTTTAATCTAAAATTAAAATTACATTTTTAATTTTTAAAGTAACTTTTTAAGTACGTTTTAATTGTAATGTTAAAATAATATAGATTAAAATTGAACGTTATCAAATTAAATCTAATGCAATATATTATTTAAAACTACAGTTGAGTATAAAATACACTACTGTAACTAATGCAAAAATGCTGAAATAGATTAAAGTTTACTAAAGTTTTTTTTTTTTTTTTTATAAAGTAAGTATATTGTTTAATTTCTTTATCATTCCTTATAATCTTTGCCGCTTGCTGTTGCATCGATATAGCATTTATTAAAACTGTGGCCAATAAGCTAATAATTATTTTCATGCTATAGCCAAGAACTGACTAGCTCAATAATAAACCTTTATACTGTTTTGCCTAAAAAGTAACAGTCAAAAAAAAAAAATTGTGAACAGTATGAAAATTTGATATTTTCAGATTTGCTATATATATATATATATATATATATATTAATATATATATTAATATTTTCATGCATTTTATTATTTAATAGTACAATTTTTATATTAACATTTTTTTATTCAAACTGCACTACTGTGGTAAATTGAAATGCCTAAATAATCGTTAATTAAGAAATAAAAACAATAAAATAAAAAAAAGATCACAGCTGTTTGAACTGATTTATTAGGTCCATGGTATAATTGCTCCCAGACACAAAGACGATTGGTTGGGTCTCTTAACTCTTGAGAGTGACTTTGAAGGGAGGAACACACAGCACACTATTTCTCCAGCCCCACTACTGTGTTTCAGGGAATATGGAGGAAGTAATGGGGATCTCAGCTAATGACTTGGGAGAACAAAACTTGGTCTCTTCACATCAAGAGCCTTATTATTTTTAGCTCTGGCCAATGCCGAGCTTATCCCTATTACAGGGACCATTCTTTGTGCTATCAGATGTGGAATTTAAAGTGAAATGACTTAAGGGGACGATTGCCCATACAACAAGTAGGCTAGTCTGCCCTTCAATAAGGCTCAATTTGATATAAATGTATGTTGTGACCTTGCTTTTTCCTTCAAGATCTTTTAAAATTGATTAAGGTGGGGCTGCCTTCAAAGTAGGGCTGGGCGATATCTCGATATTTAAAATATATCGAGATATTTTTTAAACGATATGGATTTTGACATATCGTATATATCGATATATTGTTTATATTTAATTCTGATTCAGCCACTTTGCTTGTTTGCCTTCTCTGTGCTGGGCTCGACCCCGCTCGCTCGCCCCCCACCTCCTTGATTTTGTCCCCCCTCCCCTCGCGTGTACAGAACTAGTCTAAACAAAAAGTCTAAACAAAAAGACAACTGGCTCCATTATATGGAGATACCTTGTTTTTAAGGCGTCGGGCGAACAGCAGGCAGATGTCTACTGTAGGGCCCTATGATTTCTGCGATGCACAAAACGCGCACGGAATCGCGGAATCCAGTCATAAAAACGGAATTTACAGTTTAATGTGGTATGTCACGGAATTTGTCAAATTTTGAATGAATTAATCAAAATTAGTTCCTTGCACTTTCATCAAAGTGCAACTAATATCTGCAAATATTAAGCCGGAAAAGTCTATTTAAATATGAATCCTGCATGTTCTGCGTGTCTGTGTTAATGAATGGCGCAGAAGCGCATCTTCGTCTATTACACAATTGGAAGCACCCGTGATTTCAGCATCTCTAAATGAGGACGTAAACACATGAAGAACATCTCAAGAACTGCACTGAGAGTCACTTCATGAGCATTTGACCGTTTGATTTGAGTAAAAATAGCTCATATCACATCATAGACTAGTATCACATACACAGAACTGTAAAGGTAAACCCGTCAAAATAAAAGTATTTGCCAGAAATCTATTACTATTGTTCAGCAGAATGTACATAGCCCACTGCTACTACTATTAAAATGAAAGGAACATCATTTTTTAAGGAATAATCACACAACACTTCTTCCATGTTTTATTTTTAATAGTAAATCCCTTTGTTTACCAAAAATAAAGTTTGCTTAATTTTAAATAATTAAAAAATAAATTAAATGAATGTTTTATGCCTTCATTTGATAACCAGAAAAATGTAAATACACAGAATTTCTGAAGGGAAAAAACATTTCACATAAGGCTATTTTTTGAATTTTTTTAAACTAATTAAGTTGTTTTTATGCATTTAAATAATTACTCATGCTAAAACACAGAATTAGGTAACAATAAAACATATGGTGAAGAAAAAATAAAACGTTTCATAGGGCCCTAAACATGTAATATTTGGTATATCTGTTTTTGCAGTAGTTTTGGGGAGGTTATTTTTCCTGTAAAGATATCGAGATATATATCATATATCGAGATATAGCAAAATATATCGAGATATATTTTTTGCTCCATATCGCCCAGCCCTACTTCAAAGGCAACATGTAAGATTAGTTTCTTATAAAATATTTGATAGAAAGAATATCCCTCAGTATGTAGTAATAATTAATTAATAATTAAGTAATAAGTGTAATTTAGTTTATAATTTTTATAATGTAAAAAAATATATAGTTTACGTTCTCATGGTAAGTGCATTTTTTATGTGGAGAAAAAAAATCACATGATGATGACGGACAACTTAGTATTACCTGTTGCACTTTGAAAACAAACAAACAACAAAACAAACTAAAAAAAAAACTTAATGGTAATGTTAATTTCGATGAGAATGAATGCTGCGCTTGTTCCATAGCATCAGTTTTTAGGATGGCAACCCGCCTGTTTTTACGTCCAACACTTTTTTTTTTTTATTGACTCCAACTGTTGCAGTGGAGTGTTTGTTTATTGGACTTTCCTTAGTGATGGCATACAGAAGCTGGCGATGTCAGCGATGATGACCACTAGCTGAGTGCTTTTACAAGCTGAGGCCAAATCTTTCTTTGAGTGATGGAGAAAGAGAGGTGATGATCAATGGCTGTCAGTACTAGAGGAGTCAGACAGGTCACTCTATGACACAGGAAAGCTCTTGTCTAGAGACTGGCAGACGAGAGTTGACAGGCCCTTGCAGTGCTCTTCAGAGAACAGATTGGACACAGAACGGCTCTGCTTTATCGCTTCTCTGCACGGCTATCTGCAGTCTTTGCCTTCATTTCTTTGCTGGATTAAACCTTGTGATGGTACAAACGGGTCAGCAGGTACTCCATTTTTGGGGGAGTTTTAAAAACTGAACATCAAGCGACTTAAACTAGTATGCTAAATGTGTCGCTGATGGCTGCTTATACTGTCAACAGGGGGGTGTTTAGTATTGATAGATTGTTGTACAACCCGAATTCCGGAAAAGTTGGGACGTTTTTTAAATTTTAATAAAATGAAAACTAAAAGACTTTCAAATCACATGAGCCAATATTTTATTCACAATAGAACATAGATAACATAGCAAATGTTTAAACTGAGAAAGTTTACAATTTTATGCACAAAATGAGCTCATTTCAATTTTGATTTCTGCTACAGGTCTCAAAATAGTTGGGACGGGGCATGTTTACCATGGTGTAGCATCTCCTTTTCTTTTCAAAACAGTTTGAAGACGTCTGGGCATTGAGGCTATGAGTTGCTGGAGTTTTGCTGTTGGAATTTGGTCCCATTCTTGCCTTATATAGATTTCCAGCTGCTGAAGAGTTCGTGGTCGTCTTTGACGTATTTTTCGTTTAATGATGCGCCAAATGTTCTCTATAGGTGAAAGATCTGGACTTCAGGCAGGCCAGGTTAGCACCCGGACTCTTCTACGACGAAGCCATGCTGTTGTTATAGCTGCAGTATGTGGTTTTGCATTGTCCTGCTGAAATAAACAAGGCCTTCCCTGAAATAGACGTTGTTTGGAGGGAAGCATATGTTGCTCTAAAACCTTTATATACCTTTCAGCATTCACAGAGCCTTCCAAAACATGCAAGCTGCCCATACCGTATGCACTTATGCACCCCCATACCATCAGAGATGCTGGCTTTTGAACTGAACGCTGATAACATGCTGGAAGGTCTCCCTCCTCTTTAGCCCGGAGGACACGGCGTCCGTGATTTCCAACAAGAATGTCAAATTTGGACTCGTCTGACCATAAAACACTATTCCACTTTGGAATAGTCCATTTTAAATGAGCCTTGGCCCACAGGACACGACGGCGCTTCTGGACCATGTTCACATATGGCTTCCTTTTTGCATGATAGAGCTTTAGTTGGCATCTGCTGATGGCACGGCGGATTGTGTTTACCGACAGTGGTTTCTGAAAGTATTCCTGGGCCCATTTAGTAATGTCATTGAAACAATCATGCCGATGAGTGATCCAGTGTCGTCTGAGAGCCCGAAGACCACGGGCATCCAATAAAGGTCTCCGTCCTTGTCCCTTACGCACAGAGATTTTTCCAGTTTCTCTGAATCTTTTGATGATGTTATGCACTGTAGATGATGAGATTTGCAAAGCCTTTGCAATTTGACGTTGAGGAACATTGTTTTTAAAGTTTTCCACAATTTTTTTACGCAGTCTTTCACAGATTGGAGAGCCTCTGCCCATCTTTACTTCTGAGAGACTCTGCTTCTCTAAGACAAAGCTTTTATAGCTAATCATGTTACAGACCTGATATCAATTAACTTAATTAATCACTAGATGTTCTCCCAGCTGAATCTTTTCAAAACTGCTTGCTTTTTTAGCCATTTGTTGCCCCCGTGCCAACTTTTTTGAGACCTGTAGCAGGCATTCAATTTTAAATGAGCTAATTAAGTGGATAAAAGTGTAAAATTTCTCAGTTTAAACATTTGCTACGTTATCTATGTTCTATTGTGAATAAAATAGTGGCTTGTGTGATTTGAAATTCCTTTAGTTTTCATTTTATTAAAATTTAAAAAACGTCCCAACTTTTCCGGAATTCGGGTTGTAGATTGTTTATAGGATTTTGAGACACTTGTTATTAGTGGAATAAGTCATTGTGCTTGTGTTTGCATATTGTGAAAAACAACATTATAGGGTTAGTTCACCCAAAAATGAACATTATCTCATCAATTAGATATTTTGGATAAATTCTGAGATATTTCTGACCCTCCATAGACAGCACGGGCCCTACAATATTCATGGCCCAGAAGGGTAGAAAAGACAAAAAGTATTCTAGTAGCTTCATAAAATTACGGTTGAACCACTTGTCACAGGGACTATTTTAATGATGTCCTAACTACCTTTCTGAGCCTTGAACGTGTCAGTTGTGCTGTCTATGCAAGGTCAGAAAGCTCTCGGATTTCATCATTCTTAATTTGTGTTCCAAAGATGAAGGAAGGGCTGGAACAATATAAGGGTGAGTAATCAATGACAGAATTTTCATTTTTGGTGAACTAACCCTTTATGTTGTGCTTAGATGCTAACTTTGAGTCAAGCAGTTTCATCACCCCATCCTTTGAGTTAAAAGATGCGAAGGCAAGAACGCCAGGGAGAGAATCAGATAAGAGGAGATCCCTAGACACCTGCCAACAAGCTTTGGAATATATTTAGTCAAATGTTTATGATGCCAAAGACTAGGGCTATCTTCTCATTAACCAGTGAACCAGTCACAGAAGTCAGGGCTACATTAGTCTTTTTGGTTCTCTTTCAAACGGTTCCCATATTTGTAAAAAAAAAAAAAACTTGCTTAGTTAAACACCAAATAATTGAAAAAAAAGTGCTGTAAACTTGATGAGATCAAACACGAGGGGCGAATGTTGAGACGCTGGCCAATGTTCTGAGCCTTGCATAATTCATGTTCTCTAAAGCGGGTCTTCCTACCTTCCTTCCATGAGGGTCTGGTGGCTGTTTTTAGATTTGTTCAGATCGCGGGTGGAAATTTGCGATCTGACCCACTCTGGAGCTGTGGAACCTGGGGTGCGCCGCGCTTCAGATCAGGAAGATATGAGACAAGGTTCAAAACTCAGACAGTTCCTCTCCATCTGAAATTAGAGGGATTTCTTCATTTTTTTAGAGAGTGTAATCTAAACTGTAATTACTCAATTATTTAGCAGCCTGTAATCATGGCCAAATTACTAACTTCATTCCTGTCTAGTGTGGAAAATTACATGACGTCATTGTCTTACGCCTGGTTTCCATTTTGCATTGTTTATTTGTGATGTTTTATTAGATTTATCCCTCTGATTTAGGTTTCAGTTTTCACTGTTTGAGTACCTAAACAAATTGAGTGACCCTCCTTAGTGGCTTAATTGAAACATGGCTATTGTGTTCATAAAATATTTACATAAAC
Source organism: Carassius carassius (assembly GCF_963082965.1). Classification (NCBI taxonomy): domain Eukaryota; kingdom Metazoa; phylum Chordata; class Actinopteri; order Cypriniformes; family Cyprinidae; genus Carassius; species Carassius carassius. Next base: position 15,551,920 of record NC_081797.1, on the reverse strand, counting down.
GTCAATTCATAATTATTGGCTCTGGGTAGAATATCCATGGTGCATGTCTTTTAACGGGGCGTAATATATCCACTCCTTAACAGTTGACTCAAATAGCCGCTTTATTTTCTCTGTAATTCTTTCTTTCTCTCTCATCAAGCAGAGCTGGTGCCTGACTCAGAGCAATACTGTTGGCTTTTATAATCATCCACTGCAACAAAATACGGATTATCACTCCAGGAGGGGCCATTTTCAGTACGAAAGCTCGGGCGCACCCTCAGATGCTATTAATGCCAGAAATCCCTCTGTACAGCGGTGCAGGGCTCCTTAACCATGTTGTCTTCATTTCCCTATCTGACTCGGGTAATAGAACAAATTCACACCAAAGGGCTTCAATTAAGGACTGCAAAAGCTGGTGTAATTGGAGGCTCTGATAGCCTAGAGCCCCTGTTAAAGCTTTAAAGAAGACGTGTTGAGATGTGGCTGCGCCGTGGTGGAAAGCAGACGTGAAGACAGAGTAATAACCTAATTTGTAGAGGTACCTCCACTGTATTCCCGGATAAGTTTCCCGAGGGAAAGAGATTCTGGGATCTGAGATGCTTTGAGGTGGTACAGTAAACAATGTGCACATGGAGGCTTTTGCACTGAAAGAAAATTCTAACTGACCGGAAGTTGAGACTTGGTAAATAGAGTAACAGCAATGGTTAACTACAAATGCCATCTTGAATCCTTTGTAACTCTCTTCCTAATATATACTTTGGCACTTTTGGACAAAAAGGGGGGTTTAAGTGAGCACCCATCTAAAACCCCCAAATTTATAAGGGTCAAACTACAATTTTGTGGACTTCATGGACAATGCATGTGACATCTATTGAAAACTTGTAGGAATGGAAGTACACATCAATTGCACCATTTGGGACAGGGCCTAAGTTGAGCAAACCTTATAGCAGCGTGACTGATTAGTTCACCCTTACCAAATATATTTTCCAAACAGTGTACAATGGCTACAAACTTTCGGCCACAAGCTTTTATCACATGTGCTTTCTGAATAGATGCTCCATATCAGAATCCCTCACTTGTTTGCCAACTATAACATTCCACCTCAGCAGACAGGAAGCAGATCTAAGCTCCCTATATGAACCCCCATACAACAGAACATCAAACAAGTTCAGTATTGCTGACTTCTGTAAGCTTTCCCTCAGTGTGGGATAGAGAAGGAAGGGCTGACCTTGAAATCTTTCTTTATTGTGAAGCCAGAAGTGCAGAGTGGTATCAACACTTCAGAATATTCAAGAGAATAATGTACCTCAGTGAGTATATGTGTGTTTAAGACAAGAAAGGAATCACTCTTGGATATTTTCTTGCTTTCCCCACAGGAGTCATACAGTAATAGCATGCATCCTTCCCAACTGCAGCAGGCAGAAGAAGCCTCTGGATTGTTTAAGGTGTTAGGTGCACAACCATCCTCCATTATTCAGAAAAAAAAAAAAAAAAAACCTCATTCAGAATCATTTACAGAGTTGTGACAGCAATGGAAACACATGCCAGCTTCAAACATTACTTACTAACTCCTAATATCCAGTGTAATTACCACCTCTGACTGTCAATGTACAATTCCAATGTCAAGGTAGTTCCAGGCACCATTTAACATGACCGATTTCAATTAAATTAGGTTTGAGTACTGCTACTCTGAAGTGCGATTGGTCTCTAATCCAAATATTATGGTCACTTTCTCATTTCTCTGAGGAACAACCATGTTAAGTTCCCAACTCTTTACATGCTTAAACCTCTTAAAAGATTTAGCTACACCCAAACATGCTTGTCCTTTTTCTTTCTCAGCATGAAACTCGTTTCTCATCTAGGTCCCAAGTTTAAGATGTGACATTTGTCCAAGGATCACTTGGGGTTGTGGTGACTTGTTGGTGCCCCATGTCAGATACACAGTGGGTTCTAAGTGTGTCTCCAGAGAGAAAACTGGCCGAGGTACCTTCGGTGTAGATCAGAGGTCGCTCTACCAGAAGCTTGAATAGAAGGAGTGTCTCCTGTGGTTTTGGCCTCTTATGACCCTTACTTGTTTGGCTGACCCTGACACTATCGTTGATGCTCAGGAGTATGTATAATTTTTTTTGTTTAACACTCATAATAGTACATATGCGTAATCAGATATAACTCTACCAGTTACTTGATGCCATTGATGTCTGTTTCTAAAATGTCTGTTTCTTAAAGAGGGCTCAAGACTTCCTTAAAAGTTTAGCTTTTTAAAAAAGTATTGTATTGAAATCCTCTCTGTTCTCTGTGTGACATTAGCATTTCAGAGTGATTAGCATACTGAGACACTTGAATTTTCACTTTTGAAGCTTAAGAATCTGTGGAGTGGTGAGCCTTTTAACACAAAATGATTTCTTTTCACTCTTGCTAAGTAGTAATGAGGTTGCTTCTAACGGCAATTAATTATAGCAAGCTTGTCAACAAGCTAGTCATTTTCTAGTGACCATTTTAAGGAAAATATCAAAGCTGCACCGGACATGTAGGACTTTTGCCAACTATCTAGTGCTTTGTTTAATGGACATGTTAAATGCAGTCGAGACAATGGTAACAAAACACTGCTTGCGTGTTCCAAATCCGATGTATCCACCTCTTGACAAAGCTAACAAAGGCAGTAGGTGGTGGCTGTCGGAGGGTCTTTTTCTGCCATATTCAGAGAAGACAGAGTGGGCGGGGCTTGCATGCTAATTGACATTTAAAACCCACCACTGTGTGCTTTCCAAGCACAGGTTTAGGCTAGTGGTTTTTGATGTAAATTTTTTTTTTAGTTCAGGGTAATCAGAGGTGGTGGGTAGGAGTGTTTGCGCCAAACGAGAATTACCCACGTGCATTTGTGTTAGAGATTTTTATGTCTGCACACTTGCGTCAATCTTACTCCTCTGGCCGCCGCCGCCGCCCCCTCTGCCTCTCTGGCTGCCCACTCGCTGACTCAGTAAATGCTACATTTGCATAATTATCTTTTTAATTGGCGGGCATGAATGAGAGTATTCTTCTTTATTGTGAGCCTGGGAGTCCTCTCCACATTTTTTTCCAGAGATGTGAGGAGATGAGAGTCTACAGAGCAAGCAAATTGCCAGCTCACCCCCCATCTCTCCCTCTCCTTCTCTCTTTTCCTCTCTCTCTCTCCATTCTGCTTAACTCGATAATCGTCCGTGTTAATAAACTGTTTCACACACCTTCGCCCACTTAAGCTTTTTTCTGTCAGAATTTGCTGGATGATTAGAAAAAGATCAGGTTGTGCCAAGACGATTAGATTTACCTCTTGGTTTTTGTAACGCAGGGAGGAGCAGAAGTCGTTTCTCTCCCGTTTCAATTAAAATCGGAAATCATTGTGCGGCATATGCTAACGTGAATATGCTAAATTTGTCAGTTTTCTCTGAGGTAAAGGAAAATATAATTGTCTCATGAGTCACTTGCGGTGGAAAAATGGAAGAAGGAGGAAAATGATTTGTTCCAGAACAATTGCAACAACTTCGTTTCACAAAAACCTTGCTCTTATGAGTTAGTGAAACAACGTAGTTGTGCTTTGCTGGAAGGCCTTGAAGCTGAACAAAAGCTTTTTGTAAAGTATTTCTACAAAAACATTTACATACATGGTAGCTATTAGGTTACAAAATATAAGATATGAGAGGTAAGAGAAGAAAAATGCAAGATATTTGAGCTAAAATACTAGTCAATGTGTGTTTCGATGTGCAATAGGTCAGACATGAAGGCGTTCCATTTGGGATTAGATTTCCAGAACAGATAAAATCACATTAGATTCTTCCTCTCTTGACGTCAGCACACAAGTACACAATCACCAAGGCCTAGGCTAAATCCCTGCTTTTGCAGTCGCTACTGAATGCTTAACAAAGGGAGTGTGAAATATAATGAGCATAATTGATATTTTGTGTGGTAGAGGGATAGGCGGTATTGAATCCAAAAGACAGTACGGGGTCAGCTTACTTTGGTTATTCGCACCGTCCAAATCCTGTCACTCAGCAAGGCCATTTGAGCTTTACTGATGACAGTTCACATTTAAGAAAAACTTGCTGAATATTAATTAACTCAATGGCTGACTATAAGATGCCAGTATTAGTCATGGATAGAACTGCGTAAGCATAATTCTTTTCTAATGGACTTGTGTAATACAGAATATTATGCAATTTTGGGGATTCATTGTACATTTGTGTGAAGTACTTTCACTGTTAAAGTACAATGGAGCTATGTTTTTGTTGTGACTCAGTACTTGACTTTTATTTAATTTTTTTAGCTGTGCGAAATTATTTTATATATTGTGTGGGACTTAAGGAAATAAACTGAAGCCCATTACTATACTATACTACTATACTAATACTATAGTGGAAATGAGTTGGAAATTAAATCTGGAAGTTTTGCAGATTGTATTTGAAATCTTATTTCATTCATGGGGGCCAATATAGCTCACAATTCAGACATTTTTGTCACAATTATCTAGCAATTGCAATTTATAAACTGGTGATTATGAATTTACATCTTGCAATTCAATTTTTTTTTTTTAATTATGAGTTTACATCTCACAATTCTGATAATTTTCTTCAGAATTCTGAGTTTACATCTCACAGTTCAGTTTTTTCTCTCAAAATTCTTAAATCTCATAATTCTGACTTTTTCTCAAAATTCTGAGTTTACATCTCACAATTCTGACATTTTTTTCTCAAAATTCTAATTTAAATCTCACAGTTCTGACTTTTTTTAATTTTGAGTTTACATCTCACAATTCTCATATTTTTCATCAGAATTCTGAGTTTACATCTCATAATTCTGATATTTTTCATCAAAATTTGAGTTTACATCTCACAATTCTGATAATTTTCTTCAGAATTCTGAGTTTACATCTCACAGTTCAGTTTTTTCTCTCAAAATTCTTAAATCTCATAATTCTGACTTTTTCTCAAAATTCTGAGTTTACATCTCACAATTCTGACATTTTTTTTTCTCAAAATTCTAATTTAAATCTCACAGTTCTGATTTTTTTTTAATTTTGAGTTTACATCTCACAATTCTCATATTTTTCATCAGAATTCTGAGTTTACATCTCATAATTCTGATATTTTTCATCAAAATTTGAGTTTACATCTCACAATTCTCATATTTTTCATCAAAAGTTTACATCTTTTTATTTGCATTTTTATATTTTGGGTTTGTATTTTTATTCTGTGGCAGAGAAAGAAACTCAACCTGTCAACAACTTCAACCTGTGAAGTTTTGTTGTGGGGTATATTGTCGAGTTGTTGGTGATTTGACGCAAACGTCAAATAAATACAAACACCTACCAAAACTGTTTTTCTTTATTCATTACCTAAAAGACTTTCCCAGATCAATTTAAAAAGGGAATCTCCTACCAATACCTATTCACAGCACTCCTCAGCTCCTTTGAGATAACAAGAGAAAGATCACGTGCCGACTCGACGGCCGGATTGTTAGGTCGCCTTTGAAACAAAGCATGGTGCAAGAGCATGTGCTGGGGCGCCTGCTCAGCCTGTGATCTGCGTCTAGCCTGAAGAGTACTGACTGTCCCTCCAATCTCCTTCCAATGTTCAAAGGTAACGGCGGGCCTCTCCCAGGCCTCCCGCTTTGATGTGCTCTCCGACACCAGTCATATCACTGCTACCAAGTCTCTCTGGCCCTCCTCGATAGAGGCAGGCGAAAAAACAAGAGAGCTAATTGGTTAGTCACAACGTCTTGCCCCAGACACAGCTCCGGTTTCAATCGCGTAACTACTTTCTCTGCACACTGATGTGCCTTTTCATAGACAAATGGAAAAAAACCCTGCAAACAATATTGCAGAAAGAAAACAGACAGCTCTCTCTGGGAGAAGAAATGGGTCTCTCGAAGAACAAGAGTGCTTGAATAGAGGGTGCGGTATAATGATTCATGACTTTTAAAATCAAATTAGACGTAATTAACATAGAACTGAATTAATATCAGTTGTGTTTTGCATCCATGACAAATGCAGGATCATCTATCAGATTGGAGGACATTCATCACATAAGGCAGGAACCGCTGCTCAGTTAATGAGGGAGAAACGCTGAGGTCACTGAATGTGTGAGGATGCGTTCTAGAAGCACGCTTATGTCACTCATTGAGCTGTTTCTCATAAGTACACCAGAAATTAATTGTTTAGTTTTTTTTTCCCACACTGAAATCCACCCTAAAACCTCTTTTACTGGACCAAAAAGTGAAAAGCCAGTTGTTCTTACATTCATCCCGCTGTCCCTGGCTTTTAAAGTGAACTCTGAAAATCTAGAGTGCTTTGTGTTCATAATGAACGTTATGATATTCCTGTGCACTGTGAAAATGTTTACAAATTGAGCATTAACCTATATAATCTAGACTCCTCAATTTTTTTATTATATTATAAAAAAGTTAACGAAATAAATTTTCAGTTGTTTAACTAGTTCTGTTTTATTGGTCGTTAGATCATATACTTAAAAAAAAAGCATTTATTGATCTGTATCATATGATAAAATATCACTCATTAAGTTGATTAGTTCTGTCAAGTGATTAATCACGATTAATCGCATCTAAAATAAAAGTTTTTGTTTACATAATATATTGGTGTGTACTGTATATTTATTATGTATATATAAAGACACACACAAACAGCATATATTTTGAAAATATTTACATGAATGTACATGTATATATTTATATTCATATAAATTATATTATACATAAATATATTTAATATATAAACAACATATTTTTCTTAAATATACTTGTGTGTGTGTATATATATATATAAATAATAAATATACACAGTACACACCCATATATTATGTAAACAAAAACATTTATTTTGGATGTGATTAATCGTTTGACAGCACTATTTTATATATATATATATATATATAAATAAGACTAAAATGAAGCTAAACTGAATTTAAAGGATGACATTGACAGTATTTTAATGTTCGAGGCACCGTTGAAGACTTTCTAACACTGCCGCAATATTTTATTTAGAGCACTTTTTGTTTTAAGTCAAGTCTCTAAATTATTAATCTCTTTCACACTATATTTTTAGTTTGCCCTCTGCACTTTAATTCTTCATCAAGTGTTTATATATTATCTATTCCATTCTATCTTAAACTGAACCAGATTAAATTAGCTTCTAAAGAGGCGAGTGAAACTGGCAAGCAGGGAACAATTCCTGCTCCTTTGTGCTATAAGAAATATACAAACCGCTCCATTATCTGGGAGGAGGAAGTGCTTTAATGATTTATACCAGCAGGTAGACCTCAGAGTATTAGCTCTTTTGGTCCCTGGTTGACTTGGTAGCGTTTGGCAAATGGAGGACTAGAGGACATGTTTTCAGGAAAAAGTGATTCATTGCGCCAAGTGCAGCAGTCATTAGAGAAGTGTCTCGCTTTTCGTCCCCCCAGACTCTCCAGACACACTGCGGCGTGCCACGGCTGTTTTGGAGAACAGAGGAAGCGTGGCGGAGCTGCACAGGCCCTTGTTCCCCCTCCGAGGAACCCTGTATAAGAAACATGAATTAAAGAAGCGTTTCTCGGCAGACCACACACTTGCGAGCAGGGGACGGAGATGTGTTGGGGAAGTTGTTTGCCAAATCCGACTTTATAATCTAACGTCTGATTATAATTGCGTGTGTTAGTGGTCGGACGGAAACAATGGGGCTTCTTTCATCAAAGCTGTTGTTTTTCAGAAAAACTGATTGAATTTGTTACAATTACGGATAAAGAGCCTGACTGTTTTCTCTCCCTCTTCATGAGTGATTCAGTCTCTGAATGGTTTATTTGTGAATGGTTGCCAGGAAAACATCTCTGTTGCTAGCGAAAGGGGAGGTATCCGGAGTGTCACATTTTCGGATCCCGCTGGACTTTGCTGAAATTGTTTTGTGCTGACTGATGCCTGGGAAATCCGACATTTGTTTCTGACGGCATTGACTGTTTTGAGTTTGTGGTCAGGCTTTAATGGAGACGGCGGTAGGTGAGCGTTCGAGGCAAAAGATTGTGGTCTTGATGCAAAAGTCTCAGTTTATGAGGACAAAAGGAGGTGCCAATGAAACTAGCCTCTTTGAACTTTGAACTTCAGCTTTGGTGCTTGAGATGGTGCCTGGACATATGAGTTTTTTGACTGAACCACACCCCGTCCAGTGGTTCGATACACTGTAATTTTGACATGCGTCTCCTTAGTTACAAACACAAGACATGTTGATTAGTTAGAGACAAAAGACAAAAGCTGAGTGTTCTGAAGAACTTTGTTAACCAGCATAGCTATTATATATTATATTATATTATTTTTATTATTATATGTATTTAGATTTTTTTTTTTTTTACATATTATAGATATTAAGCAGCAACAATAATGTCATTTATGTGACTGACTTTGTTTTTGACAATAACCGAAGAAAAATGCAATTTTAAAAATTAGCTCTATCAATTATCAAATTATTTAAATTTAAAATGCTTGATGATCTGTATTAGTCAGAATCAAGTAATGCATATTTTTGTATCATATCAATTGTATTATGTTGTATTATTTCCAGAAACAGTTTTTTTTTTACTACTACCACCACCACCACTAATAAACAGTTTTTGATGTGGATATTATATATATATAAAAAAGAACAATAAAACAAATATATATTTTTTTAGCAATTATTAGCTAGTTATGTGTATCATTTTAGAATATTTAAATGTAAAACATTTAGTGATTTGCATGAGTTATAATGTATCAGTCAATTATTTGAGCAATATAATTTGTCAAATTCAAAATGATGACATTATTTTATTTTATTTGTTTTATTGTGTTTTTGGGGGGAAGAGTGTGTAAAAAGGATCACATCATTCATGAAGCTGTACACAAGAACTTATTGTGTTTGCAAATAACGTGCATTGTTATGCCCCCTTCCTGTCCCTCCATCTATTTTATTACTTTGTAATCTCGCAGACAGATAAGAGCTTCGTGGCAGACGCCTTTTTTTTTTTAAACCCTTTGGAACCAATTGCTGAAGAAGGGTTGTCTTGGGAAGGCCCCAGTGGAGAATGGTAGGGCTCATTAGTTCAATCCCCTTCGAGGGCGAATGCAAAGAAGGAGCTCGAGTAAAACATTTCTATGCTCTCCTCTTTTCTCAGGGTGTGCGCTCTTTCTCTTACCCACATTTTTTGCCTGCATCAGCAGCAGCTGAGGGGCCGAACCTCGACCACGCAGCTCTGCTCAAACTGCCCCACCGGTCTTAAGAGCAAGCGCTGTGGGGAGCTTAGACTGATCAACTCAAATCCAAAACCTATCATCCAGGCTTTAGGGAATTAGGAGCATTGGATTTGCTCTTCATGTACCGTCCAGATATCAAAGGTTCTCCTTTATGAACAAGCAGCAAGTATGGACAACACTCACCAGGCAGTCCAGTGTATGTTTGTGCTGATGGCACTGGCTCATAAAACTAAGTTTAAAAAAAGGGGTTTTTGCAGCGATGTTGTAGAAGATCCATTTTTTCAAGGCTCCCCAAAAAGCCTCACTGCATTAAAATAATATTTTAAGAATCTACTAAGAATCGTATTCCACTATAAAAAACCTCATGCAATGGAAAGATGTTTTTTTTGTGTGTGTGTGTTTTTCACACTAGCTATGTTTCCATCCAAAGATTCAAATTTAACTTGAATAAACTTGAATATCGCATAAAACACATGCGAATAAAAGCACTGTTTCCATCCACGAGTCAAAGAGAACAAAAAAGTCACTTCCTGATAAACTGGCACTAAATATCTTTAAGAAATCTAGCAGAAGCCACTGAATATAATAATTTTCATATAAGATGAAGTATTTGTGCCTCAGAGCAAGCAGATGAAACACAATAAATGCAGTCATTGCTTTTGGAGATGGATGCCTGCTTTTTGGGAAAGCAGTCATGTAAGACCATTGTACAGAAATACTTTGAAGACAGATTTTGCTCAGGTATTTCATAACGACTAAAAACATTTCAGATGCTGTGCAACGAGATCAGTCCACTGGTTAGTAAAGTTATCCTGTCCCATCGTGCATAGTCACATGACTTTTTTTGATATGCATGGTGGAATTTATTCTGTAAATGTGTTTCCATCATAGTTATCAGATAAAAAGTTGATCCTACTCCATTGTGCACATAAGTTTTCTATGCACGTTTTTTGAATTTATGCACATCTTGGCATTTCCATCCAGCATTTTTTATGCAATATTCCAAAATGTGCATAAAAATAGGTGGATGGAAACATAGCTAGAGATGCCATAGAAGAACCACTTTTGGTTCCCCAAAGAATCGTTATTTTCTTAGTAGAAAAAGGTTCTTCAGAACACTATTAGGAACATTTTGTAGAATGGAAAGGTTCCTTGGATGTCCAGTGTTCTTCATGGAACCATCGATGCTCAGCTCTGGTCCTGGAGGTCCAATTTAGCTCCAAACCTTATCAAACACACCTAAACAAAATCATAAGGGTCTTCACGATTACTAGAAATGTACAGGAAAGTGAGTTTTATCAACCTTGACCTCAAGGGCTAGTGTTGAGAACCTGTGTTCTGTGGCATTGCTGCGAAACCAACTTTTTGGAACCTGTCTCCAAGAGTAGGTTCAGCAGCGCTGATGCACACAGGACAGCAAAACCATCTGCCTGATGCATGGTGCCCATACTTGGTGCTTGTTTGGAAAAGCGAACATTTGATATCTAGACAGTACATAAAGAGCAAAGCAAATGCTTCTAAGCCTGGATTATCAGAACCATAGATGCCAGTGAAAGAACATCTGATTTTAAGAGTGGGTTTGGGAAAAAGTCGCTGGTTAGCATGCATATCCATTATGAGAACCAAAAAAAGGCTCTTTAAAAAAAAAGGGAAAATGGTTCTTTAGATTATTAAAATGTTCTTTACATAAAGAAAGATTCTTTGGGGAACCTAAAATGATTCTTCTATGACACTGAAACGAAAACCCCCTTTTGGAACCAGGCCCTTGCTGCAGAACCGCTCCAAAAGAGAATCTATGATATCTGGATGATACATGAAAATGTACACTCAGAAATTTCTAAAACCTGAACAACTGAAATCATAGACACCTATGAAGAACCAGTGTTTTTAAGAGTGGGACTGGGAGAATAGTCGCCAGTTAGTTGCATATCCATTATGGGAGCCGAAAAAAGTGCTTGTAATTTGACCTCTCCCTTCAGTAAGTGGGCTAAAGCCCTTGTTCAGTTGGTAATGATGGGGTGGGAGCAGGGGGAGGTGGGTATAATGCAGGCAGGCAGGTCCCACTTAACCAGAATTTATCTTTTTGGCACTTAAAGGAGGGGTCTGGAGGTGTGTTATCTATGCGCTCCCCCCTGAATGAGTAAACATCTCATTTATTATTAACTCAGGTTTAAGGTAGCGCATTAATCCTCCCTGACAGTTTGCCTACTTGTTAAGGCGGTCCGGCTCCCTCCAACGGCAGCAGATGGTTTTCAGCTGCGCCTGCTGCAGGTTCAGAGCATGCAGATGATAAGGCCTGTAGGTGCAAAGCTTCACAGGTGAACAGAGGATTCCTTTGAGCTTGTGTCAAAGTTTTACTGATAGCAATAATCGATCCTTCCATCGGAAAAACATAACAATCACAAATCATAACAAATGGAAGGAAATCATAAATGGACTCTTGTGATTGTGCACGATAAGTCAGTGTTTCTTGAACTGACTTTTTTTTAGCAACGTTGTTCTGCCACGGCAGAATCTGTGATGTTTTGAATGCACATGTGATTTTACAGTCTGAATTGAATGTGATGAGCTAAAGAGATTGTTAACTTCCAAATAATGGCAAGCAAACATCTTTGTTGATTTTTTTCGCCAGCTGAATGCAAAAACAAATGCTACCAGTGTCTGATGCATTATAGAAATACCTCTTATGAGTTGTTGTAATGCATTTTCTTTTATTGATTTGTTAAAAAATTACTGTAACTGTTTAAAATCAGCCTGACAAATCTTTTTGTGAATGATCAGAATCGATATTTGCAGTTTTTTTTTGATTGTGTACAGTATAGATGCATTTTTACAGATATATTTATTATAACAATGATAATAATAACAATAACCGTTTTTTTTTTACCTACTGTTGTTGTAAAAAAGGAATAACAAATCATTTGCTGAATTAATTGTAGTTTTTTGTGTAATATTTTAATAACAAATTTTTACAATTGCATACGGTGTGTAAACTTTATATATAAAGAGTATATATATATATATATATTTTTTTTTTTTTATGAACCAAACATTATCTGATAAATATTCAGTTTCACTTTGGAAAACTTGAACGTTATGGAAGTTTGCAAATACTATTTTTGTCATCATTGCTTTGACAGTATAGTAAACCAATCAAATGACCTTAAACGTTTGAGATTCATAAAGTTAAACATTAAACCTATAGCTGGCATGTTCATATATTTGCATAATAACCACAGGTAACCGTACAAAGATTTATAACAACGTAAAATCATTTACAAGAACAGTCTCTTTACTTACCTTTTTGTAGTTAAGAGTGAAATTTACTAGTCATTTCTGAGAGAAACTTTTACATTTTTATTTTATTTTACAGTGTTCTCACATAATCAAACAGTTTCAGTTCAGCTCTCCATTTATTTATCCCATCGTGTTTATTTTGCCTTAAATACCAGCTCATGTCCTGGATATGAACTGCCATGCTGCACATTTGTACATGATGAACGTAAGTGTTTTTTTTAGGTCTTTGAGAAATGTGCTGAACTGGCCGCTGCACCTGCTCTTTGTCCTGTTATCCATGCTCCGTGAAGTTCCTCAGATCATGACCACTCCTCTTTTTTGTTATCTTTTCCTCTTATCCCTCCTTCTTTGCACTGTAGGCTCTTTCCATACCTTTCTGTCTGACTCTCTCTTACTCTCTCTCTCATTCCTTGTTTATTACATAAGAGGTCCTGTTGAGCCAGCTGCTGGGAAGCATGTCCTGACATGAACCACGCTGCTGAACTGACTCACCATGACGGAGAGAGAGAGACCTCAGTCTGTCTGGCTCTGCGCCTCTGGCCGGCATGTTTTCCTGATCGTACACTTAGTTAAACTCATGCACACATACTCGCCGGTGTGTATGTGATTACACTAGTTTACTTTAATGAGAATAAGATAAATTTGGCTCTATTGTTTTAGATTTGTTTGCATAGGCGCTGCATTTGTTAAAAAAATTTAGACGCATGTATCAGTGTGTGCTTCACATGATAAAAGAGCCTTTTAAAGTACGTCTGGTGCTTTATATTTTTGTGCATAAGAATGACCTTCTCGTCCACACTCAATATCTGAGAGTTTAGGGCAGTTTATATACACTGTAAACATAAACATTTAATTTTCTGTGACATTTTGGCAACTCATTTAAGCGTATCGCAATTGTAAAATTACATACAAAAAAAAAAAATACAGATTTTTAAAATTTTAAATAAAACAGATTTTTTGCAATAAATTGTTTGTGACATTTACTTGAAATGTCTGATAAAAATTGTGAATGATTTGTGGTTAATCTTGATAGCTTTTTTTCATCGGAAGTATTTATGTATTTATTGCTCTCTTGTAGTTACTATAATCCTCAGTTTATTTTTTTACTTGTAAAGAACATTTTACACTTGATATATAAAACAAGTAAATAAAATATAGAATATCTGACTAAAATAGTGTTAATATATAAATACTTAATATATATATATATATATATATATATACACACATTGGAAAAACTTTCCACATATAAACATTTAAATAAGTATTTTTTAAATAATAAGAAATGTTTCTTGAGCAGCAAATCAACATATTATGATTTCTTAGGGATCATGTGACATTAAAACTGAAGTAATGATGCTGAGAATTCAGCTTTGCATCAAATAAATATATTTTTCGAATATATTGAAAACAGTTATTTTAAATTGTAATACTAATTCACAATAATAGTGTTTTTACTGTATTTTTCAGCACATAAATTCAGTTTTGGTGAACGTTAGAAGAGACTTCATTAAAAAAAAATGTGTATATATATATATATATATATATATTGTTTAAAAATGTTAATGTTTATGTAATTTAAACTTTCGACGAGTACTCTACAATTTTAATAATAAACTGTACATTGAAACTTTTAAATATGAATATAAATAAGTGGTAAATTCATTGAAAGCATTGTCAGGGCAAGTAAAACTCTACTACTGGCCTGACCGGACATACTGAAATAAAATACTTATTGTTGAGCCCTGTGTGTTGCGTAATTTTCCAAAACACACTTTTACAAGCCGTTGCTGTGAGCAACTTTTTGACTTTATAGGGCATGCATCTCGACTCGGTTTTCAACGTCTGTGTTGTCGCTTGTTTCACAGTCAGTGGCTTTCAGGATTTCCCAGTCTTTTGGAAGTTGCACAGTCAGGGTCTGCTCTAGTTCTCCTCACAGGAATGAATCGAGGGCTGGGCAGTGGATCGGAGCCAGATGCAGAGTGGAGCACAAGGACTTCACTGTATGTGAATACCACTTCCATTTATACGCAAAACAAATGCCAGACTGGTGGTGATTCGACTATGTGGTGACAATTCAAACATGCCCAGTTTGGTCTTTATATTTGTATATGACCAGGCTTCCAGGTTTCTGGCAGAAAATCTGAGAAATTGTGTCTGGAACGGCCCCAAACCCACATCCTGTGGACGATCGTTGGAGAGGCAAATGGCATAATAATTGCACACATGTTCGCTGTACGGCCCATCCGTTGCCATTCATTCAGATTTCCTCTTTGCTTACACTGCAGGTGGTCTCAGTTCAGGGTCTGCAGGGTTGCAGGCTTGTTGTCCTTGTGTTGTCACACTATGACTGTACTGGTAAACTAGGTTTCAAACATATGCTCAAACACTATATGAATCTGCTTATAGTGTTACAGGTGGTCCATCATCATAAATATATCCTCACACATAGTTTAGTTTTTATAAAACCAGCCGTGACTTTATGTATCATGACTGTGACATTTTTCATATGATCTCACAGCTGAGACTGTTTCTTACAGTTGTGACTTTATATCTGGCAATTGCTGTGGTTTCTTATAATTGTGACTTTCGCACAGTTGCAACTTCATGTATTATTATTGGGACTTTATATCATACACTTGTTACTTTCTTACAGTTGTGACTTAACATTTTACTGCGATTTAGCCAAAGTTATTGTCATAATTGAGACGTTCGCTCACAATTGCGACTATTTGTCATAATTGGTATTTTATATCTTGCAATCGAAGCAACTTATAAAATATAAAAATTGCGACTTTCTCACAATAGCACCTTAATGGATTTTATCTCACAATTCTGACTTTCTCTGAGAATCTCGCAAATGTAACCCTTTTAAAATTATGACTTTATGTGCAACCATTTCTTATAATTAGGGCTGTATATCTCACAACTGTGACATTATTTCTTATAACTGTGACTCTATATTTAACAGTTGTGACTACAAGTCACAGTACTCATATTGGTACTTAATATTGAAACTTTATTTCTTATAATTGTGACTTTATGCCTCACAATTGTGACTATACCTTTACTCAGTGATTATTTCTCACAGTTGCAACTTTTTCTTGGTATGTGAATTTTTCCTTTCTCCCTTTCATCCTTCCTTCCTTCCTTCCTTCCTTCCTTCATCCTTTCCTTCATCCCTCCCTTTCTAACTTTGAAGTGAAAACAGGCTTCAGTACATTAAATATGTAGTTGCGCCATTTGCCATTTGGAGAAAACAGGGCTTTAAGCTTGAATATTACATATTTTCATTTTTGTAAAATTTTCATGTTTTCTGAGTGTCCACTTCATTTCACAAATCTATGCTTTTTGTGCAGTTATTTCATAGAAACCATTTAAATAAAAGTCTTAAGACACCCTTTTCATCATGTATTAAAAGATTTCCTCACATCTTTCCAGATTTTAGGTAAACAGACATGTTGCGGTTCATCTTTACTGATTTATGTATATATGACGGAGCGCCAGCTCATTTCCATCCAAGTGACACCCCTAGGGGTCCAATGCGCACCTGACTCTGGCTTTAATGCCACACATTCAGTCTGTTTCTCTTTTCTCACCCTTTTTTTCCCTGAGAGTGCCACAAAGATTGACTTTAATCTATAAGAGATACGACTCAATGGCATGTTATCATGCAGAATATGTGATGCTTTTTAAAGCCAGTAAATTCCATTAGGAGGCAGCAGGGTTGAAAAGGCAGCGCCAGGTCTTTAGCGCTGCCTCAAAGAGAGTTCGAGTTCACGCCACTAATGCATTGTAGCATATAAATCAGCAAGGCCCACTGGGAGTCAAGTGTGAGTTTCTCTCTCTCTCTCTCTCTCTCTCTCTCTCTCTCTCTGTCTCTCTCTCTCACTCGAAAAGATGCAGGATAAAAGCCTCTCACTTTTGAAGGGTCTGTCCCTCTACTTTGAGGAGAAACAGCGGTCCTCCTGTGACAGCGAGGACCTACAGTACACTGTCAGGAGTCCATAAGCACTCTCTGCATTGTTGTGAACATAACACTGCATGACAGAGAGATGCACCGGAGAACATTGCCTTACTAATAGCAGATGAACACTGATGTGACTTAAAGGACATTTTTGAACGTATGATTCTCACAACACACAGATCTCCAATGCTCACCCATGATTCCAATTCTGTAGGAACTGTTCTTAATTGCATATTAAACCAAAATGATTTTTGGTAACACCAAAATTTTCCAACAGGGTTTTTGGTTTATTTGGAAATTTGATAAACTCATACCTTCTGTGGTCTGCGTATTGGAGAGCCCAATGAAAGATGGAGGAGACGAAGTCTGCCAATGCTGCTGTTTCATATTAAATTTATAGGGGGACTGACTTGAATATGAGGCGATCACTAATTTGTGTACAGTTTATGGAGCTGATCGCTATAACCCCGCCAAAAATGGCCTACTGCTGCCATTTATACATAATTAAATATTCAACCAAAACATTTTGGTAATTTTGTTATGTTACCAAAAATGGTTTTGGCTTAATATGTAATTAAGGTGAAGTGTCCTTTAAAAGTATGTAAAAAGTTCTGGCATGAAACTCTTGATGGCGCAGTCTGATCGGTCGAACTCAATCTGACCTACAGCAGCTGCAGCAGCATAGCAGATCTATTTCGCCAATACCAAATACATTAACATTGTCATGTGCAAAATCCCTCAGAGAGTTGTCATGACAGAAATGTATATATTGGAGAGGTGCGTGTACAGTTAGCAGAGGCTCACGCTGCAGAGCCAGGCGAAAGTATAAACAAGGCTTAATGCCTCGATCACCCCTTCCCCTTTATTACTAGTTTTAACGTATGTACCAAACCATCATGTTTGTGTACCATTACAACCCTAATATATATCATTATATACATATAATTTTGGTAGCTTTTCTTTTTCTTTTTTCAAATAAATTTATTATTGAATATTTCTTATTAACTTAACATTTTTTGAACAAGATTTATTATTTGCCTTAATGAATATATATATATATATATATATATATATATATATATATATATATATATATATATATATCTATATATATATATATATATCTCTATATATACATATTGTTATATATATATAGTACAGACCAAAAGTTTGGACACACCTTCTCATTCAAAGAGTTTTCTTTATTTTCATGACTATGAAAATTGTTGAGTCACACTGAAGGCATCAAGGGCTATTTGACCAAGAAGGAGAGTGATGGGGTGCTGCGCCAGATGACCTGGCCTCCACAGTCACCGGACCTGAACCCAATCGAGATGGTTTAGGGGTGAGCTGGACCGCAGGCAGAAGGCAAAAGGGCCAACAAGTGCTAAGCATCTCTCGGGGAACTCCTTCAAGACTGTTGGAAGACCATTTCAGGTGACTACCTCTTGAAGCTCATCAAGAGAATGCCAAGAGTGTGCAAAGCAGTAATCAAAGCAAAAGGTGGCTACTTTGAAGAACCTACAATATGACATATTTTCAGTTGTTTCACACTTTTTTGTTATGTATATAATTCCATCTATAATTCCACATGTGTTAATTCATAGTTTTGATGCCTTCAGTGTGAATCTACAATTTTCATAGTCATGAAAATAAAGAAAACTCTTTGAATGAGAAGGTGTGTCCAAACTTTTGGTCTGTACTATATATATATATATATATATATATATATATATATATATATATATATATATATATACACCTCATATAATTAGAGTTTTTCCGATTCCGATACTAGTATCGGAAATTTCACCGATACCACAACAAATTTTGGCATCGGCGAGTACATGAACCCATAAACCGATCCGATACCATTTTCTTAAACAAGACCTAGTTATGACCGCTAGCTTTGCCTAACCGCTGCACGGTTCTTCTTCACTGCTTAGAATGCATTGCAAACACAGGAAGTTGTGCTATGTTGCCACAAGCAACACCAGTTTAGAGCAGCAAAGAACAAATTAAACCGCGTTTAGCAGCACTGATCTATATATGACTGGATCGCTCATCGCGTTCTAAACTGCCAACAGACAGTGAAGCTGCTTCTATATTATAGATCAGTGGTTAGCAGAATGTCCGCTGTTTAGCAGTATTTCAGACTGAACCAACCAGACAGTAAAACGACGACTAGAGATGACACAAGTACTAGCACTTCAATACCAAGTCGGAGCTGAAATTTAAAAAAATTGATGATACCACTGTCTCTGTAGTACCGGTATTACTCGGTAGTAAGTTACCGACTCCCGAGTATATTTGGTACCCGCAGCTGCGTTCAGTCACTTCCGTGTTAGTCTAAGCGCAGGGCTCCAGACTGTAGCCGAATATATATACTAGTGTCTGTGAATATTAAACTCCAAAATACTGTTTAAATATTACTCCTGCAAACATTAGTCCTGACGGGCACAGATGCGCGGGAGCTCGCTGTTTTGTAGTCTCTGCCATGTGTCAATATATGAGGACACGAACGCATAAACCGTCACTTCATGGGAATTTACCGTTTCATTTGAGAAAACAGTTTGGTTTAACATGAGTAAATTGACAATATATTAAGCTACTGTTGTAGCCTATAGTAGATTTAGCTATGTCTCTATGTAGTAATAATAATATGTCTCTATTAATAATAATAATTATTCCTAGACGGTTTTATTGTTTTTAACTTGTTTTGTTGTAAAGAGATATAGTTGTATCTGATTAATATATCATTTTTTATATTCCTAGATTATTTGTTGCATTTTTTTATGCAGTTATATTGTAAAACTAAAATACCTTTTTAGTTTGTGGTATTAGATTTTTGGCTGCATTTGAAGTTCTTTTTCGCTTAAGAAAATAAATAATATTACTGTCAAATTCATGTCAGATAATAAAAATACTGTAATAAATACAGTAGTTCACCATGTATTTGTTCATGTCTTATTAAGGGATAAGTCTGAAGCACACCATAAAATAATTCTAGCAGTTTACACAGGGCTACTAGTATATACAGCTGTATATACAGATACACACCCAGGTATCGGATCAGTACTCGGTATCGGCCGATACCCTGAGCCCAGGTATCGGAATCGGTATCAGGAAGAGAAAAAGGGTATCGGAACATCTCTACATATAATGCAGATGTTTTCAAGTCATTCATAAACTATTTTGGAATACAGGTATTTATGTACGCATAAATTTCATTGACACTACTGTAAATATCCAATCCGAGTGAGTCAGTAGCTTCTTTAAATGATTCTTTGGATTGATTCAAACTTGTGTTTGTGGGTATATGTATTACCAATACTGCGTTTTTCTTTTTCTTTCATTACATTAAATTCACACTACAATCTCCCAACTGTACTGAAATTTAATTTCTTATAACTTGCAATGTCGATAACCGAATAATCTGACAGGTAGAGAAAGGCTAGCGCTGAGGGAAAGCTCATTTTAAAAGCCGCTCTTAAATATCTTGTCAGGAGTCTTGTCAGGAATGTGTACAGGTGGAAATGAAATTACATGACCAAATGAAACCATTAAAGACCTCGACCACGTCACACAATTATGTCGGTGGAAATTCAAGCGGGTGCAAGGGAGATAAGAACAGGGACATGAGGGGCTCATATCTCTTTTATGAAACACAGCGCGCATATTCATCTGGGCTTTCACTCGGTACAGCAGAATGATCAAATTATACAAAGGAGAATGTGGTTTAATTAGCCGAGTACCACGGAACCATGAAAAAAATATATAAATACAACAAAGCTTATGTTTAGCATTCATGGTCTTACAAATGAGATTCTGTTTTAAATAAACAAAGTTATAACTTTAATTCTCATTGGATGATCATGAGCCCTGTTTGAAGCCAGTGTAAATGTATTATCATTATTAGCAGTAGTATTATTAATAACAACTAATGATTATAATAAATGCACCTAATAATAATAATTATTTTATTTTATTTTTGCATGCAACTTCTTAACATTTGCTGTTTGATATCTTAATGCTGTTGCTGGAGATTTAGAAAAGCAATTTCGCAATGCAGTGATTACTACCATGGATGAATTTCTAGGTTCTCAACTTCACATTAAGCCTTGTAGTAAAATTTATGAAATGCACAGCCTCTCATGGTCTATTGCTTTATTATGCAAGTACAAAGTGTATCCCATCCTGAGGTTGAAGTTAGTCATACATACTTTTTTCACTAAGAAACTAATAGCCACTTATGGGAATGGAAAAAGGCTGGTCGAAGGCTGACCAAACATTTTAATGAAATGTGAGAATTGAATATAGTGGTTTCTTTAATTTAGTCGTACAACAGGCAGAGTCACTTAAGTGCAAGAAATGCAAATGCGAGTTTGTCTGTGCTCAGAGGAACACTGAGATCACTGCACAGAATTTTAAAACTGCTCTGTAAAGAAGGGAAGAGAGAGAAACTGGTGTTATATCAGTGGCAAGGTCACATAGAAGGCACCAATTAGCTTGCATTCAACTTTTGCTACCTGTGTGTGTTTAAGGAAGTTGTGGGAGAAGGGATGAAGCCCTTACATACAAGAACTGTATGTGTGTGTTTTAGGTATGAGGCAGACTGGAGATAAAAATTGACTGTTCAAAAATGTAATGTTGGTAGGATTTGTTTAGTGTTTTTGATTGAAATCTTATGCTAACCAAGGCTGAATTTATTTGATCAAAAACACATTAAAATCTATACTTTATTTTTGTTATTTCAAAGCATCATTACTCCGGTCTTGAGTGCCACATGCTCATTTTTAGAAATCAATCTAATATGCTGATTTGGTGCTCCAGAAACCTTTTTAATTTATTATTAGTTGTGCTGCTTTGTTTAATATGGTAATTGTTTTTTTAAAGGATTTTCTTTGAATGGAAAGTTCAGTAAGAAAATAATTTGTTGAAATAGAATCTGCCATAACATAATACATGTCTTTACTGTAAATTTGTATTTAATTTTGTGAATCCTTGCAAAAAAAAGAAAGGTTTTTTAATAAAGTGAAAATTAAGATACTGTCAAAATAAAAACACACCGGGAGAAGCACAGGTAAGTTAACTGGGATATGTTTTTTCATACAGCAGAAGCAAACTGAAGGGGGTACGTTAAGACTGGACATTCATCATCACAAAAGACATGTCAACTATAAATATACTTGTTTCATTCAGATATGCAAATTTACCTAATATTTGTGTTGTGTGTACAGTATGCATCATTTTGTTAGCTAAACAACATGCAAACACAAACTAAATGAAATCACTAATGTGAAAATGCCAGGCTTTAAACATTGTTCACCCAAAAAATTAAATTCTGCATGTCACCATTTACTTTTTACCCTTTTTTTCTTTTACAATGAACCTTAATGGTCTATGAAAAAAAAATCTTGTCCATCGTAGCTAATATAACTGCTCCGTACTTTTGCCCATATGTAAACATGCTTACCCTGTTCCCAGATTCTGTCTATTATTTAAAAACCGACAACACAGCACAAAAAAAGTAATGCTCATGATGCAAGATGCTGAAAAAACAACCAGAGACATTCCATCTCGCACATAAGCAACAATGAAATAGCACAACTTGAAAACAAAAATGTGTCCCGTGTCAAAAGTTCCCTCAAAAAGCAGCTAGCTTTTTTTTTTTTTTGTGCGATAGAGCAGGAAAAGTAAAGGATAGATGGCTACCCCGGGAAAATGTGTTTGTACAAAGAGTGAGATGTCACATAGACCGAGAAAAAGAGTGTGTGTGGATGAGAGAGAGACATTTACGGAGACATTTACAGCGATAAGAATGGCGAGTTTGAGGGAATAAGTCTGTGTGAGAGAAACTGAGACAGTTGCACAGAGTTAAAGAGAGAGAGGAGGGTAAAAAAGTGTGTGTGCAAAATAGAGAGAGAGGGAGGCTACACACAGGGAGAGGAAGAGTGTGTATGTGAGGAAGATAAGCATGAAAAGATAGAGAGAAGGAGAAAAAGTATGAGTGCATGTGTGTGTGTGTGTGTGTGGGCCCCGCTCTACACTGCGCTGGGGGCCAAAACACTAGAGATTGCTTTGATCTGGATTCTCAGTGTCTCGTCCAATCACAATCATGTCACCGCCTCCCCCACGGCAGCTCACTGTCTCATTCATAGTGAAGAGACGAGCCCCGGTATTCCATTATACACTATAGACAATTTATAACAGACTTGCATGGGAAGTTCATCCACACATTTGTTTTTAGGAAACACAGGGGCATGTGGACGTCCTGGAATGTCCTCGTAGAAGAAAGTGGTACGAACACGTACATACTTTATAAACGTACATTCTGTCACAGGGAAAATATGTTTACTCTTCCACTTCCCCTGTAAACACACGATCCTGTTTAGAATATCGTGCCAAGACGGTGTTAACAGTCTGCTACAAATTAGCCAAACCTCTCACCACCGTGTCCTTTTCCTTTGCAGAGTTTTTCTCTCTGGTAAGTTACAGGAGTGGAATTTTTAATGGCACAGTAATAATGAGCATGCAGTTGGCAGGGAAGCTAACTGAAGGTGAGACAGATTTGTTGATAACGGACGCTGACAATGAGTGATGGGAAGGTAAATTGTCTATTCTCATTGCCTTCCCAGATTGAAATACAGGTTGTGTCATATTCAGCATATCCATGGAAACCTGGCACCATACCAGCGCTGAGCTGTGAAGGGCACATAGATTAAAAAATTGCATTGTTTTGTCTTTGAACAAATTGCATCATATTTGAATGAGTTATTTGACTATCAGAAGTGTTTATGCATGCAAACGAGTGACTCAGCAGTGTACGTTATTCTGAAGGGCTGATTTTTAGAGGTGCATGGAAAAAAGAAAGGATTTATTTTATTTTGGATGTTGCTGATATTTAGCATTAGAGAAGAGGGGAGACATTTTTATGATGGAAGGGGGAAATTATTTGGACAAAAGAGATTTAAAACAGTATCTCCCTCATATTCACCACATCTAACATCGTTTCTACATAACTTGCTCATGAACAATACTTGCACATCACGGCCCTAGTTTACACACTGTAGAATTTCTACTTAATTTTCAAAATTATAACAAATTTTATTTTGAATAAACCAAATTAAACTGAGTGTGTTTCTTAGCTTATCTTGTTTCATATCTTTTTCCCTTTGTGTACTTTATTTGTTCTAGGATTCCATGCACAACCATATTGCAAAAAAAAAATAAAATAAAAAAAGGTACAGTAAACACTAATTAATCAAACAAATTGCTGTTGGTATTTTGAAATGCTAAAGAACAACCGGGGTCAGATTCACAAAACATTATGAGTAAAAAACATGTTTTATATACTGTAAGTTTTATAAAAATAAAAAAAGTTTGCAAGAAGTTTATAAGAACGTTCCCATGTGCAGTTCTTAAAATCTACTGTAATTTTGCAATTTTGACTTCATTTTTTTTTTGATGATTTGACATTTTCTGTTTGTAAACCAGTCTAGTTGCTTTGTCATTTACAACCATCTGTATTTAGCTCTGATGAATACTTTATCCATTTTTTTTAAACATATAGCTCATAGTATTTCCATGATTAACAGAATCAGTTTTCAGTATTTCAACCTTCGTGTATATATATGAATGTATATATATTTTTTTTCATTTATTATTTTATTTTTATTATTTTTTTTACATTTAGTTTTGTGTAGAACTCAATAGAATTTCCAATCTTGAACATAGTTATACAAAAAACCTTAAGAAAATAAATAATGTTAATTCAAATATTTTTTTTATTGATTGAATTTCCATCTTGACCATAAACATCTGAAAAGCTTTCAATTATGCTAAATTTATACAAGTAAAATACTGTAGTAGTAGTAGTAGTGATATTTATTGTTTGTAGATGGTTTTAAAATGTTTAGTCAATGCTTATTGATGCAAACCAGTAAATCCATTGTCAATCTCGTCTTTTAGGCAATATTTTTTACTTTAAGTTATTCACAGTGTTTAAGTTTTTTTTTTTTTTGAATAGCTTGAATTAATTATTAGAAAACAGGAAAGGAATTGTTTTGTGAATACAGCCCTGGAACCAGCATCTTGTGGAAATAAGGAAATAAGTCACACTTTATTTTAATGTCCAATTCTCGCCATTAACAAACCATTAACTACGACTCTTGCCTCAATAAATGTATAATTTGCTGCTTATTATTAGTTAGTAAGGTTGTTATTAATTTAGTCATTAGATAGAATTAGAGATGCAGAATATGGTCATGAAGAATATGTGCTTTAATAAGTAATAATTAAAAGCTAATATGTTAATAATAGGCATGCTAATAAGCGACTAATTAATAGTGAGAATCGGTCCCTATGCTAAAGTGTTTCCAGTGCTTCCATTCTGTGAGACACTGCAAACAGCCTGACTGGACTTCCTGGTCTGTCTGAAGTCATTTTATAGGGAAAAACCCTTGACATTATTGGAAATCCCTTTGTAGTTTATGATCTACTTACTGCAACAACTTCCAGCCAGTCCGTCTGACCCAGGCCTGACCTGGAAAGCACGTGACAGCGGCGGCCCAGACTCTCCGCATCAGCGCCGAAAGAGTCTGGGCCGTGCGTTTGTGCTTGACAGCCGAGGCTGTTTACAAAAGCTCGACTTCTTGCATCTAATCACAATGCCTATTCCCATATGTTTGCTAGTTACTCCTTCCTCCCCTCTGACTGCTACTGAAGCAGCTCTACCTCGCTGCCAGGAGTCGCTGTATTTTTAGGTTGTTGTGAAGTTTCTTTGCCTGCATAGGCAATGAGATTCTCGCCTTTGGGGAGTGTCGGGTTTGAAGATGATGTCCTTTGGATTTGATTAATTCAGTATCACGGGAGAGGGAGCGAGAGAGCTGTCCCCGACTGAAAATAGAAGCCCTGTAAACGACTATATCGTTCATGTTTTTTGCTCCCCTCCCCTCGCTTTTGTCTTGTTCCGGCTTATCTGTGAATTACGACAGGAGGGGAATTAAATAAATAACGGACCAAAAGCGAACAGTGGCATCTGGAGTCACGTGCGCGCGTGTTTACACTCTCGCGCCCGTTTGTTGTGCCTCTCCGTGTTTGTGTGCATATGAAAATGATACTCTCGCCTTAGATCAGGCCTGTCGCCTCCTTATCAAGCGTTCTTCTCACATTTTTCACTCCCCGATGCTCTTCCTGCGCCGTGTTGTTTGTCGTCGACACACCTCTCTGACGTCTTCCATCAGACGTGATTAACGTGATTCAGCTCTATTCATGAGATCTCTCCGTCACCATTTTGCGCTTGATTTTTCACGTCATGTTGATGCTCTGGAAACATGGCAAGTGAAGTATACTTGAAGAGATTTTTGAGTTAAAAACTTATTTTTTTTTTTTTCTGTCACCAAGTCCTCTCTTGGTCTTGTTTATACTAGTCAGTTTGTATCAATGGTTTGGACTCTAATTGTGTTTAAATTGTAAATTGTGAATTTAATTTATAAATTATACTAGGGTGATGAAGCTAAAGTATGTAACAAATATTCTATTATTTATTTATATTTATGTATTTATGTCTTAAAGGTGGTGCTTAAACTATTGTTTCAGCCTGTCGTTATTGTAAAACGTTTTGTCCAGATTTTTAAATGTCATTTTCATTTAAAAGCATATCAGTTTGACAAAGCATAGTAATATACTAAAGCAATAAGCCCCAAGAAGCCATAGTTTACAGTTAATTTCTAACAGCTAAAGCAGAGTGCCTAAAACCCCCTTAGCTGTTATAAATTCACTGTAAACCATGGCTTCTTGGGGCTTATTGATTTTATAAAACGTTTATTCTATAGACGGTTTCATCGGGCGCACACGCCTGGACCTAAGTAAACTTCCGGTCTGTGTTGTGTATATCGGTCTGGCTGCAGTGCCTTCTACAAACGCAGTTAAAGTCAAGGTGATGAGTAGACTGAAGTTGGGGTCAGGTGGTTGTGCTGCGGGATGTGTTTACCATACATTTATTTATTTTTGGAGACTCGCCACAATTTTAAAACCGATCGATTTTCAAAAAGGCTTCGCTGAATAAACGTGAGTAACGTTACGTACTGCACGTTTAATAATAATAATTCCTTACATTTATATGTTTAAATATCAAAATGAGGCACAGGTGTTTTTATATCGCTGTATTTCTGAAGGAAGACTTGCGTGTTATATGCCTGATAAAGCAGCGTGTGAGCGTACCAGCTCTGCTCTGTTTACAACTGTTACTGGGGAAACCTCTATTTCTCGCGCTTTATGTCTATGCTTTAAAACATCTCCTGCTGCCAAAGAATGAATTTGCATTTTCATTAAGTCCGCCTGATCCACATGGCAAACATATTTTGTTTGTTATCAAAAATTATCTACTCTAGAGGGACTTGGCTGTTGTTATTGATTCTATTTGGAAGTCTACCGGAAGTTAAGTTAGGTCCAAAAAAGCGCGCATGCGCAGTAACGTTTGTTTATGTTGTGGCCGTTGAAACCATTTATATACGTAGTAAGGTTTCACAGAATAAAACAGAGCAAATAAAGTGTAATGATATTAATAAAAACAGTATTCCACCAAACAATGTAGTTCCTCAGAAATGGTTGTAGTTCCAACAAAGTGGTTGCCGAGCAACACACAGAGGTAAACAAAGGTGTATGATTGTAGTGTATTTCATCTGCATGTATAGGCTTTGCCAAATAAAATTAAAAAATGCTTCACATATTAATTTGATGACATAGATAGATTGTGAAATGAGTCAAAAAATATTGATTTACTTATTTATTTATTATTATTTAAAATTAGAAGAAGAAACTTGTGTATGAACTTTCATATTCTAAACAAAAAAAGATAAATAAAAAATGTAATGCCTGATTTCAACATAAGTTTGCAGTATATTTTACTATTTTTTTCTCAAATCATTATTTACAGCGTTGATTGATTTTGCTCTGTAAATTTTATTAAAAAGATTTAATACATTAAGAGATACTTAGCACTTGTTGGCCCTTTTGCCTTCTGTCTGCGGTCCAGCTCACCCCTAAACCATCTCGATTGGGTTCAGGTCCGGTGACTGGCCAGGTCATCTGGCGCAGCACCCCATCACTCTCCTTCTTGGTCAAATAGCCCTTGATGCCTTCAGTGTGACTCTACAATTTTCATAGTCATGAAAATAAAGAAAACTCTTTGAATGAGAAAGTGTGTCCAAACTTTAAGTCTGTACTGTATATATACATCAGTAGTCTTCCACACTTGATTGCAACATTGAAATGGCTATGTCAGTGAAGGCTTTAAAATTTTGCTTCGTTAATGTCTTCGTCGAGGTTAATGACATGAACAATGCTTACAGAAAGCCCTCAGAAAGATGAAAGGAATATAAAACAAAAGCTCATTTTTTGCAACTTTGATATGCGCCTTTGATACAATGCTAATGAGATCACATGTAGTGTCTTCTGCTAAAATCTATTCTCATCTGTTAATTATGCCACGCAGATATTCCGCAATTAGACACGCAAAATATTCCAAGCACTCTTAAATACTGACACTGGAATTGGGACGTTCAGCTCGTTGATGTTGGCTAACCATCATATAGTGATAGCCAATAGCGTTAGCTACAATAGCGGCGTTAGCGGTCTGAGGGGGCTAATTGCATGATGGTAAGAGCAATGTGCATCTCCTCAGATAACTAATGAAGAATCCTCAGCTTTTGAACACGTTGTTCAACCTCCTTCAGCTCTAATTAATGACTCATTGGAGGAAGGACTGCCGAAGCCTTTTCGCACCTATTATCCAGCACTTTAATGGCACCGTCCTCTGCATATTGAGGAAGCATTTAAACACGCTGGATAATGTAAAGCCCTCTCTTTCTCCTGAAGATCTTCCCGCGACGTGTGTTTTTCTAATGAATTAAAGATGGCTTCCCTCCTCTCTTTCTCAGCTGGGGTAAACACCACAGCCATAATTTGCATGCAGATTTATACAAATGAGAGTCATGCTTAATGCAGACTTCAAATAATGGGCCAGAAAGTGAGAGACACTTAAAGCCAGAGGATCTGGATTTGTAGATAGAAGCCTGGAGTGGCAGTGTATCATACACCACTTCTAACTCTTTTTGAGGTTTATCTGTAGAATTGACATCGTTGGTTGTGTCCCTGTTGGAGATGATTATTTTACACACTGCTAATATTGCTAATATAACTTAACTTAAAGTGGAGGCATTGCTATCTTAACTACATTTTCAATATTGTGAGCGTTTCATAATATTATTCTTCAACAGTTTTATTTTATTTTAAGCAAGTAGTGGCATAATGTGCCCAATGTTGCATTGTTTCTCATGCAGCTTAACACCATCCTTGTTTTCAACTTGGTTATATCCTTTTTATGTAGTGTACAACCGTTTGTTAGATTTTATATTGGTTAGCCTTCTTGAGAATTATTGTATTTTATTCATCAGCAAATAGTGGCTTAATGTGACAAACTTCATTGTTGGCCATGCAGCGTTTTTTTTATTTATTTGGTGTAAAACTGTCTGTTAATTTTTTATATTGGCCCCCTCTTCTGGATAATTTTATTTCATTTCATTATTTTATTTTTTTTATTTTTGACATCCTATATAACTTCACTTTTAAATAATAGCATCTCATAGTGTAGCAAACCACTTTAGGGTACTTGAAGTATAGTTAAGGTAGTTTGTAGCTTGGTTTCTTGCAGAATCTTGCAGATTAGGGGCCAAGTAACAGGGCTTTTCTGACCAGACGCAGACCTTCTGGGTCGATAGTCATGGTCTGACCATAGGAGAGGAAGTAAATCACATCCGAGAGCAAGAGGACAGCAGACCAACAAAAAACACTGTTGATGCGAAAATGGCTCAGTTAAAGGAGCCTTAAACTTGTTAAGGCCCATGTTGGGCCCTCTGGGGCCCACCGGAGATTTGGTCACAGCCACTACAGTCAAATAGTGTTAGTGTGCATTAAAAACGAATGGCTGATGGGCACTCAGGAGCCGGAGGGATGTGGCAGAAACTGCTCTCCTGGTGGACGATTAAACAAAGAATCAGAGACAAAATTACCCATATTGTTTTCCTGGAGTGAGGAACAAAACCCAACACAGTCACCCTGTCTTTTTCTGGCTAATAGCAGGGTTTAAGTCTTGCATTTGCAGTACGAAACCACGTCAGCATCAAAACATGCAGACCTGTACTCTGAGATCAAAGCGTACGCTTCTAAATCAGATAGTCAGACTTGACAGGTAGTAAAGATAAGAGTCATTCTGACTGTGTCAGAAAAAAAAAAGAGCATTGCACGGATCTCACGGTAAGTATAAATGCACATGGCCAGCAGGATCACAGTGGTAGTTTGGCAGCCGATACCTCAATGCTTTTACATCTCTGACAATCACAGTTCCCTTTGACAGGGTGCACCGGTTCGGTTTTGGTGTTAACAGACTTTGTTAAATTTGCGGCCCGTCAAACATGAGGGCCAGGCGGCTGCAGTCAGTCCCCCCCCATTAACACCGGCCCCTATTACCTTTCCAGCGTAGCTGCAAATGATATAAGTGGTAGAGAGGCAGTCATTTATATAAACAGTGTCATGGTGGGATGGACACGTTCGGCCTTGGTCACACCGTACCATCTCAACGCGCCTCATCAGATCCTGTGATCAGCCATAGATGCATAATACATCAGACAGGCCACGAGCATAGGAAGAGACATTCATCACTGTCCACCTTTCAAATTAGATCTCCCAGACAAGGCAATCAGTCATAGGCATCAGTATTCAGAGCTGGGTGAAGCTCATACCGAGATGCGCTCAGCTGGACTCTGGCTCCCTAGGGTGCCTTCCAATCCCCAAGACCCTCCCCTAACAACTGTTTCTAGTGTTTAACCATACATAAGACTGAATCCGCTCTCCCAGCGGAGGTCCAGCAGCAGACAACATCCCTTATCCCGAGCGTTCCCCGAAATAGTCTCGGGAGTGTCTGTGCTGTCACTCTAACAACAGGGAAGCATTTGGGATAGAGGCGGATGGGTCCTTCTCAGTTCCACACCTCGCTGTTTTCCATTTCGTTTGTCGTTAGCTCATAAAAGGGAGTAATTTATGTCCATTTGAACCTAAAGTACAAAACAAGGAATCATCCATTACAGCTAAAAGCCCTGACGGATTAAATTGTAGAGAGTCTATAAAGATAAAAGCTGCTTCGGTATCAAGGCCTTATAGATGGTGGCATTTGAAGATTGAACCGGCTTTATTAGATTAGGCTGAAGTCTCCAGAAGGGCTTTTGTCTTTCCTCGACTAACGCCGCTTGTCATGCCAAACACACCGGCGGAGCTCTACCGGGGAGCTTGTGTTGACAAATTAATCATAGCGTTTACCAGAGAGAAGAAAAGTCATTTGATGTGACAAGCTATGTTGTCTTATTTGTGGTGTTATTATTTTTAGTCTGACATGAGCACGGATGACCTAACAATTTATTTAGCCTGGTATCTCTGTAATGTTTTATATAGGAAACAAACCATGAGAAACCTGATGTAACTCTTTATCTTTTTCTCTCTGTTTCTGTTTTTGCCCCTGTTTCTTCTGCTTCCACCCCTTGATCCTCCGACTCAAGGTAAGGGAATTTATGTTTTAGTCCATACTATCTGCTAGCACGTGCCCTGGTCATATCAATATTTAAAAAGACTCTTGGCACCAAAGGAAACTGGTGTAAAGAAATGTATACAAGCCTCAGTGAACCAAAGATGAACTCAAGGATGCATCACCTCAGGGTTCAAGGAGCTTCATTCATTGTGCATGTATTTGTATAGACCTAAATGATTTTGATGTCCCTGAGCACTTGCAGTCTCATATCAGTTTTTTAAAACATAATCTGTATGTTTGGTTTTGTCAAATGTTATGACTTGATTCTAGGATATTCACATCTCATTGAGTTTATTTGAGACATTTGTAGTGACATATAACTGTTTCAAAAGAAGAATACCTAAAGGAAACTTATTTTCAGGCAGTATTTGGAACATTCTACATAGACAGGTTCTACAAAGGCATAGTAAAGATTCGTTATTGGCATTTATGGCTCCATGAATAACAATTAAAACCCATGGAAAATTTCCATTGTACAAAAGGTTCTATATAGTGAAAAATATTTCTTAAACTTATTAAAATGTTATTCACACTTAGAAATACAAGTTATCTTAAGAACTGTTCACTGAAAGGTTCTTTGAGTAACCAAAATGGTTATTCTACGCCTATGGCATTGCTGTAAAAGCACCCATTTAAAAGATTGTAAATGGATATATATATATATATATTTTTGAGCTTCCATTTTGCCCCTTGAGTTTTTGTTTATTTTAAAATGTAGTATCAGATTGCCTTCTATCCAAACAATGTGTGATGCCGCCTTAGAATTTAGATAAATAACAGTACTGTAGAATTATTTGCTAGCCTACCTTTTGGAGTAACCTTTGTAATCATAATTCGTCTTTGATACCTTAAAATGCTGCTTACGTAGGCTACTCACTACATTTTGGAACAGAACAATAGTGTTTAAATGTGTAACTTAAATTTGATCTAAAATTTTTATCTAATAGCCTCCATAAAAGAGAAGTCATTAAACAAAGACCAGCTCATATTGATGCGTTTGGATCTTTTCCAAATTTATTGTCACAACACACACTTACACTGTGTCTGTACCGGTTGTGAGTGTCGCAAAGTACTATAGAACCCATTATAATCAGTGACACTGTCTACACTGGATGACATGCAGCTTAATACGACAAAACCCCAACAGTAAAGTGCTGCCTTGTTCTATTTATGACATACACAAAGTTGATTAAATGATTCGCAACGGTTGCTTTGTTGTGTCCAGTGTAGACTGTAGGTGTTGCAGTGTGGTGCAACACAAGAGTTGTCTTGTCTGGTGTAGACACAGTGTTATATTTAACTCAGAGTTTGTCATGACTCAGGGTACTCTAATGCTGAGTTCACACTGTGTTTTTTTCAAAGTTGTCGGATCACATAAACAAGTTGTTTTCATACTGCACAACTATCGGCACGACTGTCAGCTAGCATTCAGTTGCTGCTGCGTTCACATTGCACGATGGATCAGCAACAGGAGTTTACACACTGCATGACTTTACAATAATGAGAATTACAGACAACTCTGTCTGGTCAGTAAACTATGTTTCATGTTACTCTTCCCAGAACTTCCTGCTGCACTGTATCTCACTCTCTCATTGGCTGTAGGTCACCACCAATGTATTTTTCAGTCAGAACTCATTTCACACAGCAGGATTTTGAATCGCAGACAAATCCAGATATTTAGCATGACAAATATTTTCTCGGGAATTGGCTATTCTCTCCAGTCGTTTGTGTAAACGAGCACTGATTTGCCTTCGATTTCTGGCATTTGTCAGAGATTTAACAAAACCAGTTGGCGAGTGAAAATTGGGGTGCAGTGTGAACTTGGCATTAGGTATACAGTCTCTATTTTCCCAATTAATTATTACATAAAGAACATAAAATGCCAAATGTTTCATTCCACAGAAATCTGAGACTTCACTCTTGAAAAATTCTAGTCAAGACAATGACATAAAAATTTCCAAGGCATTGAATATACCTAGAAGCTCAGTCCAGCGAAAATAAGTCATTGATGTTGTGGTGGAACAACAGTGAATCTGTCCCAGAACTGGCCGTCCTCAAGAACTAGGCCAGAGAGAGGCCTACAGTGATTCTAAACGAGTTATAGTCCTCTGTGGCCGAGATGGGAGAAACTGTCCATGAAGCAACATTTGCATACACATCAAGGTAGATAGTATGGAAATGGTGCTAAAAAAAAAGTTTGCCAAAAATCATTTGAAAGTGTGAATCTGATATGTACACATTCTTAAAACTGATCATATTTGTAATTCACAAGTCACAATACATTACACCAGACTAATTTGAAGCATAATGGTTACAGCATCATAGTTTGAGTATGTTTTTCTTCAAAAGTACTGGAAAAATGGAAGGAAAGCATATTATGCTTAAAACACATAGTTCTTGGCGGAAAACATGCAGCAGTAGACAAACATAAGAATTTGGAAGATGTGCCATCTTTGAACAAGAAATGACCCAAAACACATGGCTAAAACCACACAGACTTTGAACCAAAAAAGTGAAAGTTCTTGAGTGGCTTAGTCAAAACACAAATCTAAGTACAATCGAACATCTCTGGAATTAATTGAAATTAAAGTAAACAAACAGTCTTCATTCAATCTGATGTAGCTTGCGGGCTGCTTAATTAATACAAAGGGACTGAATGCTTTTGTAGTCATTGTTCAGGCACTTCTTTTTGTTTCCAAAGATCTCCAGATTATTGTAATGCAGGTGATGGTGCCAGGTATGTTCTGGTAAAATACCAGAACATCTTGAATGAAGAAATGAGGCAGTGTTTACAGGAACAGATGCTGAGAGACAGGAAAAAGATGTATGCTTGCATCGGCCAAACACTTTCTTTTCTCTTGGAGCTGCAGTTTGTCACTATCATGGTTTCCTTGAGGTTGCTAATTACCTCAGGGATGGAAACAATTAGCTTGGCTTTGAGAGGTATCTCGCTGTTGTTCTCTAAGTGCCGTCAAAAGTCCTTTGATCCAATGAGAGTTTACTGTGAGAGAAAGGTGGCAGAAATAGACTCTCTGACCAGTAATTACTTGTGTAAACCCTTGAGTTACATTAACGGGAAACAAAGAATCCATTGAGTGCTCTTCAGGTATTATATAATAGCAAATATCTACCTGAGGAGAAAGTGAAAAACAGGGTTCTTGAAAATGGCGTGTTTTACAAAACAAATTTTTCTCAAGCAGACAAACACCTTAAGGGGGGATAATTTGATGAAGAAAGGATGGAGGAAACATTGCTTGAGCTGTTCAAACCTTGGACAGTTTCTGGTGCCACAAGTTTAGATGCAAAAGTCTTCGAGCCTGAGAACAAGTGGGCCATGAGTTCCTCTGTCAAATGACGGACAAAGTAAAAAAATTTCGTCATGACCCAGATGCTTTGCACATTCTGGCCCAGAGACAAAAAGTCAGAACAAGAGAGAGGAAAAAAGCAGAATGACGAAGACAAGTAGATTCGTCTTTAAGAGTGACACGTGCGCTATACAAATTCCTATATTGATGCTCGACGAGTCTTTATGAGGTGCTTGTACATGCAGGAGTAGGTGAGAGACTCATTTGTACTTTCTGAAGAGTAGAAAGTGAATGGAGAGAGGACGATCAATAGCTGACAGGACGTGCATTCTTAATGTGATGGTAAGGTGGCTGAACAGGCCCCTCTGGGCCCGCTACATCTCAAGTGTCTACACCGTCCCCGCTCTGACAGGAAGTGCACACCCTCCACACATGCGACATACTCAACACTTTGTGCTGTTCCATGGAGACACCAGACTATGAGGAAAGGGAGTCGACCCGCTGGAAATACCAGCACCTATACTCTATTAGAGAAGAAATGAGAGAATGGAAAACACATTTGCTTCATTTTTTCCACAAAGCATCTGACAGCTCCTTGGATTCGTCCTCAGATTGTCCTGGCCCCTAATATTTTAGGATCTCAGTGTCTGTGGAGCTGTTCCTGGTTATTTATTGTTCCCTAAAGATGTCACAGACAATTTGCTCAACAAGTACTGATAAGATGGATTTGCCTAAACTTTTCCACCAGTAAAACAACAAACATTGCTCACACATGTAATAAAATCTTTTTTACATGAAATGATTTTGTTGAAAGAGGGGGAACTTGATCAAAAATGTTGCAATCCAGATTTGAACTCATATTTTACACATGTAGATCATCATGCACAGTGTGCACTAAGCCACAGCTCTGATATTCACTTTTTTTGATTGTTCATGATAGTTTCTTTCTTAGATCTTCTGAGCCATTTTTTCTCAAGCAGATGAATATTTTCCTTAAACTGTTTAAACCCAGGATGGTCTCTGATGCTGCAAGTTCATATGTAGAGTTTTGGAGCCTGAGAACAAGTGGGCCAGTTCTCCATCAGATGACTAACAGAACTCATTTTACTGCCTTATTTTAATTTTTCTCATCATGCCTCAGGAAAGGTCATGGCCTAGATATTCTTCACCTTCTGACCAGAGAGAAAAAGTCAGAACGAGAAAGAAAATTACAAAAATGCTGTTTTTACTATGAATGCACTATAAAGTTTTTTTTCACAGGAAATTATGTTGTGGAAAAAGAGGGGGAATTTGATAGAAAATGTTGCAAATCAGGATCATATTTTCCACAAGAGCATCATGGCTCAATGTGCACTAAGCCACAGCTCCGACATTCACATTTTGAATTGTTAGTCATAGTTTCTTTCTTAGATGTTGGGGAAAAGTTGGGAAACTTGATCACAATTTTGCAAGCCAGATCTGAACGCATATTTCCCACATGAGCATCATAGCTCAATATGCATTAAGCCACAGACCCAACATTAACATTTTGAATTGTTAGTGGTAATTTCTTAGGTCTTCTTTACCTTTTGTCTGTCCTCACACTGAAACTCTCAATCATACAGATGCCCTTTAAATGAGTCTGTTTCACCAAGCAATGGTAATTATGAATGTACTCTAAGGTGACTTTTAAGTTTCACTGAACCTTTGCTTACCACTTTAACATGGTTCTTTTTCCTTACTTGCAAACAATAGTATTGCCATCAGGAATTGTAAATCTAGTTTACATTCACAAAAAATACATACACATGCAGCTGGAATTGAAAACTCCAGAATATCGCTGCTTCATTACGTTTCAGACCACGTTTTACAGCAAAAATGAGATTTCGCTCATGGCAAACAGATAATCAATGACGAGTGAGGGAAAATGATTTTAATAGTTTCTGACCTCAAAGCAATAATTGATTGAATTCGCTATATTCCAATCCATTTATTTGCAGCTGGGAGAGGCGACACCCAGTTTTTTCCCATTTTTTGTGGAAATGGCAGAGTCTCAGCTCTGGATCGCCCGTAAGGAAACACAATTACTTACATGAAAGAGCCCGGCTTCCAAATGAGCTTTGCATTTAACTAGCAAAACAAGAAGGGGGGCAGGTGTAAACCACATCAAGGTTTATACATTTTGCAGGAGCAGCCACTCAAATCAGTAGCAATAATTTAATAAAAAAAATGGGTTTTGATTGAGAAAATGAATCGGTCCTCTCGAGGATCAAACAATCCATTTAGAGTTGTGCCATTACCAGCTACTAGCACTAATGAGTTGGAGACTTGCTGTGTCTTGGGCTAACTGGAGGATGCTGATGGCTGTGACCAATGTTTGTGTTTTGTTACATGCAATGGACCGTGAGTAATGTATCAGATAGCAATCATTGAATATATCATGATTTTATGGCATCTTTTTAAAAATAATTTTTGGTGGATGTACAACCCGAATTCCAGAAAAGTTGGGACGTTTTTTAAATTTTAATAAAATGAAAACTAAAGGAATTTCAAATCACATGAGCCAATATTTTATTCACAATAGAACATAGATAACGTAGCAAATGTTTAAACTGAGAAATTTGACACTTTTATCCACTTAATTAGCTCATTTAAAATGTAATGCCTGCTACAGGTCTCAAAAAAGTTGGCACGGGGGCAACAAATGGCTAAAAAAGCAAGCAGTTTTGAAAAGATTCAGCTGGGAGAACATCTAGTGTTTAATTAAGTTAATTGATATCAGGTCTGTAACATGATTAGCTATAAAAGCTTTGTCTTAGAGAAGCAGAGTCTCTCAGAAGTAAAGATGAGCAGAGGCTCTCCAATCTGTGAAAGACTGCGTAAAAAAATTGTGGAAAACTTTAAAAACAATGTTCCTCAACGTCAAATTGCAAAGGCTTTGCAAATCTCATCATCTACAGTGCATAACATCATCAAAAGATTCAGAGAAACTGGAGAAATCTCTGTGCGTAAGGGACAAGGCCGGAGACCTTTATTGGATGCCCGTGGTCTTCGGGCTCTCAGACGACACTGCATCACTCATCGGCATGATTGTGTCAATGACATTACTAAATGGGCCTAGGAATACTTTCAGAAACCACTGTCGGTAAACACAATCCGCAGTGCCATCAGCAGATGCCAACTAAAGCTCTATCATGTAAAAAGGAAGCCATATGTGAACATGGTCCAGAAGCGCCGTCGTGTCCTGTGGGCCAAGGCTCATTTAAAATGGACTATTTCAAAGTGGAATAGTGTTTTATGGTCAGACGAGTCCAAATTTGACATTCTTGTTGGAAATCACGGACGCCGTGTCCTCCGGGCTAAAGAGGAGGGAGACCTTCCAGCATGTTATCAGCGTTCAGTTCAAAAGCCAGCATCTCTGATGGTAAGGGGGTGCATAAGTGCATACGGTATGGGCAGCTTGCATGTTTTGGAAGGTTCTGTGAATGCTGAAAGGTATATAAAGGTTTTAGAGCAACATATGCTTCCCTCCAAACAACGTCTATTTCAGGGAAGGCCTTGTTTATTTCAGCAGGACAATGCAAAACCACATACTGCAGCTATAACAACAGCATGGCTTCGTCGTAGAAGAGTCCGGGTGCTAACCTGGCCTGCCTGCAGTCCAGATCTTTCACCTATAGAGAACATTTGGCGCATCATTAAACGAAAAATACGTCGAAGACGACCACAATCTCTTCAGCAGCTGGAAATCTATATAAGGCAAGAATGGGACCAAATTCCAACAGCAAAACTCCAGCAACTCATAGCCTCAATGCCCAGACGTCTTCAAACTGTTTTGAAAAGAAAAGGAGATGCTACACCATGGTAAACATGCCCCGTCCCAACTATTTTGAGACCTGTAGCAGAAATCAAAATTGAAATGAGCTCATTTTGTGCATAAAATTGTAAACTTTCTCAGTTTAAACATTTGCTATGTTATCTATGTTCTATTGTGAATAAAATATTGGCTCATGTGATTTGAAAGTCTTTTAGTTTTCACTTTATTAAAATTTAAAAAACGTCCCAACTTTTCCGGAATTCGGGTTGTAACTACATTGGCTACTTTCACAGGATTTAATTTTTTCAGTAGGATTTTTAATACAGTTTAGTTATAAATGAGTGACTATATTATATTGTAAACTATAATGTTTATAATCTGTCCATCATTCTTTGGTTCTATTTATTCTATTGTTCTTTCAATATATTGTTTTATCTATTGTTTTGTCATTCTACCTGTTGTATCTATCTATCATCCATCCATCCATCCATCCATCCATCCATCCATCCATCCATCCATCCATCCATCCATCTATCTATCTATCTATCTATCTATCTATCTATCTATCTATCTATCTATCTATCTATCGTTTTCTATCATTCTGTCATTCTATCCTTCTATGATTTGTTCTATCATTCATTCTATATATGGTTATACCTTTCTGTCTATCTATCTGTCCATAATACAAATAATTATTGATGTATAAATATGCAGATATTGTACTGAAAAATAAATAATTATTTAAAATTATTTGAATTTAAGTTGTAGTAATTTCAAATCATCAGTGTTATATCAAATAATTGTGACAGACGTAAAGTATTGAAGACGTTTCTGTAACCTGTAAATTATACAGTTCACCCGTTAGAAATATGCTCGTCAGTTCCAAAACACTGACCGTGTGCATGAAGCCCATATTTGTTAGTAGATCTTAGGGTGAAAAAATAAAGATAACCAACAAGAAACATGAAAAACTTGTGGATACAGAGGGAAAGAGAAAGGCACTGCAGGCAGCGGCCGTGAGAGATCAGAGAAAAGCAAGGCTTTGGCTGGGGTTGAAAAAGTGTCTGCTCTTCATCTTATCCCATCATTCTCTCCGGTCTAGCTGGGCTGCCAATAGCAGTACATGGATGTTAAAGCCCCTTCTTACCATGGACAAATATTCCTGTAAAATATATTGAATCAAATGCACTCCAGAATCCCATCCAGGCTTGTAAGGTATACCCAGACCAATACTAAAGAGCTTAGCTTAGACCGGATAAACAATCAGACCAGCGAGTAACAGCAAAGCCCCTGTTTTTTGTTAAAGCTGAGTGAGTGAAAATGATAGACAGCTCCGGAAAGGAAGCACAAATAAGCATCTTGCAGAGATGGGGAGGTTTGATTTGATCTGCGATTTTGGATAATGACAGTTAGGACCAGTTATTGTGTGTGTATGTAGGGATTTATCTACACAGCGGCACATATACAGTGTGTGTCTGCCAGATAACAGCTGCAGCAGCAGGCACATGGTGTTGCTTGAATTATAGGCTGAGTGGCTGAACAAAATGTCCTGAACCTGCATTGAGGAGCATTGTGAAGGGTTTTTGAACCTCTCACACACACTTGCACCCTGTCCCAAGTTATTTAAGCGATATTTAGAGGTCGTCATCTTTATGTAACCACATACTACTCTTCTGTCAGGCCATGAAAGTCTCTCTCTGATCAGACAACAGATGTTTTTTTTTTCTGTTTGTTTTTTGCGAATTTCTGTGAAATATTGCCTCCTTTCTTTAATATACTGCTCAGTAAAATGAAGTTTCCACACTGAAAATTCCTTTTCCTTTTAATCAGCATTGTTGTGCAAGTAAAAATATCTAAGCATACTTGAAACAAGATTAATTTAGTTGGGTAAAGAGTTAAAAGATATTAGGCTTGTTTTCAGAGAACATTTCTTGAATTAAAGTTATTTTAAAACATATTATCGCTTTTGTTGTCAACAGTAGGGTGAGAAGTATCGAAGTTATTTAATGTATTTTGCCATTCAGCGATTTTAAAATTTTTTAGGCTCCAGTTTAGTTGTAGTTGTTTGTAGGGCCATTTTTTTAATAATAATAATAATAATACAACTGTAAGCACTTCATACGTTTCAAAGGCTTTTATCGACAATTACATGACATTTATGCAAAGAGTCAGTATTTGCATTGTTGGCCCTTCTTTTTCAGGACCTCTGCAATTCGACTGGGCATGCTCTCAATCAACTTCTGGGCCAAATCCTGACTGATAGCAACCCATTCTTTCATAATCACTTCTTGGAGTTTGTCAGAATTAGTGGGTTTTTGTTTGTCCACCCGCCTCTTGAGGATTGACCACAAATTCTCAATGGGATTAAGATCTGGGGAGTTTCCAGGCCATGGACCCAAAATTTCAATATTCTGGTCCCCGAGCCACTTAGTTATCACTTTTGCCTTATGGCACGGTGCTCCATCGTGCTGGAAAATGCATTGTTCTTCACCAAACTGTTGTTGGATTGTTGGAAGAAGTTGCTGTTGGAGGGTGTTTTGGTACCATTCTTTATTCATGGCTGTGTTTTTGGGCAGAATTGTGAGTGAGCCCACTCTCTTGGATGAGAAGCAACCCCACACATGAATGGTGTCAGGATGCTTTACTGTTGGCATGACACAGGACTGATGGTAGCGCTCACCTTTTCTTCTCCGGACAAGCCTTTTTCCGGATGCCCCAAACAATCGGAAAGGGGCTTCATCGGAGAATATGACTTTGCCCCAGTCCTCAGCAGTCCATTCACTATACTTTCTGCAGAAGATCAACATGTCCCTGATGTTTTTTTTTGGAGAGAAGTGGCTTCTTTGCTGCCCTTCTTGACACCAGGCCATCTTCCAAAAGTCTTCGTCTCACTGTGCGTGCAGATGCGCTCACACCTGCCTGCTGCCATTCCTGAGCAAGCTCTGCACTGGTGGCACTGCGATCCCGCAGCTGAATCCTCTTTAGGAGACGATCCTGGTGCTTGCTGGACCTCTTTTTTCTGAACCTCTTTCCTTGAAGTTCTTGATGATCCTATAAATTGTTGATTTAGGTGCAATCTTAGTAGCCACAATATCCTTGCCTGTGAAGCCATTTTTATGCAACACATTTCTCGAGGTCGGACATCCGGGACTTTTACTCCCATAATGCACTGCGCGCGCATAGCAACCGCGGCGAAGGGTAAATCAAACAAGCGCTCGCCATTAAGCAACACGAAGCGGAAGACAAACGAGCGCAGAGCTGTCGAGAAAACTGCAGAGAATCATGCCTAAAAACTGTTGTGTTGTTAGTTGCCCAAACAACAGCGTAAAGAGGAGTGATCTCTCATTTTATGATGCTTGATGGGTATTTAAACATGACTGCAAGTGTAGGACACATGGTATGTACACATGGTGTTCATACCAGGGGATTTGATGAGGTAATTGTATATGTCTGGATACTCGAGCCTGGGCCATGCCTTTGGGTTGTTCTCCCAGGACTCAGCTGGATGTCGATAGGGACAAGATTGTAACGTTAAACCTACAAGCGACAGCTTTCTGTGGTACCTGGTCAATGCAGGCGCAAGTAGACTTTCTATATATTGATAAGACATTCTGTAATAGAAGAAAGAAGATCTGTATTTGTATAGCTGCTAGCGCCTTTCACATACATGTAACGTTAGCTAACGTTAGTCACAAAGCGCTTTACATGAGTGTTTTATTACATTCACTTCACTTCTCACCACCGACATACATTCGCATACACAGATATCATTCATCATTAATACAAAGTAGTCCGTTAGTATCCATAACTGACATAATCCACAACAAAACTTCTGTGAATAGATACCTTTTTGATTTTCCTCGGGCTTTGCCTTGATTGCCTTCGGTTTGTTTTACCCTTCAAACACGGCGGCGGCTTGTTGCTATGCAGGTCACATGATTTGTGACGTAACGCCGACCAAGAGAATGATGGCTGCACGCGTTTCTTTGCAGGTCACCATGGTTAACAATGGAAGAACAATGATTTCAAGCATCACCCTCCTTTTAACATATCAAGTCTACCATTCTAACCCAATCAGCCTGACATAATGATTTCCAGCCTTGTGCTCGTCAACATTCTCACCTGAGTTAACAAGACGATTACTGAAATGATCTCAGCAGGTCCTTTAATGACAGCAATGAAATGCAGTGGAAAGGTTTTTTTGGGATTAAGTTAATTTTCATGGCAAAGAAGGACTATGCAATTCATCTGATCACTCTCCATAACATTCTGGAGTATATGCAAATTGCTATTATAAAAACTTAAGCAGCAACTTTTCCAATTTCCAATATATATGTAATTCTCAAAACTTTTGGCCACGACTATATATATATATATATATATATATATTATAGTATGAGCTGCTTGTTTGTAAAAGGACACAGTGCTGTGCTTTACTATGAAACCTGTAGTGCATATATTTATTACATTAAATCACAGCATTCACAATTTCATAATTGCAGTAAGCCATAACATGATTTAACATTTATTTCTAATGAACATGCAGCTCTAGTTTGTAGTTTCCTTATTCTGTGGAAAGTGAAGCAATTTGATGACAAAAACTGACATAGTTTTGCAGCATGACACCGCTACTTTTTGGAAAAGTTTCCTAAAGCTAATGCATTAAATGACAAATGGGACATCGTATAGTCTTGTGGACTTCACATATACATTCAAGTGAAGACCACAAGAACGCAAGTCATACCTTGGCAGTTTTATAGCAATTTAACAAATTTAACATGCAGTGACTAGCTAAAGAGAATATAATGTTGAGATGTGTTTCAGATACATGTACGACAGAGAGCGAAAAGCCTGCTGTAGGTTTTTAAGAGCCCAACACATTAGCTTTCGCAATTCTTCCCAAATTGTTTGTTAATCAACTAGCAAGCTAATTCATTTGTATTTTTGCTATTTTTTTTGCTATTTAAGTTTGATAGAATAAGTGGCACTCAATCACTAGCAGGGCCAAACGTGTCGGTGGTCATTACTTTCTCTGGCAGTAGCACAAACTGTATCCTCACCTGCAGGAAGCCTCTATGACTCTTCTATAGGCCTCCAGAGATTTACCTCAGAGGAAGTGTGTCCCTGGCAGCACACGGTGAAGCTGCAGTGAGGGAACTTCAGTCAAAATGCCAGACTGAGTGTTTGACTCCTTTCAGCCCCTCACAGACATTTTTAATGGAGTGCACTCTCTACCCTTCACCCAGCCACAGCAGATGGAGTCAGCTGTTATGCTGCTCCTGTCTTGCCACCTCTCTTTTTTTTCTTTTCGCCTTCCTTTTTTCCCTCTCGCTTTTTGTGGCTTATATCCTGGCCTGTGCTGAAGAGTGACATTATATCATATTAGTCCCTTCAAACGAGGTTTTATCTGAGAAATGGGCCTATATTATGAAAAACTGACTTTACTCTTTTGAAATAAAGGAGTTTGATATAGACAAATTGTAAGTTTCAGAACTCAAAACTTCAGAAAGTGTGAAAAACCCTTTTTTTGAAAAAATAAAATAAAAATAATGCTTACTAAGAGACTGTCGTAATTACATATGACTTCCCACATTAACATTAAAACACCTGTTTAGTATTCAGCTTTTTGCACCCTATTGAACAACAATGTGAACGGTTAATAAACAGAGGTAAGCCAAAAAAAAAAAAAAAAAAACCTTTCAGCAAAATTAGGGTACGAGAGCAAAAGCTAAATATTGCATGTAAATCAGGTTTTTCGTATTACTCCACTGCAAAATGCAAAAAGACATTTCGTCAAATGCTTTGTTTCCATTTCTGTTGAGCCACTCCCCGTGCATACGGGTATAAATAGGTGACAGGTGCATCCACTTATCAGGTTTTATGCTGAGGAGTAGAAAACTTGTCCCTGACAACCAGCAATGGTTCGAGGTTGTGGCATGAGGACATTATGGACTCAAGTAAAAAATAAATTATCTGAACATAAAATTTCAATATAAATTGTTATTTATTTGTTGCACACAAGCAAAAAAAGTACAACTAATGTTGACATTAAAGTTATTGACATTCGCAAGCTAGGCAGAGTTTCTGTTTATAGCATGCTTAAAAGGTTTTGCAATGTAGCTAATCACAGACTCAGCTGTTGCAATGGCCAATCAGAGGTGATTAAGTTAGAATCAAATCCTCTCATGTTAACACACAAAGTGTACTCATTGTGAAAGGTTCATTGTGCATATGTTCATTGTGCATATGTTCATTGTGTTATAACGAGCTTTAAGATATCGCTGAGATGTCAGTTTTAGTAATAATAAAAGAAGCGCTGCTCACATTCTGCCATGCCAAACCATACACCATGCTTGTTTTTCTGTTAAAAATAACACTGGTTTCTGAGTGTTGATACTTAGCCTAAATAATAAATATTTTATCAGGAGCGTTTATGTTGGGATGTTGTGAAGCTTTGGAGATGTTTCTTGTCAGAACCACTTCATGTCAATTTCTTTGATGCACTGAAAAAAATCTATTTAAATTAGTTTTATGTGGGCTTTGGAGCGGGACAAAAAAATGAATGTCGAAATAAGGTCTCGCACAGGCATCTACTGTAAAACCCATCTCCATCTTGGCTGGAGGGACAGGCTCAGTTGCATCCTTTGCCAATTGGACAGCAGTCTCCTCGCAAAGGACAGGGGCATCTTGGGCTGCCACCAAAGTCTTGAGGACACCGCTAAACCTGCGAGGTCACCTGGTGAACTGAATCGTGTAGCC
Organism: Carassius carassius; assembly: GCF_963082965.1. NCBI lineage: Eukaryota > Metazoa > Chordata > Actinopteri > Cypriniformes > Cyprinidae > Carassius > Carassius carassius. The sequence continues at coordinate 15,506,933 of NC_081797.1, read as the reverse complement.
GAGCAGGACTGTCCGAATTAACCAGCGGGATGGGTTGGGCAGCCTAAGCCACACTCCCAAGTTCCATGCGAATGGCACAAAAGGAACAATCAACATGCCTGCAGCGTTACAGTGGTGGGAAGTCATGCTGGATGGCCCAGAAAGCATCGCATTCTGGCTCATCACAGCAGGAGTCCCTGTGTCCCCGGAGGGAGATGTGTGGGGAGACGTCACGTCCCCGAACTGCAATATCTTGGCCGCTGGTGATAGGGGGCTTTGTGGGTGATAGTGAGGAGCCCTTGGGCCAGTGGCAGAACAGAAACAAAGGAAAACCAAGGATTCTCTGCCCGGCCCTGCTGTCTTAACCACCTCCTGTAGAAGAGCAGTTCCTCGCCTATCCGGGCCATCCGTGTCAGAGCCGCAACAATATCTTCTTGGAGAACTTTGGGGCTGGCTGTGAAACAGGGGGCTCGATGCACCGGCCTCATTGTGGTATCTGCATTGGACAGAGCAGCTCTAGAGTCCGCAGGAGGGTGCTCTCGGAGGATCACGCCAGGTCAAGATGTGTTAGATCACCTCAGTCTGTCGCTGCACTGCAGAGAACTGCTGGGGAAAGTCCTCGACAGTGACGCCAAATAGCCCAGCCTGGGAGATGGGGGCATCAAGAAAACGAACTTTGTCGGCATTCCTAAACTCTGCCAGGTTGAGCCATTGATGGTGCACTTTGGCCACAAGTGCATCACCCAGAGAAAGAAGTAGGTCACCAGGCACAGCCCGGGTTGGTGCCTCCCTATTGCATGTATTTGAGAACCTTAGCTTGGTGGACTTGCAAAATCGCCATGGCATGGAGGACAGAGGCAGCTTGACCCGCAGCACTGTAGGCTTACGGAGCAAGAGCTGCCGTGGTCCTACAGGCTTTGGAGGGGAGGCGTGGATGATTTCTCCAAGTGGTAGCATTTTGTGGGCACAAGTGCACCGCAGCCACACTCTCCACCTGGGAAATGTCCATGTAACCCATAGCTGCCCTGCCATTGAGGGTGGGGAGGATGGAGGAGGGAGACAAGTGCGTCAGGTCCTCATGCACCTCTGGGAAGAAAGGAACCGATGCAGGGCATGGTCACGAGCCACGGCCCACGCAGAGGAACCAATCATCCAGCCGTGAGGGTTCGGGACTGGGCTGTGTGCACCTCCTGGCGACAACACCCGAGGGGGGCAGCACCGCTGAATCTTCATCCTTGGAAGATGACAACCCATCCCCTCTATGCTGTGATCTACTCCAATCTTCCAGCAGCATGCCGAATGAAATGTTGAGACCACCGCAAGACAGCTCAAACGGATCACTGGGAAACAACATGGGACAGTCGCTGCAGGAGGAGTGAGAGGTCCGCAGGGCCTCTCCTGAGTTAACAGGTACGCTACTGAACATGTCATAACACCACCCAGAACAGCCTGGTGAATGTCTAGTTCCCTTCATTCACCTTGGCTCTGAAGCAAAAATCAGAAAAGTGATGCACCTATTTATACCGGTATGCACACGGAGTGGCTCAGCATTCAAAATCTACTAACCAAATTTTATTGCCGTTTTTCCTTAATCATAGAGAATTCAGGCTCCCAAGTAAGACCCCCTAATGTCGTCACGACATAACTCAAAATGACTAACAGATAGGGAACTGTTTTTAATAACAAAACTTAAAAAAAAAATGAATTAGAAATGTTGCCTCTGCAACTACCTGAAATAAAATAAAGTATAAATATTTTATTTATAAAAAAAAAACCACCACAACAATGCCCATCACATCCCTTGCTCTAAATGACTTGCAGGATGTTTTTCATATCACTGGCACTGTTTTTATTCATGCGAGTGAGGCAAAAAACATCCCGTGAGTATAACCATGATGAGGAACCTGTTGTGGAAGACCCAAATCGCCGGAAAGCCAAATGTGTGTCTGGGTTCACAGCACTATACAGAGAGATGCACACAACTCGGTGAAGTTGTGTCATAGATTTCGGAGTGACCGCAAACAGCTACAATAATCTGCTCCTCCATTTTCTGATTCAACCAGATGCGCCAATAAGCTTTTCGCTGGTTGGCTTGTGTGATAATGTGTCAGGCTCGAGTTAAAATTTTTGAACTTGCGTGAAAGATGCGATTGAGGTGAATATCTCACATTTGTGGCAAACTTGTCCCCCATTTCGCACAAATTTGCCTCTATTTATGTCTTTGCAATGACTTTGTATGTAATCTACTCCCGCAAATAATTAAATACGCATTTGGTATGAATACACCATTAGAATTAGAAATGTTGCACAAACACACTTGCAGTATACTTATACTTTTACAAAAAATTACTAAAATACATTTACATTACTAAAATAATGCTACAGCGGTGTCATTGTCATCTCAAACATCCATTTTTGATTCAGTATTAATTGTTAGTAGAAACTTGTCGCATTGAGCTTGGTTAGGACACATGTAAACGTTAGGAAACTGGTGGAAAATAGTTATATGAAAGAAACAAAATAGGATTTTCTAGTGCAAACAACCTTATGTGGATTTCAGAGGGGAAACATAGCTTATTTTACACCTTTATGGCATTGTGTAAGAAAAGGGGGGTGTAATGGTAAAAATAAGAACCCCAGCAGGAGTGGAGCGGCAAGGTCACCTCTGTTGTAGCCAGGCTGGGTCGGGCCAGGCAGATCGAAGGCACGTTGAAGGGGCTGCCGTAATACAGGCCCAGTCTCTCAGGAATGCTTCAAGAGATTCTCCTGCCATACCTGAGGCGGCCGCTCATTTATCTGGAATGCGCTGCTCCGAACTGCTAACGACCAGCTCAAATTGGACTATTTTTTCCTATTTGTCAGGCAGCCAGCTGCACTGGCTCCAGCGCGCATCTGTGTGGACGGAAAAGGCATAGGACAAAGAAAGTTTGCCACTCGTTTTTCTTGCCTCCTTTCCACTCTGCCTCTCTTTTTCTTTCAGAAGCCATCCATCTATCTGTCTGCCAGGTGTTGGTGTGTTCTTGTCATATATCAGTCTTGGGTGTTCGGCCGGGTTTCAGAGATGACGAGGGTTTGCGGTGTTATTTACAGATACATTTTTGAGGTATTTATGGAGGAGGGGCTTCTTACCAGGAGCTGTAATCTGGTTTGAGTTCGATAATATAAATCTGTAGATGTGGTTTGTTTCAAAGACAGAAGCATCAGTTTGCGTTTGAACTGTTTAATATGCATATAAAAATTATGTCTAGATTTATCTATGCATGACCATCTGTATATTTCATGTATGTGTTAACATAAAATAAATTTGATTGATAATCAACTGATTTTTGTATATTTTATAATATTAATATAATATTAATCATTAATTTTCAAATATAAATGTATAAATGGTCATAAAATTATGTATAATATAATTACATTTTTATATTGTGATTTATTTATTTGTGAAACAGATATTTTTGTCTTAATAAAAACACATTAAGTTAATGTCTGAGTCATTTGTTAGTTAAATTCTAACTAAATGAATCGGTTATGCAATATACCGATTTCATTTTTTATTCCAGTTTCAGTCATCTAACCACAGTCAAACTCTGACCAACTCAAATATTTACCATTCTGTACCGTCTCAAGGAACACATAATTAATTTGAGCAGAGTGTGTTTTAACACTTAATTGTTTAACTTTTCATCCCCCACTCCCTTTCGTCCTTCTGACCAGATGTTACCGTCTAGACCAGCCTTTGGCTTTATTTGTTTGTTATTATTTTGCTTAGCTTTGTTGTTTTTTATTTATTTTGTTTAGTTTTCTGTTTTGTTTTGACAGGGTGATTATAAGGCAAATAACAGATAGTTTTTGCTTTTATTGTTTTGTTTTGCTTTTTGTTTTGTTTAACTTTGTTTTCCTTTACATTACTTTGTTTTGCTTTGTTTAGGTTTGTGTGTGTTTTGTTTCGTTTGAAAGAGTTGTTACATAGCAATTAACCAACTGCAGAAATGATTTGCCTTTTACTTTTCCAGGAACAAAACTATGAAAAACCAAAGTGACGAATGTTAGTTCACTGGCTTTCTTCCATCTCTTGCTAACTTGTTCTTTTTTTTTTTCTCGAAACTTGTTGTAAGGACACCTAATTAGGCACCCGCAGCTGTGTTATGTTCAGTTGGCATGTACCTGTTCCAGTGCTTTTGTCTGCATGATGCCGCATACTACTTAAAATTTCCTACTGCTTCATCTGTTGTGAACCACAGCGTTTAAACTGTTCCCTTAACACAAGAGCAAAGCACAGTGTGCAAGACTGCTGAAACTGGTGTTCGGCGGTGAAGACGGCCCATTGTCTTAACCTAATACTGATGCAGCAGCAAATTGTCTGCGTAGACTCGACTTGTCTCCGTTTGTTTGGATGATGTAACCTTTTTGCAATCAGGCCTTCGGCAGCTTTCTCCTCTTTCATGTGTCCTGTAATGCTGTACGTTTGGATTTCTTTGAAATCATCGCACAATCTGCATACTTAAAGTTGACTTTCACTTCAGGCTTGGTGAAGTTCATAATTGGCTATATTATTTTGCATGATGTCTTGTCGGGACAGTTCAGCTAATTAATGGGAGGAATCTTATATTGCAGAGTCCATGACTGTTCCTAAACCTATTGTGCTCCCTAAATAGACATCATTAGGTAAGGCATCATAGGTGCGGACCCGATACAAAGACTTTCCAAATGGTAGACAGATTTATTATTCAGCTTTCTAAATTCTAAGGAAGCTGATAAATTATTTTTTTACAGGCATTTCCATAATGCGTTATACAATAGATTTAATTTCTAATAAATGTCTATGAAATATAGAAGAAGAAGAAAAAAAATATATATATATATATAATTTTAATGCTGTCAAAATATTATTAGAATAATAATTTATAAAATTATATAAAAAAAAATTATCGATTTTGTATTAATAATTTATAACTTTTTAATAATTGTTAATAGCTATTAATGGGTATTATTGGATTGGATATCTAACTGAATATTTAACATAAAAAAAGAAAAACATATATATCATTAGAATTTTGTGTATTATTGGATTGGATATCTAACTGAATATTTAACATAAAAAAAGAAAAACATATCATTAGAATTTTGTTCTGCTTCCTATGGAAGCGTATTTCCGCCACTGGGGGAAAAATCTGGCTTTTTCTTGCAATTGCAAGTTTATATCTTAAATTGTTTTTCTGATTTTATAACACACAACTGTCGCGTTATAGCATGCAATTCAGACTTTATATCTCACAATTCTGATGCGAGTTAAAAAGTTGTAATTACCTTTTTTAATGCCTTCTTTTTTTACCCATTTTAAATGGGTATTTAATACATTATTGCTTCTTTAGAATAAAAACATGCTAACTACTGAAATTACATCAATTATGCAGTCACCTGAGCATATTATGTAGAGTCAAAATGAAAAAAAAAACACTCCCATGAAACACTCCCTTTACTTATAACCAGCATAAAGTATAAATTTCTATTGATTTAAGGTGACACTTTTCTTAACAAGTGCACCGTCAGCCATCTCCATTTGCAAAGTGAGCAGCCAGATCCCTCAGTGGGGGGAAAAAGAAAGATTTACCCTCTACCTTCTGATGTAGAGGCTAGTCGTACTGACAAGGTGTGAAAAGATTCATGATCATCTATTTTCTAGACTTCAGACCACGCTTTGATGGCCTGTCAAAGCTTTTAAAACGGCTCTATGAGAGAATTGTGACTACATTATAATATGTACGAGGCACATGTCCTGAAAGACAGTGGCACTCGCTGAAATATTGTCTATTTCTGCATCATCCTGACTGACTAAAAGATGATTTTATAAGATGTCTGAGGTGTGTCACTGTATTAGCACTTAATACAGTTTAATCTCTTAAGTGACAGCGTTGTTGTTTATGCATGCGTGTCTCATCTCGCTCTGTCTCCATCTGTCTTCCCGCATCTCTTTGTGACTCCTTCTGTCTCCAAGCGTCTTCTTTTCTTGTCTCCTTTGTGTGTTTGTTGTTGCTGAGGTGAGGTGTGACAGGATGGCCTGCACTGCCTCTATCACTCCCTGCATGGCATAACAGGAAGTGACACGTGGTGGGACGGTGTGACACATGGAAATCAAAGTTGATGGCAGATGACAGTACAGAGACACCCAACACACCTGTGCGTGTGTCAGTTAGGATATACTGATTGACAAACTGCTGTGATTATTGTGTATTGGTTGCTAAGTTCACTACACTATATTTAATTATTTTACTTTTCTAAGTAAGTGGACTAACAGTATTTTAATGATAAACAGGCAAAAAAAAAAATCCCATAGAAGCAGAATCCGAGTGACCTTAGAGACTTGGAGGAGTTTGGTTCAGTTAGAATCCCTTAATAATCCTATAGCAACCAGACAAAGAGATTAACTGTATAAATGCTGACAACCATTCAGAACACCTTAACAACCCCATAGCAACATCCTGGCAACACCCAGCACAACCTAGCAACCACACAGCAACATGCTAACAATCCCTCAGAACACCACAGCAACTGGATAGTAAACACCAAATTGGAACACCTTAGCAGCCCCATAGCAACCATCCATAACATCAAATGCACAGTTGCTGACAACCATTCAGAACACCTCCATAGCATCTCCTGGCAACCACCCAGAAGACCCTATCAACCTCACAGCTAAGTGCTATTAGGCAAACAGAAAATTGTATCAGCTGCATAGCATCCACTGGAACATCCTAGAAACCACACAGCAACATGTTAACAACCAATTAAAACACCTTAGCAACTAGGGCTGCAACTAACGATTATTAACGATTAATCTTTATGTAGCCTACTTATATTTTAGTTTTGCCCATTTTTTCCAATTAACTATTAAGAAAGGGTCTTTATCATTCAACATAGACTTTTAGAGATTTTAACCATTTTGCATTGTCATATCCTCATCAAAAATATACCTGGAGTTTTGTTTTATTATGTGTTAGTAATCCTTTGTCAAACTCTTCTACAATCAAAACACTGACCCATACTCTAGCACATTTCACAAGATTTCAAATAATGTTTTCATCATTGCAGTCCTTAGAGCTCCTAAAGTAGTTTAACATCCCGAACAAAGCTTATTAAGGAATCTTTCAGAAAATATTTTCACGAAGAATAAGAATAAAACAGAATAAATTTGCAGTACATTGCATTTTATTATTTTTTTCCTGTAAACACACAACTTATATCTGGGAAACAGCTTTATAGCTTATGCTGTGAAATTGTAAACAATCCTTCGAATAAAGTGCCAGTGGCATGAAACCTGAATGGAACTCACATTTTAAAGTAAAATCCATCAGAAGGTTGTCCAGAAAAAATAAATAAATAATTGACACACACAAAAAACCTGCTGTGTGAAAAAGAGCAGTGAATACTTAGAAAAAAAGTGCACTTCAAATACATTTAAACATTTACCTCTCTAATTCAGTCATAATTAGGCTGCAAGACTGAATTCTGAACTGGTAAACGACAAACTGATCACAGAACATGTTTGTAAATCTTTGAATGTTAACTGTTAAAAAGCAATTTTATTAGCTTTTACGACTAAACATTTGCAAACAACATTGTACTGGAGAATCTGCACAAATAAAAGTCTTAAACAGTTCAGTAGTGCAGAGTTTACAGGTTACTCTTCTTTTTTGAAGGCTCAAAGTAAAGTTCTCCCACACTTTGGATGACTTCGTTCGATTAGTTTTATCTTCCGCTTTTTTCTTTTTCTTTCTTTTTTTTCTCAAGCTTACTCCACTGCCGTCTGTCTCCACCATCTTGCTGAATGCTGCAGACGCAGTTCGGGAAGCACGTGACATAAAACAAGGCCAGCTATTGGCTATTCGCTACTTCTCCTGCTGTGCTGGCTGAATAAAACCTGCAGTGGCTCATTACTGCCACACTTTGGTCATCGCAGATTTAAAATACGCACAAAATGAGCCGCTTACGGCAAATAAAAGTTGTTTAGCAACTAATTGATGACTAAATTAGTTGACAACTATTTTAATAATCGATTTTAATCGATTAAATCGATTAGTTGTTTCAGCTCTATTAACCATACAGAACATTCTGTCAACTACACAGCTGCTGACATCAATTCAGACAACACTTTAAAACTTCATAACAGCATCCTGGCAACACCCATAACATCCTAGCAACCACACAGTGACATGCTAACAATCTCTAAAAATAACTTGAATACTTCATAGCAACTTGGTTACACTGAATTGGAACACTTGAGCAACCCAATAGCAACCATACAAAACAGTCTAGCAACCACACAGCTGCTGACAACAATTTAGAACACCTTAACAACCCCACAGCAACATACTGGCGACACCCAGAAGACCCTAGCAACCACACAGCTGCTGACAACAATTCAGAACACCTTAACAACCCCACAGCAACATACTGGCGACACCCAGAACACCCTAGCAACCACACAGCTGCTGACAACAATTCAGAACACCATAACAATTCCACAGCAACATACTGGCGACACCCAGAACACCATAGCAATCACACAGCTGCTGACATCAATTCAGAACACCATAACAACCCCACAGAAACATACTGGCGGCACCCAGAACACCCTAGCAACCACATAGCTGCTGACATCAATTCAGAACACCTTAACAACCCCACAGCAACATACTGGTGACACCCAGAAGACCCTAGCAACCACACAGCTGCTGACAACAATTCAGAACACCTTAACAACCCTACAGCAACATACTGGCGACACCCAGAACACCCTAGCAACCACACAGCTGCTGACAACAATTCAAAACATCTTAACAACCCCACAGCAACATACTGGCGACACCCAGAAGACCCTAGCATCCACACAGCTGCTGACAACAATTAACCCCACAGCAACATACTGGCGACACCCATAACACCCTAGCAACCACACAGCTGCTGCCAACAATTCAAAACACCTTAACAACCCCACAGCAACATACTGGCGACACCCAGAACACCCTAGCAACCAGACAGCTGCTGACAACAATTCAAAACACCTTAACAACCCCACAGCAACATACTGGCGACACCCAGAAGACCCTAGCAACCACACAGCTGCTGACATCAATTCACCCCACAGCAACATACTGGCGACACCCATAACACCCTAGCAACCACACAGCTGCTGACAACAATTCAAAACACCTTAACAACCCCACAGCAACATACTGGCGACACCCAGAAGACCCTAGCAACCACACAGCTGCTGAAAACAATTCAAATCACCTTAACAACCCCACAGCAACATAGTGGCGACACCCATAACACCCTAGCAACCCCACAGCTGCTGACAACAATTCAGAATACCTTAACAACCCCACAGCAACATACTGGCGACACCCAGAACACCCTAGCAACCACACAGCTGCTGACAACAATTCAGAACACCATAACAATTCCACAGCAACATACTGGCGACACCCAGAACACCATAGCAATCACACAGCTGCTGACATCAATTCAGAACACCATAACAACCCCACAGAAACATACTGGCGGCACCCAGAACACCCTAGCAACCACATAGCTGCTGACATCAATTCAGAACACCTTAACAACCCCACAGCAACATACTGGCGACACCCAGAAGACCCTAGCAACCACACAGCTGCTGACAACAATTCAGAACACCTTAACAACCCTACAGCAACATACTGGCGACACCCAGAACACCCTAGCAACCACACAGCTGCTGACAACAATTCAAAACATCTTAACAACCCCACAGCAACATACTGGTGACACCCAGAAGACCCTAGCATCCACACAGCTGCTGACATCAATTCACCCCACAGCAACATACTGGCGACACCCATAACACCCTAGCAACCACACAGCTGCTGACAACAATTCAAAACACCTTAACAACCCCACAGCAACATACTGGCGACACCCAGAAGACCCTAGCAACCACACAGCTGCTGAAAACAATTCAAATCACCTTAACAACCCCACAGCAACATAGTGGCGACACCCATAACACCCTAGCAACCCCACAGCTGCTGACAACAATTCAGAATACCTTAACAACCCCACAGCAACATACTGGCGACACCCAGAACACCCTAGCAACCACACAGCTGCTGACAACAATTCAAAACACCTTAACAACCCCACAGCAACATACTGGCGACACCCAGCACACCCTAGCAGCCACACAGCTGCTGACAACAATTCAGAACACCTTAATTACTGCATAACAACTTGGTAACACTGATTTGTAACACTTTAGCAACCCTATAGCAACCATACATAACATTCAATTAACCACACAGCTGCTGATAATTATTCTGAACAATTTAACAACACCATAGCAACAATCACCCACAGCACCCAAGCAACCACACTAAAACATGCTAACAACCATTCAGAATACTATAGCAATGGCCATAGTAGCATCTTGGCAATCACCCAAGATGTTTTGGTAAGCACTATGCATTTCCTTCCAAAAATTTAATGTTTTTATTTGTTTATGTATTTTTAAATATATGTATAATGTACACACACAGTGGGGAGAATTATAATTAACATTCCATATCTTATTTAGATGTTATTATGATTATTTGGTCCATCCAAAGTGCAAATTTATCATCTGCATCTCCAAAAGTGCATTCGGTGTTTGTTGTTTTTTTCTCTGTGAGAATACATTAATAGTTGGGTGAAAAACGGGCAAGTTTTACATATTCTTTACGTGTTTACTGCACACTCCTGTACAACAAGTGAAGCAGAAATTTAATTGTAACTAATTAGCTCCCAAGAGGATTAATTGGATCTGCTGTCTTTATTCCCCAGTTTACCTGGGATATGCAAATGTCTTTAGTGAGAGATAGAGAGAGAGGGAGCGAGGGAGTGGTAATGTGAGTTTCGATGAAGCGAAGTTGAAATTAGTTCATAACAAGCTTAATTTCTGTCACATCACCCTGTTCGCTCTCTCCCTCCTGTGCCTGCAGCACTATGGAGACTGTCTAATTGAAAGCACTAATATCAGTGCCATCCGACGTTACCCTGGTTCAAGAGCTGGGTCACAGCGAGCCTTTGTTCTTCCATGAGCCAGATCTGAGCAACAATAGGCGTTAACGATAATGACACACACTTGGCTGCTCTGAACCACGCTGGATTTAAGTGTTCAGAATGGGAAGCCACGTTCCTCTGAGAGAGGTTTTGGTTTCTAAAAAGGACAGTTGTTTCATTCGGATGATCTCACTTGAGAGACAAAGAGGCAAGAACAACACAATCAGCTCCAACACCCTACCACCATCTGTCCACCTTGACTTTGAGACAAACTTATCTGGGATAGGACCTTCTCTTGTCGACATTCCGGCTGAAGTTCAACCCTGTTTGTCCCGTATTAGGATTTGGCCGCTGGCATATTGTTCATTCTCTCCTTGACAACTGGACCAGGCAGGGTGAAGGGTTAAAACAACTATTTTACAGCCAAAACAGGATATTGGGTTTTGCTGAGATAGTGCAGCTGAGATACCCAAATAGAAAGGGTGGGAAGAGAGACAGAGAAAGAGGATGTGGGGCTTTGTACAACTCTATTTCCTGTTTTGTTTCTATAGCAACTAAGAGTCTTAATCACATTTCCATTGACAGGTTAATATGGTTCTCACACCTCTTTTAAGTGTTTTATTCTGTTCTGTGCACACAGAATTTGTTTGTTTTGAATTCACTTTCATTCAGGTTGTGACAGTTTGTACAGAATCATATCAAACCAGTTGGGAACTGTTGAACTAGCATTTCTTTTTGTACACTGTTCTAAAATCAAATTCACTCAAATTCAGGTTGTGACAGTATGTACTGAACTAAATCACACTAGTTGTGAAGTATTAAATAAGCATTTATTTTGGACACTGTTCTAAAACCGAATTCTCTTCCATTCAGGTAATGACAGTGTGTACAGAACCAAATTAATCTACTTGCGAGCTATTGAACTTGTATCTTTTTGGACACTATTCTAAAACCAAATTCAGTTCCATTCAGGTTGTGACAGTGTGTACAGAACAAAATAGAATTAGTTGTAAATTATTAAACTAGCATTTTATTTTAACACTGTTCTTAAACCGAATTCAATCCTATTCATGTTGTAACAGATATGAATGCATCAGATGTGTTTTAAAGAGTTTGGAAAGAGTCAGAACGATAATTTAGGGGCTTTGCTACTGTGGTTGTTACTATATGACAATTAAGAGGTAAATACTTTTAAAGCTTGGTGTAAGAGCTTTCACATGAAGAGTTTTATTGACAGAAATCTGTAAAATGCGTTTTGAGAGTTTTGAAAGAGTCTCAACAATAATTTAGGGGATTCACTACTTTTTTTTCAAATATTGCTGTAATTTATCAGTATTTTGTTCTTTTGTAATGTGCATTTTACTTATAGGATTGGATAACATGCTTTGAGAGTGAGTGTGGAAAGAGTGATCGGTTTGAAATAAAGCTGGAATACAGCAAATTTGTGGACCCGTCACTTTCACGTTTGAAAATGGAAGCCAAATTAGACCAGAACTATCAACATTGGGTTCAACAAATAATGTACATTGACTGGGTTACCTTGAGTGTTTGAAACTGGCTAGAAAATCCTCCTTAGAGTCATTCAATTTTGCAGGCCTTAATAATTAGCTGGTTTAGGTTTCGTTGAGGGATATGACCTCATAACCATGAGCAGACACTGTACAGACGCTTTGGACTTGGGAAGAGGTCTATTTTTGGCCACAGTTTAACAAAAGTCCTCTTCGATGCTCTCTCTTGTCAGTGTTTGTAATCAGAACGCTGGAACATAGAGCAGAAGAAACAGAGGGAAGGCTCAGCGGGGAAACTGTGAGCAAGGGAATCCAAGATCTGGAATGCCTGCATTTAGCAGCTGTTACATCACTGGACTTTTCCATTCTCCACTCCACCGAAAGCTGGGATGCATTTCTCATCCAGACCAGCACGCAGATAGAGCTTCTGCAACTTTTCCTATTTCCCTTCCCGTCTGAGGGCTGCGTTTGTTTAAAACCCTATAACTGGAAATTGTTTGTTGAGTCTCGTTCTTATTCCAGAAACTGTCATCTTTTGGCAGCTCATTATTTACAAAGCCAAATCTGATTTCAAAACGAATACGAATTTATTTCATTGTATTTTATTTTATTTTATTTATATTATTATACAACTACTTTTTTTTATTTTAATGAATAATTTTAATAATTTATATTTTCTTGTTATTCTGAGTTTATATCTCACAATTCTGATTTTTTTTCTTGAAATTCTAATGGAAGTAAAATAGAGATATGTAAACTCACATTTTCCACTTTTTCCCCACCACAGTTCCGAGTTTTCATCTCACAATTCGGAACACACAGAATTTGAAGTTTTTGAAATATAAACAATTAGGCAACTACAAATTTTTATCTCGCAATTCTTTTTGCAATCGTGAGTTAACATCTCTCAATTTGGAGATCTAGAATATAAAAATCTCAAATAAATAAAATGTCAGATTTGGGAGAACCTCAAGTTTATTTCTCGCAATGTTTATATATTTCATGTCGCAATTCTAAGTTTATATGTCGAAATACTGACTTTTGCGAGGGGGAAAACTCAAAATAGTGAGATATAATATTTTAGCTGTTATGCTAGGCTTACATTTCCTCAGTCACAAAACAAAACTATCACATTTTACATCATATTACAATTTGTAGACTTGTTACTCAACTAAAATTAGCAGCAAAAATTTAAATGAGAGAGCTGTAAGTTGCAGAGCTGGATTGTCAGTGATGGGATGTGTTGTTAGGTGTTTGGCAGCAGGAGGAGCGGAGTAACGCAGGTGGCTGTTTGGAGTGAGATTAGCCTGTCCTGCTGGACGCTGATAAGACGCCCAGTGTCCATGCATATCATAGTCACTGACTCACTCGCTGAATTTACTCAGAGAGATAGATGAGTCTGTCGAGGGATATTCCTTAAAAAGTAGTGGGAAAATAAATTACTTAAGTACAGAACAAGATTTCCAAGTTAGCGCCTACTTTTATATGTACATATTCAAAGATACTTTGCCCAATCCACATTATTTTGCAGCGTGGAAGTGAGCTGTTTTCTGTGAATGTGCAAGTCTTCCATTTCATTAACAGCTGTAGGTGAACAACTAGTAGTGAACAATAACAGAGTGCAGTTTACACTACAAACCATGTGTTTAAGATTATGATAATAAATCAAAAGAAGAATTTTGCAGCTGAAATAACTGGTAAGTAAATGACACCAGAAAACATGTACTTTCAAATGACATAAAATAAGTGGGTATGTATGAAAATCCTTCATTAACAATATTCTGGAATGAAAAATAAGTCATCATAAAATAGCAAAACATTTCAAATATGAAATTTAATCGTAAGCTTGGTGAACAGTTTTGGAGAATTTGATGTTTCCCCATTCAAAAAGAGCTGTACTTGCATGACCGAGACGCGTTTCAAAGATGGCCACTGAGTGATATGACTTGCCTTAAATGTTTTAAATGTTCATACTCTTTGTTATTATTTATATATTCTATCAGAGCCAAACCTGCTTTGCCTGCATGAGCACAAAGGCTTCGTCTTAGACCCAACCACCAAGGCCATGGCTCAGATTTTTCAAGTTTTACATTAAAACTTTTCAAAGTCATGTATGCTACTGTATACCAGTTCTGTCTGCCTGTGAAGCATGTGAGTGAGGCATGTTTTGCAGGGGTAGCCAGTGAGCTTCATGCATTATGTAGCACGGCCAGAGCCACGCTTCTAGTGAGGAAAGCACGTCGCCTATGGAGAACAGGGATATCAAACCTGAATTTGACATTTCCTAATATCCTACTCTAAAAGTTTTTTGTTTCAGGGAGACAGGGACGGTAATTGCTCCACCACAAGAAAGACCGGCGATCCTACTGGGTATTGTGGCTGACTGTTGGGACGAGGAGAGATTGGAACGTGGTAATTGCGAAGACAAGGGGCCTGAGAATAAATGGAGAAAAAAAGTAGTTCCTCACTGTCAGCGCTGGGAAGGTCAAAAGTACAAGCGTGTGATATCCGCGCATGTTACAGCATATTATGCACAACGCACACATGGGATCTGAATCTTTTCTTAGATACCCAATGAGGCTGAGATGATCCGCACTGAGGTAACAAGACAGGAGGCACAAGATGCATCATGTCAACAGCATGAGGTTACGGTTAATATAGCGACGAGGTCCTGGCTCTCCAAAAATCACTATTCCATTATTTGATTAATGCGTCGCTGCTGTTGTCACAATACATACATTTCCCTCGTAAGATGAAAGACAAACAGGTGCAATTTATTTCTCCAGATTAAATATTGATCAGTGGTTCTATACCAAGCGTCAGGTGTCTGTCTGAAAAATGAACGCAAAAGGTTTCGTGGTCCAGATACAATCTTTTGGCTGCGTTCACCTTACTGTCCTTTGACATGAGATTAATCGCTGCTAGGTAGGGGTGGGCAGTATGACCAAGTTAATATCAGAGGAACTACATACACTGAATAAGGTGCAAAAAAAGAGTTTTCACTCAGAATTTGTTCGCATTGTAAATTTTTGAGGTTAACAATATTTGTTTACAGTGTATTTCATGACACTGGAAATAAAGCAAAATAATGATTTATATTTTAAATAACCATAGGACAGTGTTTTTTTATTTAAAAAAATCACTGTATAATCAAGTGAACTGAAAATATTCAAATTGGTTCTACTAAAAGATGATAATTCATTACAAAAGAATAAATCTCACCTTTTGTAATGTTCTGTAAAACAAGTGTTGCACATAAAAGCGAGAAAACAGTCAAATTTACGTTATGAATTTTAATTATATAATATATATATATATATATATATATATATATATATATATATATATATACAGTATATATATATACTGTAACATTCTACATTATTGCATCAAGATACAAGTTTCAACCTTAATATTAGAACTCAAACCTAATTTAAGTACAAAATCAATCAGTCTTCCTTCTGTCTTAGTTTAGATTTCAACAGTCAAAATCAGAGAGAGGACGGTCAACCAGAATGGGAATCACTGTGATGCATTGTTATTGTTACAATACATAATTCACAGTGCAATAAGTATTGCCTTTTGTTGATTTTTAACAGTGCAAATACACCAAGTATTGCAGTACATCAATCTTTTTTTATTTGACTGCTGTGAGATGTTCCTATGACAATCCTTGCAAACTCATGTGTCAGACTCATTCTACTAACTGCCAAAAAAGCCAGAAAAAATTAAACGCAGTGTAAACAATCCCATGTCTTGAGTACTTGTAAACTCTAGGGATGTGAATTAATCTATTTCCAGTGAAAAAAAACAATGCATGCTTATATTTGAAATAACTCCTTCAAAAACAGCAAGAAAACTTGGAGTTGTGATTGTTGATCAGCTGACTTTCCACATTCCTAAAACTGTCCGGTCCTGCAGATTTGCTTTATTCAACATTAAGAAGATAGGGCCCTTTCTTTTGGAACATGCTCTTGTTCTGTCCAGGCTGGACTCTTGCAATGATCTTCTAGCCAGTTGTATCAAACCTTTACAATTAATCCAGAATGTGGCAGGAAGATTAATCTTTAATGAGCCGAAAGAATACACGTCACACCTCTGTTTATCAATTTGCACAGACTAACAATAGCTGCTTGCATAAAATTCAAGGCATTAATGTTTCACAGCAAAACCACCACTGGCTCTGCACCCATTTACCTAAATTCATTACTACAGAGTTATGTGCCTCTAAAGCTTGCATTCTGCAAGAGAACTTCACTTTATTGTGCCATCCCAAAGAGGCAGAAAATCACTTTCACAGACCTTTTCATTAAATGTTCCCTCCTGGTGGAATGACCTGCCAAACTCAATCTGAGCAGTCCTCAGCCATCTTCAAGAATCGGCTTAAAACACATCTCTTCCATCTTTATTTGACCCTCTAGTACTCTCTATTCTAATTCTATACTATACTATATTTTATTTAAAACATTTTAATGATGTTTAACTAATAAACTTCAAAATGAATCATTTTAGGGTCTTTTTTACTCCCCTTAAACCGGTTAAACATTCCACAGTAATAACAGAAATTAATGTTAATTTCCTCACTCTTTATAAATCGAAATTATTTTATAAAAAAATCAAAATCTACATTTTTGGTAACATTTTGGTAACACATAGGAATCATTGTTAGAAATGATTCAGTGGGTCCATATTTTTGCTAGGGTCTTTTAGATTAATTTAAGGCAATTTTTCTGTATTTTCGCAAGGATACAAACAATTGCGCTGTGGTTATGTTGTCTTTTCACATCTGAACTACTGTTTATAATGGTTTGGTAGCAATGGAGAGGAACAGACCCACCGCAGAGAGCAAGAAAGGAAGGAAAATGGATGGAGTGAAAGAGAGGGAGCAAATTTGTAAGGAAAAGTGCCACGAGCCGCAGTTACTGACATAAAACAACAAGTTATCAAATCTAATTAAATCCACGAGCCTGGAGGGAACAGTGTCGCTTATTGCAGCGTATGTTACACTAGTCACACAACACGGCGGAACATTAAGGAGCCGTCACATTGATAACTAGATGTCGGTACATTTCACTCTGGATGACGAGACTGAGAAACAACTTTTATACGAGAGCATCGCTTTCAATTATAATCCAACAGGTTTTACTTTTGAATACATATGGATGTGTACTTGTGTGTGGGTGTGTTTCTATCCTAACTGTACTGTGGGGACTATCTATCTATCTATCTATCTATCTATCTATCTATCTATCTATCTATCTATCTATCTATCTATCCATCTATCTATCTATCTATCTATCTATCTATCTATCTATCTATCTATCTATCTATCTATCTATCTATCTATCTATCTATCTATCTATCTATCGTCTGTCTGTCTGTCTGTCCTCTATCTATCTATCTATCTATCTATCTATCTATCTATCTATCTATCTATCTATCTATCTATCTATCTATCTATCTATCTATCTATCTATCTGTCTATCGCTATCGTCTGTCTGTCTATCTATCTATCTATCTATCTATCTGTCTGTCTGTCTGTCTGTCTGTCTGTCTGTCTGTCTGTCTGTCTGTCTGTCTATCTATCTATCTGTTTGTCCAAATGTCTATTGTAAAATACTATAACGATTTAAAATAATTGCTTTCTGTTTGTTTATCTTTTACAATATAATTTATTCCCGTAATGCAAAAATAAAAATGTTTATTATTATCAGTGTTGAAAACGGTTGTGCTGCTTCATATTTTTGTACAAACAGTGATACAGAATTTTTCAGGATTCTTATAATGGAATGTTCAAAAGAGCAGCATAAATTTGACATTTTTAAAGTGTAATGCTAAATAAAGGTATTCATTTCTTTAAGAAAAATATTTCTGATCCCAAACTTTTAAACAGTGTTCATCTTCACCTTTTTATAAGAAAAATAGTGAAGTTTCATCTTTTGAAAAGCAAGTCTGAGAAATTCCATCGTTGGACATTCATGTCACATGTGTTCTGAGGCACAGGAAGTTCACGAAGATCCATCTCTGGGAAGTTAGTTTTATCCTCTCCAACTTGGCTCAAACGTGTGCTGCACTCCCATCTGCTCTTTTTTTCCAACTTTCTCCCTCTTTTTGACATTTAAACAGATCTGCTTTCATTTGTAACAAAAAGCAACCTTTGCATTGGCTTGTGGTTGCCAAAGAAGACTTGTGATGATTTGAGTGTCGTTTTTTATGCATGACACAAAATTAATTTCCCAAATAAAAGGGAGGGGAAAGATTGATAGCTAATGAAAAGAAAAACCCAGGAGTCGTTATTTTGCTCCGGACCTCCCACTGACAATCTAGAAACCCTCAATCAATCATGAGTCATCGACATACTGTTGCTACAATTAAATCAATACCCGTGCCTTTAATTAAATTCAGATTTTTCTCGCCCCTAGAATAAAACACGTGTGATGGCTGAGAAAACATCCACTGTTGTTTGTGCATGTGTTTTTTTGGTTGCAGTTGTCAGCAAAAAGGGCTGTATCTCTCTTCTTCATCCAAATGGATGACGAAGAAGAAGGGGAGGCATAAATTACTGTATCTTCTGCAGGGGCGAAATAAAAAGCATGAGGGAGTAATGGCTGTATTGAGTTTACCCGCTGTTATATAATTTATATATTGTGTTAAGCCATCCGTCAACACCTCTGAGACACAAGTATGCCCCACTCTGATGCCAAAACTCCAAAAGGAATAAAAGGGACCTGGATATACTATCAGATAATTACAGATAGCATTTTGTAGCCTTCTGTAAGGCAAGTATAAACTCCATAGTCACTTTAAAGGAATAGTTAATCCGTCGTTTCAAACCTGCATGAGCTTCTTTCTCCTGCAGAACACAAAGGAAGATATTTTGGAGAGTGTTAGTAACCAAATAGTTTGTTTTAGTTACCATTGACTTTCATTGAATGGACAAAATGTTTCATAGAAGAAAGGAAGTCATTGCATAGTGAAAATAATCACAGGAACTGTGTCTTTAAGGAAGTCATTTTATTGTTTATTGCAATCTAGTTCTACTTTAAAGGACAAGTCCTTTATTTATTTTGAAATCATTGATAATTCATGAAAGATTATACTTGGAAACAGTAAAATTTTGTTTAAAAATTTAATTTTAATACAAATATTTACAAATCAAATCTAAACATGGAATGAAGCATTTTTAGAACTAGTATTTGGAGTAAAAATTATTCTTCTTTGAAGACCATTTTTCTTACATATTTTTGTTTATTCTTATTAAAGGTGCACTGATATAAAACATTCGGTAAGAATTACAAATTTAGTTTGATGAATTGTAATTTACAGTACAAAATAAAAGTAAACATGGAAATTGTTTTCAGAATTAGTTTTACTTGTACTAAAGTACTAAAAAGAATTCATAACTAAAAATAATTCATATTAAATGTGAGTTAGGCATCACAATATTTTTATGTGCAAAATGATATGATCTGATATGATCATGAATTATATGTTAATTTATACTACATTAATTATAATAATTTTTCAACATTTCATTTATTGCAAAGTTGAGCATGCACAATTAAATATTGAGCACCCATCAAAATAAATAAATACATTTTTATAATACATTTTAAATGTTCAAATCAATTTTGAACGCAAAGTAGCTAAAAAACTAAACAAAAAAACAACACTCAAAGTGCCAAAAAAAAATGTACAACACAAAAGTTTCACTTGCTGAGAATCAATACAGCTATAAACAAATGTTGCTGCAGTATTTTCCAATAGCTTTCTATTGTTAATCAAAGTTGGTTTGTGTCCATCGTCAAATTCTAAATTTAAATCACTTGCCAACTGCTTGTGGATGACTCTTGGAATTTTAGATGCGTTGTTGATTTTGAACATGTGCACCCTAATGAGGGAAGACAGCCTCTTTTTGTTAGCATCTACGCTATGACTCACTAAGGATTAGAAAGGATTTGATGTTGTGACTCAAGCTTCAGGCTCAAATAAAAACTCACCCCCTCACATCCTCATCCAGCGACCGAACGCCGCCTCGCATCCATGTCCTCCCGGCATTACCGAAGACTCGTGGCGAATTTGCCTCCATTTTGCTGACAGCGTTCTGATGGAGCGTCTCAATACAGCCGTCGGCGTGATGGAAGTCATGCGTTGGTGGCAGTGAGGCTTATGGCCCACATGAGTGATGGTCGTCTGAAAGAATTGTTTGAAGGACACTTGGTAATAATAGTGGAAGGGCCAACTGTTTAGTGGAAGAAAGAGAGAGAGCGGTGAAAATGGATAGATGGATGAGCGCTTGGTAAAAGTTATTCAAGGTGAAGAAGCAACCAGTCGCCTACAGCATGAAAAACAGGAGATGACAAAGTAGAGCTGTGCGGCTCAATGGCTCAAAATACTGTGCATACTAGAATATAATATAATTAGAGCAATATATAATTGATATATAAATGAGAATGTGTTTTAAATCACACATATATTGTAATATCTAATTGTAAATTTAGGATTACATATGAAACAAACAAAAAAATACTTATGTAAAAGCTGTATGTACAGCATATGTTGTCACTGATTCTATTATAATATCATGCAGTCCTTGTTTCTGCCACATAATTGATGCTCAGAGTATTGCAGTTGTGCTTCACTCACTATTCCTAGTCCTTGTGTCGCAAGCAGTGAAATCTGAATGTTGATGTTGAACCGCTTCTGAGTCTCACAAGCCATTTAGATGTATATAAATCACCTTCTGCATTCACCAGACGTATTTAATCATAAAACTCCCTAAGAAGTTTCTCTGAAATGCCCGGAGAGTGTTTTGGTGCGCTAGCTTTGGCAGCGCTTCAGCTCGTACCTTCCAGCGACACGAGCAGCGGTGTAGACAAGGTGCGGAGAAATGCAGAGACACCTGCTTGTTCCTGACGCCATGTTTTGCATAATTTGAGCTGCTCGCTTTAACCGACTCCTCTGAAATTAACTTTTGGATTTCGCTCGTTCTCCTACAAACCTTCCATTTTCCTTGGCGGGAGATTAACGGTCATCTTTCCCAATGCCTTTTTGAACTGTCTTTTATTATTTCCTTATTTATGCACGTCACATTTCTATTTAAAATGTCATTTTAATGAACTCCGTCATTATGGCCTATGAATTTTTAATTTCCGTGTCAACTTCTGACGATTGCTGCTGGAGTGTCTTTCTAACCGCCTCACTGTCTCTTCACTCTTAAAAATGATCGATGGTTCCATGAAGAACATCCGTGGAATCTTTCCATTTCACAAAAGGGTCTATATAGTGGAAAAGGTTCTTTAGATGATTCAAATGTCCTTCTTTGAGGAACCAAAAATGATTCTTCAGTGGCATTCCCTTTTTTTAAAGAATGTTCTTGGATTAACTGTGAGGAAACCAATCAGAAACCTGGATGTGTTTTTGACACACACAACCAAAAACCCCACCACAGACTTTGACCTTTCACCGTAGCCTTTCATAGAAGGTCTTCATTGGAGCCAAGACCCCTCGAGTAGTCGCCAGGTTAAAGTTGGAGCCTCTACCAATCCAAGTGCCCACCCACACCCACTTCTTTATCCCCGACATCCAATTCCACCTCTATCCAGACCCCAATAAGGTCCAAATTCTGTCTCTAAGCCCCATTCTGTTCAGTCGACGGACTCTTCCTCATGCAATAAGGTGAACATCTGCTTCAGCCTGACAAACCTGCTCTTGCCGTGCCAGTGCCTTGTGCATGATAATTGAAAATGTCAGCATGATTTTAGAAAATGTCATTTATCTTGGTGAGCTGTGCCTAATGCTGCCGCCGTTTAATGTTGGTCTGGGATCAGATTAGTTGTATCTGTGACAGTGGGGTTTGGATGGAGAAAACTGGCATCAGATCAGTATATGAGCAAACCTGAATGGTTACAAATGTCAGTTTTCATTTTGAAAAAGGGGTTTGATTTCTGTCAATTTACTTTGCTTTGATATTATTATGGATTGGACTAATAATGATTACTATTAAAAATAACCGAATACCAAATAATTTAGTCAGCACAATACTTAGAATTGACTTAGAATTTATATTTCTCTTCTCCTGGTTTTTGAGCTGAAATGACTTAAACATTTACGGGCCTACAATGTTTTCATTATATATTTTGTTATAAAACGTGACACTTTTCCATGAGATTCACTTATGCATTTAGTAGACACATTCACCAAAGCATTCAGTTCATACAATTGATCAGCGCACATTTTCCCTGAGAATCAAACCCTTGACCGTGATGCTTGTTAACACAAAACACAGTATTTGTTGATGCCGCTGACACAAAAGAGTCACGTCTCTGTGTTTTTCCGGTATGTTGTGCTTTGAATGTTGTTTTAGGTTGCCATGTCATATTGAAAACAATTGAACAATCACATTCTGCTCCCTTCATTTGTGTCCCATCCAGCTGTCACATATACTGTAAATGCCTTCATAAGAAAAGCATCCGATTGGTATCCGGTGCACTTGACTGTAAACCAGGACAATTATACATTTGTTTAAACAGGCTAGTCGATTTTAAAATACGTAATGGATTTAGTTTCACGTCAGAGTTGTTTTTAGACAGGCTGAATGTATTTTCCATCTCGTACTATACACTTGTTTCAGCTTGGCAATGGTTTTACGTACGGAGTAGGTGCGAGAAGATACGGAGGCTCGGTAGATGTGAGACAAAAGCAGAGCATCAGAGGTGTTACGCAGGAACAGTGACGCTCATGAGGACGTCTGTAACGGGAAAGACACTCTCTCATCCTGATGCCAATCTGGATTTTCTTTGTCAGCGGCTAGCGAGTGTGGGTTGCGCCACTTTTTTTTCTTTCCACCAGAGAAAGGGAGGTGTTGCTGTGTTATTGAGAAAGACAATCCTTCTCCAAAGATGAGTGGGTTAACAGGAACCATTAATTGGTTTAGCAGGATTTCATAGGGACTCTAGTTCCGGCTTAGCTTGCAGGCGGAAAAATGGTTATATTCAGATGTATTCAGCTCCTACTTGTGTTTTTTCCTTCTTATTTTTTTTTTTTTCTTTGCAAATGATCTCAGTGAGAGGGGAGGCTGTTTAACATTTGCTTTTAAGCCTGAGGTTTTGATTCGGGGATCTGGAGATTAAAATAAAGTGGAGTTTGTACGCACGTCATCACTTTTAATGTTGAATTCAAAACCAGAGCTGTCATATATTATTCAATGAGTTTTCTTTTTTTCCTGCCGAGCGCTATATGCCGCTTTCACCAGACTTGCTGCTTTCAGTCGAGCTTAAAGAAACAATGCTCAACACGAGCAGGGTGCATTAAAGGGGAGGATGCAGGGTCTTGGATCTATAAAATTTATATTTGAACCCCACCAAAGGAAGGGTTCTATCTACTGGTTGTTGATTGTTTTTTGAAATGTAGGAGCTGCACTCAAAAATTTATTGGAGCTTGCAGTTGATTGTAGGAAAGGGGCGGGGGTTAAAGTGGTTTACAGTTAAAATAATAATTTTAGTAGTTATTTAGTAGTAGTTATAGTTATTAACACTTAAAAATGTTTATTTGCCACTTTGTCAAACATAACACACACATATCACTGATAACCGATAACACTGAAATTGAACTGCCTGTAGTGCAACTGTAGTGAATTGTAGTGAATGTGACCCAATAGATGAAAATAAAACTAACAAAATGAAATCACACAGATACAGCGCCATCTCAAATTGCCATCTCAGTGCTTACATGCCTCAGAAATGAAACTACATGTTTTTACTCCTTGCACACAGGCCTGTTGCAGTGGAAACGCCAGCAGTCTTTGGCAGCTGGGCAGATCCTGCACCTCTTCCTCTTTGATTGACCCTTCCGTCTGATATATACCTGTTGCCGGGTGGTAACTGTGTTTTGGTTTTATCCCACATCTTTTTATTGTCTCTGTTATAGGGTTTTAAAGGGGGGATGTGCCCTGCAAGCACCTCTTCATATGTGGCACGACAAGCTCTTTGCTCTAATGAGATGATGAGTTGATTCAGCTGTGTTTGATTTGGAAAGGTTGGAAAATGTGTAGTGTTGGGCTGTTTTTCAGTTCCGAGAATGTAGAGAATGGACTTGTGTTCTCGTAGAGACCCGTCTTACCAGGCTTCCTTGAAAGAACGAACTCGGAAAGACACGAGAACACAGAACACATCCTTGTGAGAATTGAGATGTGCTGTGTTCTTGCTGATCAACTGACAGCTAGTTCGTTATAAGGAACAAGACAACAGCACAAAATGTACAAATAACAGATCACAAACGAATGTCATAACACTTTTTAAACATGTATTTCATTTTATTGTAGACAAATTTTTTTATATTATGCTTTAGCTTTTTACAGCATGTATTTGTGAAAATGATTAGGCTATTTCTAATGTTACATATTTCATTGCCAATGTTAAAATTCTTATAAAAAGTTTAAAGCTTACAGGCTTCCGTACGTTGTCCGCCTTCTGGGATTTTTTAATGGTTCGATTCTCTCAAGTCTGCATTCGATGCATCCTCGATTTCAAGAACACATTCGGGCACTTTCATGTGTCCTCTGTACTAGGGATATGCACGGATAGTCGAACATTCGAATATTCGTTCTGCTCTAATTATTCGATAAATAAAAATGATATTCGAATTTCGCAAAAAAAAAAAAGAAAAAAAAGTTTACAATAAAACCTAATTTGGTCACTTTCTGTGATTCTCCACGGCATATTTGAAGATGTATGCAAGCAAAAAATAATTAATGAATGAATAAGGGGCCGTACACATATCGCGCCTAAAAACAAGTGGAAAACGCTAGATAAATGGATTTGCAGCACAAAAAATCGCTTTCAGTAGCTCTGTTGCTAAATTTATTTCAAAATGGCAATCCATATACAGCTATGATCAGCTGTTCCTTCATCTTGGCTGAGCTTTCAACGTTGTTACAGGAAAGGATGAAGCTGAATGTTTAGTTCTTGTCACATGACCTGCGGTGCGCTTGCGGCATTCTGAAAAGTTGAGATGTTTTTAACTCGATGCGGTGCGGACGCGCCTGGAAAAAACGGCCGCGTCGCACCGCGTGCGCATTATGCCGACTTCCATTATGCATACCGCGCGCCTACATTGGAAATAATGAACTTAAGCGCGCAAAAGACGCGATATGTGAACGGCCCCTAAGAACTGCGCTCTTCTACAGTACTTCAAATATGCCGTGGGGAATCACAGAAAGTGACCGAATTCAAGAACATTGTTGCAGCATCTCTCAAGCAACGAATAAACACCGCTAACTTAGAGAATGCAGTGAAAACTCCTCTTCTCGCATCTGCCCTAGACCCTCGGCACAAACATCTCAGGTTTTTAGATGAAAACATGAGAGAAGTAAGAAAAAAAACTTTTTTGAACATTATCAGAACATTTTCCTTGAAGCGAGTGGTGCGGATGCAGCCGCCGTCACCAACGATGAAGAGGATGCAATGCCCACTCGTCGGAAAAGGCTGAGCCAGTTCTTCAGCGATGATTACAGAGAGTCCAGCCGAGACGAGTGGGAACAGTTCTTGCTGGAGCCATGTATTCCACCAGATGAGGATCCCATTCAGTGGTGAAACGAAAACACAAAGCGCTTCACAAAACTTATTCACTTAGCACACCTTTATTTGTGTGTCCCGCCCGGCAATGTCTGTGCCGTCAGATCGCGTTTTCTCCGCAGCCAGCCTTATTGTTAACAGACTAAGGAGCCGACTTTCCCCGATCATGTTTACATGCCTGTGTTTC
Source organism: Carassius carassius (assembly GCF_963082965.1). Classification (NCBI taxonomy): domain Eukaryota; kingdom Metazoa; phylum Chordata; class Actinopteri; order Cypriniformes; family Cyprinidae; genus Carassius; species Carassius carassius. The sequence continues at coordinate 15,480,606 of NC_081797.1, read as the reverse complement.
TTAACAAGAACATGTAAAACAATAGAAAAAAAGAAAAAAAGATTTGCTGACAGTTTAAAAGTTTCAAAGTTAAGTGTAGGCTACGTTCTACAATAGCCTAATTGCTGCAGGCTGCTTTACGTTTTTTCTTTGTTCACTTTTTTTTTTTTTTTTGCTTTTAATCTGTACTTTTGTTTGTTTGCACCATTGTTAAAGGTTTTCAGCAACAAAACACAATGTGTAATGTTCAAGCTTATTGTGTGTAAGCTTGATCAAAATGACGGAAACAATAAATGTTGCTGAAAAATAACGTCTGTCTCATTAAACTTAATTTAAATAAATATTCGAATATTAGTTTTTTGTGAGCTCAAATATTCGAATGTGATATTTGCGGAAAACGCCCATTCCTACTCTGTACTTGAACTTCGACGGTTAATGATGACATAGAGCGAGAACACAAGGAAGCAAGATCGCATAAGAACACATATTGAGAAACGACCTTGATGTGCCTCCAGGAATTGGGCTGGGAAACATTGGTTTACACCACCCTACACCCATCAGGGTGTTGCTCAGTGAAGTTGGTGTAGGCCAGGAATGGCCAACATTGGTCCTGGTGAGCCTCAGTCCAGCAGAGTTTTACTCCACCCCTGATAAAAACTCATCTGCCTCTAGCTTTCTAGTAACCCTTAGACCTTGATTAGCTTGTTCAGGTGTGTTTGATTAGGGCTGGAGCTGAACTCTGCAGGACTGTGGCTCTCCAGGTCCTCCCCTGATGTAGGCAACAAGGGTGGCAACATCCAGCACATTGCACCACAGCACCATGGGCCACCTCCATGTTCTCCGATAACATGAGTAGGTGAAAACCATTCATACTCAATCTGTTGGACTGAGTCTGAGTTTACTCTTCAGAGGACTCTCTGGACTCTGGATCAGGACTAAGAGTTGCCTGATCTTCCTCATCATGCAGCATCTCTACAAACATTTCAGCTGTTAATCTAGAATGTCTGGGATCAGCCATACTAACACTCTAGATCACTGGTTCTCAAACTTGTCTTGGAGGACTCCTATCCCTGCACATTTTGTATGTCTCCCTTATCTACAGTAAAACACCTCTTTTAACTCATCAGCTCATTAGTAGACACTGCAAGACATGAATTGGTTGTGTCTGATAAGGGAGGGCTACGGGTCCTCCAGGACAGGTTTTAGAACCCCTGCTCTAGATAAAGAGTGCACAACAAGCAGTTGATCATGTATATACTGATTACATATTGTCGCTGTCAGACAGAAACCTTATATGTCCAACACCATTCGTTTTCAAGAACACTGACAGACATAAAGGGTGCCCAATAGTACTGGTTTATGAGAAAAAAATAAAAAATGATGTAATGTGGAGACACAAAGTTTCTGCCTGACAGCAATGATATATACTTGTATGTAATAACATATTATTTTTACTTTTATTTTGTTGAGCTAGCTAACATTAGCTAGCTAAAATAGAACGTCAAGAACTAATAGTCTCTGTCTCACTAGTAATAGATTTCAAGGTCAAGGTAACCTTAGCATAACATTCCAATATTATATCCAGTTATCTTTCACAATATATAAAATATTTTCTATGGTAATAAATGATAAAATAATACTAAATGCATCAATTGTACAAAAGCAGTCATGTTGAGTTGTGAAGTGTGATGCAGGTGAATAGTTTTCTGCAGTAAATATGTTCCTACTTGCAAAAAAAAGTGCAAATATCAAATGTTTCTATAAAGGTCATTTTTGACCCATGTGTGTAAGATTGATGTAAAAATACAAAAATATTGTTTTTATATTTTGACCCATGTGTGTAAAACTGATGTAGGAATAAAAATTAAAAAAATGTGTTTGTTTATAATTTAAGGAAGGAAAAATTAACAAAATGATTTGTGGAAGTCAAAAACAACATATTTAAAGACTGTCTGAAATAATAAATAATAGAAAAAAAAATATTTTAGAGATTCAGCAAAGAAGCACTCATCCATAAATGAAATTACATAGAGGAAATGAATATGGGTCATTTTAGACACAAAAAATGATTTTATTCAAAAAGTAACAAAATAAAAAAATAAAAATGAGGATTTGTTATGATTAAAAACAAGTTTATTGAGGATTTCCTGGAATTCTGAATAAGGAAATTAATTTCTTGCAGAGATATAGAAAAAATAAACTCAGTCGGGTCACTTTAGACCCATGTAGTGCATCAAAGGGTTAAATATTATGAGTGTAAGTAAATAAATACATACATAAATGCAAACATAAAAATAAATAAATACATAAATAAATAAAAAAACTTAAAGGACAAATTTGTTCACAAAACGATGTATAGCATGCATTTATAAAACTTTTTTTGATTTTAAAATTACTTTTAATAAAAGTCTTATTGTATGTTCATTTATATTACAAATAATTATAATTCAGTAAAAAAAATAAGACAATCTTAGAACTAATGGGTCTCAAGATATTTGACTGAAGAGATTTTGACTGTCATAAAAAAATGGCATGTGATTGGCTCAATCATTCATTTATTTATTTTACAATAGTTTCACAATAATATGTTAAGTTATTTTTATACTTAATTATAATATTTATTGCAGTTGTATGTATAGGCATATATACATTTATTTCAGATATGTTTATAAAAAAAAAACATTGTTTTCCGCAAACACAAAAGTTAGATTCAGATAATAATAATAATAATAAAAAAAAGATGCATTTATAATAAACAAATAAAGTGAATTTTCATTCCGTCACCTTGCTATTTTTAGTGTAAATAATTACTGCACAATAAAGAAATACTGCAGGTTGCCTCAAGTGTTTTCTTAGTTCTTAGAACTCATAGATCTCAAGATACATTTTAAAATGTAACCATTTTTATCTTAACTGCCATAGAAAAGTAACATGTAATTGGCAAATTATTATTGTTATTATAATTATTCTTTGTAGTAGTAGAGGTAATATTAGTAGTAGTAGTAATCGTAGTATTTTATGATAGTGTCACAATAATATAATGTTGTGTAGTTTACAGAAGTCGTCAGAGGTAACCATAGCAAGCATAAGCTGCTTAAGCACATAGTGGATTTTCTTGTTAACAAATATATTTCAGAAATGCTTAAAATATTTTTAAGATGGTTAGCTAACTGTGCTAGCAGCACCTAAGAATGATTTCATTACGTGACTGCCCAACTGCACATTTTGAAAAAAAAAGCCAACTCTCCTTAAGATTTTGCATTCTGAGCCTGCATCTCTAATATCCTTGAATAACTATGTCTAGTTTTTTTTTTTTCATAAAGAACCTGAAGCAGGCTCGGTGATCTATAACCCAGATGGCAAGAGGATGTGTTTTTAATGTGTAGCCCCCACGGGAGCCCGGCGAGTCTGTTGTCGCTCTCTCTTAACCAAATTTATTGCCACTCTATTTTTGATACCCTAACAAAGGCAGCCGGTCGGCCGCTCCCGGCTTATTTGTCAAATCGCTGCACCTGTAAGTTCCTGCGCAGGAAAAATTTGTGACTGGAACACTCGAGCAGGAATAAATCTTTTTCTTTCACTCCCCTGTTGTTTTTTTGGGGTGTTTCTCCATTTGGTGCCAAAACAGCAAGGGTATGAATGAGTGGTCTCTCTCGTGAAGTGTAGTGGTGAAAGCAGTGATAAATTAGGTTGTTCTTGACACCTTCATTGGGTTATTTATGGTTCATTAATTGAACAGAAGAAGAGAGTTGTTGGCACAGTGGGGGGGGGGTTGGGGGCCGTGCAAGACCCGGTTTCTATGTCTTTGCCTGGCTAAGACCCTGAGGGCTGAGAGGAATGAGTGAGAAAGAGAGTGTGCCTCTCTTTTCTTCAGGTCTTCTCTCTGTTTACTGAAGAACGACAGAACATTCATCAGAAAAGGAGAGAGAAATGGACAGTCATACACTGTCTGCCCTCACCCATCTCATCCAAAATCCTGGTTTTGCCCTTCCACATAAGAGATAATTTAACTGGGGTGATGTAGAAGCATGTCCCAACCACTTTTGCCATGGCAGATTCTGTCCCCACCATTAATGGAATAGCTTGCTGCAAGTATTTACATCTTTGCACTTTGCATTATTATTATTATTATTATTATTATTATTTGTGTAATCATTTTGGTTATTAAAAAATGACATAAGTAGTATAAAACTGTAAATATTGCCTATTTGTTGGATGCCACCTCAAATACAACTATTGGGCTATTTTCACATAATTAATACTCATAGGCAAACCTGTTTTGCTTTTTGACTTCTTGTGTGTTCTAGTGAAATCACAAAACAAAATGCAAATAAATTTTGCAACGCAGGCTCACTGGAAAATTATATATCATTGTTTCGTGCACATATCATGACACTTTTAAAATCAACTGTCCAGTGAGTGGCGCTAAAAATTGTCCGTGGAGTGAATGTGAATCTGGCAGTTTTAGGATGTTGGTTGTTGTGGGTTGCGCGGCAGTTTGGAAATGAAATGGCTGGTGAACGAACATGAATATTACAATGTTTTATTATGTTGGTTGTTGTGTGAATCACAACTGTCTTAAAATAAAATGTAGGGGTGGACGTTATATATCGGCCGATAATTAATGTGCATTTCGTCAGTAAAACCAGTTCTCTAATCAGCGGTAGATTCCATCAGGAGCATGATTTCGCATAGAGCAGCTGTTACTACGTGGCTCCGTTGTTAAAAGGTGACAAGCTGTGCAAATCCACGTTCATTACCTGATCATATTTACTGCTGATTAGATAACCGGCTTTACTTGACGAGATGCGCATTAATCATCGACCGATATATATTGTGCACCCCTAATAAAATGTCCAGTGAGTGAATGGGAATCTGGCAACTTTTTGTTATGTTGGTTGTTGTGCGTATTAGGGCTGTCGCGATAACCGCAATATTGTAATACCGCGCTATTGACAAGCAAACCGCAGAGGAAAGATAGCAACTGCAGAAACCGTGGCAACCGCAGTGTTCAGGTTTTTTTTTTTTTTTTTTATGAGACTGTGGCATTCTTGTTTTTTCAATTTGGCACTGTGCATTCAATGTTAAATAAATTAATGATACAATATGGTTAGGACTGTAATTTTCTCGCGAGCCGTTGTAGCTTTATGGTGCTTCGTTTGTTTTTGAATAGGCCGGCTGAAACGATGGCAGGCACTCGATCTCGTCCCAAAACCTAATTTCACGTTGCCAGTTTGGGAACATTTTGGCTTTCAACCCAATGAAAAGGGCAAGCCAGCGAATATAGATGAGCCGATATGCAAAATTTGCTGCAAAAAGGTTCCTGTGAAGCGGCAATACGTCTAATTTGAGGTCATCATCGGGACATTCGAAAACGCTTAACGTGAAAAACGCTTAACGTGGTTTAATGTATACTTTATTAGTATAATGTTTAGTGAGTTTGGTTTTTAAAAATCACTGTCTTAGTACATTAAGCCACATTAAGCGTTTTCTTATAACGGTTTTCTATGGGAGGAAAAGGATTAACGTGTTATTATTGCATTCATATTCAGGGCTCATCTGATTTTTTCCATCAGCAGATGCCAACTAAAGCTCTATCATGCGAAAAGGAAGCCATATGTGAACATGGTCCAGAAGCGCCGTCGTGTCCTGTGGGCCAAGGCTCATTTAAAATGGACTATTTCAAAGTGGAATAGTGTTTTATGGTCAGACGAGTCCAAATTTGACATTCTTGTTGGAAATCACGGAAGCCGTGTCCTCCGGGCTAAAGAGGAGAGAGACCTTCCAGCATGTTATCAGCGTTCAGTTCAAAAGCCAGCATTTCTGATGGTATGGGGGTGCATAAGTGCATACGGTATGGGCAGCTTGCATGTTTTGGAAGGCTCTGTGAAAGGTATATAAAGGTTTTAGAGCAACATATGCTTCCCTCCAAACAACGTCTATTTCAGGGAAGGCCTTGTTTATTTCAGCAGGACAATGCAAAACCACATACTGCAGCTATAACAACAGCACGGCTTCGTCGTAGAAGAGTCAGGGTGCTATCCTGGCCTGCCTGCAGTCCAGATCTTTCACCTATAGAGAACATTTGGCGCATCATTAAACGAAAAATACGTCAAAGACGACCACGAACTCTTCAGCAGCTGGAAATCTATATAAGGCAAGAATGGGACCAAATTCCAACAGCAAAACTCCAGCAACTCATAGCCTCAATGCCCAGACGTCTTCAAACTGTTTTGAAAAGAAAAGGAGATGCTACACCATGGTAAACATGCCCCGTCCCAACTATTTTGAGACCTGTAGCAGAAATCAAAATTGAAATGAGCTCATTTTGTGCATAAAATTGTAAACTTTCTCAGTTTAAACATTTGCTATGTTATCTATGTTCTATTGTGAATAAAATATTGGCTCATGTGATTTGAAAGTCTTTTAGTTTTCATTTTATTAAAATTTAAAAAACGTCCCAACTTTTCCGGAATTCGGGTTGTAGTACATGAAGCCATGTTAAGCTTTTTTCACGGTAAGCGTTTTAGAGTGTCCCCGTCATCCAGCGCAGCTGCCCCCTCAAGCATCAGGTCACGGAGCAACATTAAAAATAACAGCTGAGACCGGCCGACAGTTAGGAGTAGCTGAAGCCTTTGCGAAATCTGTAAAATACAGCCGTGAAAGTAACAGGCATACCTGCTGAAGTCACGGACAACCTCCGCGTCAGTGCCCATACCCAAGAGAGCGTGAGCAGATAACGAGCTCACACGCTTTCTGCTTGAGGAGTGCATCGACTCCAGCGTGAATCCACTGTCCTGGTGGGCCAGTGGTGGCGCGATAATCAGTCTAGATTTCCGCTGCTGTCCAAAGTCGGTTAGAACTCTTTGATTTCTTTAAAAAAAAATTATTGGAAAACGCATGTTCTTGTTGCTGTTTGGCATTTAACAATAAACAAAAATGTTTTAAAACGTGTCTCTCTGTCAGTTAAAAAAGCAACAATATATGCTACACACGATAGAGCTTTGTATGCACCGAAATCAGGATAAATTAGGGATGTAAAAAAAAAAATGGCTGTAATACCGCATATCACGCTATTGAGCCACCCATAATAACCGCAGGGGAAATTTCTTAACCGCGACAGCCCTAGTGCGTATCGTGGTCAGTTTGGAAAGGAAATGTCCAGTGAGTGAATGTGAATCTGGCAATGATTTATGACAGTTGTTGTTGTATATATCAAAGCAATTATTAAATAAATTGTCCGGCGAGTGAATGTGAATATGCCAGTGTTTTATTATATTGGCTGTTGTATGTTTTGTGGCAGTTTGGAAATTAAATGGTGCTAAAAGTGTTCAGTTTTATCCAAAACAAATGGATGTAAATATGCCAACCTTTTATATGGTTGGTTAAATCGTGGAAATTTGGAAAGTAAATGTTCAGTGAGGGGCGTGAAAACATTAATTCTTTTTCGTGTTTGTTAAAATGACATCCCACGTAAACTAAACTCTACCCTTAACCTAAACGAAAGTGTAACCAAGCAAAAGTGAGGTAAAACAACATTAACTGAAGCAATCATAGCGTTTTTACAAGTTCAGAAGCTCATTTTTCGTAACTTAAAATTTTTAAAGAATCCATAATGTATTTTAAAAGGAGTATTGTGCAAAGAAGTGAGTGAAAATAAGTCTTTATTAACCGATCTGCCCCTGTAGTCATAATTTGTGTGAAAATGAATAAAAGTTGATGCCATTTTACTACTAGTAGTCTTTATTTCAACTGGAAAGTGAATTGCATGTATAGGTAGGTTATTTTTTTTATTTAATTTTTTTTTGCTTGTTTATGTTTTTCCAATTACCCTAGTATAGTATATATATATATATATATATATATATATATATATATATATATATATATATATATATATACATATAAAATAATGCATATAAGTGTGGATTAGACTGTCACATTAAAATATTTGTTTATATCCCAATTAGTATTAATAAGCTCATCTTTTGCCATTTTATGACATAACAACCTGCACGTCTGTGAACTACTACTTCTACTTTTTATCAAAGTGCTGCCCTCTGAAAACCCCCCAAAACCTCTTTTAAATCCCTTAATGTGTGTTCATTTGGTTCTAGAAAGGAAGTGCGTTAATCACATTGAGCCAGGAATTGCACTGTAGGTGCTAAGTTCCTCTCACAGCTCGGAGAATGAAACTCACTCCTCAAAGAAGCGAATAAAGCTACTTGTTTTGTCTTTCCTTCAGTGCAAGACTGGATATTCTGCCACCGAGCAACAGCCCGGAGTATAAACACTCGAGTCTGGTGGTACGATCCGATGCACGAATAGCGTATTAAAGCGCCTGCTTGTCAGCATATGGCTTCTATCATTTTATCAGTGAAAAATCGAGTTGGTTCCTTTTGATATCAATCTCCTTTCAAGGCCCTTCAAGTCTTTCAAGGAGAAAGGGGCACTTCAGTCATGAGCCTGCAAACACGCTCTTAATTAACAAGTGGATTAACGTTGCTCGTTTTCATGGAGAGGAGTAGCTCAAAGCACTTCAAAGGGTGACTGGAATGCAGCTTGAGGTACAGTAATGAGGGACGAATGAATGAATTGAGATTAATAAATGCTTTAGAAGTATTTTCATTGTTAGTTCAAGTTTAACTCATGTTAGCAAATAGAACCAAAATTGTAAAGTGTTACAATAATAATAAATAAAAAAAATAATATGTATATGTATATTTAAATTTTTAATTTTAATTATAATAAGTTTTTAAATTTTTTTGTTTGTTTGTTTAGCTTATCTTTTAAAGTATTTTTTTTGTGTTTAGTTTATTTTGGTGTTTGTTGGTGAATTCTAAAGTCAGATTTAATTATTTGTTTATTTATTTGTTTCTTTTTTTTCATAGTATTGTCATTATTATTATTATTATTATATTTTCATTTTGTAATTTTTGTTTTACATTTTGTAGTATTTTTTGCTTTTCTTGCTGAAATTGTTGCAAAATTTCTTTTTAGAATATCATATTTCTCTTTTTTTGTCAGATTTATCCAGTCATATTTATTTATAAAAAAAAAAAAAAAAAAAATATATATATATATATATATATATATATATATATATATATATATATATATATATATATATATATATATAATTATTATTTTTAATTGTTATTATTGTTATTATTAAAAATGCAATTATTTTAAATTTTTTTTGCTTACCAATTTATTTAATTAAATTTTTTTATTTTACGTAAATCTCACATAAAATGTTCTCCTCAGAAAACTTTATTTCTGTGTTCATTAGCCAGATCTCTTGCAGCTTTGGGGTTTTATGTTTCAGAACCAAGCTTGTAGTCTGGATGACATCAAACAGTGGTCTCATCTGTCATGCAACCCAGGAGCCCAGATGCAGGTTCACACTCGTCCTACCCAGACTTTAAAATGTGAATGTTTTCAGGTGAAGACAAATCCTCCACCTCAGTTTTACAAATACAAAGCCCTGTTTCTCTTTGTAAATGGCTTACATTTTGCAGTGCGTTCAGCTGCTGTAGCAGAAAGTCGAGCAGAGCTTGTGGCCGCTCCACACGAGCACCCTGTGTGTATTTTTAAAGGGGTTTTGATCTGGCAAACACATGGCTGATAGTAATCTACACTTCAATTACACTGCACAGCTCATCGGACGTTATCTGTCTCGCTGCCGCTGGAGGCCGAGGGCTTTGACGCGGGATCAGAGCCGATGTGATTCAGCTTTTCGACAGCTCTCACAGAGAGGCTACACCCACCTGTGTCGATAATGAGTGCAAGTGTGTGTTTTCATGTTGGGCACCAACCTCTCTGTGTGTGTGGAGGGGCTTTTTATGCTGACATTTTAACTCGCTTTGAGAATCATGTTGTTTTGTAACCATTAATCACGAGTTTAAAATACTGTAATTATATGTTTAGACAAATGTCAAAAATAAATAAGAAATTGTGTTTTGCTGAAAGGACATTTAAGAAAGATTTAACATTATTTGAGTTGTATTGTTTTAATTAATATTTAATTTCTCATTGCAGAAATAGCAATGGTGCAGCTTTTATACAAGTCATTTTATAATTAAATTTTTTATATGTTTTTTTATATTTTTTAATGCAATAAAATGTTAATTGAAATGCTGTTTCATGTGCATTGAAAATGTGATGGGAAATGTGATTAATTGTCATGAAAGAAATCGTATACTGTAAGATGCAATTTTTGGAATATGAAGCAGAATGGTTTTATGAGACACCTGGTTCCTTTCCTACTCCAGTAGGGGTCTCTTTCATAAACTCATTGTAAGGCACATATGTAGTCTTGATATGGCCCTTTGATGAAGTACCATCATTTGTTCCATTATGAATGTTTTTTGTTCCTCAGTAAGTGAACTCTCTTAAAGCAAAGCAGTGCAGAGTTTGTAGTGTGTAACTATCTCTACACAGACAGTAGGCATTTTTATGAGTGTAGTCTAGAAATGCATATGCTGGGGGGTTATTTGTTTGATATTAGTGGAAACATGCTATAAATTCTGTAATATGCACTGTTTATGGTACTGATTTGCCTCTCTCTCTTTTTTTTCTCTCCCTCACTCTCTCTCTGAATTGTTGCTGTGTGTTGGTCTGTTCCTTTTGAATTACATCATAAAGGTAAGTGATTTTAATATAGAAAATAGTAAAACTCTTAACACACAGTGGCCCTGAAAAGTATTGCATGCACCTGAAAATCTATCAAATTAAGTCTGCAAGCAAATAGTATTTTCTCTAAGAAAATTTTTCAATTTACTAGACATTTTTTGCCTTTGATTTTTGGTGATATTGTTTTTAAAGCAATCTTTTTGTTTGTTTGTTTTGTGTTGCTTTTGTTTTATGGAGGTTAGTTTGTATTTATAACAACATTTTGTTTTATAAGCTTGTTGTCACAGCAAGGTTTTGTTTTGTGTTGTTTATTTATCTTGTTGTAGTTTTAACAGGGTCTTATTTTATGTTTTGTGCCCTTTGATTTTGGTTTTGTTTTGTTGAGGTTAACTTGTGTTTATTACAAGGGTCAGTTTTAGCTTGTTAGCTAAAGGTTAGCCTGCGGTATAATTTTTAAAAAGTTTTCTTTTGTTGAAGTTAGCTTGTTTTTACATTCACAAGTTTATCTAAAGTATTGACCTTTTTTTGGTGCAAAATTATTTGTTTTTTTTTAGATATGTAACTGTACTATAGTATAGTAGGAAACTGTTGGATAATAAGACGCACTGTTTAAAATGCATTCTAAATCATAAGGAAGGATAACTTGTGTAACTGCCAAAAACCAAGTAATTTTATTTAACTTTTATAAGGGCACAGTCTTAATGTGTCACTACAAATCCTGTGGCTTTTCCCATCAAAACATATGCATATCTGTTATATCTCAGCCTTTTCTGTCACTTCTTGGAAAAAAGTGCAAGTTTGCATAAAACAGTGTTTTTATTTTCTGCACTTGGATTCGAACCGCTTGAAAGGTTGTTAACTTGTCAAGACCGTTAGATCACACCTGTTAGTGACCTTTGGAACAGAGTAGTGTGCGTATGATGTGATGGTTACGATGGCAGCCGCTCAGCCGGTCACACACTGCTGCTTCCAGTTCTTACACACACACACACACACACACACACACGGATACAGTTCCAGGGTTCCTCCATTAAGTGGCAGGTACTCTGTGCTTATACATACACTTGGTAAGCAAATCAAGATGGATGATGGACAACAAACTTTTATCAAGTTTCATATGTGGTGATATAGACCGAGGACGGACGACATGCTTAACTGAATAAACTGAAAGTGCTCACACCTTCACATAGATTACCATTAAATCATTGTTTTCTGTTAGTTTCGGTCTTTCGTGGCTATTTGAAAATTATTACTATTAGTATCACTATAAGAAACCTTTCTTTTTAAAAGTTACGTTAGAAAAAAATGGCTTTTTATTATTATTATTATTATTTAGTACTATAATTTCAGAATTTACTATAAGATTTAATATATATTATTAATAATAATAATAATAATAATGATTTTATTGTTAAGATTATTTTAGATTTGTAGTTGGTGTTGCCTCATTTATTTATTTATTATTTATTTAATATTATTTACTTTTTGCTCTCTGCACATACAACACTGAATAAATAAATCTAAAACCATATTTGTTTTCAGTTGCCCTGCAGATTTTTTTTTGGTTCCTGATAGAAAAAGCCGGCTGCCTCTGTGAGTGACATATTTCCAAGCAGTCGGCACACACTGCGGGTCTCAGAAGAACATGGCTGTCACTGAGACAGTTTATTGACAGGTTCTTCAACTGCATGGGTGTCTGTCTCTCTTTGAATCATCACTGGTGCTCCAGCAAATGCGATCCTCTCTGATGGGCCCCTTTAAACTCGCCTGATGTCCCTGAGCAATAAGAGAAGTGACAGATAACAAATAAACCCATAATTATCACATCTCGGGCCCTCGTTCACGTACTGTATTTGCATAGCATTTGTGCTTTGAAAGCAAAGTTTATTAAACCTGCAGAAAACATTTATTTATTTATTTTCTGGAATTTACAAAAAGAAAAAAAAAGAAAGTAGTCTTCATTTACTCATCCTCATGTTGTTTCAGATAAATATGACTTACCTTCTTCTGTAAAACACAAAAAGAGTTTTTAGGTAAATATTGTTTGGCCAGTCTTTTCAGTATAATGGCACTGAATAGGGTCTATCATAATTAACATTTTGTGATCCAGATTAACAAATTAATTGAAAAGGTCAGACTTGAGGAGAAAACACGCACACACAAAAATACATTGTTTTGGATATGACAATTAGTTTGCATGAAATACAACAACCAAACTGTTCTGTTTGTGTATAAATTTGTCTGTTTTATGTGAACAAGATTAATGGATTCATATTAATATAACGAAACCAAATCATTCAGTCTGTTCATGTGAACCAGATTAACCGAATCATATATGACAGATAATTTATTTGCGTGACAGAATATGATTTGTGAACAAATAATTTATTCAGTTCTTGTGAACCAGATTAACAGATTCATATGAATACAACAAAAGAGAATCATTCTGATTCGTGTACCAATCATTCAGTCAGTATATTTGAACCAGATTAACAGATTCATATAAATATTAGAAAACCGAACTGTTCTGATTCATGTACAGCCAATTAGTCTGTGCACGTGAACCAGATTAAGTGATTGTTTGTGTAAAAACAATTGAATGAAAACCGAATATGATCCATGAAAAAATAATTTAGTCGGTTTTTGTGAACCAGGTTAACAGATTCATTGAAAAGATGAAAAGAACTCAAAAAGACTCAAAAGAACAGAATAGTTTACATGAGTTTCGAAAACAAGATCAGTCCAATTTGCGTATGAATCACTTCTGTTTTCGGTCTGTTTTCATGAACCAGATTAATCGTTTCTTTGTAAAGAATAGACTCAAAAGAACAAATCTTTTTCAAACCATATCAGTTTGATTTGTGTGCTAATCATACAATCCAGTTTTGGGTACTGATTTATTGAAAAGGTTAAAGTCAAATTAACAGTTTCAAATTTGCAAATTGGACACTTGGACTTCAAAAGGATTAAATATAGTGAACAAGTTGTATAAACCACTTTCAAGACAATTTTATGCTGATTTTCTGTCATTGTGGAGCTTGACTACACCAGTCCAAATTTTCTTTCATTATGTGGAAAACGTTCTTCAAAAATGCGCTATTTGGAAAGACACAATGGTGAGTAAATGATGACAGAACTTTAATTTCTAAGCAAACTATCCCATAAACTCATGGTTATCAATGAGGTGAATCTGTCCTCCTACTCTAGCAATGTGAACGAACCGTGGATGTAAAGCTCAATTGCGGTTTGACAATAAAGGCAGAGGTTTGAAAAAAGGGACTAAATGGCTCGACCAGACTGAGGTCCAGTGAAGTACAAAGCTTACTAAAGGACAAGATTGCTCCTATTGTGTTTCTGGCTGTATTTCCCCACAGAGCAGCCTCTATCTTCTGAGACCCTGCGGGCTTCATATCAAACCTTCGAAAAGGAGGCATAAAAAAGAACAAAAAGATTGACTGCGAGCGAAAAAGAAATAACTTTTTGGAGTATGCTGAAAATAGATCTGCAATGACTGGCTCGTTGGATTTCATCTTTATTCTACCTGGACCACAAAAGACTAATCATGGCCATCACAAAGGCCGTGTTCCCATCGCTCAGTGAGTTATAGCTCAGGCTGAGCCGCCATAAAGGTGCAGCGGTAGTTAGATGAGAGGTGGCGCTGTTCTGCAGGTCGTTCTAAAAATACTGAGAGAGATTCAACAAGAAAATCGGGACATTTGGTTTGTTTCGAGTGTGGCATTTCTTGTAAATGAAAACAGAACATGAATGCTTGTTAGTCCATCGTGTTAAACTAACGTGTAACTCATCTCGGTTTGTGCTGCAAGCCTGAATGATTCTTTAAGTTGTGTGGTTTGTTGAGGAAAGGTGTGAATTACTTCTCTAAGTGATCAGTATTTTAGGGCACTGATCAAAGTATTTTAGGGCACAACTAATTCTTAGACTTGCATTTGCAGAACGAGGTGAGGAAGGCATTTTTGATTTATTGCATGTTCAAGCACCATTCACATTTCTTTAGAGGAAATGGCAGATGATGAAAAAGGCTCAAAATATTCTATAATGTGTTCTTTTTGAATATGTATTTATATTTTTTTAAATTGTATATTTGTTTTTAATTACATTTATTTTTATTGTATTTTTATTATTTAGTATTTTTTATTATTTGTCATTTATATATTTGTTTTGTTTAGATTTTTTTCATACTTTATTTAAATATTTTTATTTTTTATTTTATTCATTTTTTTTCATTATTTTACTTAATTTATGTTAAACAATCTTATGTTCAAGTATATATATATATATATATATATATATATATAGTATTTTTCATTTTTGACTATATTTGTCTATACTATTTGTATATAACAGTCTGTGTTTAACTATATTCATTTTATACATTTATTTTAATTATATTAGTTATTTTCAATAAGATCTATTTTTGTTTTAATTTTTTTCGCTTTTAGTTTTTTTTTTTTAATCTAGAAACTTGGATAAAATAAAAAAAACAGGCCTTTTTTGTGGCATTTAATAATTGAACTTTGTGCCTTTTAAGAGTGTTTCTTGGACAGACTTAGTTTTCCGATGGATCCGACTTTTGGAGGTGTTTGAATTCCTTTTAGGGCCTTTTTCCAGTCCATCCCTCAAAAGGTACAGCTAAAGCTCATCTAATTGGTGATTCATCTTTAATTAGTTTGGCTCTTTTGCATGGCTGCCACCAGGAATTGAAAGCAGTGGAGTGATAGCTGACATCATCCCCCCAACACCACCCCTTCACTTCCTCCATCCCTTCCAACCCCGTCTGATTCATTTCATCTTCATTTCCCTAGATCCTGTTTTTAAAGTTTTATTTAGGCTGTCATTTATTTAATAAGGGATTATTTATTTAGCGCATCAAATCATTCTGGAATGAATATTTATATATTTGTGGGGGCTTTAAATATTTACATGGTCCCCTCCATTTTCTCTGGTGCCAAGCCACAGTAATGAGTGTTGTTGTTGGATATGCAGCGGCATAACAAGACTGGTTTCAAAGTAAATAATCCTTTGCATATATTTGAACTTAATTGCTTTGAATTTATTATGAGAGTTGATGCTCTGATCTAAGTGTAATTTAAAGTATAAAACGGATGGAGCGGGGTTGAGGTGCTGTTATTGCATATGAATTATGTTAGTATGAATTTAAATGGTTTTGTGACTTAGCGACTAGCATTGCAACC
Source organism: Carassius carassius (assembly GCF_963082965.1). Lineage (NCBI taxonomy): Eukaryota > Metazoa > Chordata > Actinopteri > Cypriniformes > Cyprinidae > Carassius > Carassius carassius. The sequence continues at coordinate 15,464,779 of NC_081797.1, read as the reverse complement.
TTTTCTTTATTTGTTTGTGAAGCCCTGGTTTCCTTCTGACTTCTTGACCTGCCATGTTCTAGTAATCCTGAAAGAGGCTTAGCTTGTTTTACGTGGATTTATTTTTATTTTTTATTATTGGTAACAGTCAACCTCACACACTTTCGTTTTGCTAGCATTGGTCACATCTTTAAATGCACATTATTTTTAAGATCTGTTACACCTGACAACCCAGCAGCTGAGCCATGTAACCTGCCACTGGTTCGAAACAACCATTGTTCTCTTCCAAAACCTAGTGAACTGCCTGCTTAACAATGTTTCTGCAAAACTTTGCAGATAAAAATGTACATTGCCAATATGCCTTATACATTGTCAACAGTGTAGCATTATATACATAAAGATACACAAAGATATCACTATCAAATCAAACTGCTTTTTGTAACTCAACTTGGTGAATCCACGTGTTCAACTTGAACCAGTTGCGAAATTTCTGTTGGGAAATCTTTCGCTGTCACAAAATGATTGAACGCGTAGATTCCAGTTAAAAATCACTGCATTTTGTCCACAAAATGTGTTGATATTTAGGCAACAAGGGAATTCTACAGATAGGAAGACCATTCCAAAATAGATTATCTTAATGTGGCACTGCATGTATCCTTCACCAAGAATGCAAACCCAGAATTCATTGCAGCGTGATAAGTGGGAAAAAATATCCAAAATCCAAAATGTCTGACAGGGAGTGAAATGTTGATTCATTCAGCATGTAAAAATAGTTCAGTTTACTCAATGTTTATGTTAGTTTTATTATTCATATTAAGAGTATTACATTGTTAGCTTAGCAACAAGCTAACATCAAATTCTTTTTAAATGTATTTAGTCTCCTGTGTGAAACTTATGTTCCAGGCAAACATTTATAGACTATGGCCTAGCATTTATAGCCTATTGCCTAGTGTGAACATTAGCTGGAGCATAGCATTCATTTTAGCCAAAATGCATGGCATTTTATATATATATATATATGTTTCACTGCAGCAATGTGTTGAGTATGGGGAAAAATCCAAATTGGCTGACAGGGAGGGAAAGATATTTATTGCAAATAAACGTTTATTTTTGTATGAAAAAGCTTACTCAACTTACTCATGTTAGTTGCATCTTTTTAGCCTTATTACAGTTATTGTGCTGTTAGCTTAGCAATATGCTAACATCAAACTCTTTTGAAATCGATTGTGAGTTTACTCTCCTGTGGGAAGCTCAAGTTGGAACAGAAGTCATTCCAGGCAAATGTTTATAGCCTAATGTAATGTATGGCCTAGTGCGAACATTAGCTGGAGCGTAGCGCTATCTACAGTAGCTAGACTGTTCAATCAGAGGTTGTCTCCATACTATTACTACGGCCCCTAATGAGCAGCTCCTAGCAGGTGCGCAGGGTGAGTAGCACCCTGATTTGTTCTGCATGCTAAATATGGCCTGTAATCTTTATTCCTCTGAGTAGCTTATTAAAAGTGAAAGGAAGATGAAACCTTCGAGCGTGCCGACCATTCCTTTTCTCCTACTGTTTATCAGTAGATCTTTTCCTTCCTTAATATTGAGGTTATAGTAACCTTAGTGGGTGATAGATGTGGCGTGTGACTTCAGGTAATAATAGCTATGATGGATCCCTACCTGAACCCAGGAGATGTAATCTAGCAGGATGCGAAAGATAAAGTGGCAGCCGGTTGAAAGATACACACGTAGCAGCAGCACCCATCCAGCAACTCACTTTATCACAAGGCAGACAACACCGGGGTGTCCAAATTTATGACGGCTTGCTGTATCTTTAATTCATCAATGGTTGACTCAGCCCCAAGTGTATTCATCGGTATCTGCTGGTTGCTGAATAATGTCTTATCTAGAGAGTAAATATTCTGTTTGTTTGTGCGTCTGTTGTTTAATTGGAATTATTATTATTATTTCAGCTGCAAAGACATTCATGAAACGCGGGCAGACCAAATTTCTCATTAAATTCGGAAACTATGCCTATGTAAAATGTTCGATTTAATTGAATGCAAAATTTTTCCATGAATGGTTTTCTGAATGTAGTTATCTCATTAATTGAGTGGCTACGTCTAATATTTGTGTGTATATATATAAAAATCTCACACCTTAAGACTATCTAACATAAATTAGTTTAGAAATGAAGCTGACAAAAATAAAATATGCCTACACATTTTTACCCTAATATCTTAATGATAAAAAAGGTTATGAATATGATAATAAAAAAAAAGTATTTTTTGATGCATGAACACATTTTATAATCATTTTATATAAGTTAAGTAAAGCAATAAGTGATTTACATTTTAGACATAATATTGCTTGTTTTTGCTCAATTTTGCTAGCGAAAATAGTTCCAAACAAAGATCACAGCACTGTTTTGCATATCTGAACAATGGAATGTGTTTACTTATTGAATGAATCAGCTTTTTGAACAAATCGGTTGAATAAATGATTCAGTGATTCACTCATTAACACAGTCAAATGCTTTGTTTCTGAATGAATCATCCGTTTGAATGAATCGGTTGAATCTCAGTGACTCACTCTTTAACATTCACTTGCTGTCACCTACTGGCGGTTTTAATTTCACATTTCAACTATTTTTGTTTTCATGTTTTAAATTATTTCAAATGTCAGTATTAAACGTTTTATGTTAAAAACCTTTTTATACATCTGTATCTGCAGTTCCCTTTCAGTCGCTGTGTTGTCCATTCGGACCAGTACATGCTTGCCTCGTAAGAGACTTTTGAGACGGTTCAAGGCAAGGTGTACTGCTAGCAACTCTAGTCAATTGATGTGCCACTGCAGCTGCGGGTCCGTCCAAACCCCTGAGACTGCATGCTCATTGTAGGTGGCCCCCCAGCCGGTGGTGGAGGCATCCGTGTAAACCACAGCATGCCTGGAGATCTGCTCTAGTGGCACCCCTGCCCGGAGAAATGCAAGATCTGACCACGGGGTGAGGGTTTGGCGACAGGCCGGTGTAACTTGGACCCGGTGAGTGCCAGACTTCCACGCCCACCTCGGGACTCGGCCATAAAGCCAGTGCTGGAGCAGTGTCATATGCAATAGGCCGAGCGGTGTAAGTGCCGCCGTGGCCGCCATATGCCCCAGGAGCCTCTGAAAGAGATTTAGTGGGACCTCTGTCCTGCCCTTGAACGTTTGCAAGCAGGCTAGCACCGACCGCGCACGTTCCTCTGTGAGGCATGCTGTCTGTTCGACCGAATCCAACTCCATACCGAGAAAAGAGATCCTCTGCCTCGGCGAGAGTTTGATCTTTTCCCAGTTGACCCGAAGGCCCAGCAGGCTCAGGAGCACCACATCCCTGTGCTCGCACAACTGATCACGAGACTGTGCTAGTATCAGCCAAACGTCTAAGTAGTTGAGTATGCGAACACCTTGCTCTCTGAGGGGAATGAGAGCTGCCTCCGTGATCTTCGTAAAGACACGGGGAGACAGGGACAGCCCGAAGGGCAGGACCTTGTACTGATATGCCCGTCCTTCGAACGCAAATGTCTGTGGCGCGGAAGGATGGACACATAAAAGTACACGTCCTTCAGGTCGATTGCTGCAAACCAATCTTGGGGACAGACGCACTCGAAAATGCGTTTCTGTGTCAACATTTTGAACGGTAGCCGATGGAGGGCCCGATTCAAAACTTGCAGATCCAAGATCGGTCGTAACCCACCGCCTTTCTTAGGTACAATGAAGTAAGGGCTGTAAAACCCCATCCTCATATCGGCTGGAGGGACCAGCTCTATCGCGTCCTTCACCAGTAGGACTGCGATCTCTTCCCACAAGACAGGGGCATCAGACGCTTTCATTGTAGTGAAGCGGATACCGCGGCACTTGGGGGGACACCGGGCGAACTGAAATGATAGCCGAGGCTGATGGTCCGCGGAAGCCAGCGAGACTGGCTGGGTAGCGCTAACCAGGAACACAGGGACCCAACTCAGGTGGCTTGTGAGCAGGCTGGAGTGTGGTGTGGGGTGCAGGGTTCACCTGGTTCCACGGGTTGGCAGAGGGTGCGTGAGTAGGGCCTTTGTTGACACTCTCGAACCGCCTGCTGCTGCCATCTGGCGAAAGAGGAGGATGAGTGAGGTCCGGAGCTTGGCCGCAACTCTCCGTGCCCTCCTGGAACCCAGAGATAAGGGAAATTGCTCTTTTATCGAGTATTTGGGTACCGTCGGCCAGTGGCAGTTCGTAGTTCCTTTAGAACTTCTGGGTCGTGACCCCCCTAGTGCAGGTGCTTCAGTGCCTTAGCCTGGTGCACCTGCAGTAACGCCATGGCGTGTAAGGCAGAAGCAGCTTCCCCGCAAGCTGCATAGGCACTGCCGGTCAGACCAGACGAGTGCCTACAGGCCCGGTAAGAAAGCACCGGGTCTCCATGCCAGGAGGAGGCGGACTTAGGACACAATTGCATCGCTAATGCCCGCTCCACCGACAGGATTCCTGAATACCCCTTCGCTGCACCACCATCGAGGGTATCTCGAGCAGTGCTCCCGGGAGAATGGCGACTCCATCCCCCGATGGTTCGGAGCCTCTCAGGTAGGCCTGTTTGCTTCTCCAGAGACCTCTCACTCCCAGTTGTTCTACTCCCTGACCGAGGGAACTCTCGGCACGGACGCACTGGCACACAGCTGGCCGCGGGACCGTCGCAAGTATGCGTTTCCCCCAGTTAGTGTCGGCTTGCTTAAACTGCTCCAGAGTGTCCGTACTGTAGACTCTGTTAAGATCCTCCATTACCCTAAGCAGCTGGACGCGGCGGAACGTCCGGCGCCAGGCCTTCATGATGAATCCGTGAGAACCATGGAAGGGTGGGTTCCATATTGAGACCTAAGCGGTACTCGTAAGTGTATAGTCCACGGCATAGCCTTAGAGCCTGTGTTTCCCCGGCAGACTTCTGCCTTTCCAAGAGGTTTTTAATCACCTCAAATTTCTCCGTATACTCCTAAACGGATGATATATGTGTATTTGCCTCCGAGACCTTCTTCGGGAAGTATGGGGCTTCTGCAGCACCCCGGTTCCAAGCAGAACGGGTACGTTTTCCCAGTGTTATCCAATCTCACCCGGTGAGGTAGTGCTTTGACAACGGTGAGTGGAGCTATTTGTTCTGAGCCCCGGCCTACACCTAATAGGGGCGCAGGCGGCTCGCACAGGGCACTGGAAGGGGCAGCACCCATGGCGCTTTGATAGGGATCCCATATTCATCGGTCACCGGCGTGGCGTCGAGAGTGACCGACTGAAAGGGAACGTCTCGGTTACGTATAGTAACCCTCGTTCCCTGAAGGAGGGAATAAAGACGCCATGTCCCGTCGCCATGGTTGCTGTACCGCCGCTGAGCTGCCGGGTCCCCGGCTCGGCTCCCCAGCGAAAACCTGGTATGCTTTGCACCTGCTGCCTTCTTATACTCACGCAGTGATCAGCGGCAGCTGGATGCAATAATTGCATGCCAATGTGCATTGGCTCGTTTAGTTTACACTCAAAGTAGATTGGTCTATCGAAGTGATATCCCATATTCGCCGGTCACCGACGTGTGTCTCCATTCCCTCCTTCAGGGAACGAGGGTTACCATACGTAACCGAGACGTTTAAATGAATCTATGTCCCCACTGAGATACATAAACTGTGTAAATACATGCAGATTCCAGAAATGTTTTCTTTTGTTGGGATGAAAGACACTAAGTACCGGATTGAAGTGCTTCTTATTCTTAGGCAAAATTATAAAATGGAAGAAATAGTTAAAACTGAACACAATCTTGCTACTCCAGCTGTGTATGAACATATATATATATACATTTGCTTCTTTTCCATTTTGCATTTACTTGTAATTTTACTTTTTGGTAAGATATATGCACTTTTACTTGAGTATGACTTTCAGGTAGTTTATACACCTCTCTATCTATCTATCTATCTATCTATAGATAGATAGATAGATAGATAGATAGATAGATAGATAGATAGATAGATAGATAGATAGATAGATAGATAGATAGATAGTGTTTTATTTTAGAATACAAAAAGTGCCATGCAACGAGGCTAATAACACTCGTGCATATGTGTATAGCCTCCCGCTCCGATTTCCCGGTGCAACAACAGCACGCGGTACAAGGTGGCACAGTCATTGCTCCATTAGCAGGTAATTAATGACGCTCATTTGTGTAACAGTTATTAAGCACTTTGAAAGATTGTTTGTGTTCAGATGAAATGAAACACATCCCAGAAGCCATCCATTGTGGGGGGTGAAGATTAAAAGAGCAGTAACGGTCTTTGAAAAATGTTATTTTATCGATGGCGATTTTTCACCATACCCCCTGGGCCACCACTGACAGGGAAATGCTGTAGTCCTCCTTCATGTTGATGTCCTTTTTTAGTCTACAGTACCTGGGGAGAACAGTAAGTGTGACTGATTCATTCCTTGACCAGTAAAAGGTGTCAGCCAGGTGAGAATGGATGTGGTGGGTATTGACAAGAAGAAATGCCTGCCCTGTTGTCCTGTTCAGTCAGCTCGGATAAAGAGGCTGGGAAAACGAGTGTGTTCTGAACAGAAGCTACAGCGACGCTTTCCTGGTTTTGACCAAGGGCAGGGCCTCACTGTTAGAGGTAGTTTTGAAACCTAGTGAGTTGCCTAGCTAGGCAGTATTTTCAGGCAAAATATGATGGCCAGAAATATTTCTTGGTAGGCAGCTAACAAAATTTTTACTCACAGTTGTCAACATAATTTTTTGGAGCATTGATTACCATTTGAATAACCACATTTTTACTACAAATATCATGGTTAAACTACCAGGTGTTTTTTTTTCTTGTAAAAACCATAGTTAATTTTCACATAGCAACATCTTAAAATGTGTTTAGAGAACTTTAGCAAGCGTATGTGTTAATTATATTAAAAAAATTAATAAATAGAAACCTATTGAAAAAATAGAAATTCTAATGTTTTCACAGCAAATACCATTACAAACTTTACACACCATCAACTTTTAACTATTAAAACCATTTAAAAAAAGGTTTACGGTAGTGTTTTTGGACATTTTCCATTAATATTTAGTGGTTTTAACAAGCACCAATAGAAGGTGACCAATTACCAGTAGAGTTACCATTACAATTTCCATTAAAACCAATAAAATTCCTATTATGACCAAATTACAAATTCTGAGTTTCTTTTTTATTATTATTTATTTTATTTTTTTCAGCAGGGTACTCTTAACACTTTAGCATCTGTTTAGCAACATTTTAAAACAACTGAAAAAAAAAACATAACCTCATAGTGACAGGTCAAAAACTACTTACAGAAAATTGGTAAACCTTAGCATTTAGCAGCAGCTAAATCTGAAAACCTAAGCATCAGTGTAGCTACATACTAAAAATGACTCTTAAACCTTAGCGACCTCATAGCAACATGTAAAAAAGTGCTCAGAGAACATTAGCAAACATGTTAAAATCTAGTCTGAAAACCTTAGCATCTGGATAGCAACATGCTAAAACCACTTAAAACACAATAGCAAGCTTATTAGCTTGTTAGGTGGGAATATAATGTCTAATTTCAGTTTTGCCATTATAAATGTGCAAAATACCATCACAAGGCAAAAAAGTGGTACATTTTAAGGACACTTCACTTTGGCATAATGGTGCAGATGTGCAAGAACCATTAATGTAAACGAATGAGAAGAAAATAATTCAGTTCCAGTGTTTTCACCCAAGCGTAGTTCTTTTTGTGCTCCTGCAGTATTTTTAAGCTTTATTTCATGCCATTTACAGTGTCTCCGTGCCTGCTATAATCCGGCCTTTATTCCTCTCTATGTGATAGTATCATTTCCTCTCGCTGGTGTCCGTTGGCGGCTCTGTATCTGTATCCTGGAGTGAATGGCCCGGCTCTCATACAGGGATCTGATTTCCCTCAAGAGAGGATCACGTTGGCTCCTTTTTTCTGCACTCCAGCGACGGAGGAAATTTTGCTGGGCTTTTCTACTGATTGAGAGAGAGAGAGAGAGAACCAGGAGGGATTGGGTGGAGAAATGAAAAGTAGTTTGTGAACAAACGTAGAGGCAGATCACTCAGTGACAACAGTACACAATCAACACACAGACTGGCACACTAACAAACAGGCACTAGGAAGAAAAATCTCTTTGGGGATTATATTTAGCATCTGGTATAAAATATTGCATAAATAACGTGAATATGTCGCTCCTTAAAATCTGCCATTGCAACACAGCAATATTATCCTTTTTTTTTTGCTAGAACTGACACTGGTCAAGCAATTTAAAATCAAAATAATCACAGGCCAAACTATGTAAAAAATAAAATAATATTTTAATATTCATAAGTGTATGGTGTATATATATTTCTCCAATTTCTACATTTACTCCAAAATGTTGTTGTTGTTGTTGTTTTTGTTTTATTGTTAATACTGTTATTTTTATTTTGTATTTTAAAAATAATAATAAACAATTTATTACTGTTATTTTTGTATAAACAGTGATTTAATATATTTTGATTATCATATTTTACAATTTACTAATAGTTGTTGTTGTGTTTAACAACAACATTTATTATTATTATTATTATTGCTGTTAATGTTATTATTATTATTATTATTAACAACAACAACTTTTGTTATTAAATTGTCAAATAAGATGATGATTATTATGGTGATGATGATGATGATTAAAATATTACTATATTACTTTTTTATTGCATAATATGTATTTATATTTTATATAATATAGTATTGTATTGCATATTCTATTAATTGTATATTATAATAATGCTGAATACAGTAGTATATAAGATTCAATACAAAAACCAGACCAATAACTTTTATCATTTATATGAATTATATATTTTACTTGTATTAACATATTTACAGTTTATTTATTTATGTATCATGTAAAATGTCAACTATATGTTAATGCAGGTAAGGTTGGATCTTATGAATATTTATGTTATTATAAAGTAAATAGGCGGCGTGATGGTTGTCCGTGATCTGTAATGCTGCAAACATTACGATGACTTTATTGAACAGAGGGAAATGAAAGAGAGAGTCTGGCTGGGCCAGCAGTCCTCTGGATGGCACAGACTCAGGGAGGAACTGGCTCTTTGTCATCGCTGTTAGCATTAGCCAGAGATTTGCATACATTTCTGTGGGGAAAGCATTAAAGGAACACAACAAAGAAAGGAAAAGACTAATGCACTATTGAAAGTCTCCCTTTCAAGATTTAAAGAAGCTCCATTAGAAATGGATGACTGCTCATGTAGTTTTTATTACCTTTTCTGTCAGTGCTCTCCGCTCCTCCTGTGGAAGTCTTTGATTATGGTCCAGGTTTGGAAGAGAATGAGAGGAGGAAGAGGTGGAGGAGGCGCGGAGGCTATTGTGTTTGTACCGTGCAGATGTTGTTTGCTGTCTTCAGCAGCAGTGTGTTTGTTATTTCATAAGTGCAGCTTTTAAATCTCAATAAAACTGTCTACAAACAAAATCCTTCAAAGTCTAGTTTAGTTTCAGGAATATTCATAGAATTGTGTGTGTGTGTGTGTGTGTGTGTGTGTGTTTTGTTTGTTTGTTTTTTTTGTAAAAAGTAGTCGCAGTTTTGCATGAGATTAAATAAATTCATAACAACAATGATAATAATAATGTTATAATTATTATTTTATGAATCAATACAATATTTTACAAAACAATTTCAATGTATGAGTATATGGTGTAAATATAATTATAATACTACAAAATTAAGAATGACATATTAAGTAATAATAGTATATGTTCATTTTATGTTTTTATTCTAAATATATCATCTAATTATTTATTAACTATTTTGATTAATATAAGTATATGTTATATGGTTCTTGCTTATTCTATTTGCTATATATATAATTTATATTTATATAAAATATTTGATTTATTATTGTATGTATTTTTTACATATAGGTATGTGGTATATATGATTCTTGCTAACTACAAAATGTAAAATACAAGTAATAATAATAATACTATTAAAATAATGTTAATTTTATGTTTTTGTTTTTGTTATTATTATTTATTGTTAATCTTGCTTTCACGGTGTACAGCAAAATTATTATTATTATTATTATGTAAATATATATTTTTAAATATATAGTTGTATTATTAGAGCCATTAGTTGTGGATATTTTTATGTATATGCTTGCTCAAATGAATATAATTATAAAAAAAAAGAATAACATCAACAATAATAACTTTACCTACTTATGTTTTTTTTTTTTTTTTGCATTTAAAATGTTTTGTTGGCTAAAAACTGAGTATTATTATTATAATTATTATACATTTTTGTATATTTTTTTGGTCAGGCTTTTTACATTAAGTCTATTGAGAGGTCACAGGAAACAATGTATTGTGTAAAGCCTGGGACCCAACTCAAACTATATTCAAACTTGTCTCTCTTGAGCCATGTGAACTAACAGCTAGGCCACATCTCCAACAGTTGACATTCTCAATAAACAAGCACAGAAACAACTGGGCATCTAAATGACTTTTGTGAAAAAGCATTATTTCATGTGTGCCACTCATCAGTACAGCGGACGGTAGCATTTCTGCCAAGCCGAGTACGGCCCGACCGCTCCTGCATCACATGCTCAACGCACACACACACACACACACACACACACACAACTCACACAACTCAAATCACACACCTGGAGCGGAGCACGCGGAGGGACGCTCCTCCAGGACCCTACCCACAACTCTTATCACTCTGACCTGAATTCAGCGACGGTGGACAATTTCCCAAGCAGCTGGGGATCAATCAAAACCCACTTCAAATGTGCCCACATGCCACTTTTACATTAGGACTCCACGCTGTTCAAAATAGGGTGTTTTTCACTTGTGTTTTTGATTACTGCACAGGGGAGTTGTTCTCCCCATGGGGCCCCGGGAGCCAAATGAAACCTGCCCCCCTCGAGTGCTATCTCTTCTCCCCAGGATGGGCTAATCTGCATTGGGTAGGAGACTGTTAGTTTTGGGGGATACAGCCTTGAACATGTGCCTCCACATCTGGCTTGCACGTCCAGGCTTTTGTGGATGGCAGGCCTTGGATTCTTTATGTGTGCCCAGTCAAGTCGGAAGAGTGATAAAGAGGTTAGCTCTGGCTCCCGGCAATATTTTCCATCACTTCTCCCACGCGGACTAATCGTATCAGTTTTACTGGTTGATCAGTTCGATGTGTTTTATCTCTGAACTCGTGTCTGCCCAGAACAGAAGCAACTGTGTCTCCTGCTCTTGTTCTTTTCCGTTAACTTTACAGGAATCTTCACTTTCCCAGCAGGTGTCAGTGTATTATAAACAGGACATTTTTTTCCATTGTCCATGCTCCCATATAGAAAAGATAAACATTTTAGGTAATTTGTGTATTATGGTCCTCGAAAATGAAATCAGTTCAGTCTTTGTAGTTCTGATCAGAAGAAAAGACATGGCGATAGTTATTTGCATGTTAAAATGTATGCTGTATATTTGAGCATAACGTTAAAACATATGCTGACACGCTTAATTGAAATAGATAGAAAAAATATAAGGGCTTTCAAGTATAACTGTGGGAACTGTGATTCACTCTTATCTGAAAGCCATGAGAATGAACCCTCAATACAGCCCCGATGAACTCCTGCAATCCCAGACTTCCAGTGACTGTGAATGAGCTCCTGTGCGACAGTCAGAGAAGTCAAGACTCAACAGGTCTGTTGACTGGGTGAAATCTGTTCCCGGAGAAGGTGTGTCGAGTGCGGGCTGGGAATGCACCTGCACGTTCGCCCGCTGTGGTCGAGCTTTAACAAAGACACAGATCCCGAATAACAACGCAAATGCAAAATAAAAACTGCTTCCTGCGTATGTAGTTGAATCTCACTCCCACTGGCTTTGCAAATTCTTGTTTCGAGGGAAGTTCGTTATTTTCTGAGCTCAGGATACCAGCAGCTGAGTCTTGTCCTTACCTAGATCTCAATTTATTATTAATAGTAGTAGTTGTAGCAGCAGCAGCAGTAGCAATACTAGTTATTATTATTATTATTTATACATAATTATGTGAAATATGCAATTGATATAATTATGAATATAATGAATTATTATAATTAGTTATTTATACTTAATATCCTCATTGTATACTTAATATCAATCTAAATGTATTGTCAGTGAAAATATTAGTAGTAGTAATAGTACTATTATTATTCAAAATAGTTACATTAAAGATAATACATCATTTATTAATTTTAGTGTAACCCCCCACAGCATCTGTTTTGTATATACAATTTTTTTTAATATAATACATTTTCTTCCATTATTAAATATATATAATTAAAATATTGCAGACTTATTTCGAATGTTGCATAAGCTTATGAAATTGAAAGGAAAGTAAAAATTTTTACAACCGATTCTTGATTGTCATTAAATAATTATGGAAGAAATTGCTAACTAAAAGACACTACAAACTTAGTTATGTATGAAAAAATTTAAATGGTTTCTTAAGTCTATTTAATATAAATTATAATCAGAAATTTCTAGTATTTCAAATACTTTTTTAGGCTGAACTATTTGTAAAAACTAAAGTGCAAGTATTTTGTTTCTAATGAAAATGTTTGTGGATGAGCAACAGCTCGCCTCAGACGCTCATCAAACTGTTGCCATCCGTCTTTGGTTCGCACACAAAAATAATCCAAATTAGCCAGAATAATTATGTTGTCTGAAGCCATTAATTGTGGCAGCTAAGAGGAGGGACGGTTTGGAGAGGAAACCTCAGTGTTGTTTGACACTGGGCTTGTAAATTATCGGCATCCTTCCAAAGGCTCGTTTCAACTCTTTCTAATTGGCCTCATTGTAGATGAAATATTAAATGGCCGGCGTGGCTATTAATGCTGACGGTTATGGATGGTGCACTGTTGTACTTAATGCGGCCGCTTGCTTGTCCCTTTTATTTCCACCACAGTGTTCTGTCCAGCCGTGATGTATGTGTTGGAGAGAGGAAACTGGAGACACACAATGGGGTTTCAGCCCACTGGCTGAGGGCCAGACTGGGAGGCCTGACAGACTGCTAGAGTAATTGTCTGGATTGTTGGGAGTTGCTATGTAGTTTTCACTTTAGACCGGTTTTGTGTCGAGTTTGTGGACCACTTTTATCGAGGGGAGAAATGGGATTGGGAAATGACACCATTCACGTCGCTTGCATGAGAGGCTCAATACATCAATGCGCTAACCACTAGCTAACCTGGTTTCAGTCGAGTTGTAGGACAGTTTGAGTTTGACAGAGATTCTGAATCCGGTCATTAAATCACTGCTGTCCAGATACCTGAATTGGTTCTTCAGAATGTTAAAGTGCATGTTGATGTTCCTTTTTTTCAAATTCAGATCATCATTATACCTGCCATGAGTTCTAGAAAATGCAAGCATCTCTTTTAATTAAGCCTGCAAAACGATTAATTGCATTCAAAATAAAGGTTTGTTTACACACTATATGCTTGTGCACTGTGTATATGTATTGTGTGTGTGTGTGTGTTTGTGTGTGTGTGTGTATATTAGGGGTGTCCCCGACTAAGGATTTTCATAGTCGAATCGGAATTTTCGAATATTGCTGATATTCGACTGATAGTCGAATCATATGTTTGGGGGCGGGGCAAAATACATTGAGTCAAGTCAGACATTCGACAGCCATAATTACTGATGTTAACACACAGGGAAAATGTGTAACAAATGCCTCGCAGAGACAAACGGGGTAAATAATGTTTTCATGTTTTGATTAAAAGATAGTTAACACTAAACCTCAGCGAAACCCTATCAATTCACAATTTTTACAGTGGTGCTCTCATTATAAAGTTAGCCTATATGACAGTAGTTATTAATGTTCTGCATCTCTGTTTTGAGCTGTGTGCGCTGAAGATGACCAGTAGAGTGACACATTTGATAGTAAGTTTTTACTATCAGAATACGCTTCGTTATTTATACAACATAATGTTAATATTCAATCAATCAATCAATCAACATTTATTTGTATAGCGCTTTACAACACACTTTACTTCACATCATAGAATACAATAAACATCATATCATACAATAAATACATATAACAAAAAAGAAAACAGCAAGAGGGAAATTGTGTCACCACTACTATGTATTAAAAGCCATCCTAAACAGGTGGGTTTTAAGTTTAGACCTAAAAAGAGTTTCATCTGCAGTTGTACGGATATCAGGGGGTAACTTGTTCCAAAGTCTTGGGGCAGCAACTGCAAACGCCTGATCACCCCAACGCTTGTACTTTGACCTTGGGACTTCTAAAACCAGTTGATTTGAAGACCGTAACGACCGGCTGTGCTCACGCAGGGTTAAAATCTCACTTATGTACTCCGGTGCTCGGCCATTTGGGGCCTTAAATACGTACAACTAAATCTTAAAATCTATTCTAAACTGTACTGGAAGCCAGTGTAAGGAATAGAGGACAGGAGTAATGTATACACGCTTAGGTGTATTTGTTAAAAACCGAGCGGCAGCATTTTGCACAAGTTGAAGTCGTGCAATAGAGCCTTGACTTAAACCTACATAGAGAGCATTACAATAATCCAACCTCGAACTAATAAAAGCATGAATCACCTTTTCTAGATCATTCCTATTAAGAAAAGGCTTAACTTTAGCTAGAAGACGAAGCTGAAAAAAACTCATTTTGACAATATTGCTGATTTGCTTGTCAAATTTCATGTCGCAATCAAAAATAACCCCTAATATTAAGACTTATAGGCTATTTGCAAAAAGACCCCGAATGCAAATGAACGTGTGTGCACGGCTTTGAATGCGAACTCCTTTTGTCGACGCGTTCTTCACGTAACAATGTGCAGAAACACTGCTGCTAAACTCGAAACATTCACATCGTTTTATTATAATGGTCTTCTCATTATAATGGTATGGATGTGACAGTCCAGTCATAGTTATTAATATTCTGCATTGTAGTTTGACCTGCTCGCGCTGTGCACTGAAGAGATATCACCGTAGTACTACAATGAAGTGCTTGACTCAAAATAAAATGCATCTTATATCAGGTAAATAATATATCCACGATATATATACACCGGCTGAAAAGTTTTGAAATCACTTGTACCCTACCTGTTCGAAAAAATCCAGTCTCAGCCTGTGTCAGTTTGAGTCTTGGTAAAGTTTTAAATCCCTGCCGCCAAGATGCTCCTCTGTCGGTCACGGATTATGGAAAGTGAAACATAAATCTATATGGGTGGTTGGATTTATTCACGCACTTTAAATTATTTATTTGAAGCTTCTTTCTTTTCAGATTCTTATTCACGGCTTTATCATAATAGGCTGCATATTAACTTATTGGGAAAAAAACGCAAGTTCTATGTGAAATGAGACATTTGAGCGCTCACATATAGTCAGGATGGCATAATCATAACAGCCCACGAATATTCGACTGTGAGATTGGTAGTAGAATCAGGCTCCTCGAATCGAAGCATCGAATAGTCGACTATTTGGGGTCACTACTAGGGCTGTCGCGATAACCGCAAAATTGTAATACCGCGCTATTGACAAGCAAACCGCAGAGGAAAGATAGCAATCGCAGAAACTGCGGCAACCGCGGCAACCGCAGTGTTCAAGGTTTTTTTTTTTTTTATGAGGCTGTGGCCTTATTGTTTTTTTTTCAATTTGTCACTGTGCATTCAATGTTAAATAAATTATATTAATGATACAATATGGTCACGACTGTAATTTTCTCGTGAGCCGTTGTAGCTTTATGGTGCTTCGTTAGTTTTGAATAGGCCGGCTGAAACGATGGGAGGCGCTCGATCTCGTCCCAAAACCTAATGTCACGTTGCCAGCTTGGGAACATTTTGGCTTTCAACCCAATGAAAAGGACGAGCCAGCGAATATAGATGAGCCGATATGCAAAATGTGCTGCAAAAAATGTTCCTGTGACACTGCAATACATCTAATTTGAGGTCATCGGGACATTCTAAAACGCTTAACGGGAAAAACGCTTAATGTGGTTTAATGTACAAATACAGTGATATTAACAGAACATCTAAACATCATATTAATAAAGTATATTATCTACAAAAAATCAGATGATCCTTGACTATGAATTCAACGCGTTTAATAACACGTTAAGCCTTTTCCTCTCATAGAAAACCATCATAAGGCTTAACATGTTATTAAACGACTTGCATTCATATTCAGGGATCATCTGTTTTTTTGTTTTGTTTTTTGTACATTGTATACTACTTTATTAGTATAATGTTTAGTGAGTTTGGTTTTTAAAAATCACTGTCTTAGTACATTAAGCCACATTAAGCGTTTTCTTATAACGGTTTTCTATGGGAGGAAAAGGCTTAACGTGTTAATAAACGATTTATTTAACAATAAATAAAAATGTTTTAAAACGTCTCTGTCAGTTAAAAAAAGCAACAATATATGCTACATAACTCAACGATAGAGCTTTGTATGCAGCAAAATAAGGATAAATTAGGTATGTAAAAAAAAAAAAAAAAAACTGCGGTAATACCGCATATCGCGCTATTGAGCCACCCATAATAACCGCAGGGGAAATTTCTTAACCGCGACAGCCCTAGTCACTACTAGTATATATATATATATATATATATATATTAGTGCTGGGCAACGATTATTTTATTTATTTATTTTTAAATCATGATAAATCACTTTATTGTCTGCAATTAATCGCAATTAAGGGCATTGTTATGCACAAAACTAATAGTGCATCGAAAAGTTGAGTATTTGCACTTTTTTTCATTTAAAAGTAGGCCTACTGCTATATGAACAAAAGTGTTATAACATTTGGTTTGCAAAAACTTCAAACAAATAAGGTGCTTTTTACAGAAGTGTTCCTTTTGCATAGTAGCAGGAGAATAATTAGAGTGTGTTCACACTACACAAATCTTAACCGTGCCGGAGAGCGCTTGACCCCCAAAGCCTGGTTCATTTAACTAGTGTGATTGCTCCGTTTAGCAGTCCCTGGCTCGGTTGGAAGAGGTGGGCAAGAGCGCGGTTCAGTTATATATAGATCAGTGAGTGTGAGTGATCTTCTGATACGTGCTGCATGATTGCGTGAATAATTCTGAGTGGCAAGAGAGAGAGATCTGTGAAGCAATATTTTGTGAGAGGGATGTGTGTTACAGCATCCCATATGACTCAAAATAATAAACCACAAAGTTAACAAAACGATTGTTTTAATTACAAAGCAGTTTGTGAATGTTCATGTTTAGCCTAAATAATATGATCGGGAGGATCCCCTCCTTTGACCCATGGTTTGTCTCTATGTGTATTCAGAGCCAGTGAGCAACGGACTTTCATAATAATAAAAAACTGCGTTAATGCAGGGGCGTAGCCATCTTTTCAGAAGTGAGGGGGACAGAAATCACACACACACAAATATATATATATATATATATACATATATATATATATATATATATATATACACAAACCGTATTTTTTGGACTTTAAGTCGCACCTGAGTATAAGTCGCATCAGTCCAAAAATACGTCATGATGAGGAAAAAACCATATAAGTCGCACTGGACTATAAGTCGCATTTATTTAGAACCAAGCACCAAGAGAAAACATTACCGTCTACATCCACAAGAGGGCGCTCTATGATTTCAGTGGTTGGCTACAGGAGCACTGAGCAGCATAGAGTGCCCTCTCGTGGCTGTATACAGTAATGTTTTCTCTTTGGCTCATTTCTCCTGGTTCATTTCTCTCGGTTCATGTCAAATTTATTTCGATAAATAACTCGCACCTCACTATAAGTCACAGGACCAGCCAAACTATGAAAAAAAGTGCGACTTATAGTCCGGAAAATACGGTATATATTTTTTTAAATATGTCTGTGTGTGTGTAATTTCATTACAATATAACATTTCTATAATCTATATAACCTAATAGTCAACAGTTTTTAACAGTAAGATTTTTTATGTTTTGAAAGAAGTCTCTTCTGCTCACCAAGTCTGCCTTTATTTGATCCAAAGTACAGCAAAAGCAGTAATATTGTGAAATATTTATACTATTTAAAATAACTGTTTTCTGTCTTAGTATATTTTAAATGTAATGTATTCCTGTGATCAAAGGTGAATTTTTTTAGCATCATTCCTCCAGTCTTCAGTGTCACATTAATCAGAAATCCTTCTTAATATGCCGATTATCAATATTTAAAACAGATGAGTACATTTTCTTCAGCATTCTTTTCCATGAACAGAAGGACCACAGATCAGCATTCATGTGAAATAAAAAGCTCTCACAACATTATACACCATATCATTCAAAAGCTTAGTCAGTAAATTGATATATATATATATATATATATATATATATATATATATATTTGTTAAATAAATTATAAAAATTATTACTTTTATTTAGTATATTTATTTAGCAAAATTCTTTAAATTGATCAAAAGTGATGATAAAGACATCATTTTACAAGAGATTTCTATATCAGATAAATGCTGCTCTTCTGAACTGTCTATTCATCAAAGAAACCTGAAAAATTCTACTCAGCTGTTTTCAACATTATCATAAGAGTTTTTTTTTTCTTTTTCTTTTTTAGCAGCAAATCAGTATATCAGAATTATTTCTGAAGGGTCGTGTGACTGGAGTATAATGATGCAAAAAAATTCAGCTTTGAAATCTCAATAAATTACATTTTGAAATATATTCAAATAGAAAACAGCTATTTTAAATAGGCTAGTAAATATATTTCAAAATTTCACTGATTTGCAGTACTTTGATCAAATAAATGCAGGCTTGGAGAACAGAAGAGAATTAAAAAACATTAACAAGCTTACTGTTCAAAAACTTTTGACTGGTAGTGGATACTAAAGGCAACTAATTTTTCTCTAATTTCTAGCTTTTCTTTTCTTTCTTTTTTTTGGCTTAGAAATCTATAACTGCTGGACAATAACAAATAATATATATATATATATTAGGGCTGCTCGATTACGACAAAAATCATAATCACGATTATTTCGGTCAATATTGTAATCACGATTATTTAACACAATTATGAGGGGGCCATATGACCAAAACTTTATATGACTGATTTATTTAAAGAAAGTGATACATATCAAATATGTATTTTCTGTAAATAAGGTTGCTATGACATCTACATTTTAGAGACCAGTGGAATTTCAAACAAACAAACTTAAAGTCCACCATATTATTGAAAATAATTAAACTGTCAGTAATAAAAAGCAAAGGATAAATACAATAGAATAAAAAGATACAAATGAAACACACTGTGCTTTAATGTTCATTTTATGCATGTCTCAAGTAGTTTACAGCCTACTACAGAAATTAATAGTCAAATGTAAAATAAAACAGCAGTCTTCACTGTAAGAATTACACTCTTTTTGTTTCTTAAAGCTTCAATCAAGAGCAGTGTGTGATTATAGATTTGTCTTTTGTTGTTTGATTAATAAACACAGTCGCAGCAGGAAAATAGCCCGCTGTTACTTTAAGAGCCGCACGGATCCAAATTACCGTAACACACGTATTTTCATTCTCAACTCTTTACGTACATTTATTACATGACCGGCGAAGGTATACATGAATAATCAATAAGCGCAGCATTTTGACACATTTTTGCGTGTATTTGAGTGTTTAGGCGCGCACCTTGAGCTAAATGATGACTTTACATGTCTTTGTTCCGTCTCTAAGTGCATATCTCTTCCTGAGGAGCAGTGAAAGTTCTCTATACACACACACACACACACGGATATATGTATATATTTAAAACTTAATTGAATGTGTATTATAATAGTATATAATTTATATCATATATTTTATATATCAAACATATTCTTAACATATTTTTTAAACACATTTTTCCTTAATATACATGTATGTGTGTATATATATATATATATATATATATTTATATATGTGTGTGTGTGTGTGTGCTGGACCATGATATTTTTTTAATCGTGATTAACCAAATTATTTTCTCTGGTTAACCGCGATTAATTGTAACATTTTTATAGAAATTATTTGATCATAATCTCTGCTGTCTTCACGTTATGTCGTTTTTTTTTTTTTTTAGCCAAGTATGGTGACCCATACTCAGAATTTGTGCTCTGCATTTAACCCATCCGAAATGCGCACACACACCCGGAGCAGTGGGCAGCCATTTATGCTGCGGCGCCCGGGGAGCAGTTGGGGGTTCGATGCCTTGCTCAAGGGCACCTAAGTCGTGGTATTGAAGGTGGAGAGAAAACTGTTCATGCACTCCCCCCACCCACAATTCCTGCCGACCCGGGACTCGAACTCACAACCTTTCGATTGGGAGTCCGACTCTCTAACCATTAGGCCACGACTTCCCACAAAACAATGTCGGAATGTCGGAAACTTCCCTAGTCTTAGGCCGACCCCAAATGCTCTCATTGGTTGAGAAGCATGATGACACCCATCCTAAACCAGTACTAATCAACATCCCAACCCCTCCTGTGACCCATGGTTTGTCTGTATGTGAATTCAGAGCCAGTGAACAACAAAACTTTCATAATAATAAAAAAAAATGCTTTAACGTGTGATAAAATAATTGTTGTTATTAATCAGTTAATACGTTTTTGCGATAATTACACAATATTTTTTTTTTCTGAAGTTGTAAATAATTGATTGTACTATGAAATTAGATACTATTACTATTTAAGTTTTTCTACTTCAAGATATATTTCTGCTTCACTATATGTTACTTGTTCAATATGTTATTTGCTGCTTCTTTGTAATTATTTGTGAAATTTACTAGCTATTGAAAACTAAGTGAAAATTATTTTACAGAAATTCACGCCATTTTTTTTTTGTGTAATTGCTTTTCAAAATGTTACAAATTTACATTTTTACCGGAACCATTATCTGTGATAAAAGAGTAAAAAACATTTTTGCAGGTGATTAGAGCCTCCCAATTACTTGAACAAAATATTTTAATTTTTTTTTCCCGAACAGCAGTTTTCTCAGCATTCATTAATATAAAACATCCTCTTTTAAAACAGCACAATACAATGCCATGACCTTTAGGTCCAAAAACCAACCGGACTCAACGAGCTCTCGAAAGACAACTAAAACACAGTACTGATAACATGAATCCTAGTTTGGCACCAACGTCCTCTATCTTCCTATTTGTGATGTCGAAAAAGAGAGAATCACTGTTCCAAAGTTCTAGAGGGAATTTGATTTCAGTCGTTACCATGGGAACAGAAAGGATGAAGATGTATCTGTGTGCGATAGTTGCCAAGCCCTGCTGACTTAGTGTATATTTGTGCGTTCGTGTGTGTGCATGCATGCATGCTTTTTTCATGTTATCGTGTGTTTTTCTGTCTGTTTGCATAGGTGATGGAGATTCATGTTAGTTTATGGATTTGCTTCTCAAAATAATGTAAAAGCTCTTGGCCGAAGGTCCACAATAACAAAGAAGCGCTGATCATTTAGCAGGAACATATTCAGAAGCAGTTCACCGGAGAAACGCTTCATTAAAGAAGGTCACTTCATCATTTGAGTTTGCCACAGACCTTATGTTAACCCTCTCTTTCTCCGTTTAAGTGGTTTAACTGTTGGTTATTTCACACCCTATTAGCCTGACTTTAGAAATAGTGTTAAGTCAGTCGTGTGGTCACTGCAGGGGTGACAGTTTGGCGGAGGAAGAGTCGATGAATGTGACAATGATACGCGTCGTTCATCTGGAGTCGTTTAGCGAACGGCCTCTGTTGCTTATTCTGCGGAAAGACGGGAGGCTAATTGGATTGGGAAGGAGGCGTGTTATAGGGTCCTTGACATGAAAGCTTCTCTGCACAGCTGAGGCCGACGCGTCTGTGCCCCAATCAAAACTGATAGCACCACGACTCCTTTTCATTCTGCTCTCAGCATGCCATTCTAATTATTTGTCTCTTTCATTTCTTTCGGCAATTCCAGTGATGTTTTTTTTTTCAGTTATTTACTGCAGGGAAAAAAGGATTTTAATGTTTAATGTCTGCTTTGTGGAGTAATATTCGGTATTGATGCTCCACATATTGAACTGTGGTGCTCATGTTGGTTACTTAGGTTCTATTCTGGCCTGCAACATCTCATAATCCCTTTTTACTTAATTTTCAGTAATTTCTTGTACTTTTAGTTCTGTTTTTATCAGTAAAATAGTGGTGAGCGGGGCTAGGTGTCACTTTTTACTCCATTTTTCCTTTTCTCAAGGAAAGATTTGTTTTAATTTCTGTATAGACACCACTATTATTTTTAGTAAAATGTATATACTATTATGGGATTTATTAAATAATTTGAATTAGCTATTATTTTATACACTGTAAACATTTTGTTATGTGTATTTGTCATTTCACTCATTTTGGGGGTTTTGTTGTACAGTATATTTCTATTCAGTTTTATTTTTCTTTTAGTTTTAGTACAAAAATTATTTTATTTCATTTTTTTTTTTTAAGTACCGGTAGTCTTTTTTTTTAACTAGTGAAATTTTATTTAGTTTCTGCTTTGCTTAAATTAGTGAAAAAGGTTTTAACTAATAATAGCAACATTGGAAAAACCCATACTGTTACATTTTGGCTATGCAAAAATATATTTTTTTTGCATCAGGTCATTGGCATGGAGCACATTGTCCAAAAAGAACATCCCATTAAACTGCCTGTAATTTTAATTTGCACAGTTAAAAAGTCCTAAAACACAGACACACGCTTATGTCACCAGTCTGGTTAACAACTCTGACAGGCATCAAAACATGCATGTTTTCCAAAGTGAATGCAATGCTCCTGAAGATGAAACCCCCCTCCCGCCCATGCAGACGCACAGTCTGAGCGTGTTGGGGCATGCTAACTCAACAAGACAGTATTCTCCATGTGTGCCGCAGCAGAAGAATGCCGTTATTAAGTGGTGCACCTGCAGGCAGAAGCACTCTCCTACCACTAACCAGAAGACAAAGTAGCCAGAAAAGCCCCGAGTGGGCCGAACAGCGAGGTCTAATGTGCTGCTTTTATTCATCACGGTCCCGCGTCCACTGCTGCACCGCCGCGAGGGACAGTGAACGATTCGGACTATTCACCCTCATTACAGAGTCATATTAATATTTAACGGGCTGAAATTGAGAAATAACGAGGTAATTGATGGCATCAAAAATGGAAGTGCTTCAACTCTATTGTATTATTTAAATATTTGTAATAGTGTCGCAATTACGAGCGAAAAAAATGCATCTAAAAATGCAATACGGTAAAATATTTAAGTCCAATAAGTCGAAATAGAAAAGCAAGGTTACAGTTTTGCGACAGAGCTTTAAATCACATCCCTCAAAATTTAATTACAGATATAAAGGGGGAAAAAATCAGATTTGTTGGCCCTACAGAGGAAGATTTTCTCCTGCAGAGCATAAAGCTCTGACTCAGATGTGTGAAATATGAATTTGCATTGAGATTTCTTAACAGGCACACGTGACGATTATGCAGCGGGCGCTTTGCGTTACGGCTCTTTCTTTAAATCTCTGGGTTGAGGTTGCCTGTTTGTGCTGATCCAGGACCTGCCTCTGTTGCTTTACTCCTACCTTAGACATCATTAGAGAGACGATGAAGGCAGATCTCAGATCATCGTAAGCTGGAATGGGGCTAATAAGGTAGTAGGAGAGAGAGAGAGAGAGAGAGAGAGAGAATGATGGTTAGTAAGTGTGTGACTCAGAGGGTGGTGAAAGTTCATCTTCTGTCTGCTCGATTTCAATAGTTAAAGTGCCGTCTTTATGTGAGCATTTTATGGAAGAAAGAAGTGAAATGGTAATTTTCCCCTCCTTTTGTGAGTTCATAAGTCATCGAAGTCACAAGCGAAAGCCTGTTTGTCTTTATATGGTGCTATTAGCCAATCAGCTTTGTCAAAATAGCACAAATTAGTCCTGTAAAACTGACAGGTCAGCTGACTTTCGTTTGCGCCATCTTTGCTGATTGCATGCAAAAAAAAAGAAAAAAGAAAAAAAAGACACAAACAGTGTAGTGTAATTTGGAAATTCTTGTAGTTTGATTCTTTTAAATGAATTAGTCATGAGCAGCTTAAAAAAGAAATACAATTAAATAAATCCAAAATAAAATAAATGTTACATATGAATTTATAATAAAATATAGATACATATGAATATATAAATATTTTAATTAATAAATATTGTAAAAATGGTAGTTTATTTTTTGTTAAGTATATAATTTAGGCCATTTAATATGGAAATGCAACTGAAAAAAAATGCTACATAATAAAGAAAGCAAGCAATCAAGCAAGGAAAAGAAACACCACCTGATCTCTCCTTTCTCCTTTTAAGTGTAATGCACTTATGTGATTTATTATCTTTGCTGGACTTGGACCCGTTTGCCCCAACTTCTGTTTTGTTTCCTTTAATCCTTTATTCCTCAGTGTTACTTTTGTTAAGCGACCTTGAGCTTGTGGAAAGGCACTATACAAATAAGACCCCCTCCTCTTCTTCTTCTTCTTCTTTTACATTTTTTGTAGAAGAAATCGAGATTCTTAGAGGAAACCAGACCTTGGATGATTTATATCAGATGGTGTTGACATTGTCGGTTGCCATAGTACCAAAAATGAATTTCACAGACAACAGTATTGAGCACCAAACTCTGGGTGCTATATGCATTTGCTCACAATGCTTATCTCTGACATGAGATAAAACAACGAGAGCCAGAAGAGGAGCACTAACGAGTAGTTCGTTAGTCACTGGAGACAGAATATGGAGAAACAACCTTACAGGAACATCTGTTTATTTACCGGATCATTACCTCGAGATTGATAATAACAAAAAAAGATTTGACACAAACATACATGCATGTGCATTAAGAAAAAAAAAATGATAATGAGTTTTTTCGGGTTTTTTTGAGGCACCATAAAAAGCTAGCACACAGAAAAATTGCAAACAGCTGCCAGCACACCTGTAGCATTTCTCATTTTTCAGCACAGATTTACTTGCTGGTAATCGGAGTCTGAAAGCAACACAAATAACACTGAAATGAAGTCTTGTGTGCTGGAATCAGCCTTACAATAACAGTCATAATACATATGGTGAAATATGACCCTGTTGAGTCAATATAGGGACATATATAGAGATATACTGAATGTGATATACCGACCTGTTAATAAAAAAAAAAAGACCAAACCATGAAATCTTGAGAATGCTTATCAATTTGATGCATATTCCCTATGTTGGGCTGATCTTTAAAAAAATAATTGGGGTACTGTCATAGTTTTTGTTAATATTTTTAATTAGTTTTTACTTTTATATTTTCAATTTTAAATTTGTTTGTTGGCTTTAGTAATTTTGTTTTATTTATTTATTATGTATTTTATTTTATTTTTAATCGTCAGTATAATTTTATACTTTTTTTGTGAACTCACTGAAATAAAATAACTTTAAATAATTTAATTAAGATATTGCTTATTTTATTTAAAGCAAGAAAAATGGTCTTAGTTTTCGTTAACTTTAATAACTGTCATGCATCCATCTTTGTTTTAAGATTTTTTTATATTTATTATGCTACTTATTTTTATTAATTAAAATCTTATATTATCTTTTTAATACATTTGCTTAGAAAAACGTTCGCCAATATTGATAGTTTGCTTTTTTTTTTTTTTTACTTTAATAGTTTGTAATTAGCTTTTGCTGATGCCTCATTTAAAATGAGATAATAATTGCACAACTAAACTTAAATAATTTTATGAAGTAAGATATTTTTTCACATTTACCTTAAGATGCTTTTTTTCTATTAAAATATTCAGTTATATTGGGAACATTCACAAGTTTGCGGGGCTAATAATAATAATAATAATTATTGTCATTTAATATTCCTGTTTTGAAGCCCCCCTCTCCCCCAATTTGAGTAAATAATTTATGCATCAAAGGGTTAAGTAAACAAAAATACAGAGGACTTCTGGGTAATAAAAAGAGGATTTCAGCTCAATTTTAGATGAGATTGCAAGGAATGCATCCTAAACCAGCACATGGTGCCTGACTCTATTGATCATTGCTGGTGAAATGACACCGTTGAGTCAAATCACCACGAGAGAGACAGAGAGAAACACTACTGGACTGAATCCAGCCAGTGAATTTGCCAGTCCCCAGTCTAAATAGATGGCCAATTTGTAAAATCGTCCGCCTGAACATAAGCATCTTGGGCCACTTTAATTGGTCACTTTCCCGCTTGTATTGAGTGCCCGGATTGATTTATTGCCTTTTTTAAGAGGCCGTAGGGACCCGGTGAGAACAGCTGTGCCAGACGGCAGAAGCAGTTGCAGCGTTGTTGGGAAAACAAGGAGGTGAGCTCCGAACATCCAGCAGCAGCAGACGGAGAGGAGCAGAAATCTGGGGGGAGGTGCTATAGTTTGGGGGGAGGGGGGTATTGGTGCACCTAATACACTGAATTCTGTAGTAATAATTTTAATTTTAACAGTGTTACGACTTACTATTTGGCTGTTGCTGTTGTTATTATTAGGGAAGTAGGAAATAAAGTTGTATGATATTGGAACGACATTAGGGTGAGTAAATGCTGACAAAGTTTTAATTTTTAGGTGAATAGAATATTTAGAATATCCCCTCTAAAGTCTGTGTGTATATATAATGTATGTTTGTGTGTACTGAAGAAATAGCAAGAGTAGCATGATCTGAAAATAGTCAAAGAGAAATGAGTGATGAGGCGGAAAAGAGGAGTAAAGGAAAAAAGACCAGGAGAGCCAATGAAAACAACAATAGGCAAGATGAAAGGAGGTTGAGACAGTTGGCAGGAGTAATGTCTGGTGTCTGGCAGAGGCAAAGAAGGGATGTATTTCAGCAAACAGACCTCTGCGAGCGTGAACCCAGCCTTGAAGAGCCAAATGGAGAGAGACAGAGCTTGATTAGTGTATTGTGATGATCGTACAAGCTGATTGCGAAGGGAATTTTGCGAAGAAGTGTTCTGTGGTGTGTTTGTGAAGTGGGAAGTTGGAGGTTATGGAGTGCCACGTCTGTCAGACTCTGATGGGTCTCCATCAAATCTGATATGATCTGCTCTCAAAAGCCCTCATGAATAATCAGAGAGCATAGTGGAGAAGTGTAAAGCATTATTGTGATTTCTGATCACCGTGGTTGTTTCATTTGTGGCACCCGTTACATAAGATCACCTCAGGAACATGCTTCATGAAAACAGTTTCTCAGAGTGGAGAAAAGGTATCAAAAATATTCAAGTTGGAGATCTCAAAAAAAGTTTGATTTTGAAAAATTCTGAAAAATATGTGCTACTTGCTCATTCTTTTTCTCTATTGCTTTGTATGTACTAAGGTAGCATTTTAAGGCATCATAGATACACTTAATGTTATTCCAAAATGTAGGTATCTTAATTATGCTGCATCTTAAGGTGTTCAGTTTTATTTAAATTAACATGGCTTCTTAGAAATGCTGCACTCACTTGTGAAACCCTTAAAAAAAGAAAATGATTAAATTATATTTTTAGCCGAATTCTTCAGGGAGCATCATATGCATTTTTAAATTAATTGAATGTAAATTTTTTTAGCTGAACAACATTTCATTGTTTTGCATTTTTAGGATTATTTTAGTGTCATGCTTTTAGCTTAGTGGCATGCTAACCTAAGACTCTTTTGAAATCAATTAAGAGTCAAGTCTCATGTGTAGGGGACAATTTGTTTGATGCATGAAATAATTTGGTTCCATCAAAGTTAGGAATCGGTGTTAGAAAGTGTTGCAGCTCTCTAGGTTTTGGAACAGAGCTTGTATTTTATTTTTTCCTCAGCCTTGGCTAACAATGAGATATTTAGCATTTTTTTAAACAGTGATTTAGTAGTGAACATAGCCGTGATGGGTTAATAGATGGCATCTTAAGCACATTCACAGAATACCTCTATGAACACATGCCTTTACTTCCTAGCATGCTTAACATTACTTTTTCCTTTTTCCTTTGCTCTTATGTGGTTTACATTTCATTAGATGTCACATCTCTTAAAAAAGGTTTTCCTGACTTTTTTGGCAACGGAAGGCCATGTAAATTTATGCGGCTCTTCCACGATTATTCATGCAGAAAGTGTAGTGGGGTGTAGCTCACAGACATTGCAGGAATACTTCGGATTATCCATCGCATGCAGCAGCAGACATGCCCTGGCCGCCGCGTTAACGCATTTTGGCGGAGACGCCTCCCAGGGAGAAGAGATAGCTGAGCGCATCCTGTCTGAAGTGAAATTCTTGGAAAACTCCTGCATTTTACGGTGCAGATTATGAGGTACTAAGTTACTGCAGGCGTTTCAATGCACTGCTCATGAGTTCCTGGCTCTACTCTCCAAGCAGAGCTGATGTGTTTCTGCTGAATAAGTGAGTGAGGAATTTCTGCACATTTTTGGCCCACTCCAGGAGCCTTCTTTAAGATGAAAGGGACTTGAAGATCCCTCTCTTGTAGCACTCTCTCTGGGCTACTCATGTAAAGTAAAAGCAACTGCGTTATGTAATGCCCAATAAATCTCCATACCCTACCATAACACTTTAATTTAAGGGTTAGGGTTAAGAACTCAAACATCATGTGGTTCACTCCTCAAAGATTTGCAGGCCTTTCTGAACTAGAGGCACCTCTCGAGCCACTGCCTCGGATAAACGATTGCAGACATCTTGCAATTTATGTCCTCCAAGTTGCTAACGGAGCAAGTTTGCTTGCTGCAGGGCATTGCACACCCTTCCCATTCCTCCACTCCCGCAGTGGAAACAGACACAGCCAGTAGGAAGAGGGTTAACAGAGTTATGATGTAACATTTTCTTTTATCCAACTGAATGAAGGCCAACCATTCTGAAAGTGCCTAGTGTTCTCTGCGTCATCTTTTCTGGGAATGACAAAAAGCCCACATTGTCCTTCACGGTTTAAACTTTGTTCCACTAAATTAACAAGATTATAGGGTTGTTAAACTTTTTTTTATACCTTGTATTTGAATGTATGTACAGTATTTGTGTGTGCTTCTGATCCTGCTGATATATGTCATCCCTACTGGATAACAAACTACCGGGACACACTTCAAAGATCAGGCTGGGCACCCCAGGCAAACATATGGTGCCTATTGGAGGCATTTGAATGGCTATAATGTTCATCAAGCTCCCATAAATAAAGACAATTAGAAACAAGTTTTCATGTACTTTTCATGCAAATACAAATGTGAACCTCTTGTGTACTTACAGAGGAAGTGATTTGTGTGTGGATCACTATTCTGTTTTCAGTGCTTAGCTTATCAATGACCAAGAAGGGGGCAGCTTAGCCGTGGACTGAAATCTGTCCTTTTCAGACAGTCTTGCTGTCACAGTTGAGCTTTGCCCCCCAACCAACACCCAGTCATCCTTGAGTTTAAGCACTCTGCCTCTTCTCCTTTCAGTTCCTCCAGTGGTCCTGACGGCCTCCAAGAAATTAACAAAAATTTGGTTAATTAATGCATCATGAGTTGGAAAGGAATAAATGAGGTGCGCAAGTAAAGCTATTAAAAAGCAAAAATCATTAAGCCGTGAAACTGTTTGATTTCTGAAGCACCCCGTGTGAGCTGGCGGCTAATCCAGAGACTACGGCGCAAAAGAGGTGAAACCCAAGATGTCAGCGAAGCATGTAATGTCCTTCTATTTTGCTTGCTCAGATTTGGATTTTGCCTGCTGAAATAAAAAGAAAGAGTGAACAAAGGAATCAACGAACAAATAAAAAAAAAATGTCTGAGTACTTCAACAAAGCCAGACTTAAAACTCTAGCTTGACATCTTGTCCAAATTGCAGCTAACTGTAGCCAAGAACGGCTTACTTAGACAGAAAGAGACTGACAACAAAACTAGTCTGATGCTACACTACATGATTTTCAAAGTCATTGGATCGCTGTTGTTTTCACACTACATGGTGGTTTAGGGTATCATGATGTTGCTGTCCAGACATTACACAACAGATCGAGGGCTGGGGGTCACATATTACACAATATTTCACTTGTACTAAACACATACACAAGAAGTGATACAGAAATTGATGTAAGAACACAACTCCTCCGCTTAAAATTTCCCTTGCCCTGTATCATGCTCTCTCATTGACTGTAGGTCATTGCCAATGTCACTTCCAGTCTAAACATAGTTTATACTGTAAGTCTAAGAGTCATAGACAGATCCAGATATTTACATTGCAAAATACATCTCGGCATCAATGATGCATTGGCACTGTGAAAATTCACACTATGAACGAGCACATTTGCCTCAGATTTTGGGCTCCTGTTTGCAATCTCTAAAAAAAAACTATTGCACAGTGAAAATCGGGCCTAAAATAGTTGACTGTACACCTTGTAAACCTGTTCCTCAGAAGCGCTCATTCTGCCAACCTAGTGCAGTAGTTTATAGAGGTTCGTACTGTGCTGATGCTTTCACAGAGATATAAGTTTAGCCCCTTTCACACTGCACCTTGGTCCCAGAAAATTGCTGGAAAATTGCCAGGTCGCCTTCTGTGTGAATGCGAACACATGGGATTGATTCCAGGATTGATCTCGGGTGGGGGACCTAGTAACATTGCCGGGTTCAGTCCCGGAACGAGCTCTGTGTGAACAAAAATGAGAACTAATGCCGTAAAGGGTATGTCGTAATGATGATGCACGTTATCGTGCGACTCTTTTACCCTGTTTTGAAGGCAGATCAACGT
This sequence comes from Carassius carassius, assembly GCF_963082965.1. NCBI lineage: Eukaryota > Metazoa > Chordata > Actinopteri > Cypriniformes > Cyprinidae > Carassius > Carassius carassius. Next base: position 15,434,110 of record NC_081797.1, on the reverse strand, counting down.
TCGTGATGAAAAATATATGTTCAAACTGTATTGAAGCAGAGTTCAGCTCCTCACTATCCTCACTGAAGCTGAGAGTTTGTTAGCCAGCTTGAGTGAAAGTTAACATGCCTAGCGTTTTCGACTCGTACATTACACATCACATCTTGATGTCACGTATCATTACGGGACCTTTACTGGTTGTGTGTGAATGCATGAACATATTCCGGGTAATCACCGGCAGTGTGAAAGGGGCAAAATCTAGCGACCCGGGAACAATTGCCAGCATATTTTACCCGTGTATTTTCTGGAATGGCAGTGTGAAAGGGGCTTTTGAGTCTAGATTGTGTTATTTCCCGATCCCATTCCCCTCTCTCTATACATTAATTCCTATTGAACTCCAAATTTGTATTATTTCATAAAAATGCAGACGCCTTAAAGAAAGCATGCTTTGTATTATGCAGCAACAGTAAGTACATACTTGGGCACGTATGGTCCGCACTTGATGCCCATGTGGACACAGGCAGACACTTGTCCCTCTCTCATAGGCTGGCGTTTCTCTGTTCAACAGGTGTAGTTTAAATGATACAGCGTATTGTAACCTTCCCCGTCTCTCACAATCTGCCAGGGCTGTCCCAGGGGTGTATGCTGACCCTGCCTGACCCGGCCGCCTCATGTTCTGCCGATAGATCATCGCTTTCCCTTCTCTCTCAACACTTCTGTTTGCTTTTCAAATGGCCAATCAATATACTCTTACTTCATCTCATTGACCTCTGGATAATTCTAGTCGTCTCCACAGTCCTGCTTGGGGAAAACGGTCCTCCCTCTCTCTCATTCATTCTTTTTCTTTCCACTTCTCTCTCTCTCTCTCGATCACCCCTCCTCCTCCTTTTACCCCAGACAGCCGGGCTGCGGCTTTGTGTTGCTTATTGTTCAGCCTGAAGGAAATTCATGTGCTGCAAAATTAGCATTTTATCGGACTGCAGATACAGTAAAGCAGGTAATTAGAGATGTGGTGCGGGAAGCAGCTCAGGGAGCTGTAGAGGATTCCTGTAAAGGAACAGAGGTAAGGGACAAATAGAGTTGGGGATATCTAAAATAAGCTCTGCTCTGACAATGTAGAACACCATAGTTTTTGTCATTATGAGTGATGTTTTTATTAGGTTAATGGGATCATTGTTGTTTTTTCTGTTGAGGTTTGAAAAACTCATGGGCCCAAAACAGACACCTGAGGGACACCAAAGGAATACAGCTTCAATTAATAACATTTATCTGTATAATTGGGTAGCACATCACACAATTTTATTTAGATACTGTGTTATAAGTACTTTTATTATTATTATTTTATTATATATACCGCAATATGGATATATATGTAGGGAATTAAATGTTTAAATATGTATTAAATAACTGTATATTTAATTCATTGTTTGTAAAAAAAAAAAAAAAAAAAACTTTAAGTATAGAATTATATTTATATATGATATATGATGATGTTCTGATTTACATTTAAAGCTGCTGCAAAATAAATATTTTACATTTAATTTTTGCTGTATACTAGTCAGGGTTTTAGAACTGGGTAATTTTAGTATCAGGGTAACTAGTAACCAAAATGAACAGAATATAGAAATGCTCTTATAACATTTATTTTGACCTTTTGAAATTAATGATCAGAATATGTAGAATATTTCCTGAAGGTCTGGGTATTTTCTTTTTAACAAACTGAAAAAAGATAAGATATTTAAAGCATTTCAGGCCCTATTTTGTACTTATTTTTATTAAATTTATTAATACTCTCTTTTTTTGTACTGTTTATGTAAATCAACCTTTCAACCATCTTATCTGATTATCCTACATATAAACTACTGTAGATAATATAGCATACAATGTATAATATAATATTCAATGTAATATTACACATATATTTTGTGTTACAGTATATGCATATGTGATATAGTGGAGGATTATCTGCTGTGAGTTTTGATAGGCTGTCATTGGTCCTAGGCTGTTCTCTAGTGCCAGTTTATCCTTGTGTTCTAGGCATAGAGGGATACGGATTTCATCTAATGGCTCGTAGCACTTTTTCTGACTTTTAGGCACAGATCTCCCTGCTTATCTCTCTTTCACATTGGAACACTGATCTCCAGATTAGGTGCCAAAAACATCGATACCATCAGATTCCTAGAAGCATATATGATGGGTTGTTTCCCCCAAGCTTTCATTTGCCGAAGTCCTCCTTAGCTCCCTAAGAAATTGTGATCTCTGATAAGGATTTGTGGGTGTGGGGGCGTGGCTTAATTTACTTAGGATTTTACTTGCAGGTCCAGAGTGAAGAACGTAACCGCTCTCACATTAGTTCCTGCTGGTAGTTTTCTAATAAACTTCCATGGTTCTTGTTCGCCCTCACCGTATGAGGTTAAGATCACAGGCAGGAGGTCCACAGATAATGACTCTCCATATTAGGGCTCTGAGAGTTGAGTCTGCTCCCAGCAGCAGGGGCTGATGGGTCCAGAAGTGCCCCTGGACCTTGGACAGACCTGGCACTTGCTGACTAGCCTCTGTCCAGTCCTCTCACATCCCCAGAGGAGGCAGAGGGAGTGTGAGGGCTGTTCGCAGTAGAGGTCTTCACAGTGCACCCGAGACCCGTCGACCCCGGACCCGACCCGGGACCCGTACGGGTTCGGGTCTATATTTTAAATCATCAGCCGGGTCCGGGTCGGGTCCGAAACTATTACCTCGGGTCCCGGGTCTGTTTAACATTGTGTGTAATACCCGTGCGATCGGAATCATCGGACTCGGAGAACATCCGGCCGTGATCAAAGACTGCTTGTGTTTTTTGTAACTTGCAACTTGTAAAATTAGGAAAAGAAAAGAGTGAGCCAAAAAAAGTGATCGATCTCTCTCTCTCTCTCTCTCTGCTTTTAGAAGCAGAGCGCGCACGGTATTAATGCTTAAAGACTTGACACACTCATATTTAATATATTTCAAATCAGCAACACAATCTGAGGTGAACTGTCACATTAATGTTTTCTATGACGCTCAAATTGCGTTAAAGCATTTTAGGTTGATACAGCTAGCACGCATGTGCAGTCTCGATCGCGTTTCATGTTTATATGGCAACCAGTGAGGGACACTTCGACCGCCAAACCGCGTTTTACATTTTCTCCCATTTTTATAATATTATAAATAAACCGTTTAATCTTAAAGTTTTAGTGGTTAGATTCAGACTCGATGCAGAGCAGAGAGCACAGAGATCAGATGATAGCAAATAAATAACGTCAGCAGCCATGGCATTGTACGAGCTATCGTTATTATAGTTCAAAAGGGCAAAGAGTCGAAGTTATTATGCGAGTTAACTCGAGTCAGAATGTACATGTGCACAGTAGGATTTGTCATCCGTCACCGTGACATCAAGTGGATTTTTAAGCTGAAATAATGAGTGGATTCAGCTTGGACTTGGAATAACGAGAGGAATAACATGAATAACTTTCTTGTCGGAGGATTAATGCATCACAGGCAGGTACAAGGAAGAGATACTACGCCTCTTTAAATTAGGTAAGACAAAAAGCTTTATTTTTCGCAACAGGTTTATTGACTTGTAATAGTAATTTAAGGTGGAATATGTGAACGTCGGGTCCAGTCGGGTCTGTGTCTTCCCGGCGGGTTCGGGTCCAGATTTTAAATAATATACGGGTCCGGGTCGGGTCCTGGTAGGCATTTCTCGGATCTACACGGGTCCGGGTCCAGTTTTTGAAATATTAGACGGGTCCGGGTCGGTTCGGTGTAGTACATTACGGGTCTCTTTCGGGTTCGGGCACGAATTTTTGGACCCGTGAAGACCTCTAGTTCGCAGTCTGTTAAGGGCACTGTGTGTCTCACATAGACAGATGGGCCTCTCTTTCCCCAGCTCTCAGTGCAGTATACTGTAGGTCAGAAGCCATGCTCTTAAACCAAGTAGATGTTGAGGGAAGATCCTGGATCACTCTTATTACCTATTGTTGAAGGTTCCAGATGAGGACCGGCAAGGTCAGTGAATGCCTATAGAGAAAGCACATGTGAATCGGCCAGACATCTGCAAAAGACTGGATCATGTGGGAAGTATTGTTCTATTTTAAACATACATACTGTGAGAAAACCTCTGATAACCATTGTAAATACAGTGAAAACAGCTATAATTGTTGTAACATTCTGTTACAGATGTCTGTTTTCATCATTCATTCAACTCCAATCTGTTATTTTAAGAAACAATAATCAAGCATATATATATATATATATATATATATATATATATTTATATAATAACAGAATCAATAGGATAGAATAGAATCAATCAGGATTTGAAACTGTATTTAGACGTCCTGAATTTTACTAACAGGTTAGCTAGTAAACAAAATGAATAGAAAATAAAATGGCTCGTATAACAATTATTTCAAAGTTTTGATATAAGTGTTCAATATTTCATTTTAGTTGTTGTTCTGTGGTTAATAACATGGTACAGTTCTCTTTGAAAATTAAGCAGAACACATTCATCACATGCAGCTTTTTAACTGAGCATTTGTATGTGCTTGGCCTAGTGCTTCATGGTCAGCAGGTAACAGGAAATAACAGTGTTGCTGACTCCTCAGTCCCGTTCAAGGCCTACAGGAGCGTTTGATAGTTGGCTCTGGGAGGTCGGAGGCTCTAATCCCCCAGTTCTCTCTCCCTCTGCTTTTCTGAGTAAAGAGAGCATGACTTCCACAACACCAGAGGATAGCATACAATAAGAACATTATCCCTGAAAGAGAACTGAGGTGACACTTACGGATAGATAGATGGATGGATGATACCTCTGCTTATTAAAATTGTATCTCATGCAGGGAATTGGGAGGTCACATGCAGACATAAATGATTAGGTGCTATAAAGGGAAATGTATGTAAATATATAAAATATGTATACAAAAAGTTGAATACCTATATATATATATATATATATATATATATATACATACACAATAGGATAAAAAATAAGTCTAGTAAGATGTTTTTCGAAGAATTCTCAACAAGACTGTATTTATTATATCAAATCTACGGAATTTACGGAATCTATCTGTCTTTTACTTATGGGCGAATTATAGAGTTTGTTTTGAAGGGGAGGGATAGGCAGCGGTAACAGCATGTTATTCATTTTAATGGAGGTGTTGCGAGTAGAAGCCGGTGTGCAGATTACAGAGCTGGTTTGGCTTTGATGCCTGTCACCATCTGGATGTTCATGTTTATAAATGATCCTATTGTCATGGATGCCGGCCAAAAGAATCAACGGAATATAAACCCACCTTGAAAGTCTAAAATTAGCAGTTACTTGAGGTTAATCAAGGACCCGGTTCTTTCGAAGGTTGCATACTCCTTGTCTAGATGAACTTAGAGTTAGAAAAAGTGCCCATTTCTTTTGTCTCTCAATGATGATGTTTGATAAAAAAGAACTTCAAATTGATATGTGATCACTCGTCTGGCTCATTTAGGGGCACAAAAGCTGTCCCTGCAGGCAGGCAGTGATGTTTGGAGCTTCAAAACGTCCCTTCGCTAGTTTGAAGGAAATCTTGTTCTTGTCAATGTTATGCAACGCCTCGGTCAAGTTGTGGAATCTGTTGGCAAACCCCTTGTTCTCAACACTTCCAAGTTCAACCAAGGCCTTGTTTGCTTTGTGCTAGTCTCGAGCTCTGTTTGAAGACCAGGCAATGGGGGTTTGGAGGACATGCACTGGGAGAAGTCTGAACGCAGTGCAGTCAAAGGGGTTGCAGGTACGAGAGTTAACACTGCCCGGAGCTGCACTTATTGCTTTAGTTAACAACAAGCCAGCAAAATGTTATGTTTACGGTTTACTCTGCAGGGAGAATCGAGTCTTTTGACAATCCGACAAGATGTGAGGCAGATGTGCTGATATTAAGGAAACTGTGCTTCCATTCTGATTTTAAGAGCGGTTTATGGACAGTGGTGGAAAATGCAGGTGCCCCCTGCATTATTAATTCTCTTGTGGGAATATGAACAGTCATAATTGCTTTGTTCAAAGTACTAATGAAATTGTGAAGGCATTTATCAAATAACCTGAAGGGTTTCACCTCAGTGAAACCTCCACTTTGGTCAAATCATACAGAGCATTCTGATTTGGTACAAATGCTTGTGATATTTAAGAAATTTCTGACGCATTTTTTTACTCTATGGCACACAGTGTTCAATTCTTCAAGTCTGAGAAGAAAAAAAATTGTTGCATTCATGTACAAGTTGTAACGTATTACACTTGAGGCAAATATAGTAGACCCCAAGTGCATTTTTTAACAACTGTGAAGATACTTGACAAAAAACATGAACTATTGAACTATGAGCTTGAGTAAAAAAAAAAAGGAAAACATCAGGTTTTAAAGACTATGTAATCACATGACGTTAAACAACAAAACAAAACAATTGAACCAATGAGAGAACATAACTAACAACTATTTTGTAATGAGACAGTGAACCAATGAAAACATGAGAAATAAGTGACAAAAGGAGGTAATGTGCCATGAAACAGGAATCACATGGCTGAAATTATTAACCTTTACATTTTTTGTAACTTAGTTATTACCTTTATTTAAACCTTAATTTTTCCATCTGAATTATCTTATTTTATTTCAAAAACTACACTTGTCTGTGGAATCAGAAAGTTTGAAAACCCCTGACCCTGACAGCGTATGTCTGGGGCCTTAGATACACTGTATGCTGACGAGAATGGGTTTAGTTTTGTGCAGATATTTATTTTGCGCCATGGCTCTTGACAGCAGTAGTGAGAGACTTGGACAGGTAGATGGTTATAGGAGTAGCTGAGGGCGGGCAGCCGAGTGACTCGGCACTGGATGCTGACAGGTGAGCTTGTTCCCGCTGCTGGGCCGAAGCAGTGGCACACCGATGGATTTCACACCTGTCCTTCACTTCAGACCCCGTGCTGAGCTTATTTCTCTCTTGCTGACTGTTTACATTAGGAATCTTTCCTCTGCTATCTCGCTTCACACATACATTGTCAGTACACAAATTACTTCACTTAACACTGGCACAAGTTAATGCAAATGTAAACCTGTTTCTTTAGTTCAAAGGTTGAAGTGTTGCGCTTTGTATCATGACTGCTGTTAAGGGTATGCTTTTATCAAATGCAGCCTGCTTTAGATAAAATTGAAGGAATAGTAGATTAACCCAACACTTTTAAATAGTACTGTGTGTACAGTATTTATTAGGGCTGGACGATTAATCGAAAAATAATCAAAACCGAAATTCATAACCTCTAACCGACGTAATTTTCCCATGTCGGTTATTTCAGTTTCCCCTTAAAAGCATACTACCGGGTGTGTAGCCACATGACTCTGCTCTCCAGTCAGTGGCATAAAAGCAAAGCGGTGTGAGCAGTGAGCCTTGCGTCTTCACTAAACTTTGTCAGTTGTATTTGTTTTATGGTTTGGACATTCAAGCAATTAGATGACCGGATGTGTATTATTATATCGAGCTACCATGTTCGTAGCTGCATTGTGGCACGAACACTCATATAAACAGTAGATGTGAAGATTGCGTGCACAGAGGAACACAGAAACTAGTTGTCAGCGCTGTCCTGTGATTTATCACTAAAGTAGCTTAGAATCTCAAAACTTATAGCATGTTTGTGTGCAGTGCACATGAAGCACAAGCGTGTGCATAGAGAGCAGCGGTCGGCGTCGCGCTGCAGGTTCCCGGTTTGTGTCCGTTCTCGGACTGTTCTGTGTATTTTAACTGTAGAAAAAGTTGTTCCGAGCCGAAACTACGATACAGAAAACTAACGTTACATCAGTATATCATCATAAACGCAGCCGTTTTTGTCTTACGTGAACATAAACAGATGAGAAAGAAAAACACACATGTGCAGTATTTTTGCTTAAAGAGACAACAGCCTAATAAACACGCTGTCTGTCATTAATGTTAATCAAAGAACAAAAGAAAATCATTCACTGATCTTGACTGAATATATTTAATAACTTTACTTGATTAATCTTTATTTTATTTATAAAAAGAAAACTATGCAGTGTTTTTAAACTTTTAATTACAGTCTGTACCTGAAATTTAGTTTAGTTGTATTTATTTATGATATTGCTTATTGATTTGTTTGTTCCTTTCTTATTACTGACCTATCTTATTACTTGTCTTTAACACTTTAATATTTGAAATTTATATTAATCTAGTTGGTTTTGCTGTGGTATTTTTTTTTAATCACAGGCAAAATTCCTCTTGCAGAGTTTTGTAGGCTGCTGATGTTTGCTCATGTTATTCAGCTGCAACAGAATGCTTTGTAAAAATGTTTGACATCTAAATGTTTGACTTAATTTTTTTTTTATTGGATTTTTATTGGAATTAAAATTAGGAATCGATAAGAATCGGAATCGATAAAATTCAAACGATACCCAACCCTAGTAAGAAATGTTACGAACATAGATAAAATAACCGCTGATAGTCAATCATATTTACAGTACAAACCTTGTCAGTGAACTATGAGGGCAAAAAACAAAACAAAACCAAAAACAAAATAATCATTCAATAATCGTAATCGAGGCAAAATGTTCAATTAATCGAGGTTTTGATTTTAGGCCATAATCGTCCAGCCCTAGTATTTATACATTTTCTGTCACAGAAGCTGACAGTCTATTTTGAGTGATACCTACCTTCAACCAATGTATCATAGTTGAATTCCTTCTTTTAGATGTTTTTTTTTTTCATCTCTTATCTTATTAATCTTAAAAGAAAAGAAGGGTATTTTTGCCCTGGAGCAGTAGAAGTGGAATTTGTATTTAGTGGATTCTGGATCCCTAATGACTCGAGTTAAATGAGCTCAGAGTCTGGCTGAATGCTCTATAATTGTAATGAGTCTTTTTACGTCGGAACAATTAAAGATGCACACGTTCTGTGGAGACAGGAAGAGCTGAACATGTGCAGGGACATCCATGCAAACACCCAATAGCTTTACGTACTGTCCCTTGTTCCTGTTGACACAGGTACCCACCACCATAATTGATTTATTACAGCTTCCTAAAGCTCTAACATTTTTGTCTTAGAGAATTAGTTCACCCAAAAATGAAAAATTCTGTCATCATCAACTCGCCCTCTTGTCATTCCAAACCTGAATGACTTTCTTTCTTCTGTGGAACACATGATACTTGGTCCAGACAACATTATTTGGACCCCATTGAGAATCATTGTATGGACAGAACAAGACATTTTTTTTCCCCAAAACATCTTATTTTGTGTTGAAATAAAGAAAAATGGCATATACATTTTTAAAAATTAAGATTCCAAAAAAACCTTATTAGGGTTCCAGAAAAACGTAGTTTTCGATGCAGTGCCATAAAAGAACCATTTAAGGTTCTCCAAAGAACCATTCTTAAAAGAACCCCTGCTGAAAAAAACAGCATATGCTGGTTAGGTATGACGCTGGTTTGAGCTGGTCCTTTGCTGGTTTATGCTGGTCCTTTCCGGGTTACCCTGGTCCTTTGCTGGTTTATGCTGGTCCTTTCCCAAACCAGCAAAGGACCAGCATAAACCAGCAAAGGACCAGCATAAACCAGCAAAGGACCAGCTCAAACCAGCAAAGGACCAGCTCAAACCAGCAAAGGACCAGCTCAAACCAGCAAAGGACCAGCATAAACCAGCAAAGGACCAGCATAAACCAGCAAAGGTCCAGCTCAAACCAGCAAAGGACCAGCATAAACCAGCAAATGACCAGCTCAAACCAGCAAAGGACTAGCATAAACCAGTATCCAGTATCAAAACATACCTAACCAGCATATGTGTTTTTTTTTCAGCAGGAACATTTTGATCATCTAAAGAACCTTTTTTCACCAAAAAGAACCTTCTGTCCAATGGAAAGATTTCATAGATGTTAAAGGTTCTTCATGGAACCATTGATTCCAATAAAGAACCTTTATTTTTAAACGCCTTACATCAATTCTCATTCTAAAATTCAGACCACGTTTGCTGGTCTAAGATCAGATTCTTGCTGGTCTAATATCAGATACATCCTACATGTCCAGAGGGCCGATCTGATCTGGAAGCTGCGCTTCTACTTCTAAGATGCCTCATGAATACAGACTCAGATCAAAGCTGGCCTGTTCTATGGAGGAATCATACGAATGGAGAGAACGAGGGATGCTTAATGGATGAGTGGCAGAGGTAAAGAAGCGTGTCTGCCCCTGAGCCCAGACAAGAGGCAAAGAGAAAGAGAGGCAGATGGAGTAATAGGTCGTTCAGGGGGTCAGGCCATGCGAATGCAAATATTTATACAAGCGATTAAAACACCCTCTCGGCTGCCACCCACTCTTCTCAAATAAAGAGCCCCGTCTCCAAACACTTCATCTCCTGCAGGCAAGGCTGATGGAGGGAACAGGAAGGGAAATTTGTGCGGGAAGAAAAAGCCCAAACAAACGGAGACATAAATGTGAGTCACTCATCTTTTTTGCTGTTACAATACAGAGATTAGAGCAGTGGGCTCTTTTTTTGGGATGGGGATCTCATCCGTTTTTCTTTTCATAGACTTTCATCCCATCAGCCAACAAGCCCAAGGAATTTCACACCGCCACAGCCATTTGCTGAGAGGGTTAGATTTGTTCATCTCCCCAGTGATGATCTGAATCGTGATGAACCATTCTGCAAAGTTTTGCTTTAGATGAAATAAAAATAAATAATAATATAATATTATAACAGTTTTTCTATGTAAACATAATCTAGACAGACACCTTTGACCATTGCACTCACATTTGGTGTTGCGCATGACACAGGGTTCTAAAAACGTAGCAGTTACATAAAAAATATTTTTTTTTTCTAAAATGCATCTCAAGACATTGCAGGCTTCTTTTTTCTTTTTTTTAAATTCCACTATCATGCATCTCATGTTTTTAAATGCAAAAGCATTTTCTGTTTTTTTTAATACATTTTTAAGATATTTAATTTAATAATTAAGTTAATTGATTATATAAAAGCGAACATATTTGTTGAACAATCGATGAAAATGCTTTGATTTATATTATACTTTTTATACATAGAATACATTTAGAATAAAAAAAGACCCATTGTAGAAAAAAGCTGGCCTTAATTATTATTATTTGTTTTATGTACGTTTAAACAGTCTGTTATTTATAGTGAAACTAGCGCAGTTGGTTTAGAACAAACCCTTTGGTTGTTTATCCTCTGTTAATGACATTTTGCAGAGACTGATCATCTTTCAGCACGTACAGCAAATTTACTGATAGACAGATCTTCCTTGTAGCTCTTTGATTTTTTGATTCTTCTACACAAAAATGCATTTTACCACAGTAATCTTGTAATGAATTTACTAACCACACAATCTCCTCAGTTTCAGCAATTATGCACCAATTTCTAGAATCAAAGACAGGCTTTTCTGAGAAGACGCTCCGCTTTGACAGATTCTAAGAATGGCTAAATCAGATGAAGGATGTTACTTGAGGGATGTTGTGGTGAGATGCAAGACTGTCCTGTTCTATCACACTATTTAAGGTTGTGAACCAAACTAAAAACACTCACACAGAAATAGTCTCGCACACACAGTCAACAAGTCATGGAGATGAACGCTGAAGGAGTGTGTAATGAATCAGACAAGGTATTTCTCGGTGGTGAAAACGCATCTTCACCACAACACTGATTTGCCCTCAGCAGTTCAGTGGGTTACACTTTATTTCGATAGTCCACTTTAGACCTTCTACTAACTATAAGTAACTTTGTAACTACATGTCAACTAATTCTCATTAATTTGCATCTACATGTCTACTAACTCTCAGAGTAGACTGTTAGGGTACTGTAGGTTTAGGGTTAGTGTTAGGGGTAGGTTTAGGGTTAGTATAAGTTGACAATTCATCAAGGTTGTATTGTTTCCGCCATTTTTGAAAAGTCATTACTTCTTGACTGTTTTTGTTTTACAAAGCTTATGAATTACGTACGCTTATATTTTAATAATATATTATTTATTTTAATATTTGCTGCAATTTTAAAATAAATCTGCAAGCAAACCTGAAGAATCAAACATGAATCACAACTATATTGATTTGCGATTATAGTTGCTATATAAATATAGTTACACAACCTCTGTATGCTGTTTTCAGAAAAAAAACATTAACATCATTTGTAATTATTGGAATAAATACTATGAGTTTTAGCTTTTGAGAAGCTTCTAAAAAGGTTAGTTCACCCAAAAATAAATAAATTTTGTTATTAATCTCTTACCCCCCTGTCATTCCAAACCCATAAAAGCTCCAAAGTATATGCTTTGGATGAAAAACTGGAGGCTTGAAACTGTCCCATAGACTGCCAAGTAAATAACAGTGTCAATGTCCAGACATTGTCAGAATAGTCCATCTGCCATCAGACATGCAATCTGGGTTATATGAAGCGACGGGAACACTTTTTGTAAAAAAAAAATAAAAATAACGATGCCCTGTTTCAACGTGTATTTAGCTTTGATTTGAAAATAAAAAAACCCTGTGTATCCTTGTGGTGTGGATGACACAGAAGAGCATACGCAGCACGGTGATATGGAGTGACACAGAGGAGACCGTTGACTAAGGAATTATTGAATAAAGTAATTATTTTTGTTTTCTTCGCTTACAAAAAGTGTTCCTGTCGCTTCATATATTCTGACGATGTCTTTCATACTTTTCTGGACCTTGACACTGTTATTTACTTGGCAGCCGGTGGGACAGTCACAAGCCTCCTGATTTTCATCCAAAATATCTTAAATTGTGTTCCGAAAACGAACTGAGCTTTTATGGGTTTGGAACGACATGGGGGTAAGTGATTAATGACACAATTTTTATTTTTGGGTGAAGTAACCCTTTAAGGTTTTACTGGTTTTCCTAATATGAATTAGGAAAATATAAAACATTTCTCAAAAGAGATTATTATTGATAATTGTGATTGTAATATTTGAGTTTAACCATTATGGTGCAGCCCTTTTTCATTTTTTATTAAATGTCATAATCTGGATAAATTTACTTTTGCAAAGACTATTATATCATTTTTGCCGTACATGGTACAGATATCAGACTCTGATTATGAATGACGAAAAGTGTAAGTGTAAAGTGTGTCTTTTGGTATACAGGATGTAACCACCCAACAACCAACAAAATTACTTTAGCAACACATAAAAACAATGGATACACATTGGCAACCACCAACAACTACTAGGTTTGGATTTTTGACAATGTTAGCAGTGTCTCAGACTGAAGACAAATCAGTTTAGTGTTTTAGTGCAAAGTGTATGAGAGTGTTGTGTGCTTATTTCCATTTTAGACATCATCAAATTGAATTTTAATAAGGCCCTGAAAACCAATGATTGAGGGTATGACTCCTATGTCTCTTTTTGCTCTTTGTCTCGCTCTAAAGGGTGGCAGGCAAACGGTTGCCAGATGATGATATAATGAACGTGAAATGAGAGCGAGAGAATGTTTGCTTTTATTTAGTTGATAACCCATGTACACAATTTGCTTTGAAAGATGTTCAACAATTACATAAACTGTAGCTGATTAGTTAATGGCTGTCATTTCATAGACTGAGCATCTGGTCCCCCCCCCCCCCTCTCTCTCTCTCTCTCGCACATGTGTTTGTGTGCGGCACGTTGCTTTGTAACCATCCATCTGCAAATTATAGCATTCATCTCTTACTAAAGTACAGATAGCTTCGACGGGCTTCTGAAATCTCTCTCGTTGCCTGATGGGACTGTGCTTTGGCCTTTTCTTTCCAGACAAGATTACATCCTCAATAAAAAATGCCTCTCTTGGAGTGTTTATTGATCAGAGGCTCTCCACTTGAGAATCAGAGGCAAGTAATATTCGTGGGACAGTGCACACAAAACATGGTTATCACTGTTTGTATGCATACTGTATATTGGGTTTATAGTTTACTGTATGCAAAGTACCATAAAAATGTACAGGCATTTTTAATTCAATTAATGCTTGCAATAACAAGGATGCATATAAAAGTAATCAACATTTTGAACTTTCTATTCATTGTAGAATTATTATTATTTTTATCATTGTTTCCACAAAATTATGAATATTATTAATGATTTTTGTATATCTTATATACACATTGTGTGTTAAATTGTGTGTGTGAGTGAGTGTGATTTATGGATGGATGGATGGATGGATGGATGGATGGATGGATAGATAGATAGATAGATAGATAGATAGATAGATAGATAGATAAGAACAAGAAGGGGGAAATTAAACTAGGAGTAAAGGAAGATTAAACGAGTATAAAGAAGAGTCGGCCCTCATAAGCGGAGCTTCAGACTCTGTAACATTAATATTCAATAATTAAGAGTGCTGGAACAGTTGTAGTAGGTTTCGATTGGGCAGAGGGGATGGATCTGGCAGGATATGGGTGCTGAAAGGGAAGTTTTTCTTCAGGAAGTGTTTGGAATATCTGCTGTCAGAGAATGTTAGATCTTCTCCTGCTCGCAGGCTCATGCGGTCACGGGGGAGAATCAGACCAAATAGAGTTCAGCTTTCAGAACAAGCTGGAGCCACAGCCTGCGTAACCTGGAGGATATGAGGAAAAATTACCATTTGTGCTGCGTTGTAGTCTGGAAAACCAGTCAAGGAGAGGTAAAATGCGACGTATATGCATACATCAGGGATTTTCAGCCAGTTCATAGTGCAGTGTGACCTGCTTTACTCAATGAAGCTGTTTTAGAAAGCCATTCCTAATGCACACTGATTGGTAGGTTGACTTAATAACTGATCTCCATACAGCAGTGTGCACATACTGTATATTCACACACACTGCCCTCATCACACCCAATCACAACAGCCAGATCCCCCTCAGCTCATTTCAAGCTGTGCTTTGGGAGTATTGCGGGATAATGACCATCTCCGTGTCGTTCCATGAATCTTATTTATTGAGCATAAAGTGCTGTTTCAGAGTGCAGTTTATGGTCTCCATTTAGATCTCATATATTTTTATGTGTAGCTGGCACCAAGGTATTCCCTCTGGTGTCATTTAAAAAGCACTTTAGGACAGTGTAGCCAAGTCAATATGAACAAATCTCATGATTTAGAGCTTCTGAAGGGAACTCATTTCAAACGGATGGTTTGCGTCTGCACTGGGCCTCAGGTGCTGGCGGACTTTATTCTAATATAGACCTCTGCCTTTTGTTTTTTGGAAGAGTTGGTTTTGTTGACATCAGCAGTGTTGTTGCCACAGGAGATGATGGGAACTTTGATGAAGAGGGCCACTAAATATTCAGGATGAGCTTCTCCTTAAAAATGTTTTATCTACTTCAAACAGCTGGTGAGATGTAATCATTTAAATGGTGGCTGTCATAATTTGCTTTTGCGAAAATGGACTCTAGAGATTTAGAGAAAACATTTTAGGAGATTTATTCAAATATTAGAATTAATATATCAAACGTTTGAGTAAAATATAATGAATATATAATATTGTGAAAATATTTAATAATATGATTAGCAAAAGGCTCTTCCTAAGTTCTTTTTTCTGGTAAACTAATGAGCAATGAACATTTAATGACTTTCCTGAGGTAAATGCAGGCCCTACCGTCAGTTGTTCATGAGTTGACGTTTCGCCGCAGTTGAAATATTGATTGGGCAATTACATGAGATAATACATTTCGGGAAGTTGTATTATTTGTTTTAACGTACTTTCTGATGTTCATTTATGTTTTTCATGTTATGAATAGTGAAGAGAAACAGAGGAATGATCCGGTTCATGAACGCTTCATGCTGCCATATGAACTGACTTTCCTGAGGTAAAGTTGTTTGTAAGCTGTTTATTGAGGTTTCATGGCAGTTGAAATAGTGATTCAGCGATTATTTGAGAGATGTTACATTTTTGTAAGCTGAATTGTATCTTTTAACATACCTTCCTTTGTTTATTCATGTTTTGTGAAGAGAAACAGACGAGCAATTTGTTCATACACATGTCTTGCTGCCTTTTGAACTGAGGCGGCTCTGAAAGATTTGGATAGCTTTCCTGAGGTAAATGTACCATCCGTTATTCACAAGATGTTTTACTGACGTTTCCCCATGGTTGAAATATTGATTGAGCATTTAGCCTACTCAAGAGACAATACATTTCAGTAAGTTTCATTGTATATTTTAATATACCTTCATTTTTGTTTATGCTGTAATTAGTAGTGAAGAGGAACAGACAAACAATTGGTTCATGTGTGCGTCATGGATGCAGTTTGAACTGAGGCGGCACTTCACTTTTAAACTTGTTAAAATTGCATTACTATTTCAATTTTGTGATAAAATTGACATATTTTGAAAGCTGAGACTGTTCTATCAAATATAACACAAAACATATTGCAATTACTGGATGGGAGGCACACCACAAATAAAGATTAGTTAAAGAACTGGCCACCCAGAAATTAAAATTAGCCCATGTTTTACTCACCTCATAGGTGTATATGACTTTCTTCTTTCAGAGGAATACAGTCCGAGTTTTATTCAAAGTTTTTCTTATTTATAGTTTTCTTTATTCAACAGTCCAAAGGTAGTCAAATAAAGCACATCCATCTATAGTGAAACATGTCTTACACGTCTCCGGGGGGTGAATAAAGGCCTCATGTAGATATAAAAAGCAATGCAATTTTGTATGAGAAATATCCACATTTAAAACAATATAAACAGTTTTGGAACTTCCACTTCCACTAAACATGGACTACTTTTCATTTTTGGGTGAATTAACCCTTTAGGTTTTATTCACATATCTTTAGAAAATATAGATTTATCTTTGGATTTATGAACAATAAAATGAATTTCAAGAAGTAATGGGAAATAAATATTTTACCTACCTATATTGTTTTTCTATATGTAATCATCTCATTGATGATTGTCAAAAAATAAAAATAAATAAATAAACACCAAAAATTATATGTATATATTTTTCGTAGTAAATAAATAAACAATACAATTACAAAATAAACCATTTAGAGGCTTCTTCTTCTTTGTCTTCGCAGTGTTTTTTTTTTTTTTTATAAAATTAACATTATTTGAAAGCATTTTATTTATTTATTTTTTGACTGAAATAGATTTATTTAAACATACATTTAAATATAGCACCAAAATAATGTCTAAAATGTAAAACAAATTTGTAATAGAATCAACTGAATTTAAAAGCTTTTTTTTTTTTTTTGGTCTAAAATAATAATAAAAAAAGAGGTCCAAATTCAAACAATACAGTATGTCTGCATGACTTTGGCACACGATTCCCCTCCAGAGCTACACCATAACAGCCAGTCTTTGAAAAGGAGAGACACAGTGTAGAGAGACAGAAACCAGAAACCATGTGCCTGGCTTGACTTCCTGCCGTCCAGCCTGCAGGCCCCCTCGTGAGATCTTAGCTGTGGCCAAATCTTCCACACCTCTCCAGCATCCACCATCCACGCCTGCAAGAATGCACCCTCTCCCCAGCCAGACACAATCCCTAGACCTATGAGTCCTAGTAAAGCCCCCAACCCCCCTGCTTTAGAAGGTTGGCAGTGATGTTTGGCCATGGTTTGTTTGCCTCTCGCTTTTTTTTTTAAAATAGGACTGCTCCACTGACCCAGTTTGTCTTAATCCCCTTGATGTGACTTTAATGGACTGCAGGGGCGGAGTGAATGGGGAGGGGGTGAATATGTGTACGATTGGACAAGGGAGGAGCTTCAGACAGGAAATGTTGGGCGCGTGAAGCAGAGCAGTGGGAAAGGAAAGGGGGAGAGTGATTTCCTCCTGCCACCATGTTGTGGGCAGTAAATTAATTTGATGCTGTTATGTAACCATAATCATCATCCTCTTTAATCACATCAGCAGCTTTGTAAAGGCACCCAAAATAGAGGGACAGGAGTGGACATAGAACAAGAGGAGTGAAAGGAAAGCACAGACTTGAACATCACACAAAATGCCCATAGCAGAAACAATTATTTTATGAATATTTATGAATGGGTTTTCATATTTAGTATTTAGCACCTTCTAATACCATCTGATAATTCCAAACCTATACTGAAGAGAGCTCACCTAAAAATTAAACTTCTGCCATTGTTTTTTGACTCTCATGTTATACTTAAAAGGATAGTTAACAGAAAAATGTCACATGGACTATTTTAATGATGTCCTTACTACGTTTCTGGACCTTGAATGTGTCCGTTGCATTGCTGTCTATGGAATGTCAGAGAGCTCTCGAATCAGCAATATCTTAGTTCGTGTTCTAAAGATGAACAAAGGTCTTATGGGTTTGGAACAACACGAGGGGGAGTAAATAATGACAGAATTTTCATTTTTGGGTGAATAATCCCTATAACTTATTTGACTGTCTTTTGCTGAAGATAACTTTTTTTTGTCCATTTAATACCATGAAAGTCAATGGACTTTCATTGTGTGGACAAAAAAAAAAACCTTGAGCTTTCCAAATATATTATCTTATGCTCACATTATAAAGGTCAAGTGTTGTTTACAGGTGTTTTTGAAATTAAATTAAATTAAATATTAACACCCCCCCCCCCCCCCCCCACACACACACACTCACTCACACACACACACACACACAAAACACTATTGGTGAAATAAGAACACTTTACTAACACTTATAATTGGACCCAAATGGAAAATAAGAAAAATAACTACATTTATGATATGACTGCTTTAGAGTCGCAAAATGTTTTCGAGGAGAGGTGTTAAACACAGTACAGCACACAACTTTATCTCTGTTCCTTTCATCCTTCATCCCTCCTTCAGGGCCAGACAGCACAGGAAGCAGTTAGTGCGTTTTCTCTCTGAATGCTGGCAAGACTCTGGGGCTCACTGTGAACACTTCAGCGCTACATTAAACATTTACAAAGCTTAAGCCAAGTAAAAGAAGCTGCAAAACTGACCTTAGATCAGTCTGATGCAATGTTTCTATGATAGATTTAGGTTTTAATTACCTTATCAGTCCCCATCTGTCAGTGATGCACATCTGCTTGACTTTAAACTCTTACCTCATAGCAGTTAATTGGAAGTGATATTGTATGAATAATCTTGATGTACTATTCAGAACTGCTTGAATTGAAGGAGCTGAAAAATATCTCTCCCTGGCTGCTTTGGCAAATCATCTTTACTCCTCTTATTCAGCCAGAGCTGAAGCTCAGCCAGTTGGGTTGTCATGAGAGAGAAGCTCAACTCAGATCTTTCATCCTCTCGCTAGATGACAGCAAGTATTCGAAAAAAAGAAATCCTGCACAAGAAACCAACTTCAATTTGCTTATTGCGCCCAGGGTGAAGCTCTGTGGACCACAAAGCTTTAACAGCAAGGTACCAACTGGCACACTTGATTGAAACCTATAGCGTTTGTGCATCCATTGTTGGAACCTCCTAGTGGCCTACTACCCATTGAACTAAAGCATCATTTACATTTTTATCTGATTTATTAATTATAAAACAGATAAAATAGCATGTTCATAATTTCTGTTGTTTTATTAACCTTGCAATATTATTACAGGTTCTTAAAGGTGCTGTACATAGGTTTGACTTCGAGTGGTTGAACTAGGTATTACAGTCCAAATTCAAAATATTGGAGAGGGTTTTTTTCACACCCCCTCCTCCTCAGACTTGACGCACACGCAGGTTGCCAGATTGATTTCACCGACAGGAACGAGCACACTTGACGGTAAATTAAATGAAATACACTGTGTTTTCCGCAAACTGGTAACCCGGGATGCTGAAATACAATTGGGTAAACTGGCAGAGGACAGGTTTCACTAACCAAAACAATGACAGACATTCCGGCCTGGATAGACATTTTCAAAGGATATATTTGAAACTTTTATATTAACTTAGCATTAAATATCTGTAAACATATTATGGTATTTTTATCCTTTTGTAGAGTCAAAATCTTACATACAGCACCTTTAAAGACTATTCTCATTTAAAAACACTGAATTGTTTTGCTGTTACAATGAAACATCAATACTACATAGATCTATGAATTAGACAAAAAAAATAGCAATATGTGAAAAAACAAACCTATAATATATAACTAACCTATAATCTAGCATTTCACATTACAAGGCTAAATTATTTTTAAAAAAAAAATGTCAGGGCGGTGCAACTATTCTGAAAATATAATGAAGAAAAAAAAAATTGATTATATTTTACAATGTAAAATGTTCTTTACATTGTAGTTTGCCACAGTGTTTTATTATTATTTAAAATAATAATAATACTATTATTATTTATTAACTTATATTTAAATATCATATTCTGCCAAATCAGAAAATAATGTGGACTGACTTGCAATATGAATTTGGTGCAGCCACCAAAGAACAGCAAATATTATGGTGTGCAACTCACCAAAAACTCACCGAATGCTTTTTATGAATTAATAGTTCATAAAAAATAAGAATCATATATTTTAAATATATATTTTCAAGTATATATTTTAAAAAACTTTTGACAATAATGAGCAAGATGTATACACTAACATATATTCAAGGTGTAAGGATTTTTTATTTATTATTTATTTATTTATTTTGCTACACGACATGACATTTTTAAAGTCTTTAAATATAAACTTTTCATGGAAAGGTGCCCCCCCCCCCAAATATATAGAAAATGTAGCACTTAGTTATATGATTATACAGTTTTATGATTGCTATAATGTGGAATATAAGGGCTCAGGGTGCCTCTAGAAGAAGCACTTGAATGTGTATAGCTTTAATTGCAAAGCTAAAACGCAGAATAAAATAATCATCCCACCCTTCATGTTCATCTGTGAAAGTGCTCCTTGAACGATAATCAAATTCAGCATGTAAGAACAAGCACACCTCACAATGTGAGGCATTACATCCCTCATTAGCCGCCGTTTGAAACAAGTTAGTCGGCCGTGGATGCCAGGCATTGGCTCTGACTGCTGTAGTATAGAAGCGACAACGACAAAAACTCTGATGTATTGAGTTGAGGAGGAAGGCAGTGGAGTGTGAAGTTGCATTATCAAATACAGATTTCCAGGCGAGCTCCTGAGAATCGCTCCCCTGCCGACGACACCAACTGGCAGCTTCCCCTGCCTGGTGACACTGGCACCCCTGATGATGATGAGCTGTCAGCTCACTTTATTCCGGGAGGGGAGAGGGAAAAGTCGTCCCAGATGTTGCCAACTCTGACCCTCCCTGATGTTTTTGGGATGTTCTGCAGTCCTGTGTCGAAATGCAACGCTTGTGTTTTCCACCAAGTTTCACGAAATCGCTCACTGTCTCCAAAGAATGTACACAAAACCTGAGGCGCAGAAACTCATGCACAACGAACAGGAAAGAAGCTAAACGTGTATGTTTCTTGTCATCCGTGGCCCCAGGTGAGTTTGGTTCCAAGGTGTCTACGGTTTCTACCTTAAAACAAGTGGAAGTCTGACAGGCATTAACCAAGCTTGGGGACACTGCTTCATTTGTACTTCATTCAGCCGAACAGCAGTCTGACAAACTCGCAAAGCCCAAAAGCTCGGTCTGGCTTCACATTATGCTTTTTTTGCCTCGTGTTTATTGTTTGCGATGGGCAGGGGTTCGCCAAGTCCCGTCTTCACCTCGGGCAGAAAACTGTCACTTTCCTCCTGGGATTCAGGTCTGAGTTTGACGGGACCGATGAGTGGGGCCTGACAAGCCCAGCTCATCAGATTGGGACTAGCATGTGCCGGTTGGCCGGACAGGGTTTGTTCCCTACCTGCCATTTTATATCCTCCACCTCAATGTGTAATTACAATCACTTGTCATGTCTGGTATATCACCTGGGCCCGACTGTGTCAGCTGTCAGCGAAGGAAATGTGATGCTTATTCATTGCCTGTGTAGGCGTTCCACAGCAAGGTCGCTGGACGGACTGCACCTTGAGCTAACTGAGGGAGAAATGTGGTCGAGTAAGAGTGTGTTTAACGTATGTGGAAGACAAAGAGTGAAAGTGTGAGGGCGAACGAGATGCTTGTGTCAAACCACAGTTTTGCACTTTGTAAGCAGAGGTAATGTCACTTCCTGTGTTTAATACAAATAGCAACACTGACAGTCCACAGGAGCACCCCAGGAAGCGCAGAGAGTTACTCGAACACGAGGCAGTACTTCTCATCTAATCCGACTGAAGATGTAAACATTTTTGATTTGCAGTGTTGCATTAACCATAGCAATCTTGCATTAAAAAACGTTTTTTTTTTCATTAGTAGTCATTATAGCCATTAAATGAACAATTTCCTTACATTGTGAATACATGTGAATGTGATTTTTTTTTTTTACGTTTAAATCCATAAATATCAGTGAATATCAGTTTTCTAATATTCATGAGGGTCCATGGTTGTTGTTTGTTTTTTGTTTTGTTTCATTTGTATTGCCTATTTCTGCAATAGGTTGGACCATATGAATTTTGTGAAATAAATAAATACATAAATAACTATTAAATTAACAGCTTTGCTAAGCTTTTGCTATTTCTTGATTTTTTTCTAAGAAATAATAATAATATTAAAAAGTTAATATCTCTAAATTTCACATTTTTATGATTTTTTTTAAATTCATTATGATATCAGGACAGTTGAATCACCCTGATAACCTAGCAAAATATGCTGAAATAATGCTGAAATTAAAAATGTTACTTTTAAAAGAGGTGTATTCAAGTTGTGAATTTGTATTTTTTTAATGAATTAATATAAAAATATGTGTAGTTTGCTCTGAATTAGACTAACTTAAAAATGCAAACATAACATTACAGGCTAAAGACAATGGAGTTTTGCTCTTGTTGACTCGTTCGCACAGTAGCTGAAGACGTCCCACAACTCTCTGTTCTTGAAAGGAGACGGTTGCCTGTGTGTATTTCCTGTTTGCTGCATGTCACGTTTCCTGTTCTGGTTGACATGCAACGCTCTGCCAACACAGCATACACACAATCTGTTGACCTGACCTGTTCTCTCACCTCTGCATGCACATTTAGCCTTTTACCTGAAAATCAGTCCGTCTACATGCAAGCACTCACTCATGTATCCATTGTCTGCATGCTCCCATGATCACGCAGTGCTGTTTTGTTATCATTCTTTTCTCTCTCACTTGGGTGTCTGTGATTCAGCCCGACAGTTATATAACCTTTCCTGTCCCTGTTGATATCCCAAGTGGACATATTTCTATGAGTAAACACACTCATCTTTCTCTCCCTCTATTATGGATTGGATTCCGGTCTGTGTCCCCCAACTTTCCCTCCTACTCCCCTTCACCGAATCGCGTCTCCCCGCGGCCACTTTCTGCATATTAGCACCCGAGGCCACACTGAGGAGGCAGATACGCATTGGCTGCCACGGCCGGTGAAAAACGAGCTTTAGAGAGGCAATAAATTGCATCCAATTTAGAGATGAAGGCAGAAATAAATTTCTCTTTTCCTAAGACTGAGAAAAGGAGAAGTGGAGGAAGGCTGGAAAAAAAGCCTCCAGATAATTTGGTCGCATTTTTTTTTTCTTGCATAATTTTTTTGGAAATCTATTTTCATGTTATGTGTTTTCTTTTTTATTTAGAATTCATGAAATAATCATGCTCTCATGTTAGAGATTGCTTTTCTCTGTTTTCGGCGGTTCTGAAATTAATTACTTTTGTCTAGGATGACGTTTTTGCATCTCAACTCAAATGCGTTTTGAGTGAGAGGCAGCGTTTTGGAGAAAATGAATTAATCAGACCTGATTTGGCATATACATAATTTCTTTCCTTGACTTTGTTCACCTCCTCTTTGTCTCCTGTCCTTCCTGTTTTCTTGTTTTTTTTTTCTGTTAACTTCCCAAATCCCAAATAAACTGTCCAAAAATGTTTAAATCTTTCCAATCAAAGAACTTTTGGAAAAGTTTGGGAATCCCTTCCCTAAATCAAAGGGAATTTCCCTTTCTCTTTCAAACAAAAAAAGTGTTCCTTTTTTGGCCATCATGTATTGAAAAACATTGTTTTCTGCATTTATTACCATATATGTATTACCATCACCAGCCAAATGACGTTTATCTTACCGTTTACCTTCTATTACCAAATATAGTCCCCTTATCAAAGATCCCCTCCACCCTTTTGTCTCCAGAATTAGCCGAGTGATGGAATTATTCTCAACTCCAATAAAATTCATCTGGGAAATAAGATATTATTATAAGCAGTCCGATAGTAATTCTTATGGGAAGGATGTGATGTTATATGAACATTCAATTATACGAGCTAATTTACGACATTAATAACTAGATTAAAAACACACCCACCCTAGATAAGCCGCTCACTGCGCCAGCTGTTTATCACAGACTGTTCAGATTTCCCTCTGCTGAGTTTACCTTTGTTAGCGTAGCTGCTAATATGCTGTTTTATCAAAGCAGTGTTGTTATACTAAAAGAGTCATGTCTAGACTAGAGTATAAAAAGATGCAGCACAGATGGAGTTTAACAGATCTCACGACACGGTTTTTCCGGTTTTGGTCATTCGTTTACACAACAACCGTTTTTTGGACCTTTGAAAATGGGTTTTAATGTACAAAGTGACATCACCATCGACCACAAAATGTATTTTTCCCCACAACCTTTTGATGTCCAAAGTGAAGGATTTGCATACCTTTGAAATTTGGCATTGGATGTTGTATAGCTTGAATAATTAAAGCTGATTTGATGTGAGCACACTAACTCCACCCCCAGACAACTTGACTCCACCCCTTTCCACTATTTCATGCTGTTCATAAAATATGGAAATGGCTAAAGTGGTGCTAAGAGATCAATCGGTGACATGTTTGCATTACACGTAGCTAAAAGTGAAAACTTTTTATGCATTTTTCTTTCCATTACACAACAGCTGTGCCTGAAAACACCAAAACACCTATTTGAAAAAAGTGGGTTTCAAAGTGTAAGTTTTTAAATATAAATTTATGTACTAAATAATGTACCCTGAGCTTTTGTTTTTATAAACAAATTTACCAAAAATCTATTTTTCTCAATTCTGCAGGAGGTTTGAGAGTTATAAATCATAAAAACTTAAAAATGTAAATAAATATTTTTTTAAAATGAAAAGAATTAAAGAAAAAAACAATATATTTAAAATAAAATACAACAGTTCACTTGATTTCCTGCATGTTATGTGACTTTTAACTGACAGTATAGAACTGTGAATGTGGATTTGTTGTTAAATGATTGTAATACTAAGCAATCTCAGTGGGTACCTCAAGAAATATTTTAGCATTTCATAAATTATGGAAGCGACTAGAGCAGCTCTGACAGAGATGCATTCGCCTTAGCATAGCTCTCAAGTGAGCCTCCCTTTCCATAACAATGCATTTTTAACAGGGTCTCTACGACATGTCTGGCTAGACATGGAAAGCGCATGCATGCATACATGCATCCTTGCAGTTTATGCTTAGTTCACGGTCCTGTGCTCGCATGTGGTGCTATGTTAATGCTAGCAACTGACAGCTGTGTCTCACCTCAGGTGATGCTTATTAAGAGCCACTATCATCTTTTCTCATGGTCTTTTTATAGATTTGAATGAAAGACCTTTAGAAGCCATTTAATGTGTTAAGCACCCCACATCCGTAGGTATCATTTTCCAACCAGCTCAAAGATGTTTTTGCTGCGTTTGTTTGTTTGTTATAGCTTTTTTTACTCTTTTGCGTGCAGGAAATACACATGGGGCGCTAATTTTAGCTCCCCCAAAAGAACATGCACAACCACCACCAGCCTACGGTGAACCACAAGTGCGTTTGCAACTCATCCTACAAACATCAATCACAAACAAAGGTGTTAGCCACAGCCTTCTGCCACTTTGGCCTTTTCTTGTAAAGAAGTAGTGCTTTGAGAATGTTCCACTTTTATAACCCCTTTGTGATGCTTGGTAGTGACATGTTTTGCTACATTGCTTAATACTCAGTAGAACTGAGAAAAACTAAATAAATATAAACATGAAGTTTTACTAATTTCTACCACTCCGCTTGATGCCATTTTTCGTTTTTTCAACCAACCAAATGCACATGATTGTCAGATATTGCTTTGATGGCTTCCTGCCTCCATATATTACAATTTTTAATGTAGTATTTTTCAGCTTTACAGTCAGGATACAGTAGCAAGCAACTGGCAAGACGGGTGTGCAATCAGGACAGGTTGCAGGCTATACTCGAATCGATGTTTCCCATAAGAGTACCACAGCTACACATCCCCATTTTTTGTTATACAGTACTGCTTTTTACAATAGTGTGTATATTCAGACACAGGAAGTATTCATCTTAACCTTATCTTCGTTGACTTGGCCATCATTTCTGTCATCGTTTGTTTGGATGCCACTCAGTTGTAGAGCTCCGTGGACCACCACACAGTGATTGTTGCTTTGGCTGAAGGGAAATCGATGTAGTCTCTTCACGGCACACTGGTTTTGTCTGGCTCCTTAGAAATAATTAAAGGGCCCTCACACCACTCAGCCAATGTGACGATGACTAGCGCTCTTACATAAATCGATAGCTGCTTTTTTCTTTTACTATTATTAATTAATTAAAAAAAAATCCCATCTTGCAGTAACACACACATTTTCCTTCAGCAGTTATGGGTCAGTGTGTCACTGTGCCATGTCAGCGATGTTGATACGTTTTGACAGGCTTTCCCCTAAAAAAGAAGAAAAACACCCTCCTCTCCGCTAGCACATACAGTGGAGTGGGAGATACTATGTCAGAAACGGAGGGGGAGACGCCACATTATTCCTCCTTCATTACGTCACATGAGCAGAAACCTGGAAGGCTGGAACGGAGGTGACCTTTCTGGCTGAGTTTTTGCACTTTGAGTTCTGGCTGAGGCGATTTTTGTATGTTTGTTTTGTTTTCTCTCAATGTCAGGTTTTAAAACGAAGGTGGCTGCGCCATAAGGACAAACGGTGTCTGTGAACACTTAAGTTTTACATTGAAGTATTATGTAATCTTAGAAACCAGTGGCGTATTCAACATATATGTCCATTTAAGGTGTAAACTCCATATGAGTTTCTAAGAATTTAATGCAAATCATTTTCTAAGAAGCCGGGATCTCTAAGAAACTAAAATAACATTTCTGTCTCACACTTGTCTTAAACACACACATCAAATAGATTTCCTGTTATCTCTCAGCTCATCAAAAACTCAAGCATACTGAGACCGTCTAAAGAACACTCTTTAGTACAGTAAAGCAAATAATACAGAAAATAACATTTCCTCCACAATAATAATAATAATCGTTTTAATATTTAATAATATATTTCTAATTAATAGACTTTTTAGTGACTTGTAATTCAAGAACAACAATAGCATTGTTAATATTATTTAGTAGCATACTGCATCCAACTATATTTTCAGAAAGGTAGATGACGATGATGATGATGATAATAATCTGTTTTAATAGTAACGTGCATCCAACTATGTTTTGAGAGGTATCTGAATTATTATTGTTATTATTATTATATTAAAATGTAATATATATATAAAAAAGTTTGTATATTGCAATAACACAGACAGGAGGTATGATGGACTGTGATGTGCTTAAGGCTTTTGGCAGCCATTAAGTAAAGACTAGCAAGGGTAGGAAGCATCAAATCAATGTATTGTGATGTGAAATGACTGCTGACTTTGATCAGCAGCCTTGGGAGTGCTTTAGCATTGAACACAGTGAGTGGGTTATGCAAATATATGGGCGGGGGTGGTACAAAGACAGAGAATCAGATGCTAGTATCTGCTAATAGTCATTACTAGCTTCCAGTTATACACAGAGTGTACCAAAATTATGTAGAATTATGACATAAAACAAAATGAAATACAATGACAGATAAAAAAAGATTAGAAAAGAATGAATATATAAAAATAGGCAAGAAGAATAAAATAATAATAAAAAAGATCAGTGTATAAATCACATTTTTTTCTTAAGTTTTTAAAATAATGTACAATACATAATAGATAAATGTAAAAAAATGCAAACATTATAAACACTCTAACCATATATTTTACATCCCATCAATACATACAAATCAATTCAGTTGAATGGTATTCAAAAAGGAATGAAAAATATAATGAGCATGGCAAAAGACATATATTATAAACAAATTTAAACACATTTATTTAAAGCGAAACTGAAACTACCTGTGTGTGGGAATTGTACTTTTTAGTAATAACTCACATTGCATCTAACTACGTTTTAGCTTGGCTTTATAGTTGAACTATAAAAACAAAGATATTTTGGTGAATGTGTCCATTTGAGCATCCGTGGTGCAGTTGTGGTAGTTGTACCTCCGTCCCTGTCCCGAGGGGGCCACACAGCCTCTGCTTTTCTCTCTTTCCCTCCAGAGACAGCATTCTTATGCAATCATATCCATGACAGCTGTTGTTTTTAAAGGACTTTCTTCCTTTTTTATTTGAGTCATTGATGAGTTCTGCAGTGTAACAATACAAACCAAAACCAAACAATATGAACATTATCTTATACAATGAGAACATTCTGTCATCATTTATACTCCTTAATGTACTGTATTTTCAAACCTGTAAGGTTATCTTCATTGTGTAAAACACAAAACGGCATTATAAGGAAAAGAGCAACATTAGCATTTTACTAAATATCTCTTTTTGCATTTTATTAAAAAAATAAAATGGTTTAGGGGTTTAATACATGACATTGAGTAAACAATGTCCAAATTTGTCATTTGTACTGTAGGTGATCTATCCCTTTAAAGTTGAAGCCTAAATTCTTGTTGCAAGTTTGCGTCAAAAAGGACCAAAAGGTAGCGGCGCTGCTAGGTGCGTCTCCTAACAAGATGACTGTTCAAAGCCTTTTTTTGTGCTCTGGAGAACATGAAAGACGTGTTTAAAAATTTAAAAGCCCGATCTGTTCCAGTGCTGTGGAGCGGCAGAGGAAAGCAGATTTTCACATCGTCGTAATTCCCCAGTCGCTTGCTTTGTAAATTAATTAAGATGTTTATGACAGCTGCTTGCACCTAATGGAATGCTTATAGACTTTTGTCATTAATAATTACTGGACTGTAAGGCTACTTCCTTCATGTGTTGCGGGGGATGTATGGACTCTTCAATGGCTACTGTATGTCCTGCGGTTAACCTCTTGTTTTGTTGGAAGCTGGGGGTCACTACACACTTGAGAGATTTGTGTTGAATTCCTGATAGTCGCGTTTCAAAATTTTTATGCATACATATAACTGTAATTGGCTAAAGACACATGTAAACATTACAGCACTAACAAAAACATTTTAAAATGTTGACTGCAAAAAGTTATTTTCAATTAATTATTTGTTCTTGTCCAGTCAATATAAAAAATGTTAAAATATATTTACACGTGCAAAATATAAGTTTTTTTTTCACGTCCAATAATATAAAAAAAGTTAAATGCCTATGAAGCAAAAAAAAAAAAAAAAAAAAAAAAAAAAAAAAATATATATATATATATATATATATATATATATATATATATATATATATATATATATATATATATATATATATATATATATATATATATATTTTTTTTTTTTTTTTTTTTTTTTTTTTTTGCTTCATAGGCATTTAACTTTTTTTATATTATTGGACGTGGAAAAAAAACTTATATTTTGCACGTGTAAATATATTTTAACATTTTTTATATATATATATATATATATATATATATATATATATATATATATATATATATATATATATATATATATATATATATATATATATATATATATATATATATATATATAATTTCTTCTTTTTTTTTGCCTTCTTGCTGCTATTCTAACAAAAAGACAAATAATGCATTTCTCTGACTTTCAGTGAATTGTAGCACAATTCTGCACTGCATACTTCATTTTCAAGTACTAATATGATACATACCTGCTTATCTAGGAACAGACAACCAGAAAAAGTTGACATCAGCTGAGAAAACCACCTTGGTGAGCTAAAGTACATGATAAAATGCTAAAGATATTTGGGAGCCACTGTGCTGGGGAAAGGGAAACTAGATTAGCCATATTGTGTTTGTTGGGAGCTCTGTGCCACACAAAGACATTGCTTTATCCGGTTCAGTCTCTTGCATAACACATACACTCTCAGAAAAAAGGTACAAAAGCTGTCACTGGGGCGGTACTTTTGTACCTCTTAGAAACTAATATGTTCACTTTAGGTACTAATATGTACATTTAAGGTACCAATATGTACTCTTAAGGTACAAAGATGTGCCTTTTGAAAAGGTACCGAGTGTACATGTAGTTATGAATTTGAAATCGATTTTGTTCTCTTGTAATGACTCGTTTGACTTGATTTGAATCTAGACATTAATTTTATATTTTATTTTATTTTTGTGGCATTTGATCTCTCTGTTAACTTTTAATAAAACATCTATATTTGTGTTTGGTAACGATTACATTTTGTTAGACATTGTCATCTACTTTTGACAGAGTAGAGTGTGCTTTTTAAACTATAATACAATGCTGTTGGCTAGCATTGAAGCACATCTGATGCATCTCAATTATGGAGTGCTAATGTTCATGTTATCATGTTTGAAAGCCAATCCTTTACAAGGGAATGTGCCATTGCAGAACTTTCCGGACCTACATTTGCTGCAGAGTGGTAACTTGGCAAGAAACTACCAAGTGTCTATTAGTACTGCCAGACTTTTTTCAGTAAACAAGTGCCTCTTTCTGTTAGCATACACAGTTAGCTTTGTATAGTTAAATGCATTAGCATTTTGTTATTGTTTATTGAAATCACAAAATAGCCAAAAGGTGGTGAAGAAAATGTGAGTGATTTTTGAGTCACTGCCTAAATACCAGTCATATAACTAGTTTTGCAGTGATGCCAAGACTTATTTCCTGCAGTGGAAATGGATTTGTCTTCTCATCAAAAGAGAAAGCAATATTTATACATCCAGTGCTTTCAGACAGAAAGCCCCAGAGGCTCATGTGACTTCAGAGTCAATGGTACAAATTAATAAATAAATGACCCCATTTCACTGATTATGAGACTTGTTATATTTTAGGGCCCTTGTGTTTCCTCAACCTCATTATTCTCTCAGGGGAGCAGGAGGTGCTTTGTATGTTCATAAGTGGTATGTAGTTCCTGAACCTGTATATATCCCTGTAAATTATGAAATATATTTCCTAAGTTATATAGAATGATTTCTGAATGACACTGAATACTGGAGTAATGACAGCTGAAAATTCAGCTTTTCGTCACAGGAATAAATTACATTTCAAAACATATTCAAATGTAATATATACTATGACACTTAGATAACTATAATGCACTTGTTTATGTGGAAACATTTGAACTAGGTTGTTTTCAAAAGTAGATTTAAATTATACTTTTAGGGAAATTCTAAATATTATGTTATTGTTTTACCCAGAATTTGTTTTAAAATAGGGATTGTTCATCCAAAAATGAAAATTCTGTCACTCACCCTCATTTAGTTTCAAACCTGTAAAACCTTTGTTCATCTTTGGAATACAAAAAAATGTATTTTTCCTGGAGCAGTCTGACCCTGCATTGACAGCAATGAAACTACTACTTTCAAGGCCCAAAAAGGTAAGGACATTGTTAAAATATACCATGTGACATCAGTGGTTCAACCATAATGTTATGAAGCTACGATAATACTTTCTATGTGCAAAGAAAACAAAAATAACGACGTTATTCAACAAATTCTGCTATTCTGTGTCAGTCGACACACATTCACAAGAGTACCACAACACATGCGTGTGGTGCTCCTTATCCTGACATAAGCTTTCTGACATAGAACCCATAATTTGTGTTTCAAAGATGAACTAAGGTCTTATGAGTTTGGAATGACATGAGGGTGAGTAATTAATGACCTTTTTTTAATATCCAGTAACAACCAGCACAACCAGTCTGCGCACCTGCCCGCTTTCTACCACAAACTACAATGTAGCATGAACAATTTTTATCGAGGAGATAAAAGTTTGTTTTGGTTGTTGGCAGTCCACCTCATTGGCACCCCCACATCACATATGTCCAAATAAGTGCAGGATATTGAAGCAGTAAGCTTGAACCCCGTTGGCTTGAAAGTGACTTCTCTGATCGACTCGCTTCTGTAACAAGAGCCCCTTTGATCTTCACAGCACACTGGGAAGAGTGCTGGCCGAGCTCTCACGTTTTAATTATGAAAAACATGAAAGATAGATGCGGAACTAAGTGCTAGGCACAACTGCGTGCAGTAGCCGAAACCTGCAAACATTTTGAGAGATCCTCTGATATTTCCTTCCCTCTGCTGGACCAGAGGATATGCATTAATTCTGTAACATTAATTGGAGGATTGACAGACATGTAATTCAGCTAATAGGGAGCTTTATTACATGAGAGGTTTGCTGAGGCAATTAGCTTTATTGGCCGGTGCAGGATATGGACCAAGCAGACACTCTGGTTTTCCTCCCGGTTTCACCATTACAGTTTCCTCAATTCAATGAGCTGAGAACAGTGCACTGTATAGGCCGATGTCCCCATGGATTGTGGGGAGTGTGTATCCTACGCCACTTTACTCAAACACACACACGCCAGACTAGATGTATTGTCCGACTGGGATTATAACGGATGTTTAATTCATCTGCTCTCAAACTGCTAGCTTAAAAATCTGTCTGAGAGATGGGGGCTGGGAAAAGAAAAACATTCAAGTGAATGCTCAGGGTGGGTGAGCGCGGTAGACACGGCCTTTAGATGTGGTCGGGTTTGGAAAGTACGACGACCCACACTCCTCAAGATGACATTAGCTGCCTCAGAGTTCACACACTCAGTGGCTGGCAAGATGAAAGAGATGATATGCAAGTGCTTCAGTTGCAATCCACACTGCCACATTTTAAAAGTTGATACATCTGCTGTGCTTTTTGTTTTTTTGCACTGACATTTTGAGATGAATCAACAGCATGCGCACAGACCTGGGAAAGTCTGGGATGGAATTTCTTGTCATATTCATTATGAGTCATAAAGTCCCGGCTTTGCAGATGTCTTAAGCACCAATTGCTGCTTAGCCAGTCTGTGGATGCAACTGAAGATCATGTGACATCTTGTTGTGGTTTCTCTGCAAGGACAGTTTGTTTCCGACAAACATCATTTCCACTGTATCAGCAGGAGCTACTGCTGATTTGTAAATCTCTCTATATATAAATTATTACTGTTCATGATGGAAGGCTGCAAGAAAAATCCTTGATTAGTGGTGTTTTTTGCAAAGTCAAACATTGCTATTACTACTTCTCATACTTAACAGTAAATACTAAAATGTGGTGCATAACTCTTTTGACATGAACGATAACTCAAATTATGTGGCTTTTTGACAAGAATTGTTCCATTTACTTCAGAGATCAGATTTACAATCAAAAAAGTAGACTTGCATTGGGATCACTAGCTGTGTTTCCATCACCATTCAAACTGCGCAAATTGAAAATATGCCCAATGGCATATTTTAAAAAATCCCATATATCGCAAAAAAGTTTTTATGCTCGCATGAGGTAATTTTTCAGGCAGTTCGAAAAAGGAATATTTCACAAAACTGCAAATTGCAATGCAGTTTTCTTCATATTACAGGTCACCTGGCATACGTGGAATTCACATGATTATCCTTTATGTACAGTATTACTGTATAAACTCCAAGAAACACTTTTCGAGTATAAGGGGTTTTCCTTGCCATTGATGCTTTGATAACCCCTTATTTACACTGCACATGACTGCAGAGCATTATGACTCCGACATGGCCACCAGAGCTGATTGCAGCTACTGTAGTCAATGCTTGTGTTTATACCAGTCATTTCAGAAGCATCTTCTGCACTGCTTCTATACAGATACAAGCCTATGTGTGGTGTGCGATATACGTAAACCTACCAACATCTGTTGCCATGACTTATCGCGAGAAGAAAAAAAAATGTTAGCATAAAATTGTTTAGTGGAAACCACCCAGAAATCTCCAATATTCATCTACCTTTGCTTAGTAACCTCCCTAAACACTTTAGCAGCCACTAAGTGAACTTTGAATCATTAAAACAGTGAATTTTCGCATAGACATGCTACACTTTTCTTTTCTTTTGGAAAATTTATATAAATATTTTCTTAGGTTGGCTATACATTCAAACTACTACACTGTTTGTTGTCTTACATAATAACTGAGGAGAATTTGCCTATTTTATAAGAAAAAAACAACTGTATGACAAAAGTTACATCTTGATCACTTAGCCTCCCATATGGTGAGCTATGTCTAGCATGGTAGAGCTATGTAATCTGAAATAGCTCTTGGCTGTAAGATATGTTCAATATGCCTCCATATATTTATGGTGTTTTGTTAAATTAGCTTCAAAGAGTGGCAAGGAGTGTGAGGCTGTTTAGAAAGACATAAAACTCAAATTCCTTAGCTGATCCGCAGACCACAACACTGATTTTCTCATATACACACACACACACACTGAAAGATTACTACTTCTCTTATGTCCGCAATTGGTTAATGCGGCCGCAATCTTCGCCCGAGGAGACGACTTTGGTTGGCTAAATAAATAGATAAATTAATTTAATGATTTTGTAGCTCCCTGTCCTGGCCTTCACTCAAGGGCAAATTTAGCTTCTTTCCGTAAAGTAAACATATCTTAGCGCCATGCAAGCGCTACATGGAATGTAATTCTTACCATGGGAAATATTAGGGAATGAAAAATATCCAAAGATGTCACTGTAGACTCGTCATAATTTGTTTTTATGAACATGGCTAAACCAACAGCTTTAGTAAGACGTTCTGTGTCGCCGAGGTCCAGTCAAGTATGTAACAGGGTGGTCTTGTTGAATGCTGGGAGCTGTTTATGATGGAGGTTCAGATTTCATGGGGAGCTCAGCTGGGGATCACAAAAAGATTACTAAGGAATGGGAATGCTAGAGTGTGGGAGAGGACGGGGCCCTCTGCCCAACTTGAGTTATGTCTGCTAGCTGAACATCTGAAGGAACTTCATCTGTTCATGTAAAAAGAGTGAGGTCTGACAGATTATAAAAGTATTTGCTATCAGATATGACTCCCAATTTAACCTGTTCATACAACAGCTACAAATAACTGAAATCAGTCCCTTTTAGCACAGCTGTTGTATTATTACAAAAGTTTGAAAAGTTGGTTGTAAGTCCTGAAAATTTTAGGTAGACGGTTGTAGTTATAGAATACAGATTTCACTCTAGATTAAAACCAAACTGTCTGTAAATGTTTCAAACAGGACTAACTGCTGTATTTTTATATTGTGTAAATGTAGTCATGCAAAGATGACCGAAGGGATCTTGTCTGCTATGGAGTGTACTGTAGCTTTAGTGGACCACAAGTGTAGAGTCAGCATTCTGAAGATTAACTACATATTATCCGCATTTCCTTCTGATCAGCTGGTTACTGTATTCTCACGTGCACTCCGCTAATGACTCCTGCGCCTGGGCCCATAATGGTTCTGCTGCGTTGCGGGACCGATTTGGCGTAATCATCGTTTGTTTAAACACTCGGCTGAATGAGCTTCTGTTGTGCTGCATCTTAGCAATAACAATGGCGCTTATCGTCCGGACTCCCTGAGGTACAATTAAAATTCTGTCGGAGTCTCCAATCTGCCTGCCAGCCATGCCTGCTGTTCATGTGCCCTACCTGGGTCTACGTCAATCCTCTTTGCTGCTATGTATTATTCACAAGCTACCAGACGATTTTAGGGACTTACCTGGAGACTCCCGGGCTTCAGAGAGCTGGAGGATGGAGCAAAGTTCTTGATGTCCAGCTTCATGAATCTTAAACTGACTCTCTGATGGTCTGTGACCTGTAGATCAATGGTTCTAGTAGTGACAGGTCTGATCTGATCAGAAGAGCAAGGAAAAACATTGCTGAGAACTACTGATTCCTTCCAGAAATGTTCCTCTAGCTACTTGTTTAATGTGGTCTTGTATTTTACATGATTTGTCTCTACAGCAAACTTCTGCTTGGTTTCCTCATAATTTTCAACGTGACACTACGACAATGTAATTTCTACGTCCTCTAAAACTAATTTGGATGTAAATCTGCTATTTGTGGAGATGTCAGATGGCGAATTGTTCAGTGGGAACCTGTGGAGCCAGCCACGGCGGCTTGATTTTAGTTAAAACCAATTAGAAATGACCAGAAATAACAGCGCCTGGGGAAGAAGTCATTTTTCTCTTGAACCTCCCTCGAGAACACAAGGCCTCTCTACGGAGTTCCTTAAGTGTTTTAGAATATTAGGAGGAGAGATGATGAAAATCGTCAAGCTTTTTTAATCATTGTATTTTGCATTTGAAAGTTTATGAAGTATAATAAGGCTAAGTGTGTCAGTGCAAAACGGGTAAGAGAATGTCAGAATGACTTTGATGGACAAAAAACTTGCATGACATTTGTCCTCTGTTCTGATTAAATATCTCTACTTATGATTTGCAAGGTGATATGTCATTTAAAAATACACACTATTTGCATTTGTACATGACGGATATCATAATCCGCTAGATTCGTATTGATCATAAAATAGTTCTTGCAGAAGCATTCCTGGTTTTCATAATACAAGATATGGGTGGAGATGAGATTAGTGTTGTTTTCTTATAGACCAGTTGGTTATTCAAAGATCTTCTCTTTCTAATTAATGTTAACCTCAGAGTCAGATTCACTCTATAAGCCCCAGTAAGTGGTACAATTCTCAAATGTAAAATTGAAACAAGTAAAAAGGTAATGCTTTCTATACAATGCATGTATGTTTAGACAGGACTTCACTGTAAAAAAATATATTTTTAGCTAGGCAGGAGAAATGTTCATAAGCATGTGTAATCTGCTAAAGAATGTGCGCTGCATGTTATTTTCTGACCAGCTTCAAAACCAAAATGTTTTCTATAATTTAGATGACAGGAGCAATGATTAATGCGAGGATATCGTTGGAGGAAGCACAGGGATTAAAGGATGGATGGATGGATGGATGGTGGATGGAAATCTGTGCAAATGTTTGTGGTTGTTATAACTTCCTTGTAGCATTTATCCATGCTAAGGCTAGTTACTCTTGACTTGAAAGTGCAAAATTTGAGCCTGTAGGATGTTGATAGATTCATCAAGAATCCATATTTGTAACCACCAAAACTGTGGGGCTGCTTATCAGTTTTATAGAATTTACTGTTATTTGCTAAATTCTATGCCCAAGTCAGAGCTATCCAAGCCTGTTCCAGAGGGCCACTGTTCTGCAGAGTTTAGCTCCAACCCTACTTAAAGACACATGAACCAGCTAATCAAAGTCTTTAGACCCACTGAAAACTTCCAGGCAAGTTAGAGCTCTTTGGAGCAAAACTGTGCAGGACACTGGACCTCCAGGAGCATGATTGGAAACTTTTGGCCTAAGTAGATTGTAGAAACCATTAGCACCAATGGTCTTACCAATCTACTTATGTCTATGATGCTTTTGGGAAATGCAGCACAAGCAGATTGTAGAAACCATTAGCACCAATGGTCTCTAGAATCTACTTATGCTTACGATGCTTTTGGGAAATGCAGTCTTCAATATGTGGAGTTTGTGTCCTGTCGGTTAGCACATGAACTCTGACATCTTGAACAGTTATAGAGGCTCAATTCTGACCCATGTCATTTTTATCGTCTCAAGATACCGATAGCAGGAAGGGAAGTGTGTTTTTTTATTTCACAGTTTTCTCACTTTTATTTTTGAAATCGATTACATTCAGCAAGAAGGGGAAGGTGGGCAAGGCCTGTGAATGCGCCCCCCCCCAGCGCTGGTCCTGATACACAGCAAAAAAAATGGCCCATGCTTTAATTTTACTAAAAATGAAAGGTCTCTTTTGTAGAAAAAGTTACATTGAGTCCTGAAACATTTTGCATAATTGTAGTATGCCTAACTAAAACCAGGGGACCATTCTTCCAATACATCACAATAGCGCTGGGCTCCACCAACCCTTAAGCTACCCAACTCCATCTCTGTCATCATCCCCCACTCAGCTGTTACTTTTCCAGAGGTGTCTGTACCAGCCTTGTCCTTGTATGGCTGAGAGAGCCACTGTCCTCTCCCCTCGCCAGTCTCTGTAGACTGAACAGTGAATGAGGATAAGTGTGAAGCAGCAGTCAATGAATCAAGCGGTCTGACCGGCAGCAGCCGGGGGAAGAGAGAACGTTGAGCACCATAACCTGCCCCCCCCCCCCCCCCCCCTCACGGGAATGGCCTCGCATTAGGAACTTCCTCACCTGTGTGTTACTGCCACAGGTTAAATGGATCGTTCCCATTAGCTTGGTGAGGGGACAGCTCCATTACGTGAAGGAGACTCTAACTTTGAATGTCACGGAGTGCCGAACCCCAGCGCAGCGCGTCAAGCACCCTGCCGGAGAGGCCTCACTGACAATAACCATCCATGATAATCATTTGCTGTCAGGAACTAAGGAAGCTAAAATTATGATGCACAGCCTGCTCGACAGTCCTAGGCAGGGCACTGTTCAGTGTCACTGGTTGGATGGTGACAGGATCTTCTTGCTCACACATCTAGGGCCCAAAAATTAAATTTTGACCCTGTGCACATCTTTTGCATTCAGATATAATACCAGTGTCACTGTATTTCTTATAATTTGAGTTGGATCTGGATAAGGAATAAAGACCCTGCCTGGTTATGCAGGTCTGAGACTTTCTTTTGTTATTGCTTAAACATGAGCATGACACTACTTTATCGGGAGAAGCTGAACCCAGATCAGCATGACTCTGTCACCGGGTTTTTCCCCATCTGTGATACAGACAGCTTTACCTGGCAGGATTGCGGGCGACTCGACCGTCTGTGGCAGATGTGCTAAAGGTTAACTTCAAACAGTCATCAGTGTGCTCAGCATATGGAATCTACAAGAGGAAAAAAACAGTGAATGATGGCTGTGGACATGCTTAGAATATTTTCCAGAAATACCCAGCACACTCTTATCGGCACTGTTTGTCTGTGACAGTTTTTATGAATGGTAATATATTATGATTGTGAAATAGTTAAAAAATGAGATAGATTATGTGTGGCTTTTTTATAATTTATAATGAAGTGTATGCACCCAAAATAATGTCTAGAGTTTTATATGACTCACCTGTAGACATCCGGAAAGATGACCTTTAGCTTGGTTGATGCAAAAAGCGGAAATAATCATCAAGTCTTTAGCCTTGAGTTGACTTTCATGTCCACAAATGATAAGCATATTTTTATGTCAGAGCCAATTTAACATCTAAAGGCGTTGTGTTTTGTGTACGTGTTCTGAGGATGATACAATTTGTTTTGGCAAAGCTATATCTATCTATCTATCTATCTATCTATCTATCTATCTATCTATCTATCTATCTACGTGTCTGTCTGTCTGTCTGTCTGTCTGTGTCTGTCTGACTTATCTGTCTGTCACAATCTTTGTTTCTCAATCTATTTATTCACCAATCCATTATCCATTGTTTCTGTTTGTCTTTCTTACAGTTCCATATCTGTTAGTCTTGCTTTCTTTATCTACATCTAAATGAGCAAAGGAACCGTTTCCTTACTGTCCTCCAGTAGTGTGATCTGTTGCCGAATTTCACACCACTTTGTAACCGCAATCGTGATGTTGTCCTTTAAAGCACGACGGACAATCTCTTTCCATCTGTCAAGGATGGATTCACCTCCAAACTGACCCATCACCCCATCTTCCAGTGGAGTAGACATAACCTGGCATGCTTCACTGATATCAGGGCCTAGACCCAGATCCCCTCCAGCTCCAAACTCTGTTCACCCATTTGGTTCTCTGGCCCCTTCCCCTTGCACCCTCCAATCAGAACCATCCCAATGACACCTAGAGGAGGAAGTGGGCTCTCTCCCCACCCCTCCCCTCTCTCTCCTAGCAACAAGCCATTTTTCTGACCGAGACTAGCGTCCTCTTTTTGACAGTAATGATTTCCGAGCAAGTACATTTTTTTGTGTTAAGATTGGCTTTCATATCTGTAAGTGACATTGACTGAATAGCTGTTGTGGTTTGGGAAGGATCAGAGACAGATAGCTGATAGTGTTACGGAATAAGGATGGGGATCACATGGAGAGAGAGAGAGAGAGAGGGAGGACAGAGTAAGGATGAGTGATAGTGACAAAAGTTGGAGAGTTCATGAGGTATCTGATAACCACAAAGCACAACCTGTTTTGTTTCATTCTGGGTGTGTGACTGGTCGTTTCCACATGGAGATAAAATATATGTTGTTTTCCACAGTGGTTTTTGTGGTTACCCCTCAAGTATGCCTCCGCCAGCACGTTCACAAAGCTACATCTGAAAGCCTTGACGTCACCTAGGCTGACTACTTGTTTTTAAGGAGTTAAATGACTTTTTAGACTTTGCTTTAGGCTACTGTTATAGGTAATGCAGGTGTTCTGATATCTTCCAAACCTTTATGACTTCCTCTCTTTGGTGTGTAAAATGAAGATATTTTAGAAAAGTGTTGCCTTTGGGATATGCCGAGACATTCTTAATTTTTACATGTTACAGGCATGTTACTATCAACTCAGAAACACAATGTCTAGTATTAGTCAATCTGACCCTGTAATGAACTAATAAAACCTGTCCTCCACTCTTAAAAGATGGAATGTTATGAATCATCTCTAAACTAAACCAAAATACATACTTTTCTGCAGTGAATAAACAGGCAACTAAACCCAGGGCAGATATCAATGACCCCTCGCTTTTCTAGCCAGACCTTTAAACGTTGCACTTAATAAAGTTTAAGAGTTAGCCAGTATTGATAGTGTGCGGGTTCGTTACTTATTTTTTATTCTACTGTTTGTTTGGTTTTGTTCCCATGCACTTATCGCCGTTTAAGGTTTGCTGGGTTTACTTTGATCTAGCCAAACCTTTAACCATGACAGTTACTGGATTTCTGAAAACCGAAGTTTCAATTTTGCGCTTTAATATTTTGCATTTCACTGTTTCCTAGAATGAGACCTTTGTGTTTAGCCCATTGTCACTATTAGCCACAGACTGACGTCATATTTCGGTAATTGCCATTTACCCCGATGCTGAGTGCTTTGTGATTTGATTGCAGGTGTAAATTACAAAAGGATTATTGCTTGTTTGTTTTTTTAGTGCAATGTTGTTGTTGGACATTGTGCTCCCAGCAATAGCATTGTTGATCTGTGAAGATTGATCGGAGTGCCTCAAGTTGCACTACTGGGCCTTTATTTATTTATTTATTTTTTTTGCTGCCGTGTCCTCAGGTGTGTCTTTGTTCACGTGTCCCTGCTCATTTGCTTTACCATCTTTGACTTGTATTCCCCCTTCCCTCTCAAAAACATCTGAAGCATCGTTATCGCTGGCCAGACTCTTTTTATTTTCTGTGGAATTACTGAATCATGTCAGCTCGACATCCCTTGAGTTTCAAAAGCAAGCTGTAGAAAAATTAGCCATTGCTTCCGCATGACAAGTGGGATCTATTAGTCTGCTCTGGCCCATAGAGCATGAGCATGCTCAGTCCACATGGGACCCTCTGTTTCAGAAACACATGCACACACACAGAGATATAACGCACATCCATCCGTGCCTCTATGGCATTAGCCATCCTTTATAAGGTCAGACATAAAGTTGCACTCAGTGCTTCTGGGCTACACTAACAGACATGAACATATTCACAGATCTGTTTAGCATTCTGTATGTGATTTCCTGTTCATTTCCATTGCGTGGAGGTCAATTGTGACAGCAAGGCAACTGCCTGGTCCGTGTGACGGCAACATGTTGACCTGCCTCACCTTGCTTAGGTGCACAGCCTGTGGCAGCACTAGGAAGCATTAACACAGTCGAAGCTAGCTTTCAGTCAGTGACATGGCTTACAGCATCTCCGTTACCAATATGTCAGCTTTTTCTGTATTTTACATCACTTTAGGATGTACAAAACTGTAGTTATATATATGGAATCAATTCT
Source organism: Carassius carassius (assembly GCF_963082965.1). NCBI lineage: Eukaryota > Metazoa > Chordata > Actinopteri > Cypriniformes > Cyprinidae > Carassius > Carassius carassius. The sequence goes on along the minus strand of NC_081797.1, from coordinate 15,392,228 downwards.
TTTTTTTTTTTTTTTTTACATAATGGTACAAAATGTATTTCATGTTTTACTATCTCTGTTTCTTTCAGGTATTTCAGTAACAAAGAAGACACACACTTGTAAGTAATATATATTTTTTAATTCAATTGTTAATTCTAATTAAATTATTTTGATATTAAGTATATTTTTTTCTATTATTGGTGATTTTAATTTGATTAATATATTTATTGCACTTTAAGACTTTAAGACAATATTAATCTGTCTGTAGATTGATTGATTGATTTGACTATTTTTATTTAATTTTTTTTTATTAAATTGTTTTATTTTGTGGTCAGCAATAATAGTACTATCTGTAAGAAAACTGTTTCTCAGGTTAATTTTCACTGCTGAAAAATGCTGGTTTGCTATTGTTCATTCAAGAAATCTGAATTCTTCATAGAATATATCTACTTAGCTCTTTGAAAACAAGGATGCAGTTTGTGCGTGACCTACATGTGCAAGGTTAAAGACGTTCCTTTTGATAAGTCTCTGAGAGAGATAGGTATCAGCTCTGGAGGGAAGACTGTAGAATCTCTTACAGGTTGCATACGTGACCTTACGTGACTTACAGATTAAGTACTGTATATCAGTGATTTGATCTAAGCTTCAAGTTTTGTTGAGGTTGCAGATAAGTTCAATTTCACTCCTCAGCTTGTAAAGAGATTTTTAAAGCTGCATTGTTTAATACATCTTTTTCAGTGCTACTTTAAATTATAATAGCTTGTAGCTTTACTAGTTCTGAAGAAGTTAAGTCAAGCTAACAATATCTAATTTTGTCATGCTAATGGTTAACCGCTACATGTTCAAATACTGTAGCTTGTTGTTAGAAAAGCTACACTATTTTGAAAGCATTTGAGCTGCAGCTGTTATACAGTAGAGCTGTTAGTGTCTTTAGCATTGCTAGCTATTTAGCATCTGCCAGTTCCTGAGAGGCTGTATTTGTTTTGCATTCTTGTCAGCTATAAATCTAGCTAATGAAAGATCATCTTGTCATTTTATTTGAAAATACTGCTATCCTTTCATCTGTCAATATTCACTTGACTTGCTGAAAGGCTTTAGAAATACCTGGTTGTAGCTGTCTTCTCCATTCAACCAGCGTAAAGGTGGATCAGTGGTCTTTCATCCTTTTCTTCCAGGGCCCTACTGCTATCTTAATTACGGCGCTGATCACTTCTCCTTAACAGAAGGAAATGAAATCAAAGTGAGAAGGTTCAAAGCCACAGACTGGACTTCACTATTTAATCTCAGTGAAAGAAATGCTAATGACTCGTGTCAGAGAAAGCAAGAGAGGCCGTTGGAGAGAAAGAATAAGAGAATTAAGTGTGAAGACAACATGTTAGGGATGATGGTACCGGTCAAAGTGCGCTGTTTGACACAGAAATGGTTCAAAAGATACATAATGGGCAGAGAAAGGGCTCTGCCAGTTCTGAAAGAAATTAGCATTTTTATCACTTATAATGTGCTAATGAATTGACTGATTTTTAGTAATGAAATCAAAGTTGACCCTTATTACTTTCATTCGTAGTAAGGAACCACCCAGCATACCCTAGAAAACACCTAGCTTTGGTCTTGCACTGACACATGCTAGCTAAATTAGCCCATTTTGGTTTTTAATGTCAACTTCTCATTGAATTTCCTGTTGTGTTCAGAAATACGCCACATTAGAGAAATAAAATGTTCATGTTGACTTGAATGAAGGGATCAGCTGAGATTGGCTGATGGATTTGCAGTGTGTTGGGTGGGGGGTTGTGCAAATGTGCGTTTTACAATCAACTAGGCCACATATGCACTCATAATGCATTCATGAAGCAACTGAACTGGAACATGCTCATACACATGCTCATATGCACATGCAAACACACACACCCAAGGCTATAACCCCCAAACATTATTTTTGCGCACATTTCCCTCGATATGGGGTTGCCAGGTCTGTGAGACAAAGACAGCCCAATGAACAATCAGAAAAGGCTGATAAACTGGCCCAGAAAATAAGCCATTTTTAGAGTCGCTATTGTGTATTTTTCTTTGATTTGGAGGGTCAGGTTGGAATACGCTATCAAATTTTTGTCCAGATTTTTCCCTCAGTTTGCAGTCTGGAAGAGTCATTACTAGTTGCCAAATATCAGAGCCAGTCTGCAGATTTTTGGAGGAGAGATTTTACAGAAAATTGCTTGTATGATGGGCACCGAGTGACTCAGTTTAGCTTCAGACTATGATTCCATTCAGTCAGAGGATATCAAACATGTTTGATATTTTGAGCTGATTTTATAACACATTGAAATGACTTGAAAGTCTGGTGTGTGATCCCTAGTCGATTAGTGTATAATACCCAGTTTTTCTCTGCAATCATTTATAGAATAATTTCCTCAAGTGTATGATGTCTAAGGTTTTTTTTTTTTTTTTTTTTGAGATTTTTTAGTATCCAAGTTATTATATAAAAACTCCCCATTAATCTCATCAAGATACATTTAGTAAATCTTTTTAGAAGTTTTAGTATTTTTATGTGGTTTTTTTTCTTTGTAATTTCCCCCCAACTTCTTATTCTTATTCTCTCTTTCTTTCTTTCTTTCAATTTATTGGTTAGTTACTCAGTTATCTTACTTCACCTCTAAATTCACAGTGTTGAGCTGACTCTTTTCAGTAAAGTATTCCTATCACCTGTTTTGACATGGTTTGACAAAAACTCATATTATACAAATTTAACTTGAGCATCAACCCGCAAAACAAGAAAAGCTGAATTCCCACAGACTTGGCAACCCATTCCTACTCCCAACAATCTTAACCGTACACACTCGTCGCGAACTCTCACCTACCCACACACACACATCACACAGACTCATCAGCCTCATCTCTCCACTCTAGCCTGAATGATCAAAATCATGGAAGTGGCCCACCAGTCCCCTCATCAATATAAATTACAGGGCAGCTGTTGGCTAGCAGGCACTTTCACGCTCCCTCTCGGCCTTCCCTGGCTGCACGTTTGGCCCTTAATTAGCCCGAGTACTTTCTGGAAGAGAACAGATACTTCAGTTCTCCTCTTTACAACCCACCGGCCGTGTCTCTGACCAGCTCAACATCATATTGAAGTGCCACAGAGATGTAGCCAATGTAGGAACAAACATTTAATGTCAAAAACGAACATTCAAGTTGAATTTCACTTCAGACAATTCTATAGAACAAGTGGTTGTGACAGACCAATGTGTTGTATTTTTATGTATTTATTTTAGTTTACAGAGCTGGTTAGTTGGTAGCTAATATACTGCACAAATAGAAATAATACAACTTAAAGTGACAGACAGTTAGTTCACTCTAAAATGCTGTCATTTACTCAGCCTATTTGTTCCAATCTTGTATGAGATTATTTATTCAGTTGAATACAAAAGAAGATATTTTGAAGAATGTTGGTAACCGGACAGTTGACAGTAGCCACTGATTTCCATATAATTACACAGAAATACTATGAAAGTCAGTGGCTATTGTTATATCCCTATTTGGTTACCAACATTCTTCTAAATGTGACAGATTTTCTGCGTTTGGGTGAACTTTCCATTTAAGACAAACAACTTTTTTCCCGCTTACAATTTTGCTGAAATTCAAAATCTTGCAAAACTTCAAGCATCGAAAACATAATTAATTTATTGATCTAGACAATATATTAGTTTTGTACGTGAACACATTTCTACTTCCATTTTTTTTACAAATATTTTGTCAGAACTGTGGCCTAGCAGTTGGCAAACAAGTTCAATTTCACCCCCAACCCCAATCCGTCCCATCAATAAAAGGGCAAAAATAATGAATAAAAATGTATGCTTTAAAAATAGAATTAACTGCAGAATAAGCGACAAGTGCAAATTTCACTTTTTAAATTGACTTTTTTTTTTTTTTTATCAAATTATCTTGTAGATGTCGTTTGTATTGATGCTCCCAAGTCATTTGAGAATGTGGCATAAACATTGCCTGTGAAACTCTCCCCACAGGCTCTGTTTTACAGCTCTGTTTCATGTATGGTTTTGCATTACGTTTGAACTTGACAGTTTTATGGCCGGACTTTTTATATAGTGCTACTGCAAGGCCATGTGGTTCATTCTGGCAAAAGACTCTTTTACTTAGATAAAAAAGTGCTGTTTAATAGCTCTTTGAGAGGAAAAACACAACACCGGACAGGAATTAAGTACTTGGATGCTTCCCGTTAAGAACAGGGTGTTCTAAGGAATTTGAATAAATAACAGAAATAAAATATCGCCCTATACAAGGTCCATAGGACTTTTTAGTGCAAAAGAACAATTTTAAGGGAAGTTCTTTTATTCAAGCTTGTCAGACTGGAAAAAAATGAACGCGATTAGTTAGAAGCTAGAAGTATCAGTGTTGTTTCCCTGTGCAAAACTTCTCATCTAAATGTGACAAATGTGGTTTTCGCATGTTACTATACGGGTGTTTACAGGGAGATTTTAGGGCATACATAAAAGGTTTGTGATATTCTGGTCCTTTCAATGTCAGTCTACAGTAACAGATCACCTCCCCTCAACAAACCACATCATTTGAAGTGTGATTCACGTCTGTAGCAGCGGAACTACTAAACTTCTGGAAATTGTTACCTGCCACTGACTTGCCACTGCTAATTATTCCCACACCCATATAATTATGTTTGAGTTGAATTAAAATCACTGACTACAAACTACAATAGAGTCCAGTCTCTGCTCTGGTGAGATGAGTTGGCGTTGTTGTAACCTGTCTAGGAGGCTGACATGTTGATAAGATTCACTAGGTGATAACAAGCAGTAGACTAGGCTGTAATCTTTTATTTGCGTATGTATGTTTGGATCTACTATATGTGTGTGTCTCCTATCTCTCAAATCACAATGCCGATCCTTGGCCAGAGAAAGCATCTGTCTCGCCAAGTCGCTGCACCTAACAAGAAAAAAAAATAGAAAAGCAGATGAGCAGAATGATTAGTGCTGTGGATTTTTAAAAGATTTTAAACAGGTTTCTCCATCACTCTCTGCACTGGTTGAACAAACAAATAGCCTGCCCTACACTCATGCCATTGGCTGAGATGATGTTGCTATGCTGAACTAGTCGGGATATTCACACAAACAGAGCAATGTTTTGAAAACACCACAAATACACATGCTGCTTCTGAAATAGTGTACTGAGTATGTACTAAATAAGAATTATATCCTACTTAGTGTAGGGCTGTTCGATTCCACAATTTTTGGAATCGATTCCAAATCCTGGTCCTGGAATCGAATGGAATCGACTCCAAGAATCGAATCCTCACTGTTGTTTTCAAATCTTTTTTTTTTTTTTTTAGATTAAAAGGAACCTAATCTCACCATGATGACTGCAGGATAGGTCGTATAATGTATCGTTCCTATAATATGAAGCTGAAAAAAAATAAATTGACGATATGAAAATTGTAGTTTTTTCAGATTTGCCCGTGAAATTAGTCATAGCCCGGCTCAGCAGGGACATGCGATAAACGAATTAAATAAGATATGAAGTGTCTACAATAAATGTGCACAGTTCAGCTGAATGATGAAGTTTACTTTGTATACTTTGCACAATATTAACAAACCGTACACTGAAACAAAATAACCAGAACATTAATGACTGATAGAGCTCTGTCAATCAGATGCACTCTCATCCACTGATCTATGCTCGTGACGTATTATTTATAATTATCATTGGCTGATAGAAATGTAAAAAAAAAAAATTTAGATGGTAATAAGATCAAGACCCTCAGTGACGTCATGATCTATTCGTTCATGCATCGCTCAAAATTATGGACAAGCCAGTTCCACCGTAAAATAACCTCTGAATCGTTTATATATATTTATATATATATATAAAAGACTATTTTCAATTATATATAAATGAATTTAAATGTGTGCAGCCTTTGTCGGATGTAGCCTTCCGTTAGAGAGACACCCATAGATAAGCTTTGTTGAACTGAAAAATACTCTGAATGAGGAGTCGATTCCCCTTGATGCAATCGATTCCAACCTTTGGAGTCGACTCTCGATTCCCAACGCCTCGGAATCTCGGAATCGATTCTTTTTGGAATCGATTCCCAGCCCTAACTTAGCGACCATTAAAAAAAAGTAAGTTCTATATAGTATGAATATTGGTAGTATGAATGAAATTCGGATGTACTACATCTGCCATGTTATTTTCACATGACCTACCAGTGTCGGTTGCAATGCTTCACTGCCATTCGTAAATCCTCCTGCATGGCCTCATGGGATAGTAAAGTGTCTATTAAATGCACTCTTTTTAATGCTTTGCCGGAAGTAGTACAGGTAATTTTTGTGTATTGTTTTTCAAATACTATAAATTTTGACTTTTTTGCCGTACTGTTTTACTCATACTATATAATAGGGAGGTATTTCATTTTGGCCACGGTGACTCTGTTTACCTTTTGAAATCAATTTGCAACTGGCTTTGGTAATAGCTACTTATAGTTACTTTATTATTTATTTTATCAACATTTATGGTCAGTTATATTTCTTAATTTAAAAGGAAGTTGAGTCCATAATTATAAAATGTATTATCCATAATGTGCTGCCTTAACTATTGCTAGTTGGAGGCAAGTGGCATTGGGTAAGTAAATTCCAGAGGACATTTGATTGGACAAAAATTTGGACACGCCCTCAAGTGCAGGATGAATCATCACTGTTTTTTATGCATTTGCTGAGAGGAGAAAGACTACATTTTATATAAATGTGTATATGTGATAAAGTTAAACTTTTAGGAGTATGTTTAGCATATAGGCACATGGACTCAAAGCCACACAACTTTGAAAAATTTGGAACTCATGGGGTCTTCAAAATCAGATTGTTTTGTATGTCTTATTTTCCAGCAAATACCAAATGGCAAACGCGCAACCTACTTGCATGCACATGGAAATCTGCCTAGATTTATGTGATATTCCAAGGATGTCAACTCTGGGTATGAAGAGCAGAAGATAAATGGGCTCTGTATTACGCCGTGGTTTGTTATTCTATCGAGAATTATTCTCTCCTAACGCATTGTTCTGCCATGATGCTGTTAGTCATGGATGACAGGTATTGAGCAAATGAAGTATTTGCTTGTTTTGGGAGGCACAGGGAGAGTGACAACTGTAGCGCAGTGTTAATGGAGCCCGTCTGAGTCCCGTGCAGGTTAGTCGTGACCGGGGGGACGCTGAGACATTGATCCAATGCAAGAAAGAGAGAGAGGGAAACTGGAGGAAAGGCAGAGAAAAAAAAAGCAATGGAAAGACATTGATTGAAATAGAGTCTGGAAAAAGGAGGGAGAATAGGAGTGAGATAGCTGTAGAGAAGGCTTATCTGTCTCCATAGCGAGGACAGGCTGTGTCAGTGTTTATTGAGAAGCATGGCCTCACCCTTGCCAGTTCATTTGTTTACCACCCCGTCCAGCACTGAGAGAGTCACAAAGAGGCTGCCATGCTAATCTCAATCAAACGATTAAGACATTAGGGCGACCTTGCTGAAATATTAATGGACCATTCTAAAATGCAGGTTCCTCTTGGGTGTCTTGCGTGTTTAAAAATTGCTAACAATGAATAGCTGATGCCAATGTTTTCTGTTACATTTTTTTGAAAACATCAACAAAATGCAAATAACTTTATTTATTCATTTTTACTTTAATAATTAATTAAGACTCAATCTGCTAGGTTGTTAGTCAATCCTGTTACAATTATATTTACCATTTTAGAACAAAAGGGGTAAATCAGGGGAGTCAACTAACAGCGGCAAAAGCATAATCATATATTCAAAACTCACACTAAAAACCACAATAAACAGTACCCATTCATATATGATTAATCAAACATGGATTTCACAACTTCCTTGTGTTCGATGTTTTATGGCATTTTGTGAATAATTATTTATAAGTTGTCATTATAGCGAGGTCATTTGCTGGAACTTGGATGAGAGCCGTCTATGGATAATCTAACACTGTAGGGATTTATTAAACATAATCATGCTGTACACAGCCAATAATGCATCCCAGCAGTGGTCTTACATATTTCTGTTGCACGGCTAAAACGTAAATGAGAGTTGCATGGTGCAGCCTATTTGTTGAAATATATTTAATCATTTTGTCTTGATTTGGCACAAATAGGGCTTGCGCACAACCTCTCAGAGGAGAGATTTATATGATTATTTCGTCAACACTGGTTATGTGCACCAGATGAAGGGCTGGAAAGTATTGAAAGGATTTAAGAGTGACACGAGATCGAAAAGCAAAAAGTCACAAAGGAGTGACCTTCAGCATCTTGTTTTGTGAAGACTGACATATGGAAGAGATTTGTTATATGTCGTCTATCAAGAGAAGTGATGGTCACAGCATGCTACGGTGTATTTTATTTTTTTTTGTCATGCCAGTTGGCTAAGTGCTTGGTAAATGAAGTGAACACAAGCTCGTCAGAAGAGACTGTTTTGAATGGACAGAGCATCCCAGGAGTGCGCTTTCTGACGAAGTGATTTCGCTCTCAGCATGCCTCAGAAACCTGAAGTTTTTCCATCCTCAAACAACGAGACACTCAGCAGAAAAAAAAAAGCACATTCAAATTGACACTCTCCATTTTAACAATAAATTTTGTTTCATGTTTTATCCATTTGTTTGTGCCATAGAAAGAATATCTTCTTTTTTGGACACTTTGCTTTAATCCACAATAGCCTGCCATTTTTTATCAGAAATAGGTCAGTATATTCACAACAGAGAAGGATGGGCCGCTTCAGTAAAAAGGAAATCAATAGAGACATCTATTTGTCATAAACCAGGACAGCATGATTTTAATCCCTTTCTTCACTCTCCCTCAATACTTTTTCTTCCATGCACACAAAATGACAGGTCTTCATTTTTCTGTGAAAGCGTTATGGTCGGCCATTTTGCCGAATTGCAAAATGAATGTGTTTTTTGCGTAAATTGTATAAATAGAAGCAAGGCTATTTTTTTCTCTTCCATCACCTTCTTTGGCTGAAGGTGTCTGAATGGGAGAGGTTTGGCATGACGGTCGCTTTTGTGTCCTTTTTGAGAAGGTTGGGGTCTGGCGTTGTTACAGTAGGTGTTACTCAGGGACGGGTACTGGGCCCCCTTCAGTTTCTTTGTAGTCTCTTCCCCTCTGTGGCAGGCATGCTTTGTGCCGCCCTCAGCTTCGTCAGCTCTTCGACAAGCCGCACTGTCCCTTTGTGAGTCCCTCTGAACCTGAAAGACCTTGTTGTGAAGAGATGTCAAACTAGAAAAACAACGGCGAGTGACATGTGTCACGCGCGCAAAGCCTGTTTGCTGTTGTGGATTGTATACAGAGCTCCATCTGCTATGGTGGATTACAACTTTGCAGATTGCTGCAAGTGACAGCGGACAGGCACGTGCTTATGTGGGCACTTGGGCGGCACCCTAGTGCACCTGGCTAGCCATTCGGTGAAGTGGTACAGCCTTGTATGAGCTAAAGTGGGCTATCCGTCACTCCCCACTTTCTCCATGTCTCATCACTTTTCTGTCTCACGCAGCCGTCCAGTGGCCAACAAGTGCAGCATGTCAGCATGAAATGAGGGCTTTGATTCATGCGCTAGGACAGAAACGGAGGTCATCTGGCTCTGGCAGATATGAACACCACTAATGGAGGCTGACTGCTGATGTTTAAGATGGTGCTGATGAAATGTCCTTGCGCCATCATTAGCTTCCTCTACGGTCTGATGCATGCAAGCAGACGCGTTCATGCACACACGCACTGAAAACACGCACCTAGTCTCGCACAGCCGGAGCCTTGACTAAATGGCATCCTGTCCCTGTTTTCTTTTCTTTTTTCATCATCTTCTTCCTTTCAAAATTTGGGGTCAGTAAGATAATTTTTTTATCCTTTTGACAGTAAAGATATTTATTATGTTACGAAATATTTAATTTAAATAAATGCTGTTCTTTTCTGCTTTCTATTTAAAGAATCCTGAAAAGAAATAAAGGCTGGAGTAATGTCTGCTGAAAATTTACTTTTACAATTACAAAAATAAATTGCATTTACACAGGTATTTTCAATTCTAATAATATTCCACAATATTCCTGTCTTTACAGTATTTTTAATCAAGTAAGTGCAGTCTTGGTGAGCATAAAAGGTCTCTTTAAAAGCAGTAAAATATCTTACTGACCCCAAACATATAAATAATCTAAGCTGAGCTGCTACAAAAATAAGGATATTATGCTGAACTGTCAGCCTCCACCTTAAGAATTATGCCTCTTCACAAACCATCTTTATTATGTGAGTTACAATGGCAATAACTTCAGAATTGCAGAGACAATTATGCACTCTGGAATAATGAGAACTATAATTATCATGTAAAACTTCTGTTTCTAAATTATTCAGCTGTAATTTTGTTGAATAAACCATGCAAAAGACTGGGATTTTCAAAGAGATCAGTCTTTCATATTAGAGATACTTTAAAAACCATTGGAAAACCACTTCATAGCTGCAAAAGAACAGACTGCAGATGCTGTATCTGAGTAAATAGATCTGTGTGGGTCTTTTGGTCTTCTTGAAAGTTGTGTTAAAGAGATAGTTCACCCAAAAATTTTAACACATCCCTTACACAACGCTATCATATGGCTTTAGAAGGCTTGGAATATACGTGATATAGAGCTCTTTTTAGCTACTTTTATGATACTTTTACATCCTTTCTGAGGCTTGAAAGAACCAGTCCTCATTCTTTTGTAATTGCTTTGAAAATACGCAACCAGCACATTGTTCCGTCTGTGTGTTCCATAGAAAAACATCTTGTACAAGTTTGGAATGACATGAAGATGAGTAAATGATGACATACTTTTCATTTTTGGTTCTGAGCATATATAAAATAATGGCCACACATCTCACTTTTTCAGGTCCTCCATCTCTCTTTTTCTCCTCTACATGTACCATCTTCCCTCGCAGTGTTTTAATTTATCAGCGGTTGTCAGTGACTCCACCTGCACACTTAGCACCTTGCCGGCTTTGTATCCATTCTGATTAAGTGGCGGACTCCTTAATGATGTGGTGGACTCGCTCCAAAGATCAACTTAATTTTTCACCACACGGTCATTAAAGAACTCGCCTCTTTAATTTCTGCTTGCATAATTCAATCGGTCGCACCCTGCCATATACACTATGGACAAACACTGAAAAAAGTATACAAATCTTGAACATAAAACTCAAGAACCATTTTACAAGCATAGTTCTTGTAAAGGAATAGTAATTATTGATTTGAAGGTATGTTATCATATTCATATAATTTGTGTCAATTAGTTTTTTTATTTTTTATTTGTTATTATTGAGTGCAAAGACTTCATAAGAAAGCACCATAAAAGTATTCTACCAATCTCACAAACTATATTTTACATGTTCTGAAACCATATAGCAGTTTTAAGTATTTTTAAGAAATTGTTGTCTGAACATATTCACATCCATCATAACTTTACGATCTTTTCTGTCTCAGACAGATCTACGTGCTTTAAAAGACTTAAAATCCTGCTTTTTTAATGTCTTTTATCTAATTTTGGAGATTGACAGCATCCATACCCATTTACTTTCACTGTATGGAAAAGAGCAGCCAGGATGTTCTACTAAATATCTCCTTTTGTGGTTCACAGAAAAAGTAAAATGACATGAATGTTTCACTTTTGGGTGCCTTTAATATTACATTCCTTAGCCTCACAGATTACAAATAGCTCAAGAGGAATTTTCAGTTAGATTGATTCGCAGAAAGAAGCGCTCATCTCATTTTGTGTTGCATTAAGAAGCTGTCGTAAGAGAGAGAGATTACGCTCCTCTAGGAGTTGTGTTCTTGAGAAATGTACATTTACCCAATAATGTACTGGATTACCGAATCAAGGTCGACGCACAGCAACTTTATCCCTTAATCCCATGTTTTGGTTTCAAACTGCATTTGTCGTCCAAACTGAAAATAAAATGACAAATCTGAAAACAGAAAGAGACATAAGAAGTGGTCTTAAGGTTGGAGGATTTTTTTTAAATTCCCCCAATGAGGTTACCGCTTCGTTTGCTGATTATAGGAGACCTCTTTTCACCCCTCATGTTACTCAGAAAACCTTTGTTGAATATTTTTTGTCACATACTTTTCAGTTCTTGCAGCTCAATTGATCAAGCATGTTGCTAGCAGCAGCAAGATCCTAAGTTTGATTCCCACACTGAAAAAAATCGCTCACTTTATTATAATATAACATATATATATATATATATATATTATAATATTGCTAGTAAATCTTTTATACAATTATAAAGAAAGAGCAAGTAATACATTAAGTATTTTTTTCTTGTAAAATGTTGTCCAATAATCTTAAAGCATCAAAAATTTATTTATTTATTTGTTTGTTTATTTATTTATTTTTTCAGTGCAGGTAATGCACATACTGAAATGCATTGCTTTAATGCACTTTAAAATCAGCGTGAAATAAAGTTACATTTTTCAAATGCATGTTATACATTTTATTATGGTAGTGTGTTTCTGTGAAAGATTTTTTAAAAAATTGCAAGATATAGTCAAAATGTGAGTAATAAAGTCAGAATTGCAAGATATAAAGTCAGAACTGCGAGATATAAACTCTCATTTTGATTCGCAATTGCAAGATTCAAACTTAGAGGACTGAGAGGAAAAGTTGGAAGTTTATAATTTGCAACTGCAAGATAAATACTTGCGGATCTGAGAAGTCAGAATTATGAGATTTAAACTTGCAATTGCAAGAAATGTTTACGAATTGTGAGATAAAAAGTTGCAATTACTTTTTTTGATTTCATAGCAGAAAAAAAAAACTGATTTGTGATGTTTAAACTCAGAATGTAAAGATTTTTTGTGAGATTTCTCAGATTTCTGATATTTTTTTTCTTTCAATTGCTTCGAGTTATATTTGCAATTCAGAATTTCTATCTTGCGATTCTAACATTATAGCTTGCAATTCTCGCAAGTCAGAATTGCGAGGAAAAAAAGTCAGAATTTCAAGAAAAATAGATAAAAATGTGCAATTGCCTTATTTTATATACCGTGCCAAAAAAAAAAGTTTCTATATTTCATTGTGAACAATTCATCCATACATATGGGTTTTCTGTTTGTTTTTTTGTTGTTGATATTTTCTAACTGGATTTTCCTGCCCCAGCAAGATCACATTTGTCTGCCTCCACTTTTAAGTGCAACATTCACATCTCAAAATGTATTCAACAATCGATGGATAGAACCAAGTCCCTGCCCAAATTTTTTTCTTTTTTGATAATCTGTACTTCACAACACAGAAGAAAAGATCTGTCGCTACTTCTGCATACCTACGATGTACCTACGATGCCCCTAGTCCGACTCTGTCCGAACGGGACTGTGCGAACTTAAAGGTGCCGTGAAAGACTAAAAGTGGGGCATGCATGAGGCCTCTCCATGACCTACCTTGTTCAAAGGTTCTGGGGGAAGAGAGCTGTGACAGGCCTACACCTCGGTGGAGAACATTACTAATGTGTGAGGGTGCAGGACGAGCCAGGCCCATGATAAATAGCTCCCAAACCCCCCTGGCATACTCATAAGTCAACAGTAAAAGAGAAAAGCCGAAAGCCCTCTGACCAGGAGCTCAAAAACGGAAGGGAAGAAAGAAAAAGACTTGTTTTGGGCCTACCAAAAGGGCCAGATTCAAGGAGTATCGTAGCCTCAAGAACTCCCTCAATCTTGTGGATAAAGCCTCTCTCGCCGGTATGGTATCTTGAAGGACTATATTGGTGTTTTAGTTGGAGGGAAGTTGCAGGACAATGTAAATCCTAAGAAATGAGGAGCTAAAGAGAGAGGCAGATGGTCTCTGCGGTCTGCTGCTCTGTGGTAGAGTGACGCACCTCTGACTTTAAAACTAACGAGAAGAGTCACAGCATGACACAGTTGTGGTCGAAAGCCATTTTGACCTTATAACTTGGAAAGTACTTTCATGGACCAGAGAACAGGTAGCAGCAGCAACAACAACATGTACATGCCAATGACGTTTCTTTGTTTTCTCTTAAATGTTCCTCATTTATTTGTAACAGACTTATCTTCTGTCTTATGCAATATTAAGATTAAGTCACTTTAGGTAATGATTTACTCATTCTTTTTTCTGGTTTTGACAATTTTCCCTGTATGTTCAGCTGCCCTTTTCTTACATAACTCAGATGATTTATTTTTTTATACTTTTTCTTTTCTTTCTTTTTATTATATAGTTTTCTCTTATTACTTGCTTACTCAATTATGCACAGCCTTTCTTGTGTTACTCTTTTTATTTTTCACATGGAATTTTAAGTAAACTTTTCATTTACACACACCTGGCTTTTATAGTTGTTTATTTGTACAGCAGCCAGGGTTACCACACATTATATATTTTATTATTTTATTTTATTTTACAAAAAATATATATATTTAAATGGGCCATTAATCCGCTATTGTTTTTTTTTTAACCCACATATTTATTCAGTGTGTTTATTTAATTATTCAGTCTATGTGTGTGTGACATTTTGTACAGCTGGCACTTTCCTGTATCTTAGTTTTTTTTTTTTTTTGTAAAATCTTCATCCTTTTTTGTTCAGTTTTTGTAAATATACATGCCTTTATCATCTGTTTATTTTTCTCTCAATCCCAAGTAAACGTTTTCTCTGTTCACCTATCCCTTCTTCCAGATTTGATGTTATCGTTTGGCATTGAGGATGTGTAGACTGTAGTGTGTGTTGGGGGAGGACGTTGCGTGTTTTTTTGACACAGGGTAATACATCACACGCTCCAGGGGATCTCCCCAGTATGCTCCTCAATAATGAAGTTCATTCGTTAACTTCCCCTCAAAGGCCACGCTCCCCCGCTGCCCTTTTCAGCAGTCGGTGGCGCTCGTACAGCAGTCATAGAGGCACATGAAGAAATACATAATCATGCTTTTTGCCCGCGACCGTCGCCGTGACCGTCGACACTCCACATGAAGGATAAGAAGGGCCATTACCTATCCCTCATGCCTAGTTATGACCATAATTATCACACCCAAAATCACCTTCCCTACTTCCTGTAGAGACGCTGGCGAGGTTTTTTCCTTTTTGCTGGGAGAGGGAGTTTCATGCGGGGAGGAAGAAAGAGATCATTAGGATGCTGAACGTCTCTTCCTGGGCCTGGTTCAGACCCTGGTACATGGTGCTACGTCCCCTCCTCCTCCTCTTAGCCTCCTGCTCTCAAACTCTCTTTCCAAAGTCTTGGATGAGATCTTCTCATATTTTTTAAGACAGAAGAACTTGTTTTTTTATTCTCCTTCCTTAAGCTCTAATGCGATACACATTTACCGTAGTGAAGCACAAATCCCCCACTCGGTTAAATCTATCGCTTGATACGATCTCAAATAGGATCCCACACCTGAGGCACTTTTTCTTATTTTTGAAGTTTTTTCACCTTGGTCCTCTGAGCTTTTTTTTTTCTTTTTGGTCCTTGTTATTAGCGATTTGCAGCTCACCTTGACAGCCTCTCACAAATTAATCTCATAAACACATTTATTTGTTTGTCTCTTTCAGCCACGTCGGCAACACGAGAAAATGCCCAAAGACAAAGAAATTGGTTTGACATCTCTGCTCTATTAAAACTAACCGAGCAGCGACAACATCGTCGGCAGCAGCAAGCAAACAGCCGCTTGGGGCCATCTGATGTTTTCAATTAGACTGAGCACAAGGGGAGTTTAATGCTTATCAAATTGTTTACTGCCAAATGTCTCCATATTATTAATACCTGGAAGGGTTCAAATTTAATTTGAAGTAAACACGCTCAGTGTACAGGAGGATTGGAGATTTGTTTGAGTAACATGTCAAACAGAGCTGTCTGTCTGTAGTCTCCGCGCTTTGTTCTTGACAAGTCTGTTTGTATTTGCTTTAGACGTTTCGTCTGGTGACTTGGCTTGTTTTATTTTGTTGATTATTAATCTTTGCTTACAGCACAATTACATTTTAAATGATTTTGTAAATGTTTTTTTGGAAAAAGAAATGTTTCTTAGTTGGAAAACCCATAGTATGCACTACAGAGTTTGAACGAAGGCTACAGTTTTTTTATATATATATTTATAAAGTAAGCTTTAGTAATTCACAGAAACTGTGAACATTCCAGTAGGCTATCAAGTGGGTATTTGGCAATATTTTATTTTAAGCCGTCTCCCCAAAGTGGTATCCAAAACGTGAAATGAAACCAATCTCATTGGCCCATTTTTCAATAATTGCTTCCAAAACTGAGGCTGAGTCATTCTTTGGAGCATAGTGTCATTATACCGCACACTAACGAAGAAAGCCATTTTTGGGTTTTGTTCGATGCTGGTGGGAGCACTTTGTCTGGATCTTGGTGAGGGGATTCATTTAGGTCGTATAACCCTCTTTCTTCGTCTTCTGTGCGACTCAAACACAACATTGTGAAATTTGGAGGTCCGCAGAGTCTTTAAAAGAAAGTGGTCTTTAGAAATCGAACACTTCCTGTTGGTGGCTAGCTAAACATCAAACATCTCAATTAGATATCCTCAACCTACATTTCTGGATTATTAAATCAGTGCTAAAAATTATCTTGAAAACAAACTGTTTCTCAATGGAAAAAAGACATGCTAATTCTCTGAATCGTTTCCACTTTTTGTTTGAACTACTTCTCTAATGTCTCTCTCTCTTTCAAAGAAAAGAAGCCCAATAGTCTTGTCTATTTATCCTGGAAATAGATATTCCCCTTGTTGTCGGAGTGATTTATTGAAGTCCTCTTCTCAGATGGAAGCCACAGGAAATTGCCTGGAATGGCTCTAAATTGGTTTATGATTGTTTTATACAGGCTCGTGCACTTACGGTTTGATTTTGTGCCCCCGCACTCTTCGGTGTATGTATTAAACTGATCCATATTGAGGTTGTTGGTGTATATTTAGGGTAGCTTGTTAATTCAGTGATGGTCTAAACTGGCTGCCATGTCACTTCTGGCATTACTGTGAGAAAGTGGCACTTCTGTGATATATCTGTTGTTACTCTCGTCAGGGTGGTCTGTAACAGAAGCTCTTGGCTTAATACAGATAAAGCAGTGGCTATGGCCTCTATCTGGTGATCATGTTGTTGGATGTATGCTCTTGATAGACTGATATTAGTTCCTTCCTGTAAATCTCTTCTCACATATGTGACATATGTCGTGGTGAGACCATTATCCTCTTCACTTTAGCATTTTATTTAAAAACATTGTAGCATTTTATTTAATGAAATGATTCCTCCCATTTATTAAATATGTGAGTAGTCAGTCTGTTCCAGTTCTAATGCCTCTTCTGCATGAGAAGAAAAGCAGTTTCAGAAGTAGCTACATTTTGAAACATTCTAAAAACGAACTTTTTTCTTTTTAATATTGTACTGATGAATTATTCACACATAAACGGGTCGATTTATTTTGTCTGCAATTGCATTCTACGTGTTCCAATAAAGCGAACTCCTTCCTGCCGTGGAGCTGTGGTTTCAGTGTTGAGGAGAGGCAGGAGTTAAAGAGGATAGAGGATCAGCTGCTGTTCTGCCCGTGCGTGGGATGCTACTGACAGACTGCTAATGAGCCCATTATCAGCTGCAGTCCTCCGCCTGGCTCCTCGGGGGCACCAGTGGATGCTCTGCGTCCCCTCTCAATTGAATTCCATCCCACAGGGGTTGTTTACAATAAATACATTTGCTTGAATTAATCAGGAGGTGGAGAGCCAGACCCTTGACTAGGGCTGCTGTTTTTACAGGGAAACGAGATTGACAGAACCCACCTTTAGCCCTCGCTAGGCCACGGTAGGGGTACACCCACGCTTGGCCAATATTTGATATAATAAATTGATTAGAAGATCGTCTTGTTTGGTTAAGGTTCTTTACTAATGTTTTATGAAGAACCAGATTGGATTGTAGCTATGCTTAAGGCAAAGAAAGGTTGAAGTAAACAACGGTTGTACACTTTCCTAAACTCATTCACCTTGTATTATGTTTCATGTGATTTACAAAAATGGGATGTTGCTGGATCAACATCTTTTGCCGTTCTTAGAACAATGTTAACATCAACCAATTTTTGGTTGGTTTGTAAGTGGGTGAATGTGATTTCACCTGTTAGAACAGGTTCCTGGATCAACATCAACAATATTCCAGTCACATTTGTGGGAAACGTAAGCAGTTAATGTCAAGATTAGACTTAAAACCAGGATTAGCGGTTTCTATATCATTCTTAGTCACTTAGCACTTCCCTTTAATTATATGGGTCAGTTATAAGTAGGGTTAAGTGTAGGGGTGGGTATAAGAGTGGGACTTTGTTTTTGGACAGAAAATATGTTGATCCAGGAACATGTCTTGGCAAAATCAAGGTGACCAGTTGTAGGGTTAAAATCTTTGGTCGCCATGATTTTGCCAAGTTGAACGTGTTCCTGGATCAATTGCTTTTGTTGGTCCTGAAACAATTTTGCTCTCAACATTTCCTAATACCAAATCCAAACCATAAATCTGAAGGAAACTGCTGATTTAGAAGAACAATCTTCAAGCCTCTGACCCGTAATCTTAACCTTTTCCTTATCCCTAAAATCTGATCGGTTGATTGGAAGGTTGCAATAAGGATGCTAATCCAGGAACATGTCCTACTTGGCGATTCACATTCACTGGGTTGGGTTAGTGCTTTGATTGAGCAAAGCAATTCAATCAGTTCATTGCCTGAAAATAGGCAATGTCTTCTGAGACTACCATCAAACTCCACATGCTTTGATTCTGAGTATGGGAAAGCTAGGTTTGAAAGGAGGGAAAATGCATTCCAGGGCATGGAGTAGAAAAGACGAGGCCTGTCTGGTGGCAGCTGTTTTCATTAACACCACTTAATTCCTCCGTTGATTGTTGCAGTTCTTCACAGTTTGATTTTTGACACCTCGGAGATGCCTACATCTCCAGTGACTGTTTAGGGACACACTAGGATATTACAGCGTGTGATTTGACATGCCTCGCTAGTCTTAATACCTAGTGTTTTGTAGAGACCAGTGCTTTTTTATATCAATGATACTCATCGGCCTTATAATGAGTGGCATGGTGGTTATATCATGCGGTAATGTATTTGCAAAGTCGAGAAGTTCATTGTCAGAGCTACAGTTTACCACGGCGGTAAACATACACACATGACAAGACAAATGTTCCACTATTCTTTTCATCAGCAACTCTCAAAGCCACAGACATCTTTTTTCCACCATTACTGATAACTCGTTTGTAGTCTAATCTGGGGTTATCGCACTGAGATCTAAAGGTTTAGGAAGACGAAAACGTGCTGTTCGTTTTTGCATGCAAGTGCACATGTAGCCTTTTTTCCGCTCCACGTACACACGTGCGCGACTTAACTGCTCTGCCCAGAGGCTACAGCATGCTGTTCTGAAAGCCTTTCTTTCAGCAGTCTGCTCTAATCACAGCACTGTACCGACCACAAGTATCTCGACAGAGCAAAGCAGTTTAACCTTACCTCAAGCTGCAGTTGGACTGACTCACCAAAGAGCACGAGCACCACGCAGACAAAAACACAGTAGCCTAATAGAAGCAAAACAGCCCACCGCTAACACTAATGCTAACAGCACAGCGTGACACTAGCTAAACTACCTCCACGGCAGCTAATGCAACTTTCAACGTGGCTAATTTTCAGCTATGATACACCTCATTTGATAATCATGGAGGGTAAATTATATTTTGCTTATTAAGCGGAGACCGTTGACGGATTAGTGTTGACATAACATGAGTTAATTTATTTTCGCTGCCTCTAATGGATCACACAAGAGGTCGTGATCAGACGGTAATTTCAGAGATTTATGGCATCAGGTGTGGAGTGTGTATTTGCATTTTTGTTTTTTGTTTTATTCAGGGGATTCACAGCGCAGTTATTCCTGCTAATTTAGTGTTAAATTAGCATAGCAACCGCAGCCATTCAGGTAAACAATGATTTTACCTTTAGCCTACCACACATACAGACATATTTATAACTCTAAATGAAAATAAATCTACTGTGTTCACCATGCAGTATGTTCTATTAAAATACGGCTGTTACTTTACAGCTTATAACAAAACTTTGGGTACAGCAACAGCAAAGCCCTAAAAAATTAATAAGGGAACTCCAAATTTCAAATCTTTGTTTAGTTTAGTTTTGTTTTGAGTTTTGCTTTGCTTTGCTCTGCGTTGTATGTTGTATTATTTTTTATTTTTATTTTATTTTTATTATACTTGGTTTTTCGTGTAAATTATGGTTACTCTTGTAAATGTTTATGACAAATTAAATTTAAATTTAAGGTGAAAAGGTGTATGTTTTAGTAAATTGTTCAGCAGTACTTTTATTAAAGGGCTTGAATATTGCTATTATTTTAAAATATTTATTGGGTAATTGCAAAAAATAATCGCTTTATTATATAAATTATTAACTTGATTTGAATAGAGGGACATTACTGTTTTGTAAAAAAAAAAAAAAAAAAGTAAAAAGATGGATCGATTTGTGTGTGTGTTGTTAATTGATTAATTGCTTAAGTGTGTGATAATTGCTTAAACTATAATTACATAGGGAATAAAACCTAGTTCATACGTATAAATATATAAGTTGACATAAGCATATTTAGTAGATCATTTAGTAGATCATTCAATAAAAGGATTTTTATTAGAGGTCATGCTTCAGATGCTTCAGTAATATTTTTCTCTCTCTGTCTCTTAATGCTCTGAAATATTTCTATCTGAGATTCACGTTAGTCCAGGGTGGAGTTTAGAAGAGCAGGGGCTTATTTATGAGGCTCAAAATGGAGCTGGGTTTGGTTTGTGGCCGGAGCCAGCTCTC
Organism: Carassius carassius; assembly: GCF_963082965.1. Classification (NCBI taxonomy): domain Eukaryota; kingdom Metazoa; phylum Chordata; class Actinopteri; order Cypriniformes; family Cyprinidae; genus Carassius; species Carassius carassius. The sequence continues at coordinate 15,371,400 of NC_081797.1, read as the reverse complement.
TCTAAGACCAGAATCATGAGCAGCCAGCTGCTAAGAAGCCTGAGCAGATTATTAGAGAGAGAGAGAGAGAGAGAGAGAGAGAGAGCTCACGAGAGGGAGGGGGTCTCCGACGGAGCGATGGAGAGAGAAAATGAAAAGGATGGTGAGATAGAGAAACTCATCAGACAGTCACTGTGTGGTGGGAGGATCAGTATGAGTCCCTCTCTCTCCTGCTATCTTCTGGAGCTCCGCTGCCAGGGCAGCCCATGTGAGCGCCTCTCTCAGCAGGCAGGACACCGAGCAGCGAGAGAGGAAAAGATGAAACCAGCCTCCTGGAGGGAGGTCAGAGAAATGGCCAGTGACACGCTCTCGCTCACTCTCTCTCTCTCCGAAAACATCTGGAGTTGCTTGCAGCCTCATCTGCCCAACTAATATTAACACACAGGAAGAGAGAGACTGCCGTCACAGCACCAAAACATGATTCCTTTTTTTAATCTCACCTTTTTCTGCCCCTACTGTTTCGTTCAAAGGCTTTATTGGCATGATAAAACAAGCTCTGCTTTGCCACAGCATTAGTTACATTAAAAATACACGCATACACACCAGAAGTTACAGGGCGTTTGTCTGGACGGAAAATGTCCCGGGACCTGTGAAGAATGGGTGTCCAGTAAATTACACTATGGTACAGTCTACTAATTGGACTAATTGTTTAAGGAATTAGGTGCTTAGAATGGGTCACGGTGAACAATTAGATAACTCGACAACCAATTATTCGAATAGTGAGATCAAGTAAATAATCTAGATTTGCTGAAATTTAAATAGATAGCTAGATAGGCTCTGGATTGAGTGCTTAAATATTGTTTGGGATAGTATTTCTGTGTTTTTTTTAATCTAATAATATTTTTTTAATATATAACCAATATTAAAATAATAATAATAATATATCATTGTAAAACACCTATTATTTGTCCTCTTTTTTTATGTAAGTCCTTACTTTTTGTGTCCCACCAACCATTCTCTCAGTCGTTTTACCATCATGACTACAAGCTGAAGAAAATAAAAAAAAAACCTTGTTTGTTGTTGTGCTTCTTTTATGACTTTCTCATGTTTGCGATGAAGCACAAGAGACAGTGACAGCCGCCCCGTACCCCCCTCACCCATCCCATCAGCCCCGGTCACAGCCACTGCAGTCTGTAGAAAAAGATCCAACCCCATTTTTCCCTCCCCTTTCATTGGCCTCTTCCTCTGCCAATCACATCCCAGGGGCGGGCCCAAGAGTGAGGGAGCGCTGATGTCATAGTCACATGGATTCTGGTGTGGTCATGCGAGGGCAGCTGAGCGGCAGAGCTATGCTGGCCAGCTGCTGCTGAAACAGCAGTGGACTGCTTGAGCTAGCACTCGCGATACCGCTCGCCTATGGACCGCCGAGCTTAATGATGTATTTTGTGATTTCAGCTATGAAAGGTAAGAGGAGAAAAGCATACTGAGGTTTTGTCTGTCCTTTTTGTAAACTTCCTTTTTTGCGAGCGAGTGTAGCTGCAAAGGGCTTTATTCATAGTCAGCCAACTCTCTGTTAGAGTGTCTCGTGCAAAGAGAAAGAGTGAGAGGGACTGCGAGAGAGAAAGAGAGCGAGTTGTGGCTTGTGCAAGTGTGAAATTAAGTTGTGGTATTGTTTTACATTTGTGCTTTGCAAGGAAATTAAGTTTGTGCTTTGATATGAATGAGAAAGTTGTGTTGCTGAAGCAGCTGAACGTCCCAAAAACAGAGAGGCTGTTAGTATTTATGATGTCTGATTTTTCTGTTCCTGAGATGCATTAGAAAAAAAATTATTTTTAACTCAACATTATACTTTTTATTATTGTTTTACGCACTCGAAGTTTCAGTTTTAAACCAAGAACTGGTGGTCTCATCGCCCCAAGTCAGAAACCGAGATTTTTTTTTGTGTTGCTGAAGGGAAAAGGTCAAGGAGACCTTGAGTCGGGACGCAGGACGTGTCGTTTGGGTTGATGTCGGTGTGTGTTGTGTTCCACTGACCTATTTTTTGGGTCACACACAGTTACACACACACACAGACTCATCTGCCACCTCTTGGCTGGATAACCTGCATTCTCACATTCATTTTTTTTTCAGTCAAAGTCTCTTAAAGATACATACACCCTCCGATCCATTAGTGCTCCATGCGTCTGTGCCGCCACACACATCCCCTCTGCTTCACACACACACAGCTGTCATTCTGTATTAGGCGAGAGGTGTTGAGAGTGGAAAAAGCAATGGATGTTGGTGTTGAGCCTCGGTAACACCACTCTTCTCCTTCGCACACTCTCCGTGAACCTCCCACTGAAAGCTTTTCGACAGTTCACCTCCACTGCACTCGCAGTTATTGCATTACCACAACACCACCTTGTGATTATAGTATCTGTGTGTTGGAGATCAGTTAAATAGCAAGCATTAATGAGTTTTTATGCAGCATCAAAATGCATCACTATGCTATATTTATACGTCTATTGTGTATAATGCTAATTTTCAAAACTGGATTTTGAAAGGACGTGCATTGAATTTTATGTTTTATGAACGTTTTTTTTTTCTTGTTCAGATCTTTGAGTGATTGGATTGGTTATACGTTCACAGGCATCTGAATGTGAAAGCGTGTTGTCTGAGTGCTCGTGTGGGTTTAGTTTTTTGCATGCATGCAGCCGTTAGTGTGTGTTTGTGGGTATGATCGTGCGTGTGTGTGTGTGTGTGTGTGTGTATTGTGGAGATCGAGCAGGTGTATGCGATAGCCTCTGACCCCGTGTCTCATGTGTGGGTTGTTCTGAAGAGGCTTACAAACTGAAAATAGAGCTCTTGGATACTGTAGGAATCCATAATCGCAGAACCAAAATACATCTACTGGGTATCTAACTCCTAAATAAAAGATTTTAGAGTGGTTGATATTGTTTGCATGGACTCGGTTGCAATATTTTGATAAAATTGTGTATTATTAGATGTTTTCTATTGAAAAGAACTTGTATTTGTGTGTCATTTTTTACTCTTTAATAAAAGATTTCCTTTTGTTTTAGAGAGGTTGATACTGTTTGCAGTGACTCAGTTACAATGTTAATAGAATTTTGTTATTAGATTGCTTTGGTTGAAAACAACTTGTATTTTTATATCATTCCAAAGTTAAAATGTTTTAATAAAAAAACGGTGTAATGTTTTAGAGAGGGTGATACTTTTTTTGCAGTTTGACTCAGTCACCATTTTTTGATAGAATTGCTTTTCAGGGTTTCCTATTGGAAACAACTTGTATTTTTATCTAATTAAATATTTTAAAACATTGCCAAAACTTAAAAATTATGAATAGACACTCTCATTTATTTTATTTTATTTTAGTAAAAGTCTTCATAAAACCAAATTTCAGTCCAGCCAGTGAAACCACATTTCATTCACATCTGGCAATTACTAAGTGTTTGCTTTGCAAGTCATTTGACAGGCATGTCGTTACAGACGCTAACGCCTTCTTGTTCGGTAATACGATACGGTTATCCGTCTTTTTTCCGATCGTACCCCTCATCTCTCCTTTTTGCCTTCCTCTTTCCCAGCCTCCTAGCCACACACTTGCCTCTCAAGTACCTAATTACCTGTAATGGAAACATCCCTCTCATTACCCTATGCAAATGAGCTAGCCTGCTCCACACAATTAAGATGAAAACTCCAAATATTAATTACATAATTAAAGAAAGTTGTTTGATGTGCCAAAGACAGAAAAAACAGGCCTGTTTCATCTGTGTGGTAATTAACCCTTTAATAAGCTATAAAGTATGTTGAAAAAGAGCTGTTTGAAACCTCACTTTTTTCGTTTTTTTTTCTTTTTTGCGTGTGATTTGCACATGTTCTGAAAAGTGCCAGACTAGAATGAATAAAAACGCATGTAGACGTTACAAACAAAGTTAAAACAAATAACATTTGCATGCAAGTGAACGTTAGGGGTTTGCCCTCTCTCTCTCTCTTTAGTTACTAGGCTAGTAGAGTGTTCTGGACTAGTGCAATTCTCTGGGCACTTCGGTAACACAGCAGAGGTTAACAACATTGGTTGTAATCCAGTTAGCCACAAAGGAAAGAAAGAGGGCAAGCAAAATCAGATTAAGGTGAAGTAAAGATGTAGCCCACTAGCTAGGGTTAAAAATAAAGAGCAAGATTACTGGCCAGCAAGGAGTGTTAAGTGGACTATTTCTGCTGTGGCTTTGGGTTTTGCTATGGAGTGTGGTAAGGAGTCACTTTTATGGAAATGTAAGTTCTACTTGGTATAGTGTTAATGTTTTTGCATTAAATATCAAGCATTTGGCAGCTTCAAAACCTAAAAATGTAAAAAAAAAACTACATTTGAAAAATAATTTATCACACTGTCTTTGAATGTCTTTGACTGTTAAAATGTTAAAATACAGAAAAGTTATCTTTTATATACAAATTATGCTGTCGTCTTGTGTAAGTGGCCAATTATTGGTCAGAATAAGTAAAAAAATAAACCAGACTTTATTGTATTTGGCAAAAACCTATCTGTGTGAATATAAGGACTGAAACATACTCAAGTGTCAATGTCTTGTATTTAGAAAAAGTTTAAAATGTAAAAACCCACATTTTGCTGCCCTTTAAAGTCGCATTAAAATTGAGGAAAAAACAACAACATTTAGATGATATTCAGAATGCTCTCTTTCTGTATAAGTGGTCAATAGTTTGAATAAGTTTAAAAATAAACCAGAATTCTAAAGTATTATTATTTTTTTAAATAGCTATTTGAATCTAAGGCATGGAATGTACTTAAATGTTAATGTCTTGTACTCAGAAAAATTCAATTTAAAATTTGTTGCATTCTCCTGGTAGCCACAGGGGGCGCTCTTGCAGACTATTGCATAATTTCTCTTCTTGTTTGGTCACGTTCTTGCAGGTCATTGTTTGTATGGCATAGTATCTATCACCACCATAAATAATAAAATGTCTCTGAAAAGACCGCATTTTCACAGTTGCGTAATTTTGTGGAGCAGGTTTTGGCAAAATTTTGCACAGCAAGTTTAGCTCTATATGTCATTGCAGTGTAACGTTTGAATGCTGTGTAATCGACTTTAATCTACTCCAGTCTAGACTTGCCAAAAGACATGACTGGATCAAACCAATGGATCAATCCTGGTGTGTGGAAGTGGGTTTTGGATTGATAAGAGCATATACACAAGCACACACACACACACACACACAAACAAACACACAGTCTGTCATCGTTTCACCTTGGAGGTTGAGTGACCATATTCCACCACAACTTGAGAATGAAGCTGAGTGCCACATTTCCACAGGTTATTACAGTAAATGGCATGTGAGAGAGACTGTCAGAGTGTGTATGAGTGTGTGTCAGAACTGTGAAATGCATTACCTGCCAGCTTGGGCACGGTGACTGCTTAATGAGATATTGACTGGCCATTGAGAGCATAGATTTTTGATTTAGCTCCAGTGGTGTGTGTGTGTGTGTGTGTGTGTGTGTGTGTGTTTAAAAAAAAAAAAAAAACAGCATCCAGAAGGTCTGAAGATGGTGAGAGAGAGAAAGTGGAGAGGATGAATGAGTGAAATCGAGACAGAGCAAACGAAAGAGAGTAGAAAATAGAGAGAGACAGAAAGAAAGAGAGAGTTTCTCTGAAGAATAGTAGTCTGGCACTTCTCCTGGTTACCCATGCAATGCACGGACACACCCATCCTCACGCTACATCTGAGCCCTGGCGCCTCGGACAGTTTGGCATGAGTCCCATGTGCCAGTCTCAACTCACCCTCTTGGCAGGCAAAACAATCTCCACTCCAAAGAAAAAAGATCCTTGTTACATCAGATGCTTCTTTCTCCGCTTAATCAAACCTGCGCTAATTTTATCCCCTTAGACTGTAAGTCAACATGAAACAAATATTTATTACAGCTGAATCATCAGTACGTATTTTCTAAGAGAAAAAAAAATATATATATTTCTAAACCATCTTCAAAATGTTACTTTTACCTTATTTGAAACAGTTTTTTAATTTCAGCTGATGTCATCAAGGCCGCTTAAAAGAACATCCCAGGTTCAGTGCAAGTTAAGCAGCATTTATGACACATTGTGTATTACTAGAAATTATTTGAACATATCTGTTGTTTAAAAAAATTGAGATTAAGTAAGTAAATTAATTGAGATAAGTAAGCTATTTTTTACAATGTAAACATGTTACCATGAATATTCTTCGTATTGTGTATATTTAACATTTATGACCCTGGAGCACAAAACCAGTCATAAGTAGCACAGGTATATTTGTAGCAATAGTCAACAATACATTGTATGGGTCAAAATAGATTTTAGATTTAGATTTCTCTTTTATGCCAAAAATCATTAGGATATTAATTAAAGATCATGTTCCATAAAGATATTTTCTAAATTTTCTTACTGTAAATATATCAAAACAATTTTTTTTGCACCATCAGATTCCAGCTTTTCATATAGTTGCATCTCAGCCAAATAGTGCTCTATCCTAACGAACCATGCATTGATGGAAGGCTTATTTATTTCAGATGATGTATAAATCTCAATATAAATTTCAATAAAAATTGACCCTTATGACTGGTTTTGTGGTCCAGGTTCATATTTATCTATTGGCTCCATTCTCTTTCATAGTAGGTTGCCCACTGTAAACCAGATCTTGTGGGAAGAAGTGCAAATATATTTTTGTGGTAATCACGATTATGCAACAAGTTCTGTTTATTTAGCCCAACCTGTCATGAACCCAGAGTTTTCCTTTTACCCAGAGTAAGTTTCAAGTGGCAGGAGCAAGTAATCCAATAAATTCCTGGCAGATAAATCATGTCCCACCCTTTATTTTTGTCTTGCCAAATATCCCAATTCACTCAAAAATGTCATAAGTAATTGGGTTGTGAATGTTGTTTCATATTGACTGAAGACTTGAAGCCAGTTTTACTGAGTTTTACTGATTATTGAACATTTTTCTGTAGATTTTGTGTGGCATCCAGTATTGTTTTTTTTTTATGTTAGAGAGACTGTTCATAGGGATAGTCATCTCATGCCTTCTGAGTAATTTCCTACATTGACTCTACGTTAAGAGCACAGTCGTAAGGAATCCTTTGATGTCTGAGGCTGTCAGAATGTATTTCAGACAGTACTTCACTGATAACACATTCACCACCGGTCCAGCTGCACCTACACACCGATGCTCTGTGCTCTCAAACAGAGTAGGGTGAAAGGTGATTATTCTCACACTCAAATGAAGTTGGAAAAGAGTAAGAGATTGTTTGAGGAAGTGGATAGGCAGACTGCACAACAGCAAGAGAAGGTATCCCGGACAAACAGTGCTGGAAGTTTTTACACACTGCCTCATTTGTCTTCAAAGAGTCCCTGAGAGCAGAGTAGTCTCGGTCCACCAGGTCAGGGTTTACTGAAGCTTCTGAGATTCAGATGAGGCTTTTACTCCAAGTCAAGATTAGTTGGGTGTACCTTGAGTGTAACCTATTAACCCAGCAGATGCATACAGATGAAACTGCACTGGACATATTTGGTTTGTGTATGCTAGTCCCTAGGGCTGGACGATTATGGCCTACAATCAAAACCTCGATTAATTGAACATTTTACCTCGAGTACGATTAATGAACGATTATTTTGTTTCTGTTTTTTTTTTTTTTTTGTCCTCATAGTTCACTGAGAAGGTTTGTACTGTAAACAGGGCCGTAGCTGGGGTTAGCAGGGCCCCGGTGCAGGTTGTACCAGTGGGCCCTGTTTGAAAGTGTTTAATTTGTATGTTCGTTCTGTTTATTTGTTTGTGCTATTTACACAGTGTTTAAGTTTTTTCAAGTTTGTAAGTGTCCAGGTACAGAAACCGAATAATTAAATATAAAATAGCACTGTAAAAATTAAACATACAGTCAAACAAAAATTAATTCAGACACCTTCAACATTTCTCACATTATCAGTTTATTTGCTATAGTTTAGAATATGGTAATAAAATATGACAAGAACTCAAGAGTTAAAATGTCAGAACAAATTCATCTTGATAATATCAGATAACTTTGATAGAAAGATGTGTAATGGATTACAATCAAACAAAACTTCAGACAACAGTCAATACTTTGTTGGCCAATTACCAAGCAATGATTAATTGTGTTTAGTCTGTGGTGTGAAAAGGTTGAATTAGCAATTCCGCAAAGGAGAGCTCAGCTCAGTGTTACTGTCTCTGTCAGACGCGGCTCTCTCTCTCGTGCGCACCGAGCACAGCGCGAGTAACCAGCTGCTCAGTTCAGTTTTTCCGCGTCTTGTGTTTGAGTGCTTTAAAGTTTTTTGAATGGTTAAATTGGCAAGTGGCAAGGCTTAATAACACGTGAAAATGATATGCTTTCATGACGACATGCAGCAGCATTCTGTCAACTGTCCTGAGCGTCTTTTTAGACTGACCTCAGCCAGACGGTTTAGATCGACTATTAAAGGTGGGATATTTTTTTCCTATTGAAAGCGCGATCTTACATCATAGCTCACTATCAGCAGTTATTTTATCTATGTTCGTAACATTTCTTATAGATTATAGCTCGGTGTAAGAGATTAATAAAGATCAGATAAAGATAAATTAGCACAGTACCAGTACGAGTGATTGCGTGTGTGAATTAGTCATACTGTCTCTATATTATTGTGAAACTGTGGGTTGTAAATAGCATAGTTCCTTCAAAAGTAGAAAAATATGCTATAATAAGTTTTGAGATTCTAAGCTACTTTAGTAATAAATCACAGGACAGCACTGACAACTAGTTTCTGTGTTCCTCTGTGTGCGCGATCTTCACAGCTACTGTTTATATGAGTGTTCGTGCCACAATGCAGCTGCGCGAACATGGTAGCTCGATATAATAATACACATCCGATCATCTAATCGCTTGAATACCCAAACCATAAAACAAATACAACTGACAAAGTTTAGTAAAGACTCAAGGCTCACCGCTCGAGCGCCATCACTATGTTTTGAACCGGCGTTCACGTCCTTGTTTTGCTTTTATGCCACTGACTGGAGAGCAGAGTCATGTGGCTACACACGCGGTAGTATGCTTTTAAGGGGGAAGTATTACGATTAAAAAACCGAAATAACCGACATGGGAAAATTAAGTCGGTAAGAGGTTCTGAATTTCGGTTTCGATTACTTTTCGATTAATCATCCAGCCCTACTAGTCCCCACCATGCACTCCTCCAGGTACAGATGCCGATGAGATTATTGTGTGAGACCGCATTGTTCTTTTGCTCTTTACTCTCATTCACAATGGCTGAATGCGGTAAACCACAGTGGTGATTGAAGGTGCTCCTAGTCGCACAGTGCTTTTCTTCTACAACTTAATTCCAAGCACATTGTTTTGCTCCTTCAGGTTTTTTTTTCCAAGGAGTGTCTTTTTCTCCTTATATTTTTTTGCCCCTCCTTCCTCCTTTTGAACACTCCTCTGAGAGCAGTCCACTAACCTTTTGAAGTTGCATCAGAGAGGAAATGGGGGAAAAAGCATTATCGATTTTGCGTTTTGTCAGACACAAAAATAAAAGAATGGAGATGCGTGCAACAGAAACTCAGGATCGGGGTCTGGACTGCTTTCCATTTTCTTTGGCCCAAATGGGGAGAGCAAGAAACCTCGGGTTCTGACTACGCCACCCTGACTCCTGGAGCTCCCAAGAGCTCTACTCCTCAAACCTGTGCTTTTGTGCTATTAATCCTTGGGTAAATCAAATCCTTTTAGACAGACAAACCTGCTCTTTCTACCCTGAAGATGTCAGATCTCTTATCCCAACTCCATCGGACCAGTATCATCTTCCCTGTGAGCTCACAGACTTGACCCGCTTTCTCTGACAAGAGTCGGAAAGGGTTGCAGAGGGTTTACTGGTAATCAAATCTGCACCACAGGCATGTATGAAGGAGTGTTGTTTGTGTTTGGAGAGAGTGAGCGATTGAGAGAAAGAGGGTGACCCAGGGGAGGTAGATGAGATCTGATTGTCTCTCTTTCTCCTCACTCTGCAGTGACCATGCTGTGACATAAGCAGAGACATCTAGGGCTTGTCTCAAGTCATTCCTAACCCACAGAGCCTGATCTAGGAGCGGGCTTGTCTCAATTTTGTTTTATTGCTCCAAAAGTAACTAATTGAGCCTCTGCTGCTGATCCCATATCAGAACTCTGCTGAGCAGACTTGGATAATATTTCAACTCTATGTGCGAGACTCCATCTGTTTTGTACTATCATCATGTTATACTAGTGTCAATGGTCATTATTCTGCAGGTTTTACACTCATCTCAGACAAGAAGGATCCACAGAGGTATCAGAGAGATAATGCAGGTCTATTCTTAGAGCTTTTCTCTATTTTCTTTCGCATTACAATCTCGATCTAAAACTTTAAATGTGTGAATATCTTTCATACGCACATCAAGCATTCTTTCAAGCACTTGAGGACATAAATGTAAGATTTGGAATTCAGGTATCAGTCAGGTAACTTGAAACTTACAAAAAAGGAACGACATATCAAAAAAAGAGGCCTCACTTTTGGTTCACAGCGAGGAGCAGGGTGCTACGGAGTGCATACTTGAGAGGCCAGGGAGTTCATCCTCCCTTCTTCACCATGGAGATCAGCTTTAATGTTCTCAAGAATGGCAGGAGAGAGAGGAGCAAAATGTGGGAGTATCCTTCTGAATTTTTATGAGATTAGGGAAAAGGACCAAAAGAGAGAGAGGGAGAAAGAGCGGGAGGAAGGCAGAACAATAGAAGCAGCTTCAAGTGGGAGGGAGATGAGCAACACTGAGTTGATTTAGAGGGGTTCCTGCCGGGGCCATCGAAGGTCCCGCTGTTTCATTCTTATCCAGTATGTTCCTCCTGATCAAGCACATGTACTCACTCAAATATGAAAACAACTGAAAGATAAATGGCACTCCTGACCACTAGGTGGCAGTGTTACAGATGCAGAATACTAAAGTACTTATTTACAGATTTTTTTGGGAAGTAAATTGGCGATAGACAAGGTGACCAGACCTTGTTCATGATACGTAGGGATTTGACATGACAGTTGCAGTCAATACTTATACATGAGTACGAACACCTAATGGCAACCAGAGACGTGCCGTTTTAACTGCTGTCTGTGTGTGTGAACCTGGTGCAGCTTTCATATAGAAACACGACTTCAGTTATATCACAAGAAACGTTGGCATTTCATCTTCTAAAAGTCTGCATGCAGTCTAAGCGTGAAATTGTATCTCAAGGTAACTTTGATTAGGCCTGCTGTGTTCTAAACAAACCACATGGCATGAATTTAATTCTTCACAACAACAAGGCCAACCATTCTCAGCCCCACCGTCCTCTGAAATGTGTTATATATGCACATATATTAATTAGAAATTAAGTCATGCCTCCGTTTTAATGATGAAGATGAAAGGATTTTTCCCATTATTTGTTTAACGCATACAATAAAATCACCAGAGCTTTCCTGACGTTGTTGAAATGTTTTGAAAAGCACTGAAAGTTTTTGATAGAAACCCAAGCAAATGGCATTATTAGCATGTCCTCAACCAAATTCAATTACATCAATTAAAAGCAATAGCTTTGCTAGTCAGAACAGAGCACTGACATTTGAGATGACAGGAATTGTTTGCCTGTTGGAGTCCCGTGGGGTGATGGTAGGGGTTTCTGTTTGCTCTGTAGCAATGCATGGGTGTACCGCAGTAGGGAAGAGGGACTGTGGAGAGGCCCTTGACCTGCGCCAGAGTGAAACCCAGAGCCCCTACCATTTAAACAGACAGTCTGATTACTGATTAGGAGCTCACTCCCTGTTGTGCGGAGGAGTTTGCATGTCAGCATCCATTCTACCCAACACTGCACTGATTAAGAATGAGTTGCCGAAGACAATGAAGCCTGGACTGACTGTCGCTGTGTCTCTTTTGTTTTCTTACTGTTTGTCCATTTTTTGCTCTCTTAAAGAAACCGTTTACCCATAATTGAAAGTTATGTCATCACTTTCACTCAATTTTTTCTGTCTATCTATCTTTCTTTTTTATGAAGTTTATGTATATTGTATAATACATCGACTTACTTAATATGGTATAATACAAAAATAGTAATATTTTTACATTTATTGTCGCTTTTTATTTTTTTTCTCTGAGATTAGATTAAATGCTGGTGTTCAACCAGAGTCCGCTCTAGAGAGCCAGTAGTGTTTTGTTGTTTTGAAGGCTTTTTTTCCCTCTCTTATCCCATCTCTCTTCTTTTGTTGTTCCCCTGGGCCCCCTTGTTTCTGGATGAGAGCTCTCCCTCTGCTGAGCACAGGTTCTTGTCTGTTCTTCCTCTCTCTCTCTCTCCCTCCTTTTTTCTTTCTTTTCCTCTGTCTGGAAGTATGCTGTTAAGCTGTCCATTCCGAACAAGAGCCGCATCAGCACAAAGACAGTGAGCTCAGAGTCCACATTTCTGTCTGCCTTATTGGCTCAATCCCCAGAAAACTGTGACATCCTCATACACACCAAAATGTGTTTAGACAATAAGGGATAACATTTTAGTAAGTACAGTGACAGATTTTGTACTTGAGTGTATTTGTTTTGTGCTTTAAGGAAAATCCTGCCAGTTTTGCTAGTATATGAAACTTGTTGGAAACAATGTTGGGAACTGGATTTTCTGTCACATATATCAAAACAAGAATCACCCCCAAAATCTTTCTCAATCCCTTTCTTTTTACTGTTTAATAGATCTCAACCACCTTTATTTCCATGCAGTGACTGGTCATTACACAGCAGCGGTCATCTGCACTCCTTATTCTGTTCTTTGTTTTGTTTTCATCAGAAGTTTAGAGGGAATGGAACGGCGATGATAGTGGCATTAATTCGTCTCATATGTCGACTGAAGGACACAACATGCTCATCCACAGAGAGCCTTCTGAATCACTATCACAGTCTCTCAGACCAGCCCTCGTCTTAGAGTGTCACAAGAATACCATCACTCTGTTACCAGTTACACAATGTGGGCGGTTGTGAAATATGGTGTCTTGTCTTAGCAAAGAATGAAAACTCTTTCCAGACAGACTGCCTGTATATTGCGGGCTTTAAAAAAAAGGTCACGCTTTGTCAAGATTCTACATTATATTTAACTTCAATCAGGGTTTGAATTTCGTTGCAGGTATTGTGCATAATCTGACTCATTCCCGCAGATTCCATGCTTATATGTGGCAAACATTTCAGCGCTCGGGACACTTAGCGGAATTTATAATTTGCATATGTTTTAAAGTCTTGCCAATTTAAACATTGGAACAGCTTGTGTGTACCGAATTGGGTTGTCTTTTTTTTTTTTTTTTTTTTGCATCTTATAGTTTGTAAACAATCAAATGCTGTAAAAATACCTGTCTTGGTGACTATAAACATGAGCACAATTGGTTATATCTTACATGAATGTAAACTGTAGAGAAAGAAAATGCATGGGTGTCAATATATTGGATCCATGCATTAGTTCTTAAAGTGACAGCAGCCTAATATCCTTTCTTTTAATCTTTTAATTCAAACAACAAAACAAAAAAAAAATCACAACTTTTTACTGAATAACTTTAATGGTAAGTATTCACCTGTATTTAACTAGACTGTCCAGAGTTAATTGATTACTTTATTAATTTTTTTGTATTCTATTACTGTAAGACCTAAATGAATAATTTAATGAACTGTTTATTTTATTTATATCTTTATTCTGTTGTATTTATTTGTGCTATTGCACATTTCTTCATTTGTTTTTATTACAGACTGTTTACTTAATTAAATTTAACTGAGAGTTTGAAATGAAGCTTTCTTTTGTTTCCTTTGTGTCCCAACTCCCCCCAAATAAAAAAATAAAATCCCATGTTTTGCTTTGCCTAAAAGACAATAAAATTGGCATAATTTACTCCAATCTCCCCTGTATAGCAGGAAAAAAGTCTTTGTGTGTGACAATCAATGTGTAATCTTGATTTTGCACATTAAAAAAAGTTATGAAATGTACAAACAGATAGACCGCTGCGAGGAGGGGAGACAAAACATGCCCTTACGTGAGACTGTGCAACCACACTGTCTGAGATACTCACACACAGACAGCAGAGACACGATGAGATTTTTTGCGAGATGCGTGAGAGTTGTGAGGAAGATGTGTGCATGTTGCTTTTGTGTAGGTGGTTGCTGGTATGTGGTTCGTGTGTATGTGTTTCTGTATGGGGGACCACAGAGAAAGACAGAAAAAGGTAGAGAAATTAAACATTTGCGCACCGCATACGTATGTGTGGGTGGGTTTGTTTGCCTGATCTCATCTCGACAGCAGGTTTTGTGCTTTTAACAGTTCTTGTTTTACAAGTAAAAGGCAAAAGGAAACAGACAACAAAATCTGCATACACACAAATGTCTTTGTTATAAAATACATTTTCTTCCAGCGCCTGGTGTCTAAACTGTCAGTGAGAGGAAAACAGGAGCTCATTGAAGCTCATTACAGTGATGTGTTACAAACATCCCAGAGATTAAACCAGATCAGCGGCTGAGCATCCTTAACATCAGCTGCTGTATGTTATTTGCCGCTACGATCGAATCTCATGGCTACTCTAGCACAAGACTCCAGCCAGCTTTAATTACAAGCTGAAATTGTAAACAAAGCTGTTGATGAGAGGAGTGTGAAAATGCTCTGGGAGACGTTAGCACAATAATGGGTGCCCGGCCCGGTCAAGGAGTCTCGTTTTTTGATCTTTGACATATCTGTAGGCATTGATTAGACCGAGCCTTTGATCTGTTGTGGGATACGTTGTTGTTTGGTTTAGAGGTTTAGGGAGTTTCATAATTTATACAAAAGGGATTTACGTGTGTGTGTGTGTGTGTGTGTGTTTATTTTCGCTCTTTCCCAAGCTTGAGCAACCTTAAGTAAACAGTACGTGCTATTGTGTTCGTTTACGTCGCGCCTCTCATTAGTGATCCCTGCGGTAATTATCTGGATCATAGTGAAAATATTTTGTTCCTTATGTTCTCTCATACACAGACAGACTGCGAGCCGGCGCTACATTATTGATTAATTCCATCTGAAATCAGTCGAGTCCTGCACATCTTCTAAACCTAAAGACAGAGGCACTGTGTAAGAGCAATGAATTCTTAAACACTTCTCAGGACAGTTCTACCCTCGTTTTTTTAAGCGCGAAATATAAAAATGTCATCACGGTGTCCTTGATAGGCAGGATAACAGTGGAACTCACACTGTGAAGCCAATGAAGTATAGTTCTGTTGTGAGCTGAATATTTAGCTGAAACAAACAAAAAAATACAAATAAAATAAAAAACCTTTACCCCACCCCAAAAAGACAAATGATGATTAAAACTTTATGATATTACATGGACGTTGTATGTAAAAATATATAAGTATATATGTATAACCCTTTTGTATGTATATAGAACTCTATGGTTCTCTAATTACTGGAAAATACATTAGAGTCTGTTGCATGTACAGCTTTGGGTTTGCGTCAGGTTTGGATTTGTAATGAATTGAAATTACATGACTATATATAATATTTAGATATATTTTTATTATATTATAATTTGAATTTGTATTTATATAAAAATCCTTTATTTGTTAGTTATTAGTATTTTATTTTAACCAGTTGGGTCACAATATCTCAGTTGTGAGCCAGATTTAGGCTTCATTTAACAGTCTGTACAGAACTCTAAAGCTTTTTTTTTTACTCAGTACTGGTCATGAAGTACCAAAGAACTGCACATTTTGGATTTAATATACCTTGTTTATTTATTAAGCTCATTAGTGGAGACTACAAGACCTGAAATACAGTAAGAACAGTAAGAACCGCCCCATTTCTGGGCATTATTGATTCAATGTTTATTTATGCAAAGATTATTTAAATTTACTTGGTCTCATTAAGATCAAAGAGTTTTTATTTTAGAACTTCACAGGCCATTGATATATTTGGGACTGCTGATATTTAATTACATATGGCTGGTTGCTTTTAATACTGTATTATATTTTCAAGTCAGATAATATTACTGGTATGTTTGTAAGACTGCCTCATTGATTTTGAAATCATAACAGCACAACCCCAAACAAATACATTGAGTAAACCATGCAAAGATGATGGGTTTACTTTTCAACCTATCAAAAAAAAAAAAAAAGGTAAAAAGATTAATTTCAGCCCAGAGCTCCCATTATGCAGGAAACAAATTGAGATTTATGGAATTAGTGCAAATGCGGCATGAATTGAGATCTATTTTTGGTGCACAGAGCATTGCTGTGTGAAATATGATTGGTTGCGGGAACATTCTCAGAGTGTGGTGGAGCAGCCAGTGAGTCTTTGAGATGGGATTAGTTGCAGAATAGTGGCATTGATTGCTCACCGTGTTTGCCCCCAGTGCATGGCGTTTGTTATCTAAATACAGTTCGGATGTGCCATCACTGTTGTGGTGGGTGGCTCGCTCTGCTCAAGGTCGTTTGGGATGGTAGTGCTCCATTAATAATGCCCATAAATCTCCACCCCAATCTGGCACAGCCCTGCCTAATGCAACCACTCCCATTCCTCCCAGAGGATGGCGTGAAGCAAACCAACATTAGTGGAGAATTTCTAAAGCAGTTCATGAAGGAATGTGCTCATTCACATCTCCAGAAGATCCAGTTCTCTTATGTTTGAAGGACAGGTGTGAATGAGTAACCTTGTACATACGTGAGTGTATGTTGTCTACATCCCAAAATGCTACAGTTGTCTACCAGATTATCTGTGAGTGCATTGAAAATGTGAGCATTGGACCTGGTGGGTAATTCCCTGTTTGCTGCACAGCCCAGCTGCTCTACTATGGGGATGCAATTATCACAGTCCCAGACACTTGCTGCAACCACATGACAAGGTGCTACTAGAGGAACCATCAAAGCCTGATTTTAAATGATGCATTTAATTATGTAAAACGGGAATTTACATGTGTGTGGAGTTTTGGAGAGCTTGTGTATGCGTTTGTACCTGCGTTTGTTAACTTGTTGAGGGGTAAGGTGAAACAATCGTAGCTGTGTCTGGGATTCAGTGCACAGCAGGCTAGCAAACAGTTTGTGTGGTAAAGGTGTGCGTATGTGTATGTGTGCTCATGCAGTGATGGTGACAGGAAAGAGAGAGATGCACACAAATTCTCCAAACAACAGATCAGTACTGTTCTGCCTCTAATAGCAGGAGGTCTACCCCTATAAACCCACAAATAATGCATCTTACACTGTCTCTTTCTCTGTCTCACTCTATTTTTCTCCCCCTTGCCTTACTAGAGCTTAAATTCAGTGTTAAAGCTATACCTAATTACTTTAGTTACTTCAGTTTACATTACACTCAGTGCTAACCTCTACACAGTTATTTATTCTGTAATTGATCCGCATTGAAATTGACATTTCGTCCTACGAAGCCAATTGACTCAGACTACAGATGGGCAATGTTCCTGCTTAGCCTCCACACCACACACATTCTCAGATTAACATGATAAAGAGGGCACTGACTGGCAGGTACCTGGGGTCCAGAGGTGGAAGGTTATCGTGCAAATCAGAATCCTGTTACACTTCATTTCCTCCACCGACCGGGATGAACAGAATTAAGAATTTTAATGCCAGTGCATGGCTGCCCTAGCTCGGAGGAGCATGTGAATCCAAATAGCATGGTTAAATTTTCATAAGAATTGCGGAGAGCTGCACAAACTCAGCACTTGCTTTCAATTTGCCTACACTGTAGGGCCACGGAAAGGGAAAGGGAGATGATGCAGACCTTATAGTGGGGTTAAACAAGCCAAGCTTAAGGAAGAACATTTAGTTTGACAGGTCCAAAGCAGGTGGTAATGAAATTCACTGACCCCACATGACGATTTGCACTAATTGGATTCACAACCATGATTTAATCTTTAACAGGGACTGCCTGTAGGAATGGCACTATATTAGACCGTGTTTTTGCGATCGGTAGGTGTAGAATAAGAGTGAATTCAGGTTCAAATCTCAGTTCCAGTCCAGCAAAAGTGAATCTGCTTAATTCCGATACTGAAAACATTCTTGATCCTAGAGGAGGTTCAGGAGAAAGAGATCTTAAACCGAAAGGCAAGGATTCCTTTCAGTAATCAACACTGGCTGCTGCCTCAGGCTCTGCTCTCTGTTGGGGCCTGTGTGTGATGGCTCGGTTTGGACAGGTCCTGTAGAGAGAGAGAGAGAAAGGGATGGGGCAGCAGAGAGCTCCAATGTTAGAACACAGTACGCTGGATAGAGCATTATGTAATCATGCCTTATCAAGAACCACCGCCTGAATGGGCAGACACACATAGGATTCTCTCTGTAGCTCTATCTTCCTTTTTTCTGCACAGTCACACACACGCATAGAGATACACACTCACCTCCCTCTGCCCACCAAGAGAACGCAAGCCTTCATTAGCTGGGCTAAATATCCCTGCTTTCTGCAATCTCCATCATTTTTGGCCTTCGGGCACTGGGATAATTACCTGCTCTCATTTCCCCTCCCAGGAAGAGTCCTGCGTTGCATTACTTTGCATTAAATATTTATCGACATACTGCACATTTTCCCATCTCGTCAGCCCCCTCGCAGACTTGACGGAAAGCTGCCTTGCCATGATGTTTTCAACACAAGTCACATCACCTTTATCCAGCTGTCACCAAGAACGAACATGTTAAACAAAGCACGCAATTGGTGAATTGGGGATTCTCTGTTTTTGGAGGGAAGATTTGGTGGGAATTCTGGGGTAACAATGTACAGAACATTTATGTGTAAGAGTGATAGTAGACAGATAAAGTGTCATTCCTCTCAGGCCTGGCTGGCATGCTGTCCTTTGTGTGTTTAAGTTTGTCTGCATGCAATGCATGCCAGTATGGGAACACACTAGAAAAATACATTAAAATGATCACAATTACTGATCACCAATGGCAGTCTCTAATCACCAGCCAGCTGCTGATAGTGGACACTAAAACCCAGCTGTGTGGTGAAGGAAAATACAGATCTTTCTTAAAGCTGGTAAGCAGATCCCATCAGAGGGGTAAAATTCAAATTTCAGTGAACTCAATATCTTGCTGGGGTTTATTTGTTTTAGTACTAACTAAACACAACTCAACTATCTCTTTAGAGTGTTGGGTGTCCTTGAAAATCACAACCAGGACTACTCTAGTCACATCTAGATGGTTCTGCAAATGTTCTGCAAAACCCTTACCAAATTCAAATTAGCTTCAACCAAAAATAAAGGTAGGGTACTGCATGGCAGGTAAGGAGTGTGTAAATGTTGAAGGTAGACCTCCAGGACTAGGATTGATTACACTTGGTCTGCAACCATACCATTATATTACTCTTACAGAAAAGCTATTGGATTGGAAGAAACAAGCCCCCTTCATAACACTACTTTAAAAGAGAAAGCCTTAGACTGGTCTCTTTAGAGGAATTGTTTACAGCCAGAAGAGGATTCACTTCAGTGGCCTTCTTTAATTACAACTGAAATGACTGGTTGGTTGATCAGAGGCATCAGTTTAAGTCCGGATTTGAAGACTTTGTTTCTCAAGCCCCATCAGTGGCTCTTGTAGCAGATCCATGGGGGACATGGACAATGATGGAAGCACCTTTAACACAGGATGGAACCAAGTTCCCTTGATGGACCATCCTCTGATTTCAGGGTTTAAAGAAAGGGATTTCACATAACTGAAGAATGTCAGGGGAATGATGTTGAACAAATGTCTTAGTTTCTTTTTTGAGAAACACCTAGCATCAAGAGCACAGAAAGGGAGTCTTCAAAGATTAAGTCACATAATTTTGACTGTTTTTCATCCCTTTGTTGAACTGAAAGTTTTATGAGCTATGTCTCTAGTGTCATATGTACTTTGTAAAGTTCATGCCCAGTTAGTGTCTCATTTACTGCACTTTTAAAAAATCCATTAGCTATATTATATATATATTGTGTTTTATTTGTACAATATGAAATTGTACATCTGTCTATATACCAGTGGTATTCTATCCATATAAGATAAGAATGCTCCACATACCCAGGCCATTTGAGAGAAAAAGTTCACAGGATAATTCATATAAACATGATTATAAGTTGATCCCTTGTCATTTGAAATGTACCTTAAAGCTTAAAGAGTTAGGAATAAGTACGTACAATGATTTATTTGCAAAAACGGCAGTAATTTTCTTTAAATCTACCAGTTGCGGTTGCTTCTGAGTGAGCGGATTCTCCACAGCTTTCTCACCTCCACTCTATTGCTATGACTTGTTAGGACTGTAGTATGTTCTCAGTGATTTGCTGGCCTACGGCTGATTTAATGTGTGAGGTAAGCTGTCCACAAAGTGCTCACCCAAGTGAAAAAATGCACTGTTAATGTCAGATCTCGATTGCCGAAATTTAAATTGTGATTGATGCAGAACAAACTCAACTAAAAATAACAAAACAAAAAAAACACTGTAACTATATATTTTTGTTTTCTCAAGCAAAGCAAGTCCACTGAAAACATATCTTACATTTTTGGTCAAAGACATCATATATTAAAGAGATACGTTGTTGTCAACGTTATTGCCTAAGCGGTAAATTAGTTTATATAAAACAAATTTTTGTTCATTTGTTTTGCAAATGCTTGTGTTGCTTACAGTCACAGTCTTTCTCTGATTTTATTATTGTTTGAAGGTTGTAACGTTACTTCGCAATATTTTAAATATTTTTGGGTATTTTGGATGGTCTGTTATTGTAGTAGTGCCCTCTGGGTGGGAGTTTTAACTCCTATTCACTGGGAATAAAAAAAACAATTTAGCAGATGCAGAGAACTATAGAACGGGGACCTCCCCCCCATCTCCCCACCCCCTGATTATGTATCATAACGTAACTATGTGTAAATCTTATTTGGTGGTTTTTACTGGGAAAACCAGCTATGTTTTTCTTGGATGGATAAACTTGAAACTATAAAAGAAGGATCAGAGATGAATTTCATTTACAAATAAGGTACTGTAGGAAATGTGCATACTTTTAAATCGACATCTGCCTGTTTCTAGCTATTTGTTATTAGTGATCCCTTCTGAGTGTCCTAAAAGCCAGTGGGGTGGTGGTCTTATCACTCAGCATGCCTGGTAAAAAAAAAAAAAGTCACCGCTCGCCACTGCTGTATACCTGTTTGTCTAATCCTCTCTCAATTGGAAACTAATAGGCATTTTGGGAATTTAAAAGGCATTCTGAATTCAGTTCCCAATAGGACATGACCTTGCTAATTCAAGTTAACCCAGAATTCCCTGTAAGTAGTGGGAGTAGATCTTATTTTAACTGGAATAACAAACAAAAGATTGTAAAGGAAACAGGTCAATTTAGCTCAAAGGGAATCATTTAAGATTTTAAAGGGAATTTGAACAGAATCACTGTTTCACGGCTGATCACTGAGACGCCCTGCGATTCACTGAACGAGCTGTTTAACATCAAATCTGCACTGGATATTAATATCCAAAGTATAGTGAAAACACTATCAATTAGCACAGTAACAAGATCGGCAGTTTAAGACATTAACTTGTAAGCACAAAACACAAGATACTTCTCTTTTCAATATGAAAAGGCTTTATTAGATAAATCTAAGACATATAAACTAATCTAACACATAAACGCACGCACTCACACATTCACACAAGTTGCAGGAAGATCGAAAGTTAGGGAAAGATGAATTTAAGAGAATGGAAATATGGAATCCCAAGTTTACAGCAATATGTTAAATTGCATAGACATGAACAACCATCAATCACTTAAATAACCCTCGCACTGAGTTCCTCAATGCGGTTAAAATTATATTAGATACACCAGCACAAATGTCTGAAGGTACATTGCCTGTGTAAAGTTGTCGCTGATTGGCTGGAAGTTCAGTAGTCCTTGAAGTGACGTCTTGAGAAGGCCAGTGGTGTGTTGGGCGTTGGCTGAAGATGCAGAGAGTTGTGTGTAGCTGGCTGAAGTTGAACTCGACGTTACAAAACTTAACTCAGAACACGAAACTCTCAAACAGAAAAGAAAAGAAGTAAAGTTTGACGAGACTATAGGTGGTGTTTCTCCTCATCGTGGCTAAGTAGCAGCAGGCGTGCAGGCTGAAGCACGCTGGAACCGTGCTCAAAGAACAGTGATGACAAACAGCATGGCTAAAAGCTAAAGCTAAGAAGCAAAGCTAAAAGCTGGCATGACTGATAGCCAAAGCAAGGCTAGAACTAAAAGCAGGCATGGCTAGTAGCAGACGCAAAGCTGAAGACTAAAAGCTGGCATGACTAGTAGCAGAAGCATAGCTAGATACTAAAAGCTTACAACTAAAAGCTTGATTTTATGGTGTTCTGGGTATTTAAACTGGCCTGTTGGCCACACCTCAAAAGTTGTCTTGACCAATCAGATATAGTCTTGGCTCGGGGGTATCATAAATCATGTGTTTATCTTACCAAGCATGTGGTCCGAATTTTCCCGCTCTTGCAGGGTATAATTTTGGACATGATTCCTATAACACGAATATGATACATTTGATAAATATTTGATTGTCAGGCCTAATTAAAGCAAGCCGTTTCAATTACGTAGATACTAGACATGACGATGTATCCTTAAGCTATCCCATAGTTATTAAAAAAATATACACAATAAGTGATTATAAGATGATAGTCAAATGTGTGGGTTACATATAAATGAATATGGAGTTAAGCGATGGACTGATTCATTTATAAGTCTTTTTGAGTTCATTCTGGTCCATATATATGTACAAAAGACAGTTTATTTGCCATTCTCTTCACAAAGACTTCTGTGGAGAGACCGGAGGTTCAAAGCCCCTTCCCCCTTAGGAATTTCAGTCTGGTTCTGTTAGGTGGGGGAAGTCCATGGAAGTGTTTACCTCTCATGGGTTTACATGTGATGTCCAGCGTTGCATTTCAATTACGAACAACAAATTTGACAAATCTCTTCTCCGAATTGAAATTGTCAATAATTGTACTAGTGGTGTTAATGTTGAAAGATGTTCTGTGAAAGCTTTGGTTGGTTGGTTATCTTGCTTGGGACTTGTGGCACAGAATGTTTTATGACTTCCTTAGGAATTCGGCTCATGTTTCAAACACAGCCCTGATCCACTCTTTAATTTGTCTGGTTCGAGTCATTTCGGCTACAAGATTGTCTATACAATATTCATCATATTTTGATATTTTCACAAAGCTAGGCATGTATGTCACTTACAGGTATAACTAACTATAAGCTTTCCACCTAGTCAACATTAGAATGCAAGAAAATTTAACCAGGTAATTTACCAGGTACTGTATACTGTATGTTTAGTCCATTGTCTTGAACTTGACAAAGGTGTGACCAACTTTCCCATATCCTTCCAACAAGTCGGTATTGCTGTTTATTAAAATAATCCGCTCTTCACACTTGATTCGGCTTTCAATACACCAGCATGCCTCAAATTGAAAATAAATTTATAGATAAATGCTTTCGCTGCGCTGACAAATTATACAGCTGTAGCTCAAAGAGACACGTTGTTTATTTTGGGAACGGAGCACAACCGAAGAAACAAAAGAAGAAGAGGCTATGAGAATGTTGATTAATAAGATGAATAACTGCTACAGCAGCGCTCTGAAATGAAAATGATCAGCTCTTCAAATACCCTTCCTCATTATTGTAATTATAGGTTGTATATTACACCTCGGATTAAGTATTCATTACAGATTAAGGGGCGGATTTGAGCTTGTTGTAGAACGCACACTACTCTGTTTTGACAACATACTTGAAAAGGCTAAACCTCAGCCAAGATGCACGGGAGAAGAAAAAAAAGTTATTTTAACCTCTCAAGCGGGTGACTGTGTGTTTTCAGAGGGTGGCTTGTAATCTATCCCTGACTCTTTCCTTCTTATACCCAAACCAACTCAGTTCTTTTTATCTCTCGCTCAACACCCCCACACAAATGCTCAGCCACACATGTGGATGCATAAATACAAACGCACACCTACACATGTACAGAAACGTATGCCTAGCCATCCTTACATTATTTCATCTCTCTCTGTCCTTTGCTGTACTCTACCTCAGTGGATCCCACACTGACGAGGCGTAGAGTCTGTCATGGAGACAGCATAAGCCTTTCATATGCATAGCAGAGATAAGAGGCAGCCATTTTTATCATCTCCTCTCGCTTTCTCACCCAATCTTTACAAGAAAGTGTCTACAAATCCCAGGTCCTGGTTAATGACATGGCCCTGGTTGTGCCATGACACAACCTGACAATTACGCCAATTATAGAAATGCTGCACTGTTGACAAACATGCCGGGAGAATTGCGACAGGAGGATCCCCCCACTACAGCCCTCTTTGTAATTTATGTAACTAGCATTGAGCAACGTCACAAAGGATCATTCTGCATAAAAACTCCTAAAGCAATACGTAATCATCTACGACATGGGTTGCCAGTCATTTATTTATTTATTCCTGCAAAAAAGCTGAATACAATTTGTGTGCTGGAATTTTGAAGGAAAAAGCAATGTAGACTGTGTAATAGGCCAAGAGTTGCATTCTGGAAAGTGTAGTGCCAAACAGTACATGTGGAATGTTGTGAGGAACTAAATCTATACTAAAGGTCCATTGCTTATATTTCTATAAAAGCAACATTAGCCCGAAGCAGCTGTTAACATCATTCCATGTATGATTTGTACTATACAATATAGAATACAGTATACAATACTATTTGACAACATATGCTCACTATTATCATTATACAGGGTTTAAAAAGTCATTTTTATGTAAAACTTCATGTCATGGAATATCTGTTTTCTTATTGGCTAGCGCTTCTGAAAAACAAATTAGCTATTAGATATTTAAGATTTCCGTATTGATAAACTGAGCAAAGCGGCAGCTTTGGAGTCAATAAAATGTTCCAGCTCTCTGGAAAAAGTGAACTTAAAAGTTTTCCTTGGTGTGTTTTCAGGAAATGTCATCTGATTTCGATTAGTGGCACTGAAATAAAGACGTGTAATCAAGAGCATGTACTTTTGCATATTCCACCGCTGTGAGGTCATGCCATCTGTACCACGACATGATGTCATGTTGTTACACTGCTGCTTTTTTTTACTTTGTACGGGTTCGGTAATAGGGGAATATGAGGTTAGAACATGAAATAATCTTGTAATTTGCCGTTGTGGTTTCCCATTTCTAGGGTAAATAGTAATGCTAAATGTTGTCTCGTTTGTATCACAACCTGCATCCATTATAGAGACTTTCACTAGCGCTGGTAAGCAGTTAACTAGAGTAAGGTGAGGTCAAACCTAAATAACCTGAGCTCTGTAGTCAGGTCAGCACCTGAGCAGGACACTTGACTGCATTTACCTGTAAACCTAGTTTAGATTTAATCCATGTCCTGGTATTTCAAGATGCTTAGTTTCTTTCCTCTGTCTCGCATCCAGTCGCTACTGTTTTTCTCACTTATGTTTTTTTCTATCTTTATCTGCT
The DNA here is from genome assembly GCF_963082965.1 of Carassius carassius. NCBI lineage: Eukaryota > Metazoa > Chordata > Actinopteri > Cypriniformes > Cyprinidae > Carassius > Carassius carassius. The sequence continues at coordinate 15,345,959 of NC_081797.1, read as the reverse complement.
TCTTTTACACACTATTTTGTTCTGTCTAGATGATTTTGAATGGCAAAAGTGGGCATGAGAAATCTTTAGGAATGTTGAATTCTGTAGTCAGCAAAAGTAACAACTTCCCCAATGTAGATATTTGAAGATATTCTTTCATTTCACCCATAAATTGTTGGGTTTAAGATGATTAAAGACTAGATTAGACTAGCATGAATTCATATGTTGGCACAGGTCAGTTAATGTTGCTTAGTGCTAGCGTGTTACAGCCAGCTGGTGGGCTATCCTGTTGACCATCTAAACTTGTTTCATGCGACTTATCACTATTATGGTGATAGTGTTTGATCAAGAACTCTGGTGGGGAGACCACACTAGTCTTCTGAATGTGGTTAATATTAGCTTCACCATTTTGTCGAACCCTTCTCAGTGCTGATGCTGCATAGCCAGCATGATTTACACTGCTATCAAGTGAAGTGAGGATGCCACAGGATCCATTATTGGAGCTCTCATTACAGCAATCATTCAGATTCATCTTCATCACCAGTGCTCAAGAATACCAGCCAGTCCATTTGCCTGAGCTGTTATGAAAGTTTGGGTGAGAAAGACAAAGTAAGAGATGCTGTCTTTGGGAATTCTAACCCCTTTTAGGCCCCCAGGGGGGAAGGAAATGTGCACTGTGGCTTGTTTTTCCATTTACAGTGTTTCTGTTTTAGTAATAGTTTTGGACTTGACAAAAATGCTTTTTATATTTAGTCAATATTTTGTCATGTTATTTTGATTAGTCAGTTTTACTTATTCGCTCTTCAGTTGCAGAAAGCTTGGGTTGTGTTTGGTGCGGTTTCTGTTGCAGTCCATTATGCCACTGCGTTTTGTTGCAGTTAAAATGTGAGAAATGTACTGTCATGTGCATTCCTTCCTGAAGAAGTTGGTTATATCCAGGCCTTTTTTTTATTATTATTATAACATAAAGAATTAAAAAAATTTGTTAAACTGTAACAGATTTTACCCAAACATATATTTATATACATGACTAAACTACAATATTCTTAGAAACTTTTTAGCAAATTAATGTCTAGAAAATTGGTTCACTTTCCCAGTGTTCAACCAAATCGCCAACATACAATACTATGACTGAATTGACTTGAATTCTTTCTACATTTTTTTTCTTCTAAAAAACATTGTCAGTGAATTAATATATTGTGGTATTATTTTTCTTATTTTTTTGTCAGAACTGTTTTCATTTCATCCTTGTTAGCATTGACAATCAAAAAACCCTTCATCAGCTAACTTTTTTTAGTCAGGACGAGAATAACATTGAGTGTTTCCAAGACTTTTGTAATGTTGCATGCATTACGTTAAAACATCATGAGACAGATTTTCAGACAATGAATGGGAAGCTTTCATGGCTTATTTAAAAAGCTAGCGATTCAACCCAATTCAGAACAGACATAGTTCTATCTAATTAATAAGCATGAGAGAAACCAGCTCTTTCAAGTGATTTCAGAAGAAGCTTTTTTTGAGGCAAATTCACAGCATTGTAATTATTGGGGAGGGAATGTCAAAACAGTTCAGATAGCTGTTGGGAAAAGATGCGTTTCCAACCCCAGTCAACTGTCTGCCCTCTCTCTTTCTCTCTCTTTTTCAACATCTGCCTTTGGTTTTGATAAGGAAAAAAGACATGTCAATCATCCCCACTAATGGATTGTGGATTTTCTAATTCACTCAAACAGAACGGTAAATTGAAAAAGAGTGCAACCTTTTTAACACACACACCGGCACTGACAGTCAAGCTCCATTATCTGACAGCTGGAGAAGTTAAAAATAACCGGGCACGCAGCAAATTAGACGTATCATTTGGCTTCTAAACAGAGAGATGAATGTATGTGTGAATGTGCTTGCCATACCGTGACATGAGGCCAATACATCAACCTCCTGTTTGTCTGTCTCTTTCATAAACTCCGACTGGAATAAACAGACAATGCAATTTGTTACAGCGCGAGGATATTTTCTCAGTCTCCGCCGAGATCACCAAACGATCCACGGCACGTTCCACCCCCGACGATCCGTCCGCCCATGCGATCATTAATCATCGCTCGGGTACGTGCAAGGTTATTGCTATCGCTCAAAGCCATGTTTGGAGTTTTTCATATGTTATATTTCTATCGAACAATAAATCTGACATGTGCGGCGAGGACTCAAGAAGACGCGCTCGCCCTTGCTGTAATCTCACTATATATGAAGACATAGGCCTGACAGGGCTATGAATCTCTATTGGTGCTGTCACAGATAGCGATTTTCCATGACATTGAATTGCAGCCGTACCTGACTAGCGCTAGCGAGTATTCAGTTACTAGCACAGTAATTTAAGTCTGTGTGAGGCGTCTCTTTTTTCAGTTTGGTAGGGAAGGAGATCGTCTCCTCTGAGTTGTTTTTTATCAGAGTATCTGTTTACCCTTAAATACCCTTCACCGTCATTGTTTAACTCTAATCATTAGCCAATGGGACAACAAAAAAATAGCCCCCGAGAACAGGGTGTCAAACTTTAAACAAGAACCTTGTTTTCTGTTTTAAGTAATTGAATGTTTCTTTAACGCACTGGGAATGTAAAACCAAAGTGGGACATCGAAGCAACATAGCATATCAGGTTTTATTATTCAAAACAAACCCCTTAAATCAAAGTATTACCTCCTTTCAGTTCCTGCTACAAAAATGAATTATATTTCAAATTTTGCCAGACTGAACTAACAATTTTCACCTGGTGGGCAAGAAAACAGCTGATAAGATCTCAGAACACTCTAGCATTTTGATGTTGAGTAAGCAGACATGCGCTGCTCACATTTTCTTTAAAAAAAAAAAAGCCTAAAATTGTGTCAGATCATCAAGTTCTCCAGAGATTCACACATGACTTGTTGGTTAGACCATAGTCGTGGGTGGGTTTGAGAAAGTGTTCAAAAAATCTGGTCAGCTCATATTCAGGGAATGTGTTAAACGTGGTTGTGTGTGGTGGTGAAATCGACAGTATGCCCATACTCTGTATCACAGTGTGTGTCTTCTGCATATGTTATTTCCTCATTACAGTCAATTAATGCTCCTGGCTCACACTCCACTACTGCCCTTTTTTCTTAGTGTGTGGAAACCTTCTTTTCCCCTCCTTTATTCTGTACAATCATCACTATGAAAGCCTGTTTCTATTTTAAAGTATAATAATAACAATACTTTTATTCATAATTGCAACTTTATACTTCACAGGTGTGACTTTAAATCTCGTAATGCTATTTTTTAATATAACAATTGCCCGTGTATTACTTACAAAATTGCTAAATTATAATTGCTTCTTTATTTTTATGTAATTTTAACTATATTTCATGTACTTGTGACTATTTCTTGTTACTGTTTGTCATAATTTCAACTATATCTCACAAAGTGACTTTATATCTCATATGTGATTTTCTTACAATGCAGTGTTGTTTCTTGTAATTATGAGTGTTATGCGATAAGTACTTCATAAGTGCAATTTAATATCTCACAATTGAGATTTGTATCTTACGATGTTAATTTATTTTTAACAGTTGCAACTTAAATCTCATAATTGCAAACACCTCACTACCTTTGTCATAATTGCAGCTTTTTTGTAAATATAAATTTATAGATTGTAATTGTGATTCTTGCAATTCTCATAAATATTTTAAGGTAATTGCAACAATATGACTCATATGTATCTCATAATTGTGACACAGTTCTTACAACTACTTCTTGTTAATATGGCTTTCTCATAATTGCAGCTTTCTCACAATTGTGATTTTGTATTGCACAATATTCATTTCTTTTTAACAATCGCAACAATTTTACATAGTGACTCAAATTGATTTTTTTTTTTTTTTTGTCATCTCAACTTTATTCAACATTGGGTTCTCCTTAAACCTTGACAGTCATGAGGCTACAATTGCCGGAACTCTCTCAACATCAAGAGCCCATTATCAAAAGCGCTGGACAAGCTGAGACATTAGACGCCCAGGCCAAAGAACATCGATTGTTTAATTAACTTTCAATTAATGGTTGAGGGAAAGGACGGAAGAGAGCAGTCACGCTCACGCTGGTTGAGCACGTTTGATTTCACCCCCTTTAGCGATCGCTATGCTCCTTTCAAGCATGTACGTTAAGCATCCAAAGAAATCTAATCTACAATGTGAATAATAAAAAAAGATTGGAAAGCCATTTCTGCCTTACGTGCGCAGCTCGTCTCTTGGCACGGCATTAGAGTTTTTGGGGATGCAGTGTTAACTCTATATTTGGATTGCACTGGAGTGGATTAGGAAGTCTTTACTGCAAACCCACGGGATTCTGGCTGAAAGGGGAAATTGAAGAAGTGCTGTTTGTATCTGCGCCATACAAATAATTGCGAGTTCTCAAATTTCGAGGACCTGACTACATCGAAAAGTGAGCTTTGATGTACAAATCCGCAATTCAGCCGGGATTAGAAGCTCCAAAGGTTAGAAGTTACTAATTACGGGAAATGGGTTCTACATAACAAGCACAAAGAGACATTGGTAATAAATACGAGACTTCGTGAAGCTAATGATCACATTGGATTCCAGAACTGCGGCCCATGTAGAAACATTTGCGGCTGGACACATAATGCATTCAGCATCATTACAGAGATTCCACAATAATATTTTACAGTAGAATTAGATAAAGGGATGCGTGAGGTACATGATATAAAGCCTACTTGCTAATTAGCACTGTTCTAATGGCCCTTGGTCTTTTTTCTGTATAATTGTATTCAAATTATTCCTTTCTTCTCCCATTTTTCCCAATAACGAAGAGAAATTATGAAGAAAATGGCAAACACGCAGCACAAATAGGACAATAGTGTCTGATTAATGTGCACTTTTGATCTTATTACGTGTAGGCGACTGCCTTGAGTTTCTTATTGGCTCCCTTTGTTCTTCCAGCCGATCTGCAGCCAATCGTGCCATCTCCAAATTAAACATGTCCGGATCCAGGCGAATAGTTGCACTGCCCCAGGACATGGCGTTTCATCTCTTAATGAATGTGCCTGGAGGGGTCCCGCCTGGAGGATTCCCTCAGAGGGGGCCCATGTCACCACTCATTAGCTGGGGGGGGGGGGGGGGGTGCATTCTGTACTCATTCTGAAGAACAGCCCCTTGGAGCAGGGATAGGGATGTCCCTCTGATTTCTCCGGCTTGAGCTGAGCTGTCTAGTAGAGTCTTTCTATAATAGTTCGATTTTAATTTGTTGTGATGATTTTATCCTGTACATCAGGGGGATCCAATCTTGCTCCTGGAAAGCCAATTTCCTGTAAAGTTTAGCTCTAAACAGTTCCAAATCTATTATTGATGGAAACGGCAAATTAGAAAAAACGGTTAATGCGAATAATGGCAGACAGAAATAAAATTGGCAAATAAATTTGTCTATGCGCATCAAAGTCTTGTGACTATGAGACTGCAAAACCTGACTAACCAGCGGAACCATCTCGTTCCACAGCATCTGAAATGTTATGGTCATTCTGAAATGCCTAAAATGAAGTCTGCTGTCAAAGTATTTCTGTATTATTGCCTCCCAGAACTATTACACGACTGTGTTCCCGAACTCCTTTCATTGTGTTTCGTCTTCTCGCTCTGATGCACAACTCATTTATTGTAGCCTATATGAAAATGATTATGTTTGAGGGCTTTTCCCACTTTTCTTTGTGATATTTAGTGCCAGTTTATCAGGAAGTGATGATTTTATTCTCTTTGACTTGTTGGATGGAAACAAATGTTTTATGCAGAATTCCAATTTTGCACAATTTTCAAAGTTAAATTTGCAACTTTAGATGGAAACCCAGCTAGTGGCTCTCTGGGAACAGGTTTGGATCTCCCTGTTGTACATTTCAGTGGTGTTCGCTGAGGTGATCCTAAACGCCTCAATGTCAAGCATCCCGCATCCTCAGATGACTCTTTTCTGAGTATTAATGAGGCTAGTGAAGGAAACCCCAAGAAGGCTTCCAGGTCTTTGGGATTTACAGCAAATCAGCTGACTCTAATAGCCTTTTTTCCCTCATTGCTGAATGTGGCTCTGTGGTTCAGCATAATTCCACAGGATTTGTGATCTATTTATGCAATCATTAATCTGGCCGTCTCTTTTCACTGGCCAGGATTAGAGTTCCCTCCACTGGGTGCCAGGTAGGTTCACACAGAGGTAGCATACCGTCATTTAAACACTGTTTAGTGCTACAGAATGAATTTTATATGGCTGTGTAATGCAGAATGGAACCAGGCCAGGGCTGTGAAAGCACTAGATTTGTGCGCTGCAAGACGTCTCTGAACTCTGTATGACAGCAGAGAGTGTGAGGCCACATTCCACACTGTAGGATCAAGAAATGTTTGTCTGCTCAGGTCGTAAAATACATCAGGGATCAACAATAGGAATATGCGAGCATTTCGGAGTTGACAGAAATGTCACATACCCATTGGACCAATGATATGGTATGACATTTAGCATTTGTTAACCATATACAACAGTGTTCTGTGCCTCTGACTAAAATAGACAAGATATTGTTATCTACTTAACTTAGAGCAGGGGTTGGCAACCTACGGCACGCGTGCCAACAGTGGCACGCAGAGGGATAATCGCTGGCACGCAAGCAATAAGGAAAACTGTATAATGACGAACAGTTTGATGTAATAACTTCTCATAGTCACACAGCCTGTTAGGAGCTACAAATACTATTAAAGTGTGAGAATTAACTTGCATGGATGCACGTGCAAACACTGCACATACTAGGTGCTTCAGATCAAAGCCTCGGTCTAACAGCACTCGTCAATGTCAAAATGACTGAGATGGCCAATCAGATCAAAGTAGGCGGGGTTTACTGTTCACAGAAGCAGAGCGCGAAGCGTCAGTTTAACGTTAAAGAGAGTGAGGTAAGATGAAGCTGCAAATCAATTAACATTAGTCAACTTTTAATAATACGTTTTACCATAGAAATGTTAAATGACCTAAAGCTATATCCAGTGATGAAAAATTTTCTGAAATATGGCCATTTTGAGAGAAAGAAAGTGGGGGGGGGGGTAAATTGTCTCTCTCTGCAGACAATGAAGCGATTTTGCCCCTTTGTTGTTGAGAAATATAATGTAGCGATTCAGTATCGATTAATAAAAGTAGCATGACAACACTCATAGGTTTATGAGCTTCTGAATGCTACTTTTTGCACAGCACGATCTCAGATCTCTGTGTGCGAGTGGTGTGTGTTGTGTGTGTGTCTGTGTGTGCACGTTCATCAATTAAAGCAGTGCATTAACGTTGATTAAACGTTAAAAAAACTTTTTTTATCGTATAATAAAAAATTGTGTATGTACCGTTTAAATACAGAATTATATCGGGGTGTGGGGGGGGGGGGGAGGGTTGTGCACACTTGGCACAGTGGTTAACCATAAAAATAAAAAATGGCACGTCATGCCGAAAAGGTTGCTGATCCCTGACTTAGAGGCTTGGAAGCATCTGATGGTAAGATTTAATGATATGTTATTGTGAGAACTGCATAAAAAACATTTTATTTAATAATATATAGGTATATATCTATATAAGTATACAAATACTATTTAAAGTTTTGTTTTCTACGAAGGAATCTTAAAATAAAATGTTTACAATATTTTTACAATAATATTGTATACATATATCTATTTTATACCAATGTATTTATTAGTTGTATATTAGTTATATATATATATATATTTTTTTTTTTGTGAGATCTGTGGAAATGTTGGCAGAAAATAACTTCTTACTGTGGTACCATATGTTCATATGTTTTTATATCAGTTGTCTGTTTACATTATAAATCCGAGAGTGAATTATCTAAGTGTTTTGTGCCCGTAAATATAGGTTCGCCAGCTGTTTATGTTTTAAGAGGTAAATATTGACATTACTAATCTGAATCGGATTGGTCTGCATTAGCAGTGATTATGTTTGTACAAGCGTGCAGTAAATGCTTCAGTAGCTTTTCATCTTGAAGAACAGCACCACTTTGAATATAACTTTTATAGTATACAAAGATGTTATACTTCCTTGGAATAAAGATCAATCTCTTTCCTTTTCCCAGCTGCCCACTCTCTCTCCCTCTCTCTATCCATCAGGGCTGTAGCAACCATTATTATAACTGATGGACAGAAAAGTAGCAAAGACATTTCATTTCCTAAGTTGTTTGGTTAAAACAAAGCCTGTCAAGAACATGGTCAGATCACTTTTCACCCCTATATAAAAAATGGAAGTGGCGCAGGAATTACCTTAACCTCTACACAATATAAATAATAATTTAATTAGTTTTTTTTATCATCAACACTGTGATTCACACTCTCATTATTATTATTTGGGTCAGTCAAAATTAATGCATTAATAACACGTTAACGCAAATTAATTTTAACTGCACAAATTTTATTAATGCGCGATTAACACAGTGCGCATTTTCTGTTTGACCCCGGACCTAACCCGTGGTTGGAGAAATTGAGATTTTTTGAAAGCGCGACCGTTTCGCGCTATCAGTTAAAACAGATATTATGTTGTTTCTGTAATTTTACATACAAGAATGGTTTTTGTCTTTATCTTATGTGTAGCCTATTTGATTTTATCAGATGATAGCAGATGATAGGGAGAGCTATGTAGTCTTAATAGGTAGCATTTCAGTAACTATTTCATACTCATTCCGTTGTCTGACAACAGAAACAGGAAAATATATCATTGAAAACTGTTTTATTGAGAATTTAACCACACAGAGAGGCAAACAAATGTAATAATAAATAATAAATGTACATTTTGAATGTTCAGATGCCTTCGGATGTAGATGTACTACTGATCAAAGAACCGTGTTTCACTGAAAGATATGCATGACAATCGCAGCTTCTAATCGCGATTTCGTTTTCGTTTTGATTTATCGTGCAGCCCTATTCTGCAGTCATAATTTTTTTTGTATATATATCTTAGCCCAGCTACTTTAAACGTTTTGATCACATTCTAGGATTTCCGTTATGGATAAAAAATCCCTTATACAACATTGACAGGACTACTGAGATAAGACAAAAACATCAACGCATTTTAAAACTTTTATTTTTTGTATTGTATTAGCAATATTGTAACTTATTTGTAATTTTTAGAAATTTTAATGTAGTGCGATATTTTGTCATAGCAATATTTTAGTGCAATTTTACACTAAGAACTGTAATTGGATTTATATTGTATACCTAAATTTACTATATTGTGAATTTACATTACATTATATTGTATACCTAAATTCACTGTTAACCCATTGGTCACTATTATGCCTATCAACATGTTTACTCATTTTATGACCACACTCAACAAAACTGAATGTATGTGAATTCATATATTAATACTAGACACCTTAAGGATAATGTGTACCAAAAATCTTTCTCATGTCTTTGTTAAAATAGTTTACTAGCCTTTCATTTTGCATCCTCTCAAGGTTTAAACAGTTAATAAACTGCTTTGATCATGTAACAATCTGCCCTAACCAAGTGAAACTGCACATATTTAATTGAGATGCTTCATTTTTTTCAGTTTTTGCTCTGGAAGTGCACAAAAAATCAATCAGAAAGGTTTTTAGAGCTTTAAACTTTTTTTATGGCCACTGTGGTGGGATTAAATAGGTTAATGGTCGTGGAAATCATGTCAAAAATATATTGGTTCTAAAACTTCTTTAACCTGTTTTAAGGACAGGAAGCTATTGGTCTGCTGATCTGTAAGCAAACAGGTTATTTGGATACTGCAACGAATGACTGAGAATAACAAGGAAGCAGAAAGAGAGAGAAGCAGAGATAGCAGGCGCCCCAGCTGAATGCCTGAGAAAGTTGCATTTTGGAGGTCCCATGACGCAGCTGATCTGTGGAAAGGTTGGGTGCGTCTGGTTACAGCTCTATCAGGGCTCCATCATAGAATGGCAGGATTCGGTATCGCCTTCTAATGTAACAAGGACCATTTGTCTCAGTCACACATCCTTGCAAGTGCCTTGCTAAAGCTATTGATGTCATTCATCTAGCCTGTCCTTGGCCGCTCTTTTCCTTCACTGACAAGAGAGCAGCACTCTCAGGTAGCTGGAGGGGAGGAAGAGAGTGTGATGGAGAGAGAGAAAGAGAGAGAGAGGTTGTATAATGCTTTCTCATCAAGGCTAGAATCACCCAATGTGTTGAGTAATGAATCCATTACCTTATATACAACCCGAATTCCGGAAAAGTTGGGACGTTTTTTTAATTTTAATAAAATGAAAACTAAAAAAATTTCAAATCACATGAGCCAATATTTTATTCACAATAGAACATAGATAACGTAGCAAATGTTTAAACTGAGAAATTTTATACTTTTATCCACTTAATTAGCTCATTTAAAATTTAATGCCTGCTACAGGTCTCAAAAAAGTTGGCACGGGGGCAACAAATGGCTAAAAAAGCAAGCAGTTTTGAAAAGATTCAGCTGGGAGAACATCTAGTGATTAATTAAGTTAATTGATATCAGGTCTGTAACATGATTAGCTATAAAAGCTTTGTCTTAGAGAAGCAGAGTCTCTCAGAAGTAAAGATGGGCAGAGGCTCTCCAATCTGTGAAAGACTGCGTAAAAAAATTGTGGAAAACTTTAAAAACAATGTTCCTCAACGTCAAATTGCAAAGGCTTTGCAAATCTCATCATCTACAGTGCATAACATCATCAAAAGATTCAGAGAAACTGGAGAAATCTCTGTGCGTAAGGGACAAGGCCGGAGACCTTTATTGGATGCCCGTGGTCTTCGGGCTCTCAGACGACACTGCATCACTCATCGGCATGATTGTGTCAATGACATTACTAAATGGGCCCAGGAATACTTTCAGAAACCACTGTCGGTAAACACAATCCACCGTGCCATCAGCAGATGCCAACTAAAGCTCTATCATGCGAAAAGGAAGCCATATGTGAACATGGTCCAGAAGCGCCGTCGTGTCCTGTGGGCCAAGGCTCATTTAAAATGGACTATTTCAAAGTGGAATAGTGTTTTATGGTCAGACGAGTCCATATTTGACATTCTTGTTGGAAATCACGGACACCGTGTCCTCCGGGCTAAAGAGGAGGGAGACCTTCCAGCATGTTATCAGCGTTCAGTTCAAAAGCCAGCATCTCTGATGGTATGGGGGTGCATAAGTGCATACGGTATGGGCAGCTTGCATGTTTTGGAAGGCTCTGTGAATGCTGAAAAGTATATAAAGGTTTTAGAGCAACATATGCTTCCCTCCAAACAACGTCTATTTCAGGGAAGGCCTTGTTTATTTCAGCAGGACAATGCAAAACCACATACTGCAGCTATAACAACAGCACGGCTTCGTCGTAGAAGAGTCCGGGTGCTAACCTGGCCTGCCTGCAGTCCAGATCTTTCACCTATAGAGAACATTTGGCGCATCATTAAACGAAAAATACGTCAAAGACAACCACGAACTCTTCAGCAGCTGGAAATCTATATAAGGCAAGAATGGGACCAAATTCCAACAGCAAAACTCTAGCAACTCATAGCCTCAATGCCCAGACGTCTTCAAACTGTTTTGAAAAGAAAAGGAGATGCTACACCATGGTAAACATGCCCCGTCCCAACTATTTTGAGACCTGTAGCAGAAATCAAAATTGAAATGAGCTCATTTTGTGCATAAAATTGTAAACTTTCTCAGTTTAAACATTTGCTATGTTATGTTCTATTATGAATAAAATATTGGCTCATGTGATTTGAAAGTCTTTTAGTTTTCATTTTATTAAAATTTAAAAAACGTCCCAACTTTTCCGGAATTCGGGTTGTAGACAAATACACACTATTTTACACATACAAACATACACATGTTTCCCTAGTGCTTCACCGGTGACCTGAATGCCAGAAGACTCCTGTTGTTTTCAAAATTAAGCTAATTGGAGTTGCTACCTGCTATCTCTAACCTGAGTATGAGAGCAATACGGAGCAGAAGCAGAGCTGTATGTTTTTGCCTGGAGCGTTTTTCGGAGTGTCTGTGTTATCTCTTGCTCTAAGATCGCTGCGATACCGCTTCATCACGAGCGTAACACGCTAACGGCCCATAATGCATCTGCATGTCAGCAAGAATTCAGCACGTTAATTGGTGGACTAGGAGCCGTTCACACTGTGTTTTGCAGTCTGCAATGCTGCTTTTACATAGTTTTTCTGTGTAAACTTGCGCTAAACAGACACGTTTGACAGTTGCACATGTCATTTGCAGAATCTCTCTCTTACTCGCTTATTATATACATTTTGTACATTTTTTAAACAAAAAAGGCACAGACTGCAGCTTTAATGCATTAGGTACCGTGAAAAGAATTAACAAAAAATATAAATTAAACATTCGTTAATGCGGGATAGTATTAATTTATAAACATCCTTTTGTTCATCTTGTTCTTATTGCATTCATTATTAAAATAATATTTCATTATAAATTATAAATGTAGTTAGAAAATATTTATAAATCGCAATCATTATTTTTTAAATAACTTGAAATATTATAAATGTATTAGTGTATGAAAACAATAAAAAAATATATAATTAAAATTCTGTAATAATCTTGTTGATTCTTAGTTTATTATGTCTAAGGCATTAACTTATGTTTTAACTAATTAAATGTAATCATTAAGTGCGATCATAACAATCTATTGAAAGGCCTCCACAGTAGAACACAGAAGAACTAAAAAGAAATGTGTAGTATGGATAAATGAAAACCTTGTTGTAGCGTGATTACAAAAAGCTTTAAATTGTGATTGGTATTTTTTTTTAATATATATATATTTTTTTTTGATACACCAAAAAGATTTTATTTTTGTATGGATTTTAATTCCACTCAACTGTTTTTTCCTTCTTTGTATGGACGTTAGTTGCGGTATACAAAATTTTATAATGAAAATAGCATCAGTAGAGAGAAATTGAAGCCTAAAATGGAGTATGGAGTGGAGCGATCACAAAGATTTTGAGCTGGGAATGGAAATTTTTGCCGCTCCGTCCCAACTGTTTTTCCTTCTCTCTATGGTCATTAGTTAGTGTAGACATCATTTTTAATACTAAAATAGCATCAGTGCAGAGAAAATCTTTGGAAACATTTTTAATTTGAAAATACCTTGTTCAGTACTGTTCATTTCTGTACTTTGATGTAAGTCATTAATGGATGTCTGGGAATTTTTCATCAGTTCTTCCCTGAAATATGGCTGGGATAGAAACAATTACACACCCCAGAGGTCCAACTTTTCATTGAGTATGCACGTCATTTTAGTCTCCAATCGAAAATTTCTGCCTGATTTATTAATTGCATTCTTAGGACGGTTGTCTGCTCCTCACCGTTTGCCACAGTAAAGGCAGTGACTGTAACTGCTTTGACCTTGGAGCCCAGGACACAGCGCTTGTTATGTAAACCGATATGATGGTTAGGAGGGTGACACATTCTGAGCAGACTGGAGACGTTATTGGGGCTGACAGACAGGGCCAGCTGGGGCAGGGGCCACCGAGCGTGCCCTACTGTACTCTGAAAGACACGACAACGAGGCCGGACGGACAGCAGCCAGTTCAAAACAACAACAACTGCGTCGTCTGATGGAATCAAACAGAACTCCATAAACAGACTTGAGTGAGTAACAAGGAGTTGTGAGCTGGGCGGTTGAACATCTGAAGATAAGTAGACGTTTGGGAAGGAAAGGATCGGCTAATGATTTATGTGTGAATGCAGGCTTGGATAAGGAAGGAACAGCTGAGTAAGGAATCAGGCCAGGTGTTTGGTCCGATTCCCCTGAAACGAGCAGAAAAGCAGAGCTGGTCTCTGGGTAAATGGAACGCTTTATCCCTCAACTATCTCAGCAGAGCCACACACACATGTACGAGCACACACACATACGCAAGACAACACAGTTTCAACCAGTTAAAGCTGCATACCACATATCTACAGAAGCAATAGTTAGAGCATGCAAATAGGGCTTTTTGATAATACTGTATGCTTTATTATTTGAGGCCAAACAACCCAATTGAACTAAAGTGCTAAATATATTTGAACAATGGTTTTTAGCCTGCAATTATATATTTTTCCCATATACCACCATTGTAAGTAGATTTCTGTTTTCTACTAATAGACAAGTTCTGATTTATTTAATGGTAAAACCAGATAAGTTCACCCAGAAATGCCAATTCTGTCATCATTTACTCACCTTCATTTCTTTATTGTCTTTCCAAACCCGTATGGCTTTCTTTCTTTAATAGAAGATATTTTAATGGATCTTCATATGATGAAATTGAGTGGGGCCCAGATAGGAACTTTGGACTCCATTGACTTACATTGTATAAGACATTTTTCAAGTATTTTCTTTTGTGCTTCACAAAAGAAAGTAGGCTAAGTCATACAGGTTTGGAACAACATGAAGGTGAGTACTTGTTACAGAATTTGCAGTTTTGTTTGAATTATCCCTCTAAAGTTAGCATGAATTGAGTAATATAATTGTTTTTTTAGTGAAACTGCTTATAAATAAGAAAAATGTTGGATATAAATCTATTTTATCCACAGTGGATTGTTAAAATTGGACATTATATTCCAGAATGCAAGAGCCCGACCAACAGTGAGTTTGCTTGAACAGTGGCTAAATAGCTATTCTACTAATGGAATTGTCAGTGGACAAGTATTGTGATAACGAAGGCTTTTTTGAAGAATGAGCAGCAATGAATCATTACAATAAGACCAGGAATTTAGATCCAATAATAGAATAAGACCAAATAGATTCTTTGTGGAACCCGAAATGGTTCTTCTATGGCATCACTGTGAAAAAACCTTTTGGTGGTTGATCTACACTGGCTGTTTAAATTTCCTACAAAATAACATTGTACACACTGTGATGTAACCACTTTTGAAACTGCATTGCCAGACACGTATGTGTTTAGCTTCGTCTTTAATTCTCTGCGCAGTGATTACAGGCTGTTCGTGGATCTGTGGCGAGTGGAACCATGGGCTGCTGTGGATGGAACATTGTGCAGGCAGCTGTTAGAGATCCAGCTGCAGGTCGGCCCGTCGTGTCCCATTGGCTGTGTCCCTTAGCAAACACTGCTGGAAACATATTTCTTTGTAGAAATTAGTCAGTGTTTTCTCGTCTGGCCTGAGTCAATCAGGTTTGGGATTGGTGTTAGTGGTTAAAGTATAGTTGGAATACCAGCACACACAGTCTTTCCTCTCTCTTTTGCTCACCACTTGTTTTGGTGGCACTGGACTCGTAGACTACTTTATTATAATCCTGTCTGAATCAAACATGTCTGTTTTTCTCGCACAACCATGGTAAGCATATTCCTTATATGAATGTCTGTGATTGCAGTATTATTTTTATCCAACATTCATTTATTTTAACCATAGTTGAATACTTAACTGTACATTTCTAGAACTTTTCTTGATTATATGTATATTTTAGAATTTTATATTTATATGTACATATGTACATTAGGGCTAGTTTGTATATTAAGTTGTTTGTATACATATGTTAACTGAAATTATATATTACTTCGGTTAATTATCAGGAAACAACATTTCCCATTTTCAATAATTTTAACTTGATGTACTAAACGGCTAAAACTAAATCAGAAATAAAAAATCAGTAACTAATAAATGACAAAAACATAACTAAAACTATAGCTAAAATTTAAATTCTAACTATTAATAACATTTATAATAATTTTTCAAAGCTACATAACACATATGTCTTACATTTTAAATTTTTTTGTCTGTCTTTATTTAGCAATTCTCATATACTTGTAACCTAGTGAAACTATAAATACACTTTTCTTACATTTTGTATTTTATGGATGATTTTCCTATTAATATATACTTTTTATATGAATTTATATAATTATATTTGTTTTTACACTGAAATATTTTCATAATGACATACTTTTATAATGTGTGTGTATATATATATATATATATATATATATATATTTATTTATTTATTTGTTTATTTATTTTAATTAATTTATTTATTTATTTATTTACTTATTTGCGCTATAGCAATGCACATTCAGATAAACATCTTTGGCTAGCTGTGGATAGCTAAGAAACACAGGATCAGGTTAACCCAAAACGAACTTAATTATACACCACCTCCTTAAAACCGATAAATGAACTAGACAGTCAGTCTTTAGTTTTGCACACCTCTAATCCACAACCATGATGCTTCTCCAAGAAATACATATTAATGCAGCAATTACTGGTCTAAAACACCAGCGCCACATGGAAACCGAATTCCCTTGTGCCGTCGAACAAGCTGCTTTGTTGTTGTGCAAAGGATTTCTCAGTTTAATTGTGCATGAATATATATATTCATTCCTTCGTGTTTATTGTTTTGTCATTCATTGTGCCGGATTGGCTCCCCTGAGAACTTGGTGTGATCTGATTGGTGTTTAACTAAAGCACTCAGCTGTGGGAGATTGAAGCTCCCAATCGAAGATTAAATCAGCCATACAGGGCTCAAATTCATATTGCATGTTAGAGATCAGCGCCGGCCTCTCCTGCCCGGTCGGCAGTGTCCCATTCGTATTCGTAAGCAGTCTGGAAACTGGTTTCAGATGACGAAAAAACATCTTCCAACACAGGAAAAAAACTGCAGGAGCATGACTCCAAAAATGGCTCCTCTGATGTTTCAGCTTCAATGATTCTAAGCCTCAGCGATGTGCAACGTCAAGCGTCGCCACACATGGCATTCGTAAACAAAAATAGACAATGGCGAGCTCTTGCTCAACTGCGCAAAATTTCCTGTCACATTATAATGTGTTTTTACGACAGTTTACAAACAAATGACGTGTTTAAACCTGGTCTAAATTCTGTTTTATGCACTGTATGATTGCGCTAATGATTTCAGCTCGCTTTCAAATGGAAGATAAATGTTTATGCATGTGCAAGGTTAGCCTGCGTTTGATTTGTGTTTGTTGGAACACGGCACAGACGGTGCAATGCAAATGCACCTCTCTGTCTCTCTCTCTCTCCGTCTTTCCTGTCTTCCTTTTCCTGTCTCTCGTTCCCCTGGGATTCAGGTGCACTGTGACACAGCGAGAGGTGGCGTGCCCTGTGGCTCTAGGCTTCCTTGCTCCGATGGAAACACTTTGCCTGTCACTGAACAGAGGAGGACAGGAGGAAAGAGAGATGGAGACAGACGGAAGGAGAGAGAAAAAGGGTGTCGGGGCAGGGCGGAGGAGTGAGTTTGGCACACACATGCTCCTCTCCGTGCAACTTGTCTGTATCATAACCCCCATCCTTTTGTTCTGTTCCCCTGAGTGCAGTCGCGCTCACACTCACAGCCAGAAAGCTCGTCAATCTTTGCCACATAACGCATAAACGAGGACTAGGGCTGGGCAATATAGCTGAAAAAATGTGTTTTGATATTTTTCACTCTTATTTGATGTACATGTCATATGTCATGATTTAGATATTTGCTCTAAATGCAGTTTTATTTGCAGTTTTTCCATCAGAATCAGAAAAAAAACATAATTTCAGTCAATCTAAAGTAACCAAAGTAGATTAAAACACTATTTTTTTTAATTAAATTAATGCAGAGAAGAAAGCTATATAGTATTATAGTATTATTCACGCAACGTTTTGACAAACAATTATACAATAAAATATTTTATTTATCTATTTTTATTTTATAATGTATCAATTGTACTATGCAATCATTGTATTATTTATTGTATTTTTTTATTATATTTTGCTAGTGTATACTGAATCATATATATATATATATATATATATATATATATTCATAAATATTTTTTAAAATATTTATAAAAGGAATTTTATTATTATTATCTTTAGGTTTGCATGAAGAATGAAGTGCTGCAAACCTGCTCGAATAATTAAATAATACAAGTACATGATGGATAGATAGATAGATAGATAGATAGATAGATAGATAGATAGATAGATAGATAGATAGATAGATAGATAGATAGATAGATAGATAGATAGATAAAATTATTTAAATGTTTTCAGGCCAGGACTCTTAACAAACATGTGAAGTTAGGGGGAAATTTGACATTGCATGTTTAAAATGGTGTGAAACAAGTAATTTCCTGTTGCCAGCAGGTGGCGCTGTAAGTATATATGAATATTGGCCTTTAGATGTGTTCAGGCCAGGACTATTATAAAATAAATTGGGTATTGTATGCATGAGTTACATCAACTTCCTGTTTCATGGCATTAAATAGCATGCTTTAGCACTAAGTAAGTGTTGCTATCATGTTTGAGCATATTTCTAGCATGTTTAGCACACAACAGCATATTTTACTGTACTGCTAATAGTGCATCATGGTATTAAACATGTCACTTCGTGTTGCCAGTAGGTGATGCTATAACTATAACTGAATGTGATCATGTAGATATCTTCATGCCAGGGCTCTTATCAAACATGTGAAGTTTGAGGCAGATCGGACATTGCTTGCCTGAGTTACAACAACTTCCTGTTTCATGGCAAAACATCAAATTTGTCAAGCTGCAACACACCCTTGTCAAGGGAACACACCCTTTGACGAAAACTCAAGATCTTCGCAATTTAATGTCATAAAGCCTTAAGATAACCCTCACCAAATTTGAAGATGATCCAATTAAAACTGTAGGAGGAGTTTGTCAAAGTACGAGGCCTGGAAATGGCAAAAACTGCACAAAAATCGTACAGGAAATTCAAAATAACTGATTCCTGTTGGGTTTTGGATTATGTACCAAGAGACTTTTTTGTAGGTAATGGTGTGTTACATGTGTGTACCTCACAGCATCGGTGCTCGGGCCCTAATAGTAACACACAGGCACTTGAAGTGAGATGTCTCCTTACTGCCTACTGGGAAACACTCCTGCTCTGCTCAGTCCTGCTGTATATGGCATGTCAAAATGCATTTGACTGAGCCGGTTGGGTACATCTAGAAGTACGGTAACACAAGCTGCTGTGTTTGCTGGGAGGGATCTTGAGTTTTGTGTGTGGCACTGAAAAATTAATGGCCTCATACACAAACAAACACACAGATGCATGCATGAGTTACTCCTGAAAGCTGCCCAAAGGCAAGCAGCCAGCACTGGGTCGAACCTGCCACTTCAGCGATTTACAGGAGCAACAAGAGGAAAAGAATGAGAAGTTTTTGCACTTGAAACCACATTTATTTTTTGCTTGGTTGCAACATTTCTAGTCATATTTTAATAATTTGATTTCCAATAAGCAAGGTCTCAAAATACCTCAACATGAAAAAAAATCAACAAATTACGTATAGTATTTAGGCTATTCTATTGGTGCAACTGGAATATTATGGAAGCCTGTTTCTGCCACAGAATAAAAGAAAAATAAGGTAATTCCGACTTTTTATCCCACAGTTCTTACAAAATTGTGACAAACTCCGAATTTTAGATATCCTCTCAAAATTGTGAGATAAAAGCTTGCAAGTTTTGAGAAAAAAAGTCAGAATTGTGAGATATAAACCCAAAATTCTGATAATGTCAAAATTGTAAAAATGAATTTTGCTAGTCTGAGAAAAAAATACTTGTGAGATATAAACTGAATTCTGAGAATGTCAAAATTTAAAAATGAAATTCGCTAGTCTGAGAAAAAAATAATAATTGTGAGATATAAACAGAATTGTGAAGTGCAAACTTGGAACTGCAAGAAAAATCTATCAAAATCAGAATTTTGAAGGCAAATCTGAATTTCATTCTCATTAGAATATGGCGATCTTTTAAAGCTGATATTCAAATAACCTTCCCTTCTTTCAGCTAAAAAGCAAATGAAAGAAAATTATGAAGTTATATACTTATTTTTAGTTGCCAAATTACTTGGCCAAATGACATAAATCAGTGATTTTAGACTATTCATGCAATAAAACTCAATCTCATAAATCAAACAGGAGCTAGCAGATTCCCTTAAACTGGAGTTCTTCCTACTGACATATTTTCTTAAACCTATACTTACCAGGTTTGTGTCGTAGCACTAAGGGTGTTTAGGCAATGTTCACGGGCTTCGTTATTTACAGAAACAATCTGGAACAGCAGTGAAACATTTCAGAGGAAGTTGATTAAACTGCATGTTCTCTGGCCTGGAGGAGCATTGTTAATCTGGCTGTAATGTGGCACTTTGTGCAATTCCAGCATGGCTGTCCAATCACTTACATAATCCCCTGACATGAGCTCACTGGCTTGTGTCATTTGGTCACTGACAACTGTCAACACACAACCACATTAGCAGCCTTCTACACACACAGTGCAGCCCAGTTGCCACACAAAGGTGCAGTGTAATTTTTGTGCCACTAGTGGTCCAAAACAGAACTGCAAAAATAGTTTGACTGTTCAAACGGGTAGTAGCTCTATTATAAATCAAATTTATAATCGAGTTTAAAATATTCAAATTTTGCAGTGAGATCATTCAAACAAAAAGATTTATTTATTTAGTTTGGTGTTGCTAATCGTGTAAAAATGAAACACTGCAGGATTTCAAAGGGCAAAAATGAAAATTCGGCTGCGTTTTACTCACACCGGAGGCATCCTAAGTGTATATGACTTTGTTCTTGCATACGAATCCAGTCTGAGTTTTTTTTGAAAATTTTTCTTTGTTCTTTCAAGCTCTATTATTGCAGTCCATGGGTGTTGCATTGGTTCAGTCCAAAAGAAGTGAAATAAAAAACGCCCTTTCATAAAAAAAAAAAAAAGTCTCTCACATGGCCCCGGGGGGTGAACAAATGCCTCCTATTGTGACTCGATGCATTTTTGTTCGAAAAATATCCATATTCAAAACTTAATAATCATTTTAATCTAGCTTGCGCCAACAGTTGACAACAGTAAACAGATGAAGTTCCAGGAGCATGACGTATGGGGTCAGCATTGTGAATGCGCCAGTGAGTCTCGTGGAAACCAACGTTTGTTTACAGGATCAAAAGAAGCAAAGTTTCCTTACTTTAGCAATGGAAAACCAGTCTCCTTTTGTCTTATATCGAAATCCTCCGACATTCTTCTATACAAATCCTCATTTTGTACTTCTAATTAGTGACAATTTGTTTTCTTTTGATTTCTCCCCCTGTGCTTCCGCTTCCGTGATGCATGCACAAAGCTGACCTAATGTGTAATTCCCCCGGAACTGCTTCGTTTACAACAGTGAGTGCAAGCTAGAATCAAGTGATTATTATGTTTTGAATATGGATATTTTTCTTACAAAAACTCATCGATTCGTTACAGTTTTTTTTTACGGAAGGGTGCTTTTTATTTCACTTCTTTTGGACTGAAGCAATGCAACTCTGACTGCAAAGACAGCGCTTGAAAGATCAAAGACAATTTTTAATATAACTCTGGTTGGATTCGTCTGAAAGAAGAAAGTCATATACACCTACTTAGGATGCCTCGTCTAATTTTCATTTTTGAGTGAACTAACCTTAAGAAAAAAATTGCATTTTTAGTGATAAGCATCCACTGCTATATTCAATTTTACCAGGCAAAGACTCACTGTCAGTATTCCCATTGGCAGTCAAGTCACTGCTCATGTGCATAAAGTGTAACTCTGTTCCATTTATGGTGCATTAGACTTAGATTTTTACACATTCGGTAGAATATGCGAAGAGCCTACAGTGGGTGCGATGTAAATTTTGGCATTAGCACAGCACACACATACTAGTTCGCAGTCAGATTTATCAAACTGTGCACATTTTTTATAATGTGCCTTGAATTTTTTCCCGCTAATTGGTTTAGATGATTTAATTATGGTTTAGAGATGCACGCAACTCTAATTTAAACATGTACAAAGACATTATATGTAATAACTTCTGGAAAGAAATGGCGCAAACCTTGGACAAGGACAAAACTTTGAATACTCTTGACAGGCTGTGAATTCCGCGGTATGCATACGCTTGGTGTCTGCGTCAGAGTTGAAGTATATTTTGGGCTTTAATTGTACCTCAAGTGTTTGCTGTCAGCAGAAATCAACATCTTCAATAAAAATGAAAGATTTGGGTTGTTTTGTCGCTCCTAGTCACTGTGAACACTGCTATAGGCCTTCGTGATATTGATTTTATGCATTAGTGAAAAAATTCTGAATCTATTTGACAGTGGAAACACTAATAGATTTGCTCAAAAAGTGTTGGCTATAAACGACTGTATTTGGTGTACTAGTGTAATGGGTTAAGCTCTCAGCTTTATGAGTATGTGCCCTTATAGCATAAACATATAATCCTAATCCCACCAGGTTATGTCAACAATCCAACAATTAAGCAAGACTTTAGCCCAGAGCAGGAATAACTAGAGGCGTTTTGTGCCGATTTGCATGCAGTAGGAAATGTGCCACAAATGCGTTGTTAGCGCTTTGGCCCATCGCTAGTCGCCTAGCTTGATTTTCAGCACTCCAGACAATATCACCAATGTCTATGTGCAGAAACAGAGATCAGGATGTTTTTATACTGCTGAACAGAAAAATACAATACAATTTTGTATGTGCAGACAGGAAGGAGCACTCTGGAGAAGTTAGCTTTCAACCCTCCCCCACTAGCTGACTCCTGGAATCCTCCATTAGCAAGTGAACATTCCTGAATATTTCACACGCCTTCAATATATTGTGTCAACATCACACTTTTCGTCTCAGTCTCAGAATGAAGCTCCTCAGGTACAAATGAGGCGAGAGTACTTTAAAGAAGCGCTCAGCATGGAGAATGAGTGCCTTTGTGATGCTGATGTCAGCGCTAATGCGCTAAAGAATACAGAGCAACTGTGACAGTTAGCGCTGAAGCGTAGCTGCGTTATGGTGAAATGATTATTGTCTCTACTTTTTGATGAGCAACCTTTTGCTGCTGTTTCCACTTTTTGTGGCTTTATTTGGAAAGAAAGACTTAAATTGTGAACGTATCCAAACTTCAGCAGAGGGAAATAAGGGACAGTCGCAGTTCCATTTCCTTTATGAAAATTAACCATGGTTTTGTGACAAATAAAAACAAAAAAACTATTGTTAGTTAAACCATTAACTTAGCAAGGGCTATTAAACATTAAAAGTGTCTGTATTTCTTATTTAAATTTGTTTTCTACTGTAATCTGTATATTTTTACATTGTTAGTTGCTAAACTGATTCAAATGCAGTAGCCTGGCTAAAATATGAGACAAACTCCATCCTAAACAGATTTTATGTAGAATACAGTTCTTTTTTCCTAAAATATCAGAAGATCGTATGCAGCCTTAAATATGAGACCCTTCATTGCTGTGTTTCACAGTTGCGGCATAGTATGGCTAAGAAGTCTCAGAGAGCCAGACCGTCATGGCTGATGGTGTGCAATGAAATATGGCCTCAGCCTGAATTTATGTGCATGAACTATGTGCCGTACCAATTAAAACGGCCATTTGGTGAGGAAGTGACAAGTGTGTTTGATGTTAGCAGAAACTGAGGGGCTTCTGTTAGCAAGAGCAGGGGCTTTTCTCCCATGAGGTCTGATTTGAGGACTATAAAGGGCAAGGCAGAAACAGGGTCTGATTGAGATTGGGACGCAGAATAAGAGAGGTATGGAGGGTGATAGACGGAGAGAAAGATAGCATTAGCAGAGAGTGGGGACAGCAAAGTGACACGTCACTCCTCCTCGGGGCTCTGTCTCGCTGTCAGCTCTGACTCAGTGACCTTGAAGTTGGCTCCAGGAAATCACAACAGAGAGGACTGAACTAACAAGCTGCATCAGATTTGCTCTTTTCCTCCACGCATTTCAACATAGGCACTATAGGAGTCATTTAGTGCATGTTTTGATCTTTAACATTACCGTGGCCCTGTGCCCTTTTACTGTGCACTTTCGTTTGCATAACTGTGTGCGTTTGTGTCTTTGATGTAGCCTGAGACCATCTTGACGAGCAGAGGTGTATGGCATGAACGTAGTCTGATATGCGATATCTGTCCACTTCTTTTCGGATATTATAACCTGTGGTGTATCTTTTTTGAGATCAAATGTCTATTATTATTATTTATTTATTTAATGCAATGCGCAATGATAGTGACCAAAAAAGCTGCGATTTTGTCATGTTAGCATGTCCTAAAATATATAGTAATACCATAGTTTTTTTTTTTTTCCCCTAGAGGTTATTCAGTTATCTAATGTTGGCAGATACATGTGCAGATACATACAAACATGTGGAACTGTTCGAGCAACTGAATATCTCACAGTGTGTGTTATTAGGCGAGTGTGTTTGTACTGGAGCTGGATGAATTACTCCCCGTCCTAATCTTGCTGTGAGGATTTTTTTTTTCAGCAGAACAATTTTGGTTTAGCACTCTCCGTAGACAAAGGAAGCTCCGATCCAGCACGGCAACCCGCAGCTTGAGCCAGGCAGGAGACAAAGAGCTTTGTGAGTGTTTCATGTGGAGGCCTGGCGAGAGGGAGAGTAGAGCGAGAATTGGCGCTAGACGGACCCAAACATGAGTGCCCAGCGCAGCGTTATGCCCTCTTCACTTCCAGCATCGTCGACTGATGTGGCACGAGCTTCGTCAGCAACTGTACCTGCTTCTCTCCGGCTAAAACGAAGGGCCCTATGAGCAGTGCCTAGGGAGGGAGTCAGATAGGAGCGTTGCGGCTGGCCCCGCAGGCTCGAACCCACAGCCTGCTAGTCTGTGATGCCAGCAATGTGGAGGCGCAAACCGCTTCAGCCTTTAGGGCAGGCTGGGATTACGAGCCTGGGATAGATGGTTCTCACAGCCCTAGACTACCACCTACTGGCAGGGGCCTGGTACTGCAGCTTCTCTCCTGGACTTCAACCACAGCCAGCCTTAATTACAGCATGCTTCAGTTGTTGTGAGTGCATGTCAGAACAAATTATGTAAGTAATGAGGCTGAAAATGCTAAAGGAGTAGGAACACACTGGCGCACTAATGCTCATGCCGAGAGAACACAAAAACAAACAACAGAGTGCACTGGCCGCATTCAAAAAAAAAAAAGATTATAGTTTCAGTTAATGGTAAAATAACAAGATCAGTAATGTGGATTAACAATTCTGACAATTCCTTTGAAGAAGCTCTTTTGAGGTTAAAACTATTTATATCAGCAACCGCCATGCTGCCCAGCTTGAAACGCATGCTGTTGTGCTGTTTACAGGCATGTTGACTGAACCAATGGTGTACTGGCTGTCAGCATACAGGTTTAGTGGATCATTTGCGAGATAGAACAAGATAGAGAGACCCTTGACCCTTGCCACTGGGACGTTGACATTATCCAGATGACACAACGGGGGCTCGAAGGCTCGAAGACAGATGAAATGAGCCGCTGCGGATACGTCGCTCAGTGGTGGCAAATTTGATGCGTGCAAATTAATTCTGTACGATTGGATTTATAGTGTTCACTAAAATATTATCGAGCCACAGTATTTTGGCTGGAGGTAGGCAAGTAGCTGCGGGGAACTTTGGCTCGGGATCTAAGAGAACTAGAGGGAGCAATTTCTGTCAAGTAGAAATAAAATGCTTAGGCTACATTAAACAGTGACTGTTCAGCTGTAATCCGGCTAAATATAGAGTGAAGCTCTTGCGTGGTAAGGTCTATTTTGCAATGGCCAGAGGTTTGGTTCAGGTCCTTTGATGTGATTATATTGCCGTGGCCTTTGCTTTGAGATGCCTGACTTTTATCAAATAGTCTTTTAAGCAACTCATGCCAAGTTTTATCTGTCGGAACCTAAATCTGCAAGTAAAGGAATGGTTCTGGCGTCTTTTATTCCATCACGTTGTTCCAAACCTGTAACTCTCGTGGAACACAAAATTTGATATTTAGAAGAATGTTCATGCTGCTCTCTTCCACGCAATAAAAGTAAATGGGCACTATGGGCTATCAAGCTCCTAAAATGCTCCATAAAAGTTGTCCAACTTGCTATGTTCTAACTTCTCTGAAGTTATGGGGTAGATTAGTCATAAAAATAAATTTTCTGCTGCAGCCCTCAAATCTCATTAACATTCATGTATATTAAGATATGATGTGTCAAATCATGTCACACTAGGGTTAACGTTAAAAATGCCCAATGGGAGGTGTTCTCGAGTCTCAGAACCAATCATGGCTGCCAAAATTTAAATATGCAAATATATTAATCTTAATAATGATGTTTGAGAGTTTCAGTACATAACTTGTTAAGTTGCTTTGGATAAAAGAAGTATTTTTTATCAATATTATTATTTATTCATTTATTTTAGAGCTTAACCGCTCTAAGAGCAGCATGAACATTCTGTTAAACATCTCATTTTGTGTTTCATGGGTTTCCAATGACAAGAGAGTGAGTAAATGATGACAAAATGTTTATTGTTGGGGTAAATACTTTTTTTAAATGTAGTAAAAAAGCCTCTCTTCACACTAAATTTTAAAGATATTGTTTTTCCTCAACAAAAACTCAAGCCTTCTTATTACCATCTTCTCATTGTGTCAGGGTTAGGCCTCTTGGACACTGCGTCTCATGGTGGTAAAACTGTCTACTTGGTTTTTGTGGTTTTTAAATTGAACAGGCAGCTTTGAACCGATATTCCAGTGGTGGAAAGGTCCAACCATGTGGTAAAGAGTTGGGTTTGTCCTGACAATGTTGCCCAAAGGCTCCGCGGGGAAAAGTGGCGCTTTATTACGATCGCATTTGATTCTGAATCACGGGCTGACATCACGTTTTCTGCTTTCTGTTTAAAGTCAGGATGGCCTCCTCCAAACACACCGCAACAGTTGGTGGCAAGGACGTGAAGCGTTTGAAGCTCAGCACCGTTTCATGTCGTTGAGGAGGTGTTGTGCGGTGTCTGGTGACAGTGAAAAATCCTGACAGTATCTTCTCTCTTTTCTCTCTCCGCAGCTCAAATCGAAATAATTCCCTGCAAGATCTGTGGAGACAAATCATCAGGCATCCATTACGGCGTGATAACGTGTGAGGGCTGCAAGGTAAGACGCTAAACAACCCTGTCAGCGCGTGTGTGACAAAGAAAAAGCGGGAAAAGCCAACAAATGAGACATTGTGGAAAATAACAGAGAAGTTTCTTTCAGATTATTGTCTTTCTAAGGAAGAAAAATGCACTGTTGTGCTTACAGGACTTCGGAATTCACATGCCAGAGTGTTGCTAAAAATTGAAACGTTGATGAAAACATCACAAATACAATACAGCGACAATATAATCCCTGTGTCTTGTTTTTCTTTACCTTCTGCTGCACTTTTTTTTTTAAATATAACTGTCAAAAAAGGAAGCGCTTTGGATCACAGCACGTTGTTAGCAGTTTTGCAACCACGTCCTCCCCCCGTTCGTTCCCGCCGAAGCTCCTCTTTTCGTGCATTTTTCAAACACGCCGTCCACTCAGCAAAGAGGAATTTTGTGCTTATTGTGTATTCCTGTTTGCTGCCTGTCACCGGAGCGACTCGTTAGCATTCCGCAAGCAGGCTCGGCAGAAACGAACATGCGGACGAGGCTCCTGAACGGCGTGTTTTTTGTTTTCCTGCACAATAGACAGACTCTCTGCTCAGCATCTCCCTCCGTCACTCACTCGGCGGCAGAAACGCGCAATACTGAAGAATAAACTGCTGAAATGTAACTTTAATGGTTACTAATTACTCGAGGCACAGAGACATTTAATGATATGTGCGAGCACACCGCTCCGGCCCATAAATCATAGCATTATTAAGGAGCGCTGCTTGTCACCGGCAGTACTACCCCGCTTTCATAATGGCTGCCATTAGAAAGCAACTTGGCAGCTGTCAGCTGTTTTCTAGTAATTAAACAGCCAATGAGCAACTAATTAAGACATATGTGTATGGAGCTGTGGAGTGGGGGGTGTTAATGACGAGCTGGAATCAATTCATTAAGTTAAAGGGATGAGAAATCTACTCAACGTGGGCGCCCGCTCCTCCCCCATCCCCCCCCCCCTCCCCCCGCGGCACCCACCGGGTTCGGGCTCTGTTACTCAACATTAATAACCTTACACAAACTCGCCATTATTTACTACCTTTCTAGCCCGTCTCGGAACTAGCTGTGCCAATCGTTAATGAGGAAAAATACTCGTTCCAAACTGCTTTTTATAGTAACCACTGTGAAAAATGAGTTGTTCAGACATATCTAGATAAGATAAACACATCTATATGATTGAGACAAGCGTTTGAGGAGTTGCCACCATCTGTTGAGAGTTTGCCACAGTTGTTTTGAGAACTTCATGTGAAATATTCATTTGTAAAATAGACATGTCCATACTTTTGAGGTTAATTCAGCAGGGTTAGTGTAGTTAACTAAAACCAAATATAAATAATAAAAAAAGGTACTTGAAATAAATGTTAAATTAAATAAATTGTATATAAAAATACAGTTAGTTCCCAACAAAACATTTCTCATTTTCTTTTAGTTTAACATGATGTAACTAAAATTGTAATATGCATGTATGTATGTGTGTGTGTATATATATATATATAATATATATATTTATGTATATGAACTTTTATATGTATATATCATATAATATAAAACAATGACAACCCCCCCCCCCAAAAAAAAAATTACTAAAATTTTATAAAAATTTACTAATTCAAAACTAAAGCTAATTTTAACTTTTAATAAAAACTATAATTATATTTCAGTGTTACTAAAATAAAACTGCAGTTCAGTTAATTTTCTAACATAAATATAGTAGATAGTAAAACATTTTAATTAGTGGCTTTACTCAGCCAGAAAAAAAAAAAAAAAACCTTATGGTTGAGTCTTGAATGGGTTAACTAACCTTCCCTCTGTCTGTCTCTCGGGCCTGTAGGGTTTCTTCAGGAGGAGTCAGCAGAGCAATGCGGCGTACTCATGCCCGCGTCAGAAGAACTGCCTGATTGACCGCACCAGCCGGAACCGCTGCCAGCACTGCAGGCTGCAGAAGTGTCTGGCCGTGGGCATGTCACGTGACGGTGAGTCTGTGTCCAGTACAGCAGGCACTAGAGAGAAAACAGAGTCTCCACAGATACAGAACAACAAATGCATGCAAAATACCAAATAGATCAGCATGTAAAGTGAACGAGCAACCTGATAGCGAGTGTTTTTCCAGTTACGGTTTAAGAAAACTTGACTGCAATGAATAAAGTAATAGGGGGAAATATCATGGAAAATTGTTCAACCAAAATTGTCCAAAAGTACAGTACAAGCATCACTGAATGCATCTGTGAATGTACCTGGAATCAGTGTAATGGAATATATTTAGTTCTTTTTTTTTTTTTTTTACTTTTATTCACTACTTACCTTTTTTCCCCAGACTTGCCATGTCATATAATTTAGAGTACCTGTTCTGCAGTTGACACCCATTACTCATTAATTTTTCACCTAACTTGTGGCAAGATGAATTTAAGAGGCAGTTGTGTTTCTGGACTGTGGGGCGTGCTCACTCAGGGTGGAGAATCTGACAGCAAGTAGCTTTTATTAAATGAGCATCATTAAAACAGGCTCATTAAAGCAAATGCAGGTGAGCAGCATTAACAGGAGCACAGGTGAGCGTATGTATGTGTGTGTGTGTGTGTGTGTGTGTGTGTGTGTAGAGGCCCCCTGCTGGGCCTCCGGCTGGGCTGTGTGACTATGGCCCCTGACAGGAGGATGAAATCAGGCCAGGTCTTCCGAGTCTACCGGGCTGCTCTCTCACACACAACCAGGACAGGCAAGGTGACTTCTGACTTCACTCCAACTAAAGCTCACCAGTCCCCATCTGCCTTCCTTACACGGGGACAAAGACGCAGAGCTACCCAGACACACATGTCTGAGACGACAGTAGGCCTCCACTCACAGGCCTCAAATTCAGAGCTGATCCTGTACCTCTTTTAAAAACCTCACTCGTCTCCTCGTGTCTTGTCTTGTCTCTGCCCTGCATGTCTTGTCTCATCTCCTTTCCACTGTTCTATTCTCATCTTGTGTATTTTGCTCACATCTCTTTTTATTTTCTCTCTTCATGTCTCGTCTTGTCTCCTCTTTGTTCTATTCTCCTTTGTCTCTTTACCTCAGGTCTCTTCTTGTTTCCTCTCTAATTTTGCCTCATCTTATTTAAAAAATATTATATTGTCTCCTTCTGTTTGATGTAACTTCTCATTTCCAACTCTTTCCACTCATCAAATCTTATTTCGTCTTCTTTCTTCTCATGAATATCTCATTTATTCAGTTCTTTCTTCAAATCTTATTCAATCTCCACTCATTTATTTTGTGTCATCTCCACATCTTTCTTCAAATCTCACTTTGTCTCCTTGCCTCTTACTTTGTTCCCGTTTTCTCTTCTTGTCTCAAGTCCTCTCCATTTTTAATTTCCAATTTTCTCCTCTTCTAATGTTTTGTCCCCTCCTCTGTCTTCAAATCTCATCTAGTCTCTCCTTCAAAAGTCAGGCTTATTCTTATTTGATCTCCTCTTCTCATGTCTCAACAGTCTTGCCATGATGTCTCTTTTCCTTGCCACATCTTATCATTACATCTTGTCTTGTCTCCTCATGTCTCATTTTGTCTCCTTCCCAGTCTCAAATGTCCTCTAATTTTTCTCTCATCTCCTCTTTTCAAATCGCAGCTTCAAGTCTCCTTTCACTTCCTCTCTTCTGATCTTCATTTGTCTCATTCCCTTTCTTTACATCTTTCATTTTTCTTCTCTCCTCACATGATCTCTCCTTCATTTTGTCTCCTCTCGTCTCCAGCAGTCAAGCCCCTTTATCCCCTTCATTCTCCATTTAACTCTCCAGTGCGTTTATCTCTTTTTCAGTCCATCAGTAGATCAGCTTGTCCTCTGCCAGCCGTCCTTCGTTTTTATGAACACTTGATCTCCACTTATATCTGATCCACACAATATCTCATCCCCAGCTTCCTCTGCTTCTAACACTCCTCCAGTTCAAAGACAGGCTGAAGCTGTAGCCGCTCTTTCTTTTTAAGCTAAACAGACTCTCTGCCACTTCCTCCAGGTTTTGCGAGTGAAGACCTTTCTTTTTGTGAGTGCCTGTAAATTGATGATTCATGCTTGTCAGGTCTTCTGTTCTTGGAACATTTTGGCAAGTAGACACTAGCACAAAGCTAATGCTATTACCAAGTACAGCATTTTTTTTGACCCAATACACCATTAATACCCTTTGAGAGACAGTGAATCCTGCTCCAGGGAGTCAGTTGTACTCTCCATGCCGCTATTAAGCTTCCCCTTAAAGGCCAGAGTCTTAAGGGAAAACAGATTGTGTCTTTTGTTGTTTCTTCAGTAACAATAGCTATGGAGTGAAGTCATCTTGTGCAAGGGTTGTTTTGGTGTGGTGGTTAGTAACCAGAAGGTTGCTGGTTTGATCAACATAAACAGTGAGCTACCACCATTGTCCCAAAGACCTATGTTGCACCAAAGGGATTGTTCCTGTAATAAGCACTTTCAGAAGTCGATGTTAAAAGCTTAGTTCACACAAAAATGTAAATTCTGTCATTAATTACTCACCCTCATGCTGTTTCAAACCCGTAAGCCCTAAGTTCATCTTCGGAACACAAATTTCTGATAGAATCTCAATCTCTTTTTGATAGAATCTCAATCTCTGTAGATGGCAATGATATTACCACGATCAACATAGCAACATAGCACGAGAAACATAGCAAGGACATCGGTAAAATAGTCCATATGACATCAGGGGGTCCGGTTTTTTTCCAATTAATTTTACGAAGCTACGAGAATACTTTTTGTGCACAAAAGAAAACAATAGTAACAATTTATTAGCAATTCTTCTCCCCAAGTTACCATCTTCGGGCATTTTGGAGACTACCCCAGAATGTTATCAACATAATTAGGAGTGTTTAGGTTCAGTAGACAGTGTGCGGATGTGCACAATACATTATCAAACGTATTCTCGTATACTTTTTGGATATCGTGGCAAATATCCTTGCTGTCTATGGAAGGTCAGAACGCTCTTAGTTTCCATCAAAAAAATTCTTAATTTGTGTTCTGATAAACAAAGGTCTTATGGGTTTTAAACAACATAAGGGTGAGTAATAAATGACAGAATTTTCATTTTTGGGTGAACTATCCCTTAAACTCATCGTATACTCTCAAGGCAATTTGTAACTATTGTATGTTTTGATGAATTGATGACTACTAGTTTGCATGAATTTAAACTGTCTCATTTGACCATTCTTGTATGATCTGCTTATACCCCACTGATGGGTAGTTTTATGGGAGAACCTTCATGCTTACTACTTTTCTAAAAAACAATACATTTCTATACAAATTCATACGAAATTCCCACTTTATTAAATAAGATAGGGTTGGTCCACCAGCATTTTCCGATTGCATTTGATTATATTTAAGGAAGAAGTCACAATTTGAGAGAGATTTCTGTTCTTATTGCACCATCTTTGCCCCCTACAGCGGTGAAGTTTGGCCGGATGTCAAAGAAACAGCGGGACAGCCTCTATGCAGAAGTGCAGAAACACCGGCTCCAGCAGCAACAGCGGGACCACCAGCAGCAGCCCGGTGAGGCCGAACCCCTCACCCCAACCTACGGCCTCTCCACCAATGGCCTGACCGAGCTCCACGATGACCTGAGTGGCTACATGAACGGCCACACGCCTGATGGCACCAAGCCCGATTCAGGTGTCAGCAGCTTCTACCTTGACATCCAGCCTTCACCCGACCAGTCCGGCCTGGACATCAACGGCATCAAGCCAGAGCCCATCTGCGACTTCACCCCGGGCTCGGGCTTCTTCCCCTACTGTTCCTTTACCAATGGGGAGACATCCCCCACCGTTTCCATGGCTGAATTGGGTAAGTGATAATTCTGGAGTATGACAAAGTGTATTCTGGGTAGGGGATGGTACTAGGGGGAAGAACCCAACCGTGGGGCAAACATCGCTAAAGGTGTCTTAAAATAGCATTAGGTTGGAGACTCATCTCAAAGACTCATTAAAAGAACCTCTTTTTTTTTCTAATTAGTTTCCATTAATTAGGGCCAATCAGGATCCAGCAGGGCACGCACCAAGGGAAATCATTTTTTTAGCTTCCCCTCCTGCTCTGGGACTCCTTTTAACAGATGTGTTTTCAGCATGATTGAATTTTTATACTGTTTTTTTTTTTCTTTCTCTCGTCTCCATTTGCTCGTTCTTGCTGAAAGCAAATATGACCTTTGTTCCAGTGAATTTACACACACTCTTCACTTTTATAC
The DNA here is from genome assembly GCF_963082965.1 of Carassius carassius. Classification (NCBI taxonomy): domain Eukaryota; kingdom Metazoa; phylum Chordata; class Actinopteri; order Cypriniformes; family Cyprinidae; genus Carassius; species Carassius carassius. The sequence continues at coordinate 15,312,851 of NC_081797.1, read as the reverse complement.
TTGAAGCACTGCCCTATTTTTACTCTTGCACAGGAACACAGATGGTCAACAAGCTTCTAAATCGACTTTAAATCACAAACCGCTACAGTGTAGTTCTTTGAGTGGAGAAGCAAATAAAACACTGCATCTTTTGAAAGATCCTTTCCCTCAGCAGTTCTGTAAGCATAAATGAATCCGACAGTAGGAAAAACCACTTTATAATGCTAATGGGAAACAAATGCCATCCCATACCACAAGTATATGTGTGTGTGTGTGTGTGTGTGTATGTATATGTAGTACAGCTCAATATGTCTGTACGTTAAGTGCAGTCAGGCGCGACAGAGGTGTTTTGAAGGTATGTTGCATTGTGTTTCAGAACATCTGGCCCAGAACATTTCCAAGTCCCACATGGAGACGTGTCAGTACCTGAGAGAAGAACTTCAGCAGATGACCTGGCAGGCATTCCTTCAGGAGGAGGTGGAGAGCTACCACAGCAAGGTTAACACATTCTTGAAGAGCCACATGTGGTTGTTCAGAAGCTTTACTTAGGGATGTTTGCAATTTACTTTAATGTCAATATTAACATGCAGGGACACTGATGAGGTGATGTTTTTGGGATAGAAAATGTTCTGGCTGGTTGCATTAAGTCGGACAGACATTTAAGTGGCTACTTTAGAGTATGCCCAGTTGAATAGGTTAGTCGATAATACATTTATTAAATGTACAGTATCAAATCCCATTTATCTCTAACGGTCAGTGAGAATTTACCCTTCAGTGAAACTGAATTATGCCTTGACTAACGTCATAACTCCACATAAACTGCTTCAAAAGAATATGGGTGCTTTTTGAAACTGGTTGTGTCTTTTGTTTCTCCTCAGCCGAGGGAAGTCATGTGGCAGTTGTGTGCCATTAAAATCACAGAGGCCATTCAGTATGTGGTGGAGTTTGCCAAGCGCATCGACGGCTTCATGGAGCTCTGTCAGAATGATCAGATAGTGCTTCTCAAAGCAGGTAAACACAAATAATCATTTTTCTGCAGTGACTGTGGCTACATTTAGAATAACATACTACTAGCCGTATGTGTACTGTGCACAGTATGCACTGGCCAATATTTACAGTATACTATGCAAGCACTGTTCCACCAAGAGAATAAAAGAATATAATTGCAACTTTTTTCTTACAGTTCTGACTCCTTTTTTTTTTCTTCTTTCTTTCTTATACTTCTGTGTTTATATCTCACAATTCAAATTTTGTTTCTCAGAATTGTGAGATAAAAACAGAACTGTGAGATATAAACTCATACTTTTGAGAAAAAAGTTAGAATTACAAGATATAAACTCCGCAATTCCGAATTTACAATTATTTTTATCTCGCAGTTCTGTGTTTTTTCTCTCTCTCTCTGAATTTTAAGTTCACGTCTCACAATTTTTTTTTTTTCTGCAATGGAATAAAAATGAAAAGGTAATTGTGTATTTTTACTCACAAGTGTTTCTATCAGTTTTCTTCTCACAATTACGAGTTCATATCTAGCAATATATAATATATATATATATATTTTTTTCTTTTTTTTCAGAATTGCATGAAACAAGAATTGTGAGATATAAACTCTGTATAATTATGCAATTACCTTTTTATTTATTTTTTTATTCAATGGCCAAAACAGGCTTCTATAGTATATGACTACTTATCATACAATGCAGTACATTCAACTTTGTCTCTCTTTTTTGGTGTGATGAATGAACTGAAAGTAACATTTTCCTAAAAAAAAAAAATAATTAAGACATTTTTACATTTAAACAGTTTAGAATACTACTCTTTGAAGTATTTATTATTGCATACTTCACACTTTTTTACATGCATTACATTTTACTGCTTAAAATAGTATACTGCACAGTAAGCAATATGCAAGTATTCAATTCCGAACAAATCCGATGTCACACAGCAGGAGGTGCAGTGCTTCAGTATCTCTTGTGTATACAGGATAACTGTTTTGGGATGATTTGTCAGCTCTTTGAAATATAAGGCACTATTGAGATGATATCCACGGCTGCACACTATCTTCTCACAAATAATGGACCAAAGTGCTCTATCATACTCAAAACCCATCTCCATCATGATCCAAACAGCTTTCAGTGTTTCTGTTTGTTCCAGGCCCGACCAAAATTATTAACAAAATACTGAGTGAGCGCTCTCTCCTGACATGACATTTTAAACCACTGCATCTTTCTAAAACTCCGTAATGGCTTCTATTACGTGGCTTTTATCCTCTAAGCCTGTGCTCACCAAAGCACTCCGCTGTAGAATTACTGCTCCCACTCACAACAATAACAGCAACACACTCCACCTGAGACACGCATAAACACACACATAACTGCTCAAAAACATCAAATGATTGGTGACTTAATAAAGCTGTATTTTATGATACTGCTCCTTGTTATGATATACTGACCTTAAATAACAAACCTTGCATCAAATATCTGCACCATTATTCACATAGCTATCTATAAACATCGGCGTCGGCACCAATAGCGTTGTTGGCAAAACGCCAACATGTTGCGCTTCAGATGTCCCGAGTTCGAGTCCCGGCTTGTAGACCTTTCTCAATCCCAGCCCCCCTCTCTCTTCCACTTCGTTTCCTGTCTAATTACTGTCCTAACAAAATAAAGATATAAAAACGGCAAATAAATAACTTAAAATATATATTTAAACGTCGACAGCTTAGCTAATTTCAGCTAACTGATCAAGATTATCTTTGAATGTTGCTCCACCATTACATTACTTGTCAAAAATGAGATTGAATTGTAGAAGTAGACTATTTATGTTAATTCTATTAACATAACTATTGCGCCCCTTGTGGTAGTGCTGAGAATGCAACGTAACAACTGTGGGGGGAAAAATGCAGTCAGAAGCATTTATATTCACATATTTCTGTAGTGTATTGGTTTTTAGTGCATCTCATGATATAAACACACTGCTTATGAACAAGAGCACTCTTCAAGAAAATACGCAAATGCAAACTTTACATAACAAACTGCAATAATATCTCTCCCATTAAACCCAGTGTTTGCTAACTATAAACATTAGCTTAGCTTAGTTAGCTAACTTACTGAACAAGATTCTCATCAAATTGTTGTTCCACCATCACAATAATCGACCTGAATGAGGAAATGTATTGTAGAAGAAGATGGTTTACAGAAATTCTTGCTATTGCACCTCTTGTGGCAGTGCTGAGAATGTAACATGCATAAAATGCAGATAAAAGCATTTGCCTTTACATATTCCTCCAGAATTTCTGTTTTGGATTATAAATTCCCATTTTGTTTCTTTCTCATCTATGCGTAGGCTCTTTGGAGGTGGTGTTTATCAGAATGTGCCGTGCCTTCGACCCTCAGAACAACACAGTCTATTTCGACGGAAAGTATGCCGGGCCTGATGTCTTTAAGTCATTAGGTGAGTTACGAAACCCGATTGGATTTGGTATGTGAAGTGGAAATTCTGTGTTTGGAATATTACATGCGAGTGTTTTGCTTATTTGTGTCCTATTTGTTCGAAATGACTTTCACACATGCAAATGTGGGCAGAACCCAACCAATTTGCCTAACTGCAAGCAACGTCAAAATTGTTTTGTACACACACCTGTGTGCAGGACCCAAAATATGCCACCGCAAATAAATAAAATGACATTATTTAAAACATTGAAGTAATTATTTCTATATAATTACTAATTATGCACTTAACCAATTAACTATATTTTATAGATCATTTAAATATGTAATATAAATGCATGAAAAGCATTTTTGTTATAAAATAAAATTGCAATTATACCCACATTTGGCACTTGAGTGCTAATTTTGGACCATGTGTGTACGCAAGCAAATAAAGCCCACCAGGTCGGCACCAGCTTCTCATATCCGCCACACCTGGAGTTAAACTTTCCTCGCTGAGGATGCTGCTCAGGATTGCAGTAGCTCTGCTGTAGCTGCTGCATATAGTGGGTGTCTGGAACTGCATAAGCAAGATTGAGCGTCTACCAGGAGTGTTTTATCAAACCCGCCATTCACGCAGCCGTAGCCAGGGTGTAGATTTTTTCTGGAGTAAGCAAATAGCATTTACGTTTGAATGCCGTGACATTAGTGAAATCTCTTCTCTGTCATTATGCACTCACGTTGCAAACCTTTGGGGGCTGAAAGCTTTCCAAATGCCAAAACAAACACAAACATGAGAAATCTAGACATAAAGATGTCAGCCTGTAGGACATCATTCAGTCATATCTCACACGGACGTCCTCAGTGTTATAACAACTGCAATATCGTCTTCCTATTGTATCTGTAGTGCATTTAATAAGCCTGCATGTGTTTGCCAAGCTTAAACTAGTAGCTCCGAAACTGTTATGAAAACTCAAACTGTGGCGTAGTGCCCCCAGGCGGTACTCAACACACTCTGGATGTTTTATTTAAATTATTTAGCATTTTTCAATGTTTAATTTCCAATATCTGATTAATTTATGAGTGTGATATAGATTTGTGCATCTAAAACTCCCATTATTACTTAATAGGCACTGTGTTCAACAGTGTTTTCAAGCTGCAATCGATATAAAAATCGAGATATGATTCTAAACAGACAGGCAAATCATCTAAAGTATATTTATTATTTATGTGTCTGATGCAGAATGCATCATTTGCATATTAATTCATGCAAAGACAGTGCAGTCCTTTGTAAATATTACTGCTATGGTGTTTGTGTGTATTCACTTTAGTCTGATTCTTCCACAAAATATGGAAATGTGTGAACAGGTGGTATTCAACACAACTTATTTAAATTATTTGCCATCTTTAATGCCTAATTTCTACTAATTCTTACTAAGTCTTAGACTACTAATGTAAAAAAATAAAATAAAAAAAATAACTTTTTTTGCAAGCTGCAATTGATATAAAAGGCAATATATAATTATATTTCACCTTAAAGTCAAAATGAAAAAAAAGTTTTTGAACTTTAAATACTATAAATGCTATAAATATATATTACATTTTATTTGACTTAATTCAACTTATTTATTATTTTTTACAATATTTAAATATAAAATATTTAATGTAATGATAAAAAAATATGTACTATTCGTGTGTTTGACCTGGACTGCAATTTTTTATATTCATGCAAAAACAGCACAATGCTTTCTAAATGTTACTAAGGCAAAGTTTTTTGTGTTTGGATTTAGTGCCATCTTTTCACTTTTGAAAACAATTGAACGTTGCTATAGTCCTAATGCTTGCGTTCAAAGTGAAAAACAAAATTCAAGGGAACATTGTTGTGTCTTGGTGCTTGGCATGAAAAGCTTGAGAACTGCTGCTGTAGACTATCTCCCAGTGTTTGAATGAGCTCTGAGTCATGGGTTTTCTTCAGTGTTGTTAGTGACCCCAGTCATGGTTATGTAACCCCTCTCATTCGCCAAAGCATGATTAGCCTGGAGGGGAAAAATCATTCTGTAATGGTGAAGGATTGTATTGTTTTTACCTCTGCACCACTCCGACATCTCATGCTAAAAGGTCATGTGTCTACTTGACGCTGACTACTGCTCCGTCTCAGCCGCCGTTGACTCTCTCTTTTTTTTTTTCATCGACTTTTTCTTCTTCTCTGTCTCCACGGTGACAGGTTGCGACGACTTGATCAGCTCTGTCTTCGAGTTTGCGAAAAACTTGTGTTCTATGCACCTCTCTGAAGACGAGATCGCCCTGTTCTCCGCCTTCGTGTTGATGTCTGCAGGTGAGCCTGGCTCTGTGTTAAAGCATACACATACATTACCCACAATCCCTTGTTCACCTGTTGGGACCGCTCAGGTTGTGTATGTGAAAGTGTCTCATCCCCACGCCCATGTGTGTGTGTTTAGATCGATCCTGGCTCCAGGAGAAGGTGAAGGTGGAGAAACTCCAGCAGAAGATCCAGCTGGCCCTCCAACATGTTCTACAGAAGAACCACAGAGAGGACGGCATACTGACAAAGGTACACAGAAGGAACAGGATATGATGTCATTAGATTCTACTGTTCTTATATATTTTATTTTTTTATGTATTCAAGTAACTGTGTAAAATATTACAAATATGAACATTTTTACTTTGTTTACAGCTTTACAGATAAATCTGTTAAGTATTGCAGTAAAATGAGATGTATAAATCCAAAAAACAGATTTTTTATTTTTTTATCTCTTTCTGTTAAAAAGTAGGGCTGCAAATAGAATAAGTGATTAATTATTAAATTACTTTTGTTTTTGAATTATTTATATACTATTTACTTTAATTTACTTTAGCTTTTATTTTCTTTATATATCCGGGTTTCTTTTTAATTTTAGTTATAGCTGTTCCGTTATGCTTTTGTCATATTTATTAGTTTATTGTTTAATGTTCTATTTAGCTTGTTTTATTTTTATTCAGTTGTGGTTTTAGTAATTTTAATACTTAATCATATTTATTTCAGTTACTTGCCAATTCAACATTTTTTTTTGTGTGTGTTTTTTTATCTCATATTTTTATTTAATGTATATTTATATAAAATATACATTTTTATTTTATTTTATTTCAATCACTGAAAACAATTGTCAATAGTTTTAGTTTTAACAATAACCACACTGAATTAAATATTTTTCATCTGGTTATTAGAAAGCAAAATGAAATGATCATAATATTACATTGTAAATTTTCTACAGACCCTTTGTTTAAATCATTTGCATTATAGGGCCAAGGACATTTATTAAGAAAACAAATTGAATTTTATGTATGACTTCATCCACAAAGCTGTATTTGGTCTGGTGGGCGAAAGATTATCTAATGTCAAAAACCTGGGACCATCTGTGTTGTTTCTGCGGATTAGAGGGTCTGACTTTTGCCTTTTGACCCTGTACCACAAGGTCTTTTACACCAAATTAAAATCTCTCTCTATCTCTCTCTCTCTCTTTCTGCAGTTGATATGCAAAGTCTCAACGCTGAGAGCCCTGTGCAGCCGGCATACGGAAAAACTCACGGCGTTCAAAGCAATATACCCAGACATTGTCCGCGCCCACTTCCCCCCCTTGTACAAGGAGTTGTTTGGATCAGACTTTGAGCAGTCCATGCCCGTTGACGGGTAGCGCTTCCCCGCGCCCATCCCACCCGGGAGAATTCACACCGTGGGGAATGTCAAGCATAAATCTCAGACACTTTAGCAGTGCCCTGCACATACACACACCTGGACGGACGACACACTGCACACACACTTTCCCCCTTTTTTCGTTTTGATTATTTTTGTCATGGGGCGGAGGTAAAGGACTGGGTTTGACTCTAGCGGTTTATTTTTGAGGTTTGTTCCCCTCTTTTTACTGACACAGGTGGGATTGGATTCGGAGCCCAGGGGAGAGGATGAGAAGATGAAGACACTTGTTTTTCCCGAACGCTCTTTCGCTCTCTTTCTCTCTCTGGCTGAACCTGAAAAGTCCAAGCGTTCGTTTTTGCGAACGGTCCCATGGCGATTTGTCATGATCAGCATAAATAGTTTTGACTCGTTTCCAAAACGGAAAAACGATTCTCAGAGAGCATTCGCCTGGAATCCAGCGGAAGAGGAACACACAAGCCCTTTTCAAGTCAAAAACATGAAATAAAAATTTGCGATTCAAGAAGCCGATTATCCGAACTATTCCAGCAGTTGTTGTAGCACCAAAAAAAAGGCTACGTAGAAAAATACATAGTTAGTTTCTTCCTCCCTGTGCACTTGGATTTCTTTTTTGGGATGTCAAACCAGCACCTAACGAAGAAGAATACAAAGTGAGAGAGAAAGAGAGATACGGAGAAGGAGTGTGATGTGGAGTCAACACAAAACAGCACCTTTCTACGGACAATCGCGAAAAAAAAAAGAAGGAACAACGTAGAATTCTGGTAATTCTAGTCGCAATTGCTTTTAGCCATCAGAGACTCCATAAACCATAGTTGCTTAGTGATATCATTTAAGGCCATCTGCTATTAAGTCCCTCCCTGAAATGGTGTTAACGTAACGTAACGTGACATAACGGTCCGACCACCAACATCAATGCAATGCAAGGGTCCATTCCACCTGTTTTCTAACGTGTTACAGGGTATACGATCATAAGTACAAACTATTCGGAAAAAAAAAATTATGTTTATAGAATCTATTTTAAATAACATGTATGATATTAGTAGCTAGACTATTCTTAATTGTGAAAAATTGATAAGGCACTTTTATTTGCACCTTGCTTTAATTTAAGACTTGTATATTTACCTAGTGATGTGTTTGCATGTATAAATACCACGGTTATGGAGAACGAGTGCTGGAAACCCTAACGCTGCTGAGGGTGGGTGCGTGTTTGCGAGTGTGTCTGTGTATTTATTTGCGTGAGGCGGAGGTTGGTGCTGGGTAAAGGCGGATCATGTGATCTAGTGGGGGGTGGGGGAGATTTTAGCAAACACTCATCGTCTGCCACCACAGAGAAAACCTAAGCACACTGAGTCTAAAGGGCTGTTGGACGCAAACAGACCCTTTTCCACACACATGCTGTAATGGTTCCATCTAGTGGTGGTGCCCCACATGAATGTGTGGAGGAAGCAGATCTGGTTTCTGAACGGCTGATCTTCCTTAAACTGACTCTCGTGAGGGTCTTTGCCCAGCAACAACGCTCGTTGGGAACGTAAGAGTGGACAAAAAAGACGAAATGACAAATATTCAAAGCCTTGTCTGGTTGAAATCCTCTATTTTTGTAACATTGTACAGTGCTTATGAAGCCTATGAAAGAAAAAGGGAAAGAACGAAGGATGATTTAGCACTTAATCCTGCAATAATTCGAATCTGTGTTTTTTATGATTCTTTTTTTTTTTTTTTCAAAGAACAATACAATGGTAGTAATAGTGCTATTTTTTTGGAATACCTAACTGTTGTGTGTTGCGCGTGTTTGTACGTCTCTTGAATGTGCCATAGTGGTCTTTCCTGCTTTTTTGAGTCAAAAATTTTGAGAAAAAATGTGTTGTATCGTAACATTCCAGTAAATCTATGTTGTGGCGTTTAGAAAATCCTAATATAATCCAGAAAAAAACTTGGCCCACTAACTGACATTTTGAGAATCTTTAAGTAGATCTTGGTAGCGACATGTAATTTCTTTTCCCCTTGACACAAAGTATTTTCCTCAGGGAAGAGTCTGTCTAACTCGATTTTGAAGCCGGTAGCTTAAACACGTTAGTCAGCTCTATGTTGCATCTAGAACTCAATAATTTGATCTTGATGGCATGTTCAGTACAGATAAATACTGTAGCGTTTTTATCATAATTATGTTTCAGTTACAACTGTTGACAAAATATGAGTTTGTGCAATGCATCCCCAAGAAGTCCTGCTTATTACAATACATCAATCTGTAATTGACAATCCAGGTTCATGTTTAGTTCTTTATACAGTAAATCAGCAGATTGTGTACTACAAGGCTCAGGGAGAGTAATATTGAATAATAATTGAGCAGGGATAATGAAATCAGTTCCAAATCCTAGTGACCTGCCTACTTAGACAGCATTTAAGCAGTCTCATATTACAAGGATTGTGCTTTTAGCTTAGCAACATGCTAACATAAAACTCCATTGGAATCAATTGCAACCGAGACAACCCATATGTTACTCATAAGGGGAGCTATTTATGTGACATTCAGAATTGTTGTCTATGTAGATTGATCCAAATCAGTCACTCAGAAGGTTCTATTTTGGAGGAAGCAGACAGCAGACAGGAAGGCAGCTCACTAGGAACAGAAATGAACCCAAACAACCTGGTAATGATGTTAAAATACAAATGAGAACAAACACTCATTTGTTACTGTAGTAAATTTTTTAAACTTAGTTTTTCATCTTCATCTCATTTTCGTCTTTCATCTTCATCACAGTTTACAGGCGCATGTCATACCATGTTATTTACTAGCACGATTGCTGCCAAGTCAAAAGGAGACGGCAGTACATCATAAACAATGCAAAACGTGTCATTTCATTCACTCGCCTAGCCGTAGGCTACTGGCTTTATCAAATCACCCAGCGAGCTCCAAGATCAACTTCCTGAAAATCCAACAAAGCAAGATAGCAATCTCAAGTGTGCTACGCTAATTCCCAGCTTTGTTTTTCTCTGGATGGGGATTTGTTCTAATCGTCACCCATAATTGTTTGAGTCTATGTGCCAAATACCTCTTCACGATTTTCTCCACCTTCAAACGTCCGTGTGGGCGAATTGTCACGCATGACAAATACGGGTTTCTACAAGGTAACCACTGCTGTGGAGTCCCCTTGATGAACAAGCTTTGCTGTTTCCTGTCCAATGATGCTCAAGTCAGTTCTAACACCATAAAAGCTGTAGTAAAGTCACGTTTTACCACTTTTTGCATGTCATATTTTGTCAGTGTAGTTGGTATTAGACTTTTAAAGCAATATGCTATGGGATAGAACTTTGGGACAAATTTATTTTTTCTAATGCAATTAGAAAGGTACTTAAACGCCTGGATCTGTGGTATTTTAGACGTGAAGAGAATTTTTTTTATCGGTGGAAGATCCATACATTTTCCCTTGTAAATTGTATAATGAAATCCTTTTTTCAAATGTGGTTTTCATTTGTTTGTCCATGTGAGAAGCAATATACGTCCGAATGTGGATGCAAGAGCGTGTACAAGCGGAAATGTGTGTGTTTGTGCTATTTGTAATGTTTGCTTAAGGTCAAACCCCCAGACAAGGCTTTAAAAGATCAGACGCAGCAGGGTGAGATGGTGAATTGTATGTTAGATCTTAAGTTTTTTTTTTCAGGATTTAAAATGTTTTACGTAGCACTGAGCTTGAATCCCTTGATGAGGCTGTACAAGCATGACACACTGCACCTCGACGTTAATTTCGATTAGAGTTATGCAAACGCAACAAGGCCTATGCACTCACTTTCGAACGAAAGGCACATTTACAGATTTTATTTGCAATTCCGATCACCAAATTTAACGTGTCATGCTCGCGACAGCATTCGAGCTGAAGGTTGAAGTGTTACTAAGAATTACGTCAATTATTTTCCTTGCATTTTCTTTCCAAAAGCACAGCTGATGCGTTATTAAAAGTGAAATAGGTTTAGATAATAGACAAAAAGAAAACTCTTTAGCCATAATTGAATGTCAAGCAATAATATATGGTATATTATGATTCATTTTGTGCATAGGCTTTGAACATCTGCATGTAAATACATTTTCTTATTTATCGCGTTTAAAAAAAAAATTTGTTCGTTTTTTTGCTTCACTTTTTTGTTTGTTTGTTTTATTTGTGTATTGACTAGTTCTGTTCCCGGGTGGAGAACTACGAACGTCAAATGGCCTGTAAACTGTACAGCTATGTTTTCCTGTCCTCCTTTTGGCTTTTAATTCACAATATTTAATGTTCTATTGATCACATGTATAAAAGTAACTTTGTAACTTCTGTCTGTATAGGTAAGAAGAAAATACTGCTATTAAGACCTGCTCAGTGCAAATATTTATCTGTTTTATCAGACACATCATGCTGTACAATATCTCTGTTTTGAGTATACTTCTCTCTTTTAGACTTAGTTCGATTAGCGGTAGGGTGTGCGGACATAAAATTTTGTGTTATACTGATGTGTGGTGCTAGGTAAGTTACTTTGTGAACAAAAATTATGGATTCATAGACTAGGCCACCCTCTTAGTCCATTCATTTCACTGAGTATTGATGCATTATTGATATTAGGACTCAATAAATAATAATAATAATGATAATAAGGATAATAATAAAGATGATGATAGTGGTAAATTTACTTTTGAATACCCAGCAAGTACCTGTATCAGTGTGCTAGTCTTGGGACGCGGCTTGTTTCCTTCCCACTTTTAAGATTATTAGCAAGTATCGACTAAGTAAATCTCTATTAAACTTCGCAATTTAGAAATTTTCGCAACAATGATGATTGTTCATGCTTAAAAAAAATGGAAAAAGCAGCAGTATTGTGCTTATTTTTGATTGTTTCGAAACTAGCTGGAGGTGTTTCTAATCCAGTGCTTATTTTCTGTATTGGGTGCTGGAAGGACTTTAAACGCGATAAAGTACCGGATTGTCTGCCGCTTTTCGGCTCCCTCCATTATTTTTTTCTTTTTAAAACAAATACACGCTTTGTAAACATTTTTTTTTTTCCCGTTCACGTACACTTACATACATACATGATGGTTAAGTGTTATAAATTGTACAGGACAAAGGTGGTTGTACGAAGTTTTGTGCGAAACTTCCTGTTTTTATCTTTGTAGCAAGGCAGAAACTACTTGCAATAATACATAGCAAACTACACTGAGTGCCTCTCAGTGGTACAGGATGCAGAAACTGTATTCGTCCATTTTGTTTTCACGTCCTCAAATGACTGTGTTTGCACACGTAGGTGAATTCTGTCTTGTGTTACCGACTTTTCTTCTCATCGGCCGTCTTTTTGTATGTAAATGAGGCATTTCATGTTTGTTTATAGCCATGGAAACAGCATTTTCTTGTCTCTGTGATGTCCTGTATTTTCTGAGATTCTCAGATGCTACTTTTTCTTTTCCTCCAAACAACTTCACGTGGTTATGGGACATTGCATCCTGGTTGGATGTTAAACGCGAACCCCGTTTGGATATTTGCAAGCTGGCGGACAATAGACAATCCACTCTGTGTTCTCCCTGTTGTTTCCTGCCAATTAGGTTTTAAGTTGATGTTTATGAAACAAAATGACTAATGCAATGTATTTTAAGTGTTCATATGTGTATGTAAAATGATGCATACTACATTTCTATTTCTTGTTGAGCTGAAGGGGAGGGCTCAAGGGCTGGGGCAAGATGGGTTGGACTTTGCTCCTGCTTTACTGTGGGGGAAAAAAGCAGAGAACGGTTTGCGGTTGTCACAAATTTTTATGTAACATGTTTGCTACTGATCTTAAAATGGGGACAGTCGATCATGTACCTTTTTATTCAGCTCTTTGGAACTCTCTTTAGGAGAGATAGTCTCTTCTCTCAATAGTGGTTTTGCTCCTTCTGTTTGTCTGATTCTTAAATATGAAAATAAGTATTTTGATTCATTTTGTAAATACCGCTGTAAAGAAAAATAAGAAATTTAATGTTGTCTTTTAAATACTTTTCATTCTAATATGAATGTTGTTATATTGTACTTAGAAACTGTACCTTTAATATTACGTTTATTAAAAGTGCATTGGACACATCGATTTTAGATGTGCTTTATGTGCTGTTATCCCATAATAAAATTTACTGCTTGTAATGGGCTCTTATTCAATGTGTCTTTCTTCCTCATGTAGTCGATATGGTTGAAGTTTCACACAACCTTCAGAGAAATTAAAAAAGAGATACAAGTGGAAAAACAGAACATAAGTTAAAAGAGAACTTACATTACCCTGATGTTATATTTTATACAGCTGAAGCATTATTGTAAAGCATGCATGGCATATTTCAGTGTCGGTCAACTAGAAATAACAATACAAATATGAAAATGTAGCCTACTAGAAATACTTTAAGATAGAATATGAGTATGGCCTCAAATAGTTTGGCTTTCAGAGTTTGATAACTTTAACTTGGAATCAACAACGTCACAATAAAAGTCTGTGCAAAGATCAATTTAAAAAAAGTCAGAAAAAAGTCATGTTTTCCCTTAACCATGGTTTTATGGTAAAAGGGTAGTAACTATATTTTAATTTTATTTTTTGTGTTTTGACAACTATTTGTATAACCACTGCTTTAGGCTGCTGCTACAAATACCATGGTTAAACAAGTGTAGAAAAAAAACATTGTGGGTTACCATGGTTTTTGTAACAAAACTATGGTTAATTTTAGTAATTTCTTTCTCTAAAATACCATACCATAGCTATTATTTAGTACACTGACCTAATGTGAAATCTTCGAACAGTAGGCCTACAGGAGGCTTTCAGAATCATTTAACTTGTATAAAATGTAAAGGACTGAATACTGTGTTAGTTTATAAGTCAAGTGTCTCACCAAACACATTTGATGGAAAGATCAAGTAAAATTGGTAGGCTAAATAAATAAAGTGACAGTGATATTTTTTTCAGCATGTCCCGACAAAAACCTATAGCACTGGAAGTATTTTTTTATTGTATTGTAACAAATGTATTGCACATACAACAGCATTATATTTATATATAGAGCGAAAAAATGTCAATCGAAGCGGAACCTTCGTGTCATGTTTTTTGCTTCCCCCCGGAAGATAAACTATCGCACCATGAATGATGAGGGACCATAGGGACCCTCATGAAGTCTGTAGGGTGATTTAACGATGTGAACTACATCTACATCTGAAAAAAGAAAAAACAACTGCTGCAATGGAGATAAAATGGTAGGTGACAATATGCTTCGCTAAATAAACACATGTTATTGCTAATCCAGTCAGACCAGAGATCGCTCGTGTTTGTTCTGAGTTGTATAAAGTTCAGAGGTTTGTTTGTCCTCAGGAACGATGCTCCTGTCTCTGCTCCGCTCGTGTTCTCCAGAGATGTGTTTGACAAGTTTACGCTCGCGCCTAACGTCAAAGAACTCTTCACTCTTTTACACAAGTAAGTTAACTTTAGGGGACTTCAGTCAAATCCTGTTGACCTCTTTATAACTGTTGTAAAACTGTGTTATTAATACTGCGAGACCATACTAACCACATGTAATATGGCTCTTCATAAACACAATTGGATCGTGTAACTATGGTCTACCAATATCAAGGCTACAATATCGGGAAAACAGTAGCCTAAATACTTGAATGTACAACTTTTCTACCAGATTGCCATAGTTAGTTACTATAATGAATCATGCGAATTACTGTAAGGGATACTCTATGGATGTATGTCAAGTATAAGAACATTTAACGTTAGTATGATCGCTTTTTTTTAAAATAATAATAATAAAGTACAGGTCAGAATATGTTGCTCCATTTTTGCTTCAATATTTTAGAAACCAATATTTTGGCATTTTGTTTTGAGAAAAGTCCTTTGAATCGTTAAAATAGACGATTTACTGTGTTTTTCATATATATGAAATCACTTTTGTAAATGTAATTTAATGGGGACACCAAAATGGAACGTCTATACACTATATAATATTAATTATTATGAATATATATATATATATATATATATATATATATATATATATATGGAATGATATTGCGGACTTTATTCAAAAGGCATTGCAAATTGTATTTGCAATTGCGTTTTAAATTTGTGGACGCATAAAATGTGACATAATCCAAACGCAAATGCAAATCGCGCATTACCGTTTTCATTTTCGTTTAAGCGAACGCACAGTGTCTGCCAAATTTAAAATGGAAATGCAAAGTCCGTTTGCAATTGTGTTTCCCATATCTTACGAGCTATGAGCCTGTCATATTTAAATAGCAATATTAATTACCACATTTGCCTTTTCACTCTCTCTGCCCTGTGCATGTAAACTGCCAAAACTCAAATGGAATCGCAATACCTTTTGCATTTGAATTTCCAACGTCTACACGGAAACCTGTCAATCAAGTGACAGGGGTGGGGCCATTTTATTGGGCGTGTTTGCATTGGGAAGTGACGATCGTACTAAAATGTACCATGTTTTTATTAGGGTAAATATGAGTTAACGATAGTGTTTATAATTAAGCCACAGTAGCCACAAATGTACAGTTGTCTGAGACGTTATAAAATGTTCTTTAACATCATGAACCATAAAATGTAGTCAGTGTTCTGCTATTGTTTATTTTCATAATAGGTAAACACAGGCCACAAGTTAACACGGTCACATTTCCTTGATTCAGCAGCTGCACGATGTACAGCCGAGAGTCCGGTCTTGAATCTAGAGATCTGGTGCTGATTCAGTGTAGCTTGGTAGCTCAGTGGTTAGTGACTGTCATCTCTCCCGGCATACCGTCTTTTAGCGTGTGTTCGAAACCCGGGCCAACACAGACGTTTTTATTTTTTTGTTTATCCTACTAACTTCAGCCGCGGGAATGTGATGTCTGCGAGGACGCAGGTCCGGTAATTCTGCAAACAGCAGCGTACTTGATAACATGTCAGCTCGCCTTGACTACTGCAATTTTCCTCACTGTATGATCGCCCGTTTGGCGGCTGAAGTTAGTAGGATAAACAAAAAAATAAAGAACGTCTGTGTTGGCCCGGGTTTCGAACACGCGCTAAAAGACGGTATGCCGTGAGAGATGACAGTCACTAACCACTGAGCTACCAAGCTACACTGAATCAGCTCCAGATCTATCAATTCAAGACCGGACTCTCGGCTGTACATCGTGCAGCTGCTGAATCAAGGAAATGTGACCGTGTTAACTTGTGGCCTGTGTTTACCTATTATGAAAATAAACAATAGCAGAACACTGACTACATTTTATGGTTCATGATGTTAAAGAACATTTCATAACGTCTCAGACAACTGTACATTTGTGGCTACTGTGGCTTAATTATAAACACTATCGTTAACTCATATTTACCCTAGTAAAAACATGGTACATTTTAGTACGATCGTCACTTCCCAATGCAAACACGCCCAATAAAATGGCCCCACCCCTGTCACTTGATTGACAGGTTTCCGTGTAGACGTTGGAAATTCAAATGCAAAAGGTATTGCGATTCCATTTGAGTTTTGGCAGTTTACATGCACAGGGCAGAGAGAGTGAAAAGGCAAATGTGGTAATTAATATTGCTATTTAAATATGACAGGCTCATAGCTTGTAAGATATGGGAAACACAATTGCAAACGGACTTTGCATTTCCATTTTAAATTTGGCAGACACTGTGCGTTCACTTAATCGAAAATGAAAACGGTAATGCGCGATTTGCATTTGCGTTTGGATTATGTCACATTTTATGCGTCCACAAATTAAAAACGCAATTGCAAATACAATTTGCAATTCCTTTTGAATAAAGTCCGCAATATCATTCCATATATATTAGTGCTGTCAACGTTAACGCATGCGATTAATTTTTGTCTGGTTTAACGTGTCAAAATATTTAACGCAATTAACGCAGCATCCATATTTTCTGCCATCCGTTGGCTAGCTTTACATTATATGATCACGCTCTTATTCATTTAAATGCTTTTAAACATTTCAAGCGCGGCAAGACAAAAGAGAATGCGCTGTCTGTGAATGCCCTTATGTGACACATACACATGTACACACACACACACACACACACACACACACACGCACACACACACACAATGCATAGACAGGGCGCCAGAATCCAGTTCTCTTTAAGCGCTTGAACTAACAATAAACATCCCAAAGTGCCAGTTTTGTCGATTATCCTCATAAGAGCAATCTTAAATGATTTATATAAAGTCTAAAATGAACAAAAAGAGTTGTGAGAGAATGAGGCGAGATCCATAGACAGTATATAAACGGTGAGATCCGCGTGTCTGTCTGCTCTTAAAGGGACAGCGGCCAATAAAGCTTCCTGTCAGTAAAGTTAAAGAACAAAGGGAACAGAGAAAATGACTCGCTGCTCTTGACTAAATAACTTTTGTAGCTTTAATAAGGATTAACTATTTAATTTATAGTTTATGCAGTGCAGACTGCATATAACTTTGATAACTTTATTAAATTTCTGTATATTTCCTAACTGTTAAGACAGGAAGGGCAGGAGTAAACATGACATTTATTATGGGTTTATGTTAGCATTGTTTTAAGTTTACTTAAATTAAAAACTGTTATATTTTTGAAGCCTAATAATAAATGTAAAAAAATAAATAAAAAAATCAGTAGCTGTATTAATTTCAGTAATACTGGCCTTCATTCATAAAAAGATGCCATTTAAACAAGTATTTCAATTTAACTGTGAAATTATTACATTAAAAAATATATTAAAAACGTACAAAAACATTTCTTTTTTTATTGCGATTAATCACAGAAAAAATGTGTGATTAATCTAGTTAAAGTTTTTAATCGATTGACAGCACTAATATATATATATATATATATATATATATATATATATATATATATATATATATATATATATATATATATATATATATATATATATATAAATATTATTATTATTTATTTTTTAGTATTTTGTGATAATGATCAATATGCTCCTCTAAATTATGCACCATTTACTTCTATAGGCTATATAACAATGAATAAAAATAAATAAATACACATTTAATACTATTTCCCACGGAGCCCTAAACATAACATGTGGACACAAATGTATTCATGGTGACTGCAAATTAAGAATTTGTTCATTCGTTTTATTCTTTTGCTCTCGTTTTAGATAAATCATGGCCACGAGTTAATAATTTCTTCCAATGACTTATTAGTTTTCTTGTTTTGTTAAATCATGGTCATGTTAATGAAATCAAACGAGTTAAAGACTTCGTACAATAAGGCTACAATTGAATAAATCGAGGGAATGAATTCTTAACTTATGGCCACTTTATTATTATTATTATTATATATATTTATTTTACAACTAACATTTTTTTATGCAATGTTAATGCAAAGCACTCTTACTCATTTTTGAATCATATACAAAATTTCAGTGCCACAAAAGTCCCATCTCCTATCCCAGTGAAGTAAAAAAAAACACAATCATAAAGTAAATGTTTCTGTCTAAAATATCAGAAGACTACAACAGGGTTAAGCCATGATATGATATTGAGATGTATTATCTTTAACTCTTTTCTTCAAAGCTCTAGTAGAAGATCCGAGGAGTCCGGTGAAAAGAAGCCAGATGGACCCCCTTCAGTCAGTAACATCCTGGCATCAGATGAGCCCACGTCTGAATGCAAACCAACCAAAGCCAAACCTGTGAAGAGAACTGAGACCGCAGCGTTCCCCGAGCCTCTCGTGCCCTACCCTCGCTTCTCCACCCTCAATGTAAAGAATCGCAAGATGTATCTCAACATGCTCGTCCGCAAGAATTACTTCAAAGCGTCAAAGGTAGACGTCTCTCGTCCTGACCGCCGGTCTTCAATAGCGAGGCAGATTTGATTGAGCTGGATGGATGCAAGGCTATGTGCTTCATCTTGTTTCTCATTTCAAAGTGTCTGACGGAGCAGGTGAAGAACGAGGTGACCGAGTTTATGAAATACCTGCAAGATGTTTCTAGAGCATGCTCTGATGGGTACAGCTATATGCCTCCAGGCAGCAGCCGCTACACTGAGGTGTTACTTATTTATTTAACTATTTAATTGTAATGAAAACAATTAATGCAGATATATTTTTGTATGCTGATTGTGTGTTTTTCCCAACAGGAATATTTGACGGCCTGTCTGGAGCATGTGAAGAGTTACCCACAGGTTTACAGCATTCAAGAGATCAGCAGTCTGACCAGTGTAAAGTTTATGGGTGACCTCTCTCTCAACTTTGAGAAACAGCTTCTTGCTATGGTGCTTAGTTTGCTTTCTTTCTTTTTTTTATGATCTTGGATGTGAGATATACTTTTGTTTGTTATATCTAGCTCTACTGTATTTTCTCCTCAGGGTAAAATAGACATGCTAGACAAAAAAGTCATGGCAGAAAACACCCAACTTCCTGTAGACTATGAGACCGTGGCAAATGTGGTTCCTCCAGCTAAAAAAGCAACTTCAGTTCACACTGTAAGTAGCCTGTCTGTGATAGCGATAGTGTGAGATGTATAATTACAGAGTGCTCTGATAAATTAATCGCAAACTAAATTTGGCTGTGAAAATACCCCCAAAAAGATCACTTTTTGGTCACTAGTGACTTTCACTGCATGAACAAAAAATACTGAGCTGTTTCTTGAATTATATTCTTTTGTGTTCCATACTTCATGTTAGGACATTGTAGCCTAAACATTTAACACAATAATAGCGTTTAATGATCTTTTGGGGGTATTTTCACAGTCAAATTTAGTTTCATAAATGCTTACTTTTATTCTATAATTAATAATTTTTTTATTACATACCCAGATATGTCCTTTTTTGTGAGCTTCAACAATTGTGTAGGTCTCTATTGTGCAAAATGTGGACTTAACCACTAGAGGGCACTGTTACATTTGTTTTGAATTTCCACTCTTGATGTATTTGATTCTGATATATTGAATTGTATCCCCATACCTCATGAATTAATTTTGATGGACCTGTGGGAACCAGATATAGTGCTTTTGTTAATCCTGGTGTCTCTTAATATCTGCAGGCCATCAGCAACGACAGTAATGCAGAAAAACTCTGCGCTACTTACGAGCCACAAGTGTGTTTATCTAAAGAGGCCTTCCTTCAGCTCCTGAATAACAACTCTGAGTTCACAGAAGCTTGGGAGCTCCCAGTTTGGGTCAAAGAGAATCCCATGAATGGTGAAGGGTCACTTCATGTTGTAAATGCTTCATTGTAGACCGTAAGATTGTAATCCAGTCAGTATTGTCACATGATGAATGTTGTGGTTGTTCTCAGGCAGCAGTCAGAGTAAGACGGCGTACATCGATCCTCCTCTGCTGAAGACGGAGCTGAGCTGGAGAGAGAGGAGTCTGCTGTTTCATCAAGAGAGCGTGAAGCTGGAATTCAAGAAGACCGTATCCCGTCCCGTGTTTTTCCTCACTTCAGAAGAGCTCCCTGTTGAAACGCAGCCTCCTCCTGAGGTAAGATGAAACCCCAGACAGTGAAACCTCTCGCAGATGAATTATTGTTAATAAATTAAGAAAAAAAAGCACTTTCATAAAGAAATTATTATTCCTTATTTGTAATTAGTTTTGGATAAATAAAAAAAAAGCAATAAATAAAAAAACTGAAATATTCTTTGCCAAAATTTATTAACTGCAGCTAAAATATATATTTAATAATTAATATAGGAAAAATTATTATATTAAATTATTAAAATATAAAAAAATTCATATCATATAAATACACTAATAAATACACTAATATATAAATACACTAATAAATATATATATATATTAATAAATTTCTTGTTTTTTATTATTTTTTATGATTTCTGAAGACTGAAGTAATGGCTGCTGAAAAATCTAATTTGAATCGGGAATAAATTGCATTTTAAAATACAAGACTTCTTTTAAAATGTAATAAAATGTAACAATGTTACTATTTTTATTATTCATAATGTATATGCAGGCTTGATGAAGATAAGAGACTCTTTCAAAAATGTTTAAAAACCCTTTAATATTCCAAAGGCTTGACCGGTAATGTTTATATAAATTGATGAAAGAATGTAGACATTTATATTTATTATTATTACTTTATGTGTGCTTATTGTATTTTATATTATATTGTATAACTGTTTCATTTTATGTCTTTATATTATATTATTATTCAGGAAAGTGTTTGCTAAATAAATGAATGTGAAGTAAATCCAAATAACTGTGAGTTATGTGAGAAACATTGAAAATATAAGCATTGTAAATGTTATCTGTTTTGCTTTACTCTTCCCAGGACAAGATCTCCAGGAGTGTGGCTGGGTTCGATGATGCTGGTATGGATTTTGGGACTGATCTAACAGACCTGGAGTCATTTGGGGAGTCCTACAAGCCCAGTAAGAAAGTGAAGGAACAGAACGAACCAAAAACAGCTTCTACAACTCCATCTCAACATATCCCGAGCCTCAAGAGACCGACAGACTCTGTAGGTACAACAAAACTCACCTCAACATCTCGAGACGCTCCCACAGAACCCATTGAGTCGACCGTGGCTAAGCTCCAAGGAGAAACTGACACTTCGGCCGATGAGGGAGACGGTACGCTGAATAAAACTGCCAATTCGGGGAAGGAAAGTGTGAGTGAAGATGCAAAAGAGAAGATAGAAATGTCCTCTGCTCAGTGTCCTCCCACCAAGCGGCCCAGACACATGATGAAAGACAAGACTGACCAGGATT
Source organism: Carassius carassius (assembly GCF_963082965.1). Lineage (NCBI taxonomy): Eukaryota > Metazoa > Chordata > Actinopteri > Cypriniformes > Cyprinidae > Carassius > Carassius carassius. The sequence goes on along the minus strand of NC_081797.1, from coordinate 15,291,021 downwards.
TGGATTCTGATGAAGAACGACTAGTAATAGTTGACATTTTGTCCCCACAGAGACCTCAGAACCAGGTGACAGCTGCAGAGGTGTCTTCCGACCCAGGCACACCAGGCCCTGCAAACCCTTCAGGCAAAGGAACAAAGAAGGGCATCAAAAGACCCCGAATATCCAGTGAGTGCGATCAGCTCGGACAGATTCTGAAGATGCAGGACGCCATGCTGAAATCCACCCCCAGCAAGAACCAGGAGGCTGTGAAGCCCCATGTCCCAGAAGACAAAGCTCCCGAAGCTAAAACCCACTCGCTGGTCAAACAGTGTGTGACGTCGTATCTGGAGTCCAGAGAGGGACAGGAAGAGGACACCACGCTGCCCGCTGACGTTCCTCTGCTGCTAGCCGCTCAAAGAAAACGTTAGTGCTCAAAACACCCTCTCAGAGGCAAAAATCATGTTTTTTGAGGTTATTCAAACGTCCTTTTAAAAGTGGCCCATGATGCTTTAAAACTGACCTGTATCCATAAAACACTTTTCTAGAAATGACTAAATGAAGGCATAATGGTAATACACCTGATGTGCATGTCAAAATTAACATACATAATTACTGTAGAAATAATTATTTAATTAAATAGTATTTAATTAAGCGTAAATATGATTTAAATGTTCAAATATTATTTAAATGTACAGTATCAAGAATCAGATATCACCGATATTATTAAAATGACGTTCTCCAGAAACTCCCAAAAAAGTGATTTTATTTAGTGACTATTATTATTATTGCTGTAGCTTTTAAATAATATATATGATGAATATATGATGAATAACAATAATTGTAGTAAAATAAATAATATATATTATTATATACTTTATTTTGAAATGTTTAATTTATAAATTTTATTAATGTTTTAATATTGGAGGATTAAATGTTTTAAATTAATTATTATTTTATTTATATATATATATATATATATATATATATATATATATATATATATATATACAGTATTGTTCAAAATAATAGCAGTACAATGTGACTAACCAGAATAATCCAGGTTTTTAGTATATTTGTTATTGCTACGTGGCAAACAAGTTACCAGTAGGTGCAGTAGATTCTCGGAAAACAAACAAGACCCAGCATTCATACCGAACTTTGATGCCTTTATGGTATCGAACGAAAAACTTTGATACTATGAGTATCGAAAAAATTATTTATCTTTCGGTGCCAAATTTCGGTTCCAGAAGCCAAGCCGTTTTTTTTTTGCGGCTGTGTCTGTGTGAGCTTGTAGCATACGTGCATGTAAGGACCTAAATTTGCCGTGATTGGCTGTCCACCACCACGTGACATGACAGGGAGGATTTCTGAAGATACTCGCAGTCACACAACACAAGTGTAGTTGTTTTTTCTCAAAACGTTTCCGTTTTACAATGCCAAAGAGGTCTAAAGTGTGGCTAGACTTTATAAAAGTTGATGCCGAGTCAGCAAAGTACAACATATGCGATAAGAGTATTGCAACCAAAGCCGGCAATACCACCAATTTAATGAAGCATTTGTTTGGATGAGTGTTTTGCCCTCCCTCCCTGTTTAGTTTGGTCTACTCCATTGCGTATCTTGAAACACGCCCCCTTTCACATCATCTAAGAAACACAGAGAGAGAGAGAGAGACTGAGAGAAAGACAGGTTTATCCGGTACAGCTAATTTCTCTGAGCAGCAGGCCACTGTATACGTTGACTTAAAACATAACCGACTGTGTTTACGAGAATACTTGCAGAGACAATTATTTCGATATATTTGTGTGTGTATGTGTTCATTCAGAAGTTACGATACGCGAAAGATGAATTAATTCTATGTACGCGCATTGTCTAAAATGCTGCTCGCAGCGCGTGCTTTGAATGAGTGAGCGCAAACTCCGAACGCGGGCGAATTTTTTAAAACGCTTGAATCAGCAATATTTAGAAACAAGTGCAAATGATCAGCTACGATCCGTTTCACCCCTTCAAGCGAGTGAACAACGCGAATCAAGTTAGGAATTTAACATCACTATTCACGATAGCCCATCGGACTGGAAAACACAATAGCCCCGGGACGTGGGGCTAACGATTTTGCGAGCCCTGCACCTCAGATCTATCCAGTTTGTGAAACACTGGTTTCCACACTGCTTTCGTTAAACAAAATAAATAATTTTTTTAAAAGATTGACTCAAAAGAATCATCAGTTCACTAATCGGATCATGAACTTGTATTTCTGAGCCAAAGATTATCTATTATTGAACATCTCGAATGAATAAAGGCTTCAAGTTCATCTGTAAAGCACATAAAGCTATCGTTTGAGTTTATAAACTTCTATTTCATCCATGATTCGTATGGATCTGCTAACTGAATGCAAAGTGTGAGTTCTAGAAGAATGTTTGTGTCTTGATGAGCATGTATCGCTCACTAGGAGTCGCTAAATGAACAGCTGCTGTTCTTTTTCTTTTTCAATGGAGGATCAGTTGCCCTATTGGTTAAAATCCCCAAACTGTATACTTGAATATTAAATTAATAAATGACATCAAAACAGGTGTGTTTGCGTTATGATGTGGTGGGCTGCTGTGGGCCAGAAAGTCCAGGGCAACTTTTTGGTCCCAGGCCGCCCCTGAATGGCGCACCCCTATCCAAAAAGCACATCCAGTTGTATTAATAATGTTATCCTGAGTGTGTAGTGTTACCAGAATTTGTTTTAATTAAGGTGAAAAATAAAAGTTTCGTGTTTAATGTATTTGTGTTGATGTTGAAATGGATTTTAAAACATATGGTATCAAAAAAAGTATCGTTAGGAACCGGTATCGAAACTGAGGTATCAAAATTGGCACCGGATCGAAAGATTTTGAACAATACCCAGCCCTAAGCATTCATGATATGAACGCTCGTAAGGCTGTGCAATTGAGCAAATAATTGAAAGGGGTGTGTTCAAAAAAATAGCAGTGTGGCATTCGATCACTGAGGTCATCAATTTTGTGAAAAAACAATTGTGAATCAGGTGGCCCATATTTAAGGATGAAGCCAGCACTTGTTGAACATGCATTTGAAAGCCTGAGGAAAATGGGTCGTACAAGACATTGTTCAGAAGAACAGCGTACTTTGGTTAAAATGTTGATTGGAGAGGGGAAAACCTATAAAGAGGTGCAAAAAAATTGTAGGCTGTTCAGCTAAAATGATCTCCAATGCCTTAAAATGGAGAGCAAAACCAGAGAGATGTGGAAGAAAACTGAAGACAACCATCAAAATGGATCGAAGAATAACCAGAATGGCAAAGGCTCAGCCAATGATCAGCTCCAGTATGATCAAAGACAGTCTGGAGTACTGTGACAGTTAGAAGACGTCTGTGTGAAGCTAACTATTTACAAGAATCCCCCGCAAAGTCCCTTTTGAGAAAACGAGAAAACAAACTTTCGTTTTGTCGTTATAACAAGAAAACAAAAAAGAAAGAAAATTATAATGCATGGCCACTTAGAACTTCCGTAAAATATTAGTTTAGTGATTCACAGGATAGTTTTGAGTTTGTACAGTCAACGGCAGACACTGCTATTTTTTGAACACATTTTTTTTTAACTAATTGCCCAATTGCACAGCCTTACGAGCGTTCATATTATGAATGCTGGGTCCTGTTTGTTTTCTGAGAATCTACTGCACCTACTGGTAACTTGTTTGCCACGTAGCAATAACAAATATACTAAAAACCTGGATTATTCTGGTTAGTCACATTGTACTGCTATTATTTTGAACAATACTGTATGTATGTATATATATATATATATATATATATATATATATATATATATATATATATACAGTCGTGGCCAAAGGTTTTGAGAATTACATGGATATTAGTTTTCAAAAAGTTTGCTGCTAAACTGCTTTTAGATCTTTGTTTCAGTTGTTTCTGTGATGTACTGAAATATAATTACAAGCACTTCATACGTTTCAAAGGCTTTTATCGACAATTACATGACATTTATGCAAAGAGTCAGTATTTGCAGTGTTGGCCCTTCTTTTTCAGGACCTCTGCAATTCGACTGGGCATGCTCTCAATCAACTTCTGGGCCAAATCCTGACTGATAGCAACCCATTCTTTCATAATCACTTCTTGGAGTTTGTCAGAATTAGTGGGTTTTTGTTTGTCCACCCGCCTCTTGAGGATTGACCACAAGTTCTCAATGGGATTAAGATCTGGGGAGTTTCCAGGCCATGGACCCAAAATTTCAATATTCTGGTCCCCGAGCCACTTAGTTATCACTTTTGCCTTATGGCACGGTGCTCCATCGTGCTGGAAAATGCATTGTTCTTCACCAAACTGTTGTTGGATTGTTGGAAGAAGTTGCTGTTGGAGGGTGTTTTGGTACCATTCTTTATTCATGGCTGTGTTTTTGGGCAGAATTGTGAGTGGGCCCACTCTCTTGGATGAGAAGCAACCCCATACATGAATGGTGTCAGGATGCTTTACTGTTGGCATGACACAGGACTGATGGAAGCGCTCACCTTTTCTTCTCCGGACAAGCCTTTTTCCGGATGCCCCAAACAATTGGAAAGGGGCTTCATCGGAGAATATGACTTTGCCCCAGTCCTCAGCAGTCCATTCACTATACTTTCTGCAGAAGATCAATCTGTCCCTGATGTTTTTTTTGGAGAGAAGTGGCTTCTTTGCTGCCCTTCTTGACACCAGGCCATCTTCCAAAAGTCTTCGTCTCACTGTGCGTGCAGATGCGCTCACACCTGCCTGCTGCCATTCCTGAGCAAGCTCTGCACTGGTGGCACTGCGATCCCGCAGCTGAATCCTCTTTAGGAGACGATCCTGGTGCTTGCTGGACTTTCTTGGACGCCCTGAAGCCTTCTTTACAAGAATTGGACCTCTTTCCTTGAAGTTTTTGATGATCCTATAAATTGTTGATTTAGGTGCAATCTTAGTAGCCACAATATCCTTGCCTGTGAAGCCATTTTTATGCAACGCAATGATGGCTGCACGCGTTTCTTTGCAGGTCACCATGGTTAACAATGGAAGAACAATGATTTCAAGCATCACCCTCCTTTTAACATGTCAAGTCTGCCATTCTAACCCAATCAGCCTGACATAATGATCTCCAGCCTTGTGCTCATCAACATTCTCACCTGAGTTCACAAGACGATTACTGAAATGATCTCAGCAGGTCCTTTAATGACAGCAATGAAATGCAGTGGAAAGGTTTTTTTGGGATTAAGTTAATTTTCATGGCAAAGAAGGACTATGCAATTCATCTGATCACTCTCCATAACATTCTGGAGTATATGCAAATTGCTATTATAAAAACTTATATATATATATATATATATATATATATATATATATATATATATATATATATATATATATACATTTTTATTTGTAACTAATGTATATGCAAGATTAATTCCATTATTATTATTATTATTGTGTGTATTAGTATTGAAATCATATCAAATCAGGTCAGGTTTTTCCATTCACACTAGCATTCAAAAACCGATCTTTCTCGCATCTGGGGGGGGGTCTGATAATACTAACATTTAATAATAATATTATGATCTAAAGGGCCCATATTTTATATTTTTTACATTTTAAAGAAATAAAAAAGGTTCTCCATCTATGGCAGGTCTTCTGAAGGAGGATCTTCAGGGCAGTGCTGAGGATGAGATGGACTTCGATCCTCCTGCAGAGGGCAGCGTTCTGTACAAACTCTACAGTCTTCTGGATGTTCTGCTCCTGGTGCGCAGCAGTGTGGACATCGCTCACCCCAGACACGACAAAGACACCTTCAGGGTGAGCTGGACACATGCTAATACACAAACACAACGATCCTGTAGTTAAAAAGATGAAGTACATGCCGCAGGAGCAACAGATGAGATTTTAAAGGTCATTAAACTCCTCAGGTCTTGTGTAAAAACTCTTATTATCATTACTAGTTATCATTGTCAGTGATTTTTTTTTTTTGCCACCCTTTATTGGATTTGAGTTAGTGTGTCAATATGCCAAGCATTTATCTTGATATTTTAACCAGGGTTGAGGAACGTCCACCACACCCCTTCTTTAAACAGTCGGCTTTCCTGTGCAAAGCTGTAGAGTTGGGTTTTCAGTCTTATCAATGTATTAACAGACTCTTTCCAGACAATGGTTCTCCGCGCAGCACAGGATTTCTTCTGCATGTGTTTATAGAGGACTGTGACTCAGAACTGCCGTTTGAGTGGGTAATCATTGAGTCTGCTCTCATCCAGGCCGTCCCGGTGCATGTCTTACCCAAGCTGGAGTATCAGCTGTGCTACGGGGCCGAGAGTCTGACCCACACCGAGGCCTGTCAGCTGTGGGCCGAGAAACTTCTGCACTCCAGTACTGTGTCCTTCATAAGTAAGAGACCTGATGAAATGTGATTTCTTTCTTAAAATACATTTTTGCATTATGTATTTTTATAGTGCTATATGCTGTAATAATGTCACGAATCCGTTTGATCAAATCAGACGGAGAAGAAAGTATCTATAGTGTGAGAGCATTTTAAAAAGATCATATTCACGTGACCTGTAGAAAAGAAAATATGTAGTATTGCAGCACAAAAAAAAGCGATGGGCTTTTAATAACACCTTATCAGTTCAATTCATGAATTCATAATTAATAATGAATAATTAATTTGCATTAGCAATTCAAGTTTTTGTAAACTGGTGTAATAAAAATTAACATAAAATTTTTAATGTGTCAGTTCATAATAGATTGAACAGATTCATGCTTTAAAATGTTATAGTAAAAATAAATGTTGATTTAAAAAAAAATATATATATATGTGTTTGGAATGAAGCAAATTCAAACAGGCAGAAGTATTCATGTTTTATCTGGAGTATTAGTTTTGGTAACAAGGGGAATTAGCATAAAAGTAAACTTCCCGTAAACTCCCAGCATGCCTCTCTCATGATGCATGACTCACTGTTTTGAGTCAGGGTTGTCATAGCTACTAACATTACAGCTTTGAAAGGGCTGCAGAAGAATGCGACCGCATGTGTGAGATATCGCTGTGGGTGTAAGGCTACTTGGGTTTTTCCATTACAAGAGAAAGAGGGAAGGAGACTGTTTTTCTGCTGAACAGACTGCTAAAGTTTTGAGAGTTTGGAACAGGAGATTTTCTATCCTCTCTGAGGAAACCTGTGACACTGACAGTGATTTGAAGAATGTCCACAATGTGCCTGACAGCAGTCTGTGCCTGCAGGTGAATATACCTCAGAATCACAGAAGAATGAAGAAGAGCCTCGCTCTCGGTGTATCATTTGCTTTAGAGATTCTTCTAGGCTTGTTAAAAGAATCTAGTCTTTTCTCGGTCTAGTCCAGGATCCAGCCCTAATGATAACAGAATGGGCTTGTATCTTCACAGTCTGGACATAAGGTTCAAGAGAACTTTCTAGCTAAAAATTTTACTGAAGCAGATTAGAGCAGTAAGTCACAAAATAATGTAAGTAAGATCATATATAAGATTTTTTTTTTTTGAAGGAAGTCTACAATGCTCACTTGTACTGCATTTAGTTTATTAAAATTACAGTTAAATAGTAAGGTTGTGGAATATTATTACTAGTGCTGTCAAAATTAGCACGTTAACGCAGGCGATACATTTTTTCAATTTAATGAGTTAAAAAAATTTAACACAGGGGTGGAGCTACGATCAGCCACCCCACTCACAACTGATGTTTTGGTTTTCTTGACAAGAATTGCGTTTATTTAGATGCAGAACATCTTTACGACCACGTGATCGGCAGATTTTTTTTTAGACATGTACTTCACTTCACCTCAGTGCTATGCGCGAGTCAAACAATCGTAGAAATGGTACTGTGCTCATAGCGCATGCTCTTTAATTGCATTCACGGATGCGCCAGCACGCGCTGTAGACTGTATCATTTCATATCAAAGCGCGAAAGGAACTATGACTGTGCAATGTCGCAATTATGTCATCTGTAAAGTTATGAAGTTACCAAAAAGGCTATTAAAGCTGCCTTAAAACTGTGTATGCATGTAAGTATTTGTTATATGAGTTACATTTAAGAACCTGTTTTCAAAAGCACATGTTTCACTCATCTAATACACTCAATTCAACAAGAGTTGTGAAAAAAATACGAAAAGTGTCAGATCAGCATTCTTCAAGTAATAATAGCAGTAAAGTAATAGCAGCCAAATAACCTAATAAGCCAGCTGCTGTGATGTCTGTTAATCAAAGAATAAAAGAAAAAGAGGAAATCAGTAACTTTTGTAGCTTTAGGGATTTATCTATATTTAATTGTGAATTGATTCAAATTCTGTATATTTCCAACTTGCCAAATGGTAAAAGGAAGCTAAATGTGACATGTATTATAATGGGTATATGTGAAGATTGTTTTAAGTTCGTTTAAATTAGAAGTTGTTATTTTTTTAAGTCTAATAAATGTTCAAATTGATAGCTATCAATTATACTTTGATGTTGAATGACTATAGTCAATGGTCAAATATTAGGGGGGAAAACTATTTCCTAGAGACATCAGTAGTATTGGTATCAGTGATACTGGCCTTCAGTCATGAAAAAAAAGATGCCATTAAACAAACATTAAAAATATTGTCTTTATCTTGTTTCTAGATTAATTTAAACATTAAATGTGAAATTATTGCAATATAACAGTTTATGTTAAAACTTTAATGTTTGGTGGGATTAATCACGATTAATTTCAGAAAAAAATGGGCAATTGATTTAAATTTTTGTAATTAAACAATTTAGAAATATCTTGTCTATATGAATTTATTTTAAAATGCATCATTACTCCAGTATTCCGTGTCATATAAGGCTTTTTTTTCTTTTCATTTATTAATAATTCATTGGTATAAACCGTTCCAATTATTGCTCATCTTCTTTGGATTTTGGTGAAATGTCATCACAACCTCTGTTTCATTACAGTTTTGTGTTTTTTGGCCTAGAGCAGCATTTCCCATACACAGATGAACAAGTAGGGGCGTGGAGATCTTTTTTTTTTTTTTGTTGTTGCATGAACTCCACAATCAATGTGAAATATTACGAGGCAGAGATACAATAGACAAACACAACATGGGAACAATAATTGCAACATTCGCCGTGTTTCTCACAGCCTGAGTTTGATTTAGATGTTCTTCAAACTGTGAGCTGGTTTAAGGCTCTCCAGAATTTAACTTCTTAATATTGACTGTTAAATAGAAATGTAGCTTTACCAGCTGTTACGGAAAATGAATGGAAGTATTATCAGATAAGATTAAAGACTTGCAAAAGAAAAAAAGAAAATGTGGTACATACTACATTAATCTACTTAATGTAGTATGTTTATTCAAAGGCTAGTTGTTCACAAACTGTTTGATATTCGTGTAGGTCGCATCAATGCACACACATCAGAAGTGGCACATATGCAGATGTTGCCCGACGACTGGATTCAGAACGTCACCTGTGACTTCAGGTGAGTGAATCTATAGTCAATTTTTAATTGTTTAAATAAAATTCCAATTCCAAAAAGTTTTACAGATTTATTTTTATATATATATATAGAATGTCTGTTTGACAAATTCTCACAGATTCTTATCTGAAATACTGTAATAATATTTATTTATAATTATTTGTATTTTTTTATAATTTATAAAGATTTATTCATTTTAAAATGTATTTTAAATATACATTTATAGGAATTAATGACATAAATATTTTATCTCTAGTGTAAAGTTTTAATGTAATTATTTTTTTCCCCAGGCCAGCTAGATGTTTAAACACCCTCTACCATTTACTGAAAAAAGTCTCATCGTGAGTTTCTTTCACTTTTTTAGATCAATTTTAAAATGGTCACTTTACCCTTAGCGCGTTTTGCACTTTGTAATGTGAAATCAGTCTTTCAGTCTGACTTTAAAAGTGTGTAATTCTGCATATTAAGCTAGGATATGTGAAAACATTTTAACATTAAAAATGACATGCATAAGCTTTAGGTATTAAGCCTGTAGTTCAGTATTTGTAAGGATGTGACATTTTCGTTGTTTGCGCTGGAAAGCTTGTCATCGGCTGCAAATTTCCTTTCAGCTGTTCTAGTGTTGTAATTTAATAAAGGTGTCTTTTAACACCTGCCCCAGATTACAGGAAGGACGATACCTGTTAGTCCACAAACCTCGTGAGGGTTTCCTGACCATCTTTAAAGCTAGCGACGAGACCAAGGCTGCTCGTGGGGTGTACCACCTGCAGAACGCACACTGCGGACCCCCAGCTGTGTCTCTAGGGGTTCCCTGGGTTCCCCTGGACCCCTCGTGTGTCCTGCCATTTCACCAGAAACACAGCAGGCCGCCCTGCACCTTCCCCCCACGTCCACCCCCTCAGGTATGACCATCTTTTAGCTTTGAAATGTAGCCCAAAGGTTTGCCATGTGTGCTCTAGACATGTTAAACCTTGGTGCTTGTTTGGGAAAATTGGGTTTGAATTTAGCCTGCAGCATACCTTTATACAGTATTTCCAGATGTGGTGTGGTGGTAGTAGTTAAAAGTTGGTAAATTAAAGGTTGCTGGTTTGCATATGTGTGCTCCAGACATGTTGAAATGTGGTGCTTATGTCGGAAATTTGACTTTGAATCTAGCCTGCAATTTAACTTTTATACAGTATTTCCATGTAGTGTGGTGTGGTGTAGTGGTTATAGCTAGTTGATAAATGAAAAGTTGCTGGTTCGCATTTGTGCTCCAGACATGTTGAACTGTGGTGCTTATGTGAGAAATATTTGTTTGAATTTAGCTTGCAACTTTACTTCCGTCCGCTATTTCCAGGCGGTGTGGTTTATTGATTATAGCTTAAAGTTGGTAAGTGAAAGGCTACTGATTCACATGTGTGCCCTGGATGGTTGAACCGTGGTGCTTATTTTGGAAATATGTGTTTGAATTTAGCTTTGCAACTCTCCTTTTATCCAATATTTTAGGTGGTGTGGTGTAGTGGAGTGTAAATGGAAGGTTCCTGGTTCACATGTGGAAAATTGTGTTTGAATTTAACCTGCAACATACCTTTTATTTATTTAGAGTATTTTCAAGTGGTGTATTTATAGTTCAGTTGGTAAACCGAAGGTTGTTGGTTCAAATGTGTGCTCCAGATATGTTAAACTGTGGTGCTTATGTGGGAAATTTGGGTTTGAATTCAGCCTGCAACTTACCTTTATCATTATTTCCAGAGTATGGTGTATTGGGTTATAAGATTTGGTAACTGGTAGGTTGCTGTTTCAAGCAATGATTTGAGCCCCTGAGCACGTTAGAAGTGTCTATTTTCAGAGATATGCAACATATACCGTATTTTTCTAAACTATAAGTCGCACCTAAGTATAAGTTGCATCAGCCCAAAAATGTCATGATGAGGAAAAAAACATATAAGTCGCACTGGACTATAAATCGCATTTATTTAGAACCAAGAACCAAGAGAAAACAACAAGAGGGCGCTCTATGTTTTCAGTGTAGACTACAGGAGCACTGAGCAGCACAGAGCGCCCTCTCGCGGCTGGAGACGGTAATGTTTTCTCTTGGTTCATTTCTCTTGATTCATGTCAAATTAATTTTGATAAATAAGTCGCACCGGACTATAAATCACAGGACCAGCCAAACTATGAAAAGAAGTGCAACTTATAGTCTGGAAAATACGGTACTCAAAGGTATGTGCATACACACACTCACAGCCAACGTAAACAGTCACTGATGATGTCCCAATAACATTCCTGCACAGAGTTACCACACCCTTTCTGCTATCAGGACTGTTTGTCATGCTATGAATCTGTTTGAGTAACAATTGATGGTGAAATTTACTTATCTTTAGTAGTTTCTAACTTTTATTTCACTTCATTTCTAAGTTGTTACTGAGTTCTGTGATAAGTTCGAAGTTATCACAGCGATGCTTGCCAAAGCAAACTCTGTTCATACTTACAAAAATTAAAGTAAATTTAGATTGTAGATTGTGGATGTTCTTTTATTCACTAGTCTGAGGCTCTTGTGACTGGGATACTTGTCGGGACAGGTAATAAAGAGATCACACCCATCCTTTTCTATGCTCAGTAACTCTCTTACATCATCACATTGGTCCCAAATGAAGCACTGTCTTTGTAAACATGACACTTAAAATTCCATTGAAGCAAAACGTACACCAGAACTTGGGAAGTGTGTCGATTGTGTAAACCATTGAGCTCTGTGCTCACACTGTCCTCAAGAGATCTCTGTAATTCTCCAGTTCATGGATGTCCACCAGTGGGATTTGAACTAACAACCTTAAGTCTACTTAGATGAACTTTAATACTACTATGCAAATGGTGTTATACCACGATTTATAAAGTAAACCTTCTACTTTCTTCTCATACAGGCAAAAGGTGAAACAGGACCTAAGCAACTCCAGGGAAAATGCGCGGTGAGACCCACACAAGCAACCAACCAGAATCAGTCAACAAAGAAGCGTAAAAAAGGCAAAAAAAAGAGAGCATGGAGAGACAACATGAGAGTTAAGATAATGAAAGACCAGCAAAAAACCCAAACCGGTGAACGTGGAAAGGATGGAAAGCCTTGATTTTTTGTAAAAATCTATTTTTTGTATAATTACTGTATTCATTCTTTAAAAGCACTTACTACCCCTGATATTATGTACAATGACTTATCATTAAGAAGCAAGCTTACATTTCTTCAGCAGGAAATAAAAAAATAAATAAATTATTGTTTAATATAACATCTGTTATAATTATTTTGTTAGTGACACACATTCACATTGGACACCCCAGTGCAAAATTATCCATTTTATAAGAGAAAGATGTAGGTGTGTTTTAGTAGTTAGAGATCCACCTTATGTTCTACTTTGCATACTATAAATACTAAATATATTGCAAGGTTAGAATTAGTCCATGTATGTCCTATGTAGCATAGGATGCAATCTTGCTATATTTCTGAGATGAAAAAAAGATGCTTTAACCGTGCAAGATGATCAAATGTAAGACATCAACTCCAAGGTTCCTCATTTTGCTTTTAGTCTCCAATACAGAACCATAAACAAAGTCCGAGAACCACCTTTAAAGATTTGATGACTGGAACCAATAAGCATGAAGTTATTAAGCTATTAAGGAAAGTTTCTTAGTCTGTAGCTTATTAAATTATCAAGGAAGTTTTAACTATTAAACTAAGTGATTTTACGATGTAATAAAAAATGCTTCCACTTTGCTGGCAGGTGTGTTTAATATAATCGGATCATAGGCACAGTTGTTTAGCAGAGCATGAATCATAAATTCATGTGCTCTTGCCTAGAGTCTAATATTATAAACTGAAGCAAAGTCAAGGCCTGCATTGACCCATTATTCAGCGTTTGGGTTAAAAAGGGTGTTTTGGTATTTTTGTACACCATACAGACTCGTTTGTAGATCTGAAAACATGCATTTGCTTCATGTTTCTTTCTTGTTTTAATAATAAGATAATATTGATTTTTAAATTATCATGTTGGTTACTTGTTGTGTTCAGTTGAGGTGGGATACGGTTAAGGTAAGGGCCAGGTTTGGTGGTCTGGTTAGGTTTAAGGCTGGTTTAAAGGTATAGGTGTAGGGCAAATTGTGTAATTATAGATGTAACTACAGAAATGACTTGTAGGAAGGTATTTTTAAATATAAGTACAATATAAAACATGTACACAAGTGCATTGTATCAAATATTAATTTAAATGGAAGTAGTAAAGACACTTAACATAAAGTGGTTCCATTTTTTTAATTAAACCCCTCTGATTTTCATTTTAATGGACAATAAACAGACCAATTTTTTTGTTTTTTCAAAAGCACACAGATTTATGATTCCAATCCAGTGCAATTAAAGTATTTAAGTTATTTCTATACTATTACAGCATGTATTCATATTTTGAATTGGCATTTATTTTACTTTTTTTTGTTGTTGTTAAATTTGTCATATTTAGCCAATTTATTTTTATTTCAGTTATAGATTAATCAGTTTTAAATACTTTAATATAAACTTAGTTGCAAACCCTAGTAAAAAAAATGGATATATATTTGAAATACATTTATTTTATTCTAAAGGTCTTTGCACACAGAGTCTGAAATTTTCATATGCGTTCTTGCATATTCGTCATCCTTTCCTATCAAAATGCTTGTTATAGATGTGAAAATCGAACCTGATCCGAATTTGATTTTTAAGTTTAATGGGATGTGTGTAAATGTCACTGACACAACGTGAGATCGTATTTGTATTTTAAGGTGCAAAAATTTCAGACTCCGTGTTCAGTGACCGAACAATAGACTGACTCGTTCACGAGTCAAGAACCGTTTCTGTCGGACGCGTCCGATTCGAGAACCGAAGAGCTGATGATACTGCGCATGTGTGATTCAGTGTGAAGCAGACTGACACAGAGCGTCTGAACTGAACTGATTCTTTTGGTGATTGATTCTGAACTGATTCTGTGCTAATGTTATGAGCGCGAGTAAACCGAAGGCTTGAATCAAGCCTTTCATCATTAAGTCATCACGTCGAGCGCAAAAGAACTGGTGAACCGTTTTCTTCAACCGGTTTATTGAATCGAACTGTCCGAAAGAACTACTGGTGATCCGAAAACCGATGCAACCGGTTCTTGACTCGTGAACGAGTCAATCTTTCGTTCCTTATCTGGCTCGGATCGGTGTTCATCTTCAGTTCTCTCTTCACAGCAGTTCAGTCAGTGTACTGTTTGAGTAAATGAATTACTCCGGGATATTGGTTTATTTGAACTCAGAGGAAGTGTCAGCCACATTAAAAAAGTTAACAGCTTAAGTCATTTGTGGATTAATGCATATTGGAGACGCGAACCGTTTAAAACGATTCAGTTCGATTTGGTGAACTGGTTCAAAAAGATCCGGTAACATCGAATGATTCGTTCACGAACCGGATATGACAAACTGCTTTGATTTGAACTCTCTCACAACAGACACGGAAGAGAAGACAATGCTGAATAAAGTCGTAGTTTTTGCTATTTTTGGACCAAAATGTATTTTCGATGCTTCAAAAATTCTAACTGACCCTCTGATGTCACATGGACTACTTTGATGATGTTTTTCTTACCTTTCTGGACATGGACAGTATACCATACACACAGCTTCAATGGAGGGACTGAGAGCTCTCGGACTAAATCTAAAATATCTTAAACTGTGTTCTGAAGATGAACGGAGGTGGAGTTATTAATGACAGAATTTTGATTTTTGGGTGAACTAACCCTTTAAGTATAGTTCAAATCTATTCCTATATTTACTGACATATCGCTTTAGACTTACTGACATAAATATTATAATGAAACTTTTATTTGGATGCACATTTCTCCATATTAAGACTAAAATGTGTTTTAATGCCACTGTTGAAGAGGGTTGTTTGATCTCTGAATAATATCAGTCTTTATATACAAAATATTTAAAGTGTCCCTGAAGTATAATTGCAACAGTTGCCTTTCAGCACAATTAAATATACTTTAGCATATCTTTATTTGTTCTTCAGCACTACTTCCACACAATTAACATGCATCAAGTACAAAACTAGTTGTTCTAATTGATCAGACTTTAATTATACGGGTTTAGTACACAAAGTACAATTGCAGGGTATTTTTATTAAGCACATTAATATGTACATGTATTTGCACTCTTCGTAGAATCAATTTTTCTTTCATTTTTGTGTTTCATTGTGTTTTAAGTCAGTTTTTTACATTTTTTTTTTTTAGTACTGCAGTGTAAGGGACAATTTGTTTAGTTTTTAAGTTATTTGTTTATATTCAAACATTCCACAGAAGAAAGTTTTACACATTTAAAATATGTAAATGACGACCGCATGTTCATTTTTGAGAGATCGATCCCTTTAAGACTCTTAAGATTAGTTGGAAGTCACCTTAACCAATGGTTAACTACAACATACTTCATTTCCCTTCTGAAACCACAGCCTCAGCTTCCTCCTTCCTTTCATACTCTGAGGTTTAATGCCTTTAGTGAAGCTCCGCCCACCTTCAGAACAGGAGCTCCAGCTCAAGGGGCAGGGAGAAGAGCGTCCTGGACCGCCTCTGCTATTTAAGCACCACACCCTTCACACCCTCCATAGCTGGGATCCTTCTGCACAGCATCTGAGATCTGCTGATCACTCAAAGTAAGCTCAAAACCTTTCCCTTCAGCTGTTAAACCTCTGTATTAAGGCACTTTATTCAAATAAATCAACATTCATTAAGCAAATTAATGTTCTCTTTTAACTTTGTATGGTATGAAATGCAATATATTGTCCTAAAAGGAACTCCTTTTCTGATAACACGAGCAATTTTGCATGCAAATCAACAGGATTTCTAGAGAAAGGCACTTTTAAAATGTTTTAAAACCATAAGGTTGTGAGAAACGCCTGAGAAATGGATGGATCTGTCTCACTTGCTGTAAGGAATTTACCCAGCATGCTCTCTCAAGGGTGTGTCGGTTTGCTTAGGTTTTACCAGATGCTGGGTTTTAAAATTACTGTTTATTGGTCCTGTTTTGGTCTAATTACCTAGTAACGGCATACGTAATGCCTACGTAATTATATATATATATATATAGAAGTCACCATTTTAAAACTAGCATGACTTTTTTTTTGTTTTTTTGCATTGGAAGTTAATGATTTGATTAGAAGTGAACTGTAATGTAGCAGTAAACTGCCCAGAACTGGCTTTTCTTGCAGTATCTCGTTCATCTCACAGTCTATTTATTTGATTTTAGCTCAGTCTTGACTCATTATGGTTGGATGAGGTGTTTTAAGTTTTTCTAAACTCAAGATGGGGCAATAGAGCGCTGTTCTCTGAACTGACATGCCCTCTGCAGTTCTGCATTACATAACTCTGTGAAGCATGTGACGGACGCTCAGAGTCTCCTCTGAAAGCTGAGAGAACCGATGTAAATCAGATGGTTTTGGCTGCTCTCCACAGGAAGTCCAGGATGTCGATGATACAGGAGTACTTAGGGCAGCTCACTCTGCAACTGGGCGGAGTAAGTTTTCATACAAAACAAATGATCTGTATTGAAGATGAACTATATACAAAATGAATACATCATCACATTGTTCCTCTCTCTAGGGGGAGGACACATACCCTACTGTGGTGCCAGATCCGAACTTTGATCCAGATAAGGACGCTGCCAGAATCGAGACCGCTATCAAAACTAAAGGTAAGAGAGCAGCAGCGCTGGAACCTGATGAGCTCATGAGAGCTTCCAGATGTATTTGTGGCGTCTTGTTTAAACCTGTAATCTGATGATGGTCACGAGCCATTAAACAACAATAGGCATTCATGTTTGGTTGTGTGCTCTGACCCGGCCCCTCTTTGTGTGCTGTGCCCATAATGAGGTGAAAACCGTCCAGAACGGGCAGCAGTGGTAGAAGTGAGTCATCATCCTGTCTGGAAGAGATCGAACCGCTTGTGGAACATTTGGAGCACATTTCCTCCCCCTCACCGACTCTGTGCTGTGTTTAGCTTTAGAAACTATCAGCTAACATTTGCAAAGGAAATATTGCCTGCATGAACGATGCTTTTGGAAGATTTAACCTTTTAAACTTAGCAAACTGTACAAAAATATCAACAAAAAATTGCATAATGTCTAAGAATTTGTGATTTTTTTTAACAGTTTTTAGAAAAAATGTTTTATGACCTTAGCAAATTTTTTCTTTATGAAATTGTTTGTAAAGTGATCATTTGAGCATACGCAGAGTAATATGTAGAGAGCCCTACATTTGGATTTTTGTTTTGTTTTACGTTATATTAAACAAAATTGTTTGAAATAATGTAAAAAAAAAAAAAAGGAAAAATAAACAATCTTGGCATTTTATATTAGAATTTTTTTATTAAGAGCAAAATATATTAAGTATTTTATTAAATAAAATTAATACAAATATTTTATAAAAATGTGTATAAAAATAAACGTCACAAATTATATAAAAAATTTTTATATAGATATAAAATCTAATATAAATATTGATAGATATTAAAATCTATAATAAATCTGTAAAATACGTACACTCACACACATACACATAAGATTCAAAACTGCTAAAAAACTTCATAAATATTATTTAAATGTACTAAGAAATCATTCAAAAATCATATTAAACTATATAGAAACATTTTAGACCAATAGATTTTTTTATTTTTTTTAAGTATGCACTTAAAAAGTAAAGTGACATTTTGATTTAATAAATAACTAAGCAAATGAAAATAACATTATTTGTTTTAGGGGTGGATGAGCAAACCATAATTGATGTCCTCACCAAACGTACATATAACCAACGGAGAGAAATCGCCTTCGCGTATGAGAGGAGAGCCAAGAAGGTCTGTATATATATATATCTATCTATCACGTGCTTCTGTATAAACGTATCCTTGTCCATTTTTTGACATAACACTCATATTCATCTCACTTTCAGGATATGATCTCGGCCCTGAAGGGGGCGCTGTCTGGCTCTCTGGAAACGGTCATCCTGGGCCTCATGAAGAGCACTGCGCAGTACGACGCCTCCGAAATCAGAGCCTCCATTAAGGTGAACGAAATATGAATGACTTTGAATTGAATTTGTATTGCGTAGATGAAGTGGGAGTGAAAGCTAGACGGTCAGAAACATAATGTCGGTGTGTTTGCAGGGTCTGGGAACAGATGAAGAGTCTCTGATTGAGATCGTCTGCTCTCGAAGCAAAGCTGAGCTCATGGAGATCAAGAAAGTCTACAAAGAATGTGAGGATGGGAGTATTGAAGTGCACTTATTAGGAGCACGAGGCCGTGATGTGAACTGTGTGTCTCATTGCAGTGTTCAAGAAGGACCTGGAGAAGGATGTTTGTGGAGATACTTCAGGAGACTTCGCTAAACTCCTGCTGGCTCTGGTTGAGGTGGGTCTGTGTGCTTTAACTAATATGTGTCTGAATTAAGATCCTGAGTGTATCTGTCACTTCTCAAACCGTGTGTTCCACACCAGGCCAAGAGAACCGAGCCCAGCTCCGTCGTGGACCACCAGAAAATCGATGAAGATGCCAGAGTGAGTTCTTATGGTTTATCTCTCATTGAAACATTAATGAATCAATATCTGAATGTAACATTTAGAAATCAAGCATTTATTAGAGCAGCAGTGTTTAAAACAAAATCTTATCCTAAATATTAAACTTCAGTTTATAAAGTTTATTATATATAGACAGTGTTGGGGAGTAACTAGTTACATGTAACGGCGTTACGTAATTTAATTACAAAATTATTGTAACTGTAATTAGTTACAGTTACTAAGAAAAAATTAGTAATTAAATTACAGTTACTTATGAATTTTTTTACGATTACAAAGGGGATTACATTTGAATATTTACACACATCCACATACAGATTTAACTGATTTCTTTCCCAAATTGCACTGACTATTCTGAGACATACCGCCATAATAATTTCCGGGATGCGGAAACACAGTCTGGTTCGTAGAATCCAGTCATAAAAACCGAATGCCTAACGCGGACGGAATATGCCACATTTTGGATGACTAAATCAAAAGTAGGTCAGTGCACTTGAATCAAAACATGACATCGACTAGTGTCTGTGAATATAAAGCCCCAAAAATGCAATATATGACTTATATGAAATCAGGCGCGGACTGGACACCGGGAGAACCGGGACAATTCCCGATGGCCTGGCAGCCGATTTTGCCCCACTATTTAATATCATTATTGTATAATTGCCTGCCGAATGTACTAAAGCGATCATTTGCGAATCCGCCATTTGATAATTAAATCTCTAATAGCCTAAGTCATGAATTGTTAGTCATGACTCGCGCGCTCTCCGCGCCTCCGCCAAACGGTTTGGATCAGACTCAGAGTAATCAATGCGAGAGAGAGAGAGAGAGAGAGAGAGAGAGAGAGAGAGAGAGAGAGAGAGAGAGAGAGAGAGAGAGAGAGAGAGAGAGAGAGAGAGAGAGAGAATGAGAGAGAGAGAGAGGGAGAGAGGGAGAGAGGGAGAGAGGGAGAGGGG
Source organism: Carassius carassius (assembly GCF_963082965.1). Lineage (NCBI taxonomy): Eukaryota > Metazoa > Chordata > Actinopteri > Cypriniformes > Cyprinidae > Carassius > Carassius carassius. The sequence goes on along the minus strand of NC_081797.1, from coordinate 15,271,028 downwards.
ACTGCTGGAGCAGAGAAGCAGAACTCCTGTTCAGGGTTTCACGTCAGTTTCATCTGTAAAGATGCTTTTTTGTCTTTGTTTTTTTATTTATTTAATCAAGCAGCAGCATGTTGCTCATCAGTCATCACTCAAAATACTATATAAAGGACATCATTATTATCAGTTGTAATGTTACAGTAGTAATTTAGCTGAAAAAAAATTCTGATTATTTTTTTATAGGTTTAGGGGGAGCTACGACAGACAACAACACAACCCTTACAAAAATTAACATTTTAATATTTAACTATAAATCCAGAGAAAATGGTTACTATTGTTTAACTGTGATAACCAAAAATGTAAAATTATTTTACAAATGTATTTATTTAAAAATAAATACAAATCCATTTGCAAAAATAAAAAACAAGGTTATTTTACTTTTATATAGGCTAATAAAAGCATGGTTAATTTTTGTAAGGGAAAAACATGACTCGTGTACAGTATTATGATTTTTCGATAAAGATATTGTAGTATTGTAGAGTATTGTATTGTAAAGTATAGTTTTGTTCAATCTTGAGTATTAAAGTCATGAGAGAGATGGATAACAGGGCAAAATAAAGAGACTAAAGAGAAAAATGGAAGTGAAGGTGCAGTTCAGGACAGAACTTTTAATTATTTTGCATGTCCCCAAATTAAAGATTTAAACTAAACCTTGTTTATGTCAGGTCCATACAAAAAATAGTTTTGTCCATGAATTAGTTTGTATGAGTTAGAATTTTCCAGTCTGAATTTTTTTCCCAGTCCGCCCCTCCTGTAAATTAATGGCAAATACATGGTTTCATCTACAGTACTACACATAGGCCTACTGAAGCTCGCAGTGTTTTCAACCTCTGCCGCCTCAATATAGGAGTACACGAGCACATAAACATAATTTCTAGAACTGCTCTGTGTCACTTCATGTGCATTTTACTTATTTTGAGAAAACTATCATCATATACAAAGAGACAGCAGTTTAAAAAAAAACACCAATGTTTCAGGAGTTTATTACACAGAATACGACACATGCTTATTAGATAAATGTATTTAAGTTGATGTATATGCTTTTATTTATTATTATTTAATTTTCACAAATTTAGAAAAGTAATCAAAAAGTACTCAAAAGTAATTAGTTACATTACTTTAATAAAGTAATTGAAAAAGTTACACTACTATTACATTTTAAACAGGGTAACTTGTAATCTGTAACCTATTACATTTCCAAAGTAACCTTCCCAACACTGTATATAGATATATATAATATATGATATATGTGTGTATATATATATATATATGTATATATGTGTGTGTGTATATATATATATATATATATATATATATATATATATATATACATATATATATATATACATATATATATATACATATAATTTTTTATTATAATTTTTTTATTTTTTTATTTATGTATCATTTGTAAAGAAATGACTTCTTTATAGAAATGATTTATGCCTATTCTATTTATTTACAATATTTCAATATTTTCAATGTGCTGTGCAGGCCCTGTTTGAGGCTGGAGTCAAGCGGAAAGGCACTGATGTGAAGTGCTGGATCTCCATCATGTCCGAGAGAAGCATCCCTCACCTCCAGAAAGGTCTGTGAGCCTTTCAACCCTTCCTTCCATCCCATAAGATAACAGCACACATATTATTATTATTATTATTATTAATGTGATTTTGTGTTGTCTTTTGGTAGTGTTTGAGAGATACAAGAGCTACAGCCCCTATGACATGCAGGAGAGCATCCGCAAAGAGGTGAAGGGAGATCTGGAGATGTCCTTCCTCACCTTGGGTGAGACTTCTCTTTGAAGACCTCATAAACCTCCACTTTCCTTGCAGTGTTGATGTATATCCTGTTGATGTATATGGTGAAGTGCTAGTCTGTTTTTGTACAGCTAGCCATTAGCCTTTCTCTTACAAAAGTGAACCATGGTTTTATTATACTGAAAGAGTAGTACATTTTTTTGGGGGCGTATTGAATACCATTTGTATAACCATAGTTTGTAGCAAAAGTTCATAGCATAGCATGTTTTTTGTTGTTGTTGTTGTTGTTGTTAAGTAAAACCATGGTGAATTTTCATAAGGGTTATCCTTGGACCTCGACATCAAGCGAAAACAAAGACGACACTTTAAAAAAATCTAATGAATGCTGGAATAGGACATACATAATAAGTGTTAGTGAAAGCCAAAAACACAACAAATGACTGATTAGCAAGTTGCTAGTGGAAGCTGGTATTTGGACTTTCTTCCACTCCACTTCCACTTTCTTCCACTTGCTGAAAGAGATCTATAAATGTTAAGTTTGTCAGCCCATGTTAGCGAATATGTTCTAGATTAAGAGTTTGGGGAAGCTACTATTAGCTCAGCAGCCGAGTCTAATCTCCGAATCTTCTCTTCCTCAGTTCAGTGCTTTGAAAACAAACAGCTGTATTTCGCCAACAGACTGCAAGACGCCATGAAGGTAACACACTTTATTCTTTCATGGGCTTGGAAGAAAATCTTCAAAGGATCTGCTGATGTTTCAGACCGTGTCTTGCAGTGGAATTGCATCAGGTGCTTCTCTTATAACGGTGCGCCGTTCTGTCTTTTAGAGCAAAGGGGCGAAGGAAAAGGTGCTGACCCGGATCATGGTGTCCCGGTGCGAGGTGGACCTCAAGAAGATCAGACAAGAGTTCAAGGCCCATCACGGGAAGTCTCTGTACCAGACCATTGCTGTACGTTCCTCTAATATTACTGTATGCCAGTGTATACAACTGATCCTATGTATTGATTTATATCTGTGTTGAATTTCCTCAGGAGCACACAAAGGGAGACTACCAGAGGGCTCTGTTGAGCCTGTGTGGTGGAGACGATTAAGAGCACGAGAAGGACATCCATCTCCTGTGCCTGGCCTTCAATATAGCCCCTGCCCTGCTTCAGCGTCCTGTACACACACACTCACTTAGACAGGAAATAACCACATGCTTCCTTTAAGAAGTAAGAGCTAAATGTGCCTTATATGGTTTCATCGACTTTTAGAGACAGAATCTGTCCAAAAAGAAAAGAATTTGAAATGATGTCGGTGGCTTTCTGGAGTTTCTTGCACGAAGAACATTCACTTCTTTCACAACATACCCCTTTCTATATGACAAAATAAAAGAACAGAGACCATTCATCTCTGCTTCAGTTTTTTATTCTTCTTTCTTTCCATGAAAAGCTTCTAACAACTCTATATTTGTCGTTTTTTTGCATTTAAATTATATTTAGATACAAAAATAGTTTGATCATTTAAACCACATTTAACATTTATAACATTGCTTGCTTTATCTTTTAAAATGTCTTTTTTTATTGCTTAAAATGTTTAAATTACTAGAAATTACTAAAATTACTAGAAATAAAAAAATTTAAACGAATGCAGGTCAAATGCATTTTTTTTCATTTCTAGTTGTGTGAATTTATTTTTATTTTTTTTCAAATATGTAATGTGTATACATAATGCAATTACACACACACACACACACACACCTATATATATATATACATACAGGTGCTGGTCATATAATTAGAATATCATCAAAAAGTTGATGATATTCATTCATTACATGCAGACTAATATATTTCAAATGTTTATTTCTTTTAATTTTGATGTTTATAACTGACAACTCAGGAAAATCCCAAATTCAGTATCTCAGAAAATTTGAATATTGTGAAAAGGTTTATTATTGAAGACACCTGGTGCCCCACTCTAATCAGCTAATTAACTCAAAACACCTGCAAATACCCTTAAATGGTCTCTCAGTCTAGTTCTGTAGGCTACACAATCATGAGGAAGATTGCTGAATTGACAGTTGTCCAAAAGATGACCATTGACACCTTGCACAAGGAGGGCAAAACACAAAAGGTCATTGCAAAAGAGGCTGGCTGATCACAGAGCTCTGTGTCCCAGCAAATTAATAGAGAGGTGAAGGGAAGGAAAAGATGCGGTAGAAAAAAAGTGTACAAGCAATAGGGATAACCGCACCTTAGAGAGGATTGTGAAGCAAAACCCATTCAAAAATGTGGGGGAGATTCACAAAGAGTGGACTGCAGCTGGAGTCAGTGCTTCAAGAACCACTACACACAGACGTATGCAAGACATGGGTTTCAGCTGTCGCATTCTTTGTGTCAAGCCACTCTTGAACAACAGACAGCGTCAGAAGCGTCTCGCTTCAAAAAAGGACTGGACTGCTGCGGAGTGGTCCAAAGTTATGTTCTCTGATGAAAGTAAATATTCTAATTTTCTGAGATACTGAATTTGGGATTTTCCTTAGTTGTCAGTTATAATCATCAAAATTAAAAGAAATAAACATTTGAAATATATCACTCTGTGTGTAATGAATGAATATAATATATAAGTTTCACTTTTTGAATGGAATTAGTGAAATAAATCAACTTTTTGATGATATTCTAATTATATGACCAGCACCTGTATAGTAAACACTGAAATTATTTAAATAAGTATAAGATAGAAAATAAATTATTTATAAAAGTACAAAGAATGGCTGTATATTTTTAAATGTTGCATGTTTGCACTCATTTAATTTAAAATATAAGTAAATAATAATAATGAAAAAATGAATTTGATTACATTTTATCTAATAGAATGACATTTACAAATATTTCAAATTTTAGAATAATAATATATTAAAACACTATACAAATTAAAGTTGTTTATTAATAATTTCAATAATTATTTAAAAATGATTTCATTCAATTATTAAATTACTATTTCATGAAAACGTGAAATATTATTATTATTATTATTAATATTATTGAAAATAATTTATTAATCATTTATTTTGGCTTGAGTGCTTTATTTAAAGACTACTTACTACTTTTTACGTTAGTCTTAAACCATATGAATGAATATTAATTCATGTCTATTGCTTTATCACTCAAAATTTCTTTCTGTTTTGCTTGAAATGTGTTTGTGCCCATTTCATTTAAAATATAATTACAAAAAATACTACTTGGTTTATATTTTATCTAGAGCTGGGCAACGATTAATCGCGATTAATTGCTTCCACATGTATTTTATTTATTTATTTTTTTTAAGTGGGCCTTAAGTTTTAAAACTAATCCACAAGGGGATCAACTGCAAATTTTAGATTTAAAAAAAAAAATATAAAATAAAAGGGTTGCTTTGGACCTATATTTATAGTGAAAAGCTCTATACAAGTAAATGGTATTTATTAATAGTTTATAAAAAAAATTATAATAATTTTATCTCATTACAAATACATAGAAAAATGTGTTGATTAATTTTAGCTTTAGAGCTTTAAACATATGTAAATAATATATTGTAATAATATTATTTTATTTTTTACACATACCATAAATGAGTCCCATATTTTCTGCCTTTGTATTTTAGGAAGGAAGTCCTTCACAAGGGATTCATCAAATATGCAGTGGTATCTGGCATCAAAAAGTTAGTAAACCCCCTGCCAGAGTCTTTCTGGGCTTCTGTGAGTTGTGTTGTGTGTTGCATTTGAACTGTATTTCCACTAGATGGCGATAGAGCCACAGCTCACAGCCGGAAACCATCTGCAGCTTGCTCTGGGATTACTTCGATGTCTGCAACTGCCTTTTTAATGATTCTTTTTTTATTATTATTCATTAACAAATACTTCATGTTTGATCTCCAGTGGAATTACCATATTTTATCCCTTAATTTTAAAAGAAATTAAAAAATGGTAACTTACACATTAGAAGAGCGCATTCCTGCTGTTTGAGATTCTGCTAGGGATAGAATTTAAATATGCTTTACATACATGCATCACATATCGCCACATAAAGGCTTTAATTACAAAACACTTTCCCTGACTGGATACTTGATGGAATCGAGCGTCGTGTTTTACCACCCAATCATTTCCATGATAATCACCCACAGCATATTGACACGCCTGAGCCAGTCCATTCATCTCATACATAATCGGCCAACGACTCAATGTCATTTAGATGAGAGTTTCCTCTCTGGATGTGCTTTATGAGAGCAATAAAATAGTTTTCTCACTGCCTCCTCCTGCTCATTCTTTGGCGAAGAGGCTTTATTTAGATGTTTTAATCATCAGTGTGTTTTGCTGTGTTTGTTTGGTGCTAATTTTTTAATTAAAAATGTTAATTTAACCTCCAGCTAACTTGATTAGCATACCAGAAAGAGGTTCCTCCACTAGATCTTTCCCCTGTTTAGTTTGTGGTCTCTGAGGGTGAGATCCGCTGAAGAGTTGACAATGCAGTTCTAACGGGCCCGGCAGGCCTCATTCCTTCAGAGAGAGAGAAACCTAATGAGAAAGAAACGTTTGGAGGAGGAAGATGAAAAAAGGGCCTAGATGTCTCTCACCTCTTAATGGACTTTCACATAGATGATGTTTCCCACATAAAGAAAATAAAGCAGAGAGGGAAATAATGCATTAAGAGAAACAGATTATTTATTATTTACTTAAAAATGTGTTAATAAAGGTATAGAATTTGTTGCATGGCATCATCTATATTATAATAAGTTTTTTAATTATTTTAAAAATCTTTAAAGATGAATTAGAAACAATGCAGGTTGCTTGTATAAAAAAATTAATTGTGAATTTCTAGCTGTTTTAATATTTGATAACATTACATCATTACTTTATATGCCATATTTCATAATGCATATTTAAAAGATATGCTTTTATTTACCAAATATACAGAAATAAATGTATTTTAGAGAATAAAAAGGTGTGTGTGTGTGTGTGTATAGGAAACTGCAAATTATGCAAATAAGTTAATAAATGAATAGAAACTAAATTATTTATAAAGGTACAAAGAATCAGTGTATGATTTTAAATGTTGCATAGAAAAAGATTTTTCTTTCTGCAATTACAGTTTTATTAAGCTACCCAAAAGAAAGAAAGAAAAAAAAAAAAAAAAAAACGTTTACCTGAAAGATAATCACACTTTATAAGGCAACTATGTATTGTTAATGATTTTTCTAAACCATAAATAAAAGAAAGATTACTAGAGTACTTTTATTTATTTAATTTATAAGAAACATTTTTTTTAATATAATGTTTAATTCAGTGAGTTATACTTGCTATTATTTGTGGGATTTACTAAAAAAAAATATTCTAAAACATTTTCTTTTTCCATTTTAAAAAGGATCTAGAACCACTGTGCCCCTGTTTCACTCGAGGACAAAAAATCCTTCTAAAGTTTATAAGTCTTAAAATTTATTATCATTTTGTGATAATATTGATGAGGACATTACCCCTTTGTGCTGTTTTATGTTTATTGCCAATAAAAGATAAAATACAGAGTAAAGGGGGTTAAAACAGTATTTTGCAAAGCAGGCCTGAGATTTACATCCAGCTCCAGTGACAGATTAATGTCTGTGTCATAAAGAGGAGAGTACCTCTCATATTTTTTCTGTTTTATGTGGATGTACAACATGCTGTTCTTCTCGAAGGCTGGCCTACAGGGACCCACCATGAATCCGGAGGCAACTCTCTCCCGGATTGAAACGACGCAATTTAGCTCGGCAAACGCTGGCATTCAATCATTCAGATAAGACCTGGAGCCCATGAATGTCAAAGGGAGACCACAGCACCAACAACACGGCGGGACTTCGCTGGAAACACGCCGGTGTGGGAAGAGCAAATGACTGACGTTTTCAAATGGCAAGGTGTCAAGTATGTTCAAATATGATTACAGTAATCTAAGTGTTCAGCGAAGGGGATTTGTCTGCGGATCTCAGAGTGAAAACAGTATATAGGCCTGTTTTCATAACGTCCCACTAACACAAACAGTGATTTAGTAAAGCAGCGTCAATTAAATTCTACACGCCATGAAAATGTATGAAGTGATGATGTCTTCACGTCGCTAATTTATTTAATTCTTACCTTTTATAGGTTTAGTTAAAGTAATTTGCTACTATTGCGAGTTTAGCCTGAGTCGCGTAATTTTAGGCTATAGCCTACTTAATTCGTTGATGCTAAAGCTTAGCGTTTTCCTCTCTGAACATAGCCTTTCAAAGTAGGCCTCCGTTTGATAGCGTGAGCAAACGATGACATCTCTACACACTAGAAAGTTGAATCTTAGTCCAGGTGCGCTTTTCTCTTCAGAAGTTATAACTGATCAAAAATTATTTGTAGGCTACTTTTTAGCAACTGTATCCAACTAACAAAACTGAATTATAAAAATGTTTTTGTGCTGATGTTTTACATACTGTACATTTGTCCAATAACTTTACACTTTAAGAGAACCTTTCCAAAACATAGGCAAAGTTCATAAAATGTTTTCTCTTAACTTTGGAGCCCTTGAAGTGAGTGATTTTATACTGTCGTAATTATAGTGGATAGTTTACACGTGCATTTGTTGCTGCCATAAAGCAATTGTGGAATTTCCTACGCCCTAAACAATCCAATATACTCCCAAAACAGACATTTGGGAGGGGTGCAGGAAAAAAAAAACATGGAAGCATTTCGCCTTGATAGAAGTCAGTTTATCATCAACGATTTTGAGCACGATATTTCAGAGTAAAAAAAAACTTGCATGCCATTGTTTTAAACAAGAGTTGCAGGTAATGCTTAATTCCCGTCAAACGAGTGCTTGTTGTTGCGGTCTCTAGTAAATTGTTTTTGTTGTTTTGTGTCCCCTGTTTTCAAATGTGAAAGTGTTGCCATCTTCTGGACAAACCAATTAGTGCACTGTATGGGTTGTAATGTACTGTATACACACACTAGATTACACATTAAAAATGTATTGGACTTCACTCATGTTGCGAGACAAAATATTGCCAGAAATGTAAAAAATTTAAAACTAGATTAATGACTTTTACTTTGAAGTTTATGCTGAAAACAGAGTTTCGTAAGACGCGTTAGAAATTGTGGAGGCAGATATCACTTTCAGTTAAGTTCAGGTCGAGGCAAGTGCATTGAATTGTGGGAAACAGTATTAAATTAACAGTATTATGTTTTTTGTGTTTTTTTGAAGCTTTGATTGTGTTTACAGTGTGCCATATAACATGTGTTCATCACTGTATTTTTCACACAATTAACTTATCTGTATACCGCTGTTTTCCCTGTCATAAAAAGGGGCTGATGACTGTCCCTCCTTCAGAAATACGTAACGAGCTCTGATTGTGCCAGCGGTTCCTGTGTTGTGATTCGACAGCAGCTGAGCGCACGCGGCCCTCCTGGAAACGCGATTGGGCTAGTTTTGAGAAGGAAGTGGGCAGGATTTGTTTTGAAAACCTGGCAATCCTGATCTGAACGCAGGTGCTGGAGATGTACTTCTAATCACAGCATGAAAAACGCATTCAATTTTTTGCACAGCCCTACCATCTAGTTAACAAAGCTAAACAGCATTGCCCTTTGTGTAATAAGTTACAGAAACTGTTAAACGCACAAACTTAAATAAAATACACTTACCGGTTGTGGTCCATAAACAACGCCTTCTCCAGACAAAGAGGGAACTGCTCCATCTTTCAGGAATAATCTTTGTGCGAATCCGGCATTAATCTGATAACTGAGATTTAGGAAGCTCGCTGTCTTCAGCAAAATGTGCTTCACATAGTTTTACATGTGGATTATAATTTTCGGGAACTGCGTTAAACATAAATTGTAACCATTGATCTCTAAGTACAGCATCCCTGGGAAGCCCAAACAAAGATGACTGGACTCCGAGATGAAAATAACAGCGTTTCGAAGACATGGCGACAAATGCACTCTTCAAACGCAACTCTTCCTCCTTCTCCGTACGAGCGCAACAAGACCACGCCCCCTTTTTTGTGTATTCCTGTGAGCGGAGGTTAGTCAAAAACTGTTTTAGTGATGTCATTACTGCAGGAACTAGAGGGATGTAGTCCAAACTGGTCGTTCGTTGTTGGCGAATTCTGTTAAATAAAATATCTCGCTTGGCATTGAACTTTGAGCTTTAGAATTTTACAGATATTATTTATACTCTAACAACAACATTACACACTAACTAAAGTTTGAAACATGGGATCACGAAGAACGGGACCTTTAAGTGCAGCGTGATCTTCTACTTCTCATTTAGGCAAATGTAGATCCTGCCGCAATTATCTACTGTACATTTAGAAAACTTTATAAAAAACTACTACTGTGGCAATAGTGAGCGTAGTATGCTAGTATGCTATTCTGTGAGTAGCCAATGAAACAGCACTTGGTTGATTTGTCGCTACAGTTCTCTGTGTGAATGCCCCTTAAGAGAGCTCATCTGTTCATGCTCTAGCAGACAGCGGTCCTCATGAATATGGAGTTGTATAATTCAGATTTTGTCCTCTCTTGTCGTCTCTATTGATGCCCATGGCCTGCCTGACTACTTGTGCAGTGCTGGGTATTTAATTATGGACTAAACAGGGGGAGTTCCTAGTCATAATGGTACAAAGTGTGCATGCTTATCAGTATATTTGTGTGCGTGTGTGATCCCATGTCCTCCAGCTAGCAGTCTTCCTGCCGTCTTGTTCTCTGGAAAACTGTATTTCCACAGGCTAGGCCAGAAGAGCTACTCTTCATCCTCACCAGCTACCTAAAACACAAGCAGTCTGAGAGCACCAGAGTTTGATTAATATTTCCTTAATTCTCATTATTTTCTATTTCGGAGGTCTCGGCTGTCCCGTGGGTTCATTAGTGCTGTAGTCGGAGGTGCGTATGGTAAACAGCGACCCCAGCCTCTGTACTCTACCCTCTGGGCAGACGGGCTCCGCTGAAGGACTGACGTGTTGAGAGGTGGCCCGTCTCCAGCAGACGCTCTCTCTCTGGATGGGAAGACGAGGCTGGTGCCTTTGGTGTTGTCATGACAGCTTCCTTTTATGAGGCTCAAACTCAGACAACAGAGGTAGTCATTCTGTCACTACAGCACAGGATAGGACTGAAACAATAGCACTGAAAAACACTGGCAACCTTTCTGTCTCTGTTTAATGTTGCTGGCTGCTATTAATTAGTTACTCATGGATGCATTTTCGTCATTTATTAGTTCAAATGTGGAAATTAGCTATTTGTTCGCATTCTTATTTTCCTCAATGGCAGTTGCTTGGCTGGCTAATGCCATTTTGTTTCATGTGTGTGTGTTTTTTAATTGGGTCAAACATTACATTCAGAAACATAAGTAGCCTATTTCTGTTTCTTAATTATACATGGTATCACATGTAAATATGACGCAAACTGTTGAGAAAAGTTGAGTGTTTAGATTTACGCCGTTCGCTACAAACTTGCTTTCTTGATGTTGATTATAAATACATTATGTGATGTTATTTATATTATAGATTAGTGTTTTGACCTTTCCAAATCATCATCTTCCAACGTGACAAATCGGTAACTTTTCTTGGTCAATCGTAGTTATTGAAGGGCAGTAATGCTTTTAAGAGCCACTAGGGGAATAGCTACTAAAATATACTAATTTTATGAATTGTTTTATTGGTAATAAAATTGTATTTTCTTGGAATATATGTCTACTTTTAAATGATTATAAATAGAGCAAGATGGGTGTATAATGTGTGTATAACTTATAACTTAAGCTAGCCAGCTAAACTGAGTCCACAGACAGAATTTTAAAGATCTAGTAAAAGGAAAAATCAATTCATTTTTCATTTCATGCCGACTTCAGAATCTAAAATGTCGATAGCAGTATTATGCTTCCTTTCCTTAAATTCAAAAGAAAATCCCAAAGTGCACTTTGAGTAGCTCCTTAAATGAAACAAAAACATTCAAAATGGCGGACAGTTAAGAGAAATGCTGATTGTATTCAGGGCTCAAAAGTATCATTAATGTAATTTTGTGTGAATTATTTTTTTTTTTTTACTAAAATTATATTTTACACTATAATACTGTGTTTTTCATGATATTATAGTGTCATTAGCTTAGCAACATGCTAATGTCAAACTCCGATATAAATAAATGAGTCAAGTGCTATTGTTTGCATTTTGCTTATTATGCTGCCTTAGATTATAGTATGCAGTATACAGCAAGAATAGCTGCTCAGTATACACATTGTAAAATATTTACATATTGTAAAATAACTCTATTTGCTGGCGTAATAGAAAAACACACAAAAAATGGTTTGCATATCTATTAATTGAAGTGCTCCACCAAATATATTAACTAACACAGTGCCGGGAAACCTAAATATACTACTTTAACCAAAGAAAACGGCTGGAAAGACGAAGTTGTCTTGATGTGCTGAACAAAGAAAGGGCGGGATGGCTGGATTCCTTCAGTCAGTGTGATCAGCAGTATGTACTGCTTTAGGCCTGTCTGTTTAAGGGCTGCTACAGGGAGCCCCGTCTTTCTCCCCTGTGTGCTGACGCTTGTGGCAAAGCCTGGGTTCATCCTCTCTTCTTCTCCAGCTTGCTCTGCCTCAGCCTCTTTTCACGCCCCGAGCAGCGCTATAGCAGCATTACTGCACAGAGAAGACTTGGAGAAAAGAGTCTGTTTTCCAAAGGTTTGCAAAACAACAGAGAAGCCTGTAAGTGTTGTTTGGACTGGTTGAAATTGTGCAGAATTTTGCAAAAAGCTAAACAAAATGCATTTACATCCATTTTTACAATAGACCCTTTTTTATAATCAATATAATATTCTGTTTAGTGCCATAAATGTTAAGCTGATATAGTTATTCTGAGACCTAGAAAAAACATAATAAAAAATAAGTAGTGAACAAGTTTTTATTTAAACTGTTTTATATTTAAACCTATTATATATTTGAAAAATGTTTGTCTGCTTAGTCCAAGTCTGTTGTTTTGCGAACTTCTAGCAAACCATTTTGTTGTCATATGAGAATGTCCAAGAGTTTAATTTAGTAATTTGTAAAACTAAAACTGAAATTAAAAACAGATTAAAGGTCTATATATATATATATATATATATATATATATATATATATAGCTAAAATTAAAACAAAAATCTAACCACATGTAAGCACATTAAAATTGATTTAGAAAACATTTTACTTTACATCTTGAACATGTTTACGTGTGATTTGTGTTTCATTCATTTTCTGTTAAATAAATCAAGAATGATAACTGATCATCTACATACAGTAGTGTGAAAGATTTACCACATTCTGGCAAACAAATTCTTGGTTTGTTTTCAGTTTGGTGTGTGCTGGTCATGCGGTGCAGTCAGTGGCACAAAGCCAACGGCGCTAATCATGATCGTCCGTGAAGTGGCTCTAATCATCTGTTCAGCTGCCACGACTCTCCGGCTTGTTTGTGCAAGCCAGTGACTGTGTACACACAAGATATTTGTAATGGTAACTTCTTGAGAACCGGTAAAGGCAAACATTACGGGAGGTTGCATATTAATACAAGCTTCTTCACTATACAACAGACACTGTTCCCGAGTGAGTCAGGGTCAATGAGGGGAAGCTGGAAAAACACGTTTGCTTCTAGAGTCAGAGTTTAATCCAAAAAAGATGGCCGCGATGGTATTTGTTTATTCAGTCCTTTTAAAATGGGTCTTGAAATTGAGAATAATTTGGTAATTTCACAGGTCATCCAGTGGAAGATATGTCATCATATTAATATAATAAATCATGCTTTGCATAACATTTGTGACCTTGGACCACAAAACCAGTCATGAGGGTTAATTTTTTGAAATTGAGATTTATACATCATCTGAAAGCTGTATAAATGAGCTTTCCGTTGATGTCTGGTCTGTTGTGATAGAACAATATTTGGCTGAGATACAACTATTTGAAATCTGGAATCTGAGGGTGCAGAAAAAGATCGAAATATTGAGAAAATTGCTTTTAAATTTAATGAAATTTACAAAACATCTTCATGGAACATGATCTTTACTTAATATCCCAATGATTTTTGGCATAAAAGAAAAAATGATCATTTTGACCCATACAATGTATTGTTGGCTATTGCTACAAATATACCTGTGCTACTCGTGACTGGTTTTGTGCTGCAGGGTCACATTTATGCTATGCTTAAAGGTGCTCTGAATCTTTCATATTTCATTTTATAAAGAAAAACACAACCACAACTTTGAGTGTTATAAGTCTCCTTGCGTTTCTGTATGTGTGAATTTTACCATCTGCCACTGAACCTCTAACCTGTGAATGCAGTCGGACTGGGTCAAAGGGCTTTTAATACACGATTGTCACGCTACCTTAATCCTGTCTCCTGAAGACGGGCCGTCACCAGTGTCCTTGTGAGGCCATGCGCTAGACTGCTTTAACCATTCCCACACACACACACACACACACACAGCAATCCCGTCATGCAAAAGATGGAAATCAGCCCCACATCCACTCAAGCATGAACCAAATGTCAGCCGCAAGCCAGTGAGAGAGAAGAGTACTGCTATTAATTAGTTCACTGAAGAAACATTACGTTTTTACCTGTATGACACACAGTCATGAAGATCTCCTCATCGCTGTTGATCTGCTGGAATAACTAGGATTTACACAAGCTCCAGTCTGGATCCAGAACACCTGAGAAGAGATGATGCTGACCCTCAGAGGACCCCAGATGATGCTAACCCTGAATCAACAACAGAACTAACAATTATTGCTACAAGTCTGACTGCATCATATAATAATTATTAATAATATTAATAGTGTTCATCGTCTGGCTGACTACGTCTTGTATTAATTTTTCTAAAAATCCTGTCATACGTGCACAAACTGACAGTCACCACTTATAATACTTTTAATAAATTCAAAGCCTACTTGCTTATAATATTATATATATATTACCGCTGTGTCCTCTACTCAGCAAGTCAGTGGGCCAAGATGTCAAAGTTTGAATCCAAAAATAGCTTTTTTTTCTTCTTTTTTTTCAATGAGTTTTGAAAAAGTATCTGTTAATTCATCACTACTTGCTCTATCACAACACTTTGAAAAGAACAAGGGGATTGGGCGGGAGGAATCCATGGCTGACAACACGTTTCCCGTGTGACACTTAACCTGTGGAGCTTTTGGATTCTCTCTGATCGTTCAGTGTTTGGTACATGTTAATTAACCCTAGGGCATAGTAGAGAGTTACAGCTTTGAAGAAGAAAATATCACAGACATCAAGAGGTGAGATAAAAAAGGAGGAGACAAAAAAAATATCTTTACCACGAGCAGTTGTTTTATCGCACATCGCTCAATGTATTCTTGACTGGTTTGATTCGGCTGAGGAAGGTGCGCTCGGTACGTTTGAAAGCACAACGTTGCAAAGGAAAGCACAACGGTTTGCGAAAGTTGTTCCAATACACTTTGATGCAGACATCCAGTTACCAGTTTTTGGAATCCCATTTTGCTGTATTTCCATTGGACTTCCTCAAAATGCATTGCTATGCATCAAACCCGCTGTCAGAGCTTTGTAAGCGCCCTTAAATGTACCCTGGACAGACTGACCCCGTTTGTGTCGCTCTCAGCAATGGAAATGTGTCTGAAAATATGGTTCCTTGCCTACAGCCATCACACAAAATATGCGAGAAGTATTTGACTGTTTCTGCTTCTTTGAAGACGTTTGCAGACGTGGTGCTCTTTTCCCTCACATGAAAAACACAAAGCAAACTTTCTTTTTCAGAGAAGGGTGCGCAGAACTGCATTGCTGACAATCTATACATCAACTAAGTTGTGTGTTAAAGGGATAGTTCACCCAAAAATGACAATTTTGTCATCATTTACTCCCCTGATGTTGGTCCAAAACTGAGAAGAATTTTAACTCAAAACCTAAGCAACTGCATATCAGCATGCAAAATTTCAATGCCCTACTCTGGCACTGGCAAGCACCTATAGCACCTTAATATTGTAATGGAGATTTTTTTCCTTTTTTCAGTAAATAAACATCTAATGATGAACTTTAGAGAAGCACAAGATGGCAGGTTGAGTGTTTGGAGGAGAACTCTGCTTCATCTGTAATCTCTAGTTGGGATGGGAGTTCTTATGAGACCACAACACACCTGCGGGTGAAGTCTGGAGGAGCACGGATCAAAGCGCTGCCCTGGGATACACACACTGATCCTGAACCAGCACATTTCAAAATGGCTACCAGCACTTCGTTCTCTGGAGAACCCAGAGGAAATGGAAAGAAATGGGTTTAAACACATGTTTTCCTTCTGCTCTTTTCAGAAAACTGTCAGGAGGAGACAGCAGAAAGTGTTTTCTTGTGAAAGCTCTTCTGGATGTTTCATGAGACGGAAATCGGAATAAAATTACGCTTTTATGATGGATGAATAAAGGTAATCACCAAAGATGTCACCAAAACATCGCCTTGCCCATATCATAGAAAATTTAAAACACAAATAAGCCAATTTAAGAGATTTGTCATGCCAGCTTTTTGTCAAAATTAGCCTGTAGCAGATTTACACACCCCAAAAGTATACATATATATATATATATATTATTTAATATTAAGTTTTTTTCTCTTATTCAAGCTGTGAAGTATCCAGTTTTGTGTCTTTGATTTCTTCCCCCTGCTTTTTTTATTTTTCAAAGCAAAATTTGTCATGTTATGATTTACCTCACAGCTGGCTGGTTTGGTTAATAGCTTGTAACTCTTTATCAGAGACATTTTGGGGAAATTACTTCTAGAACTATGGGCGCACTTGCTTTCCTGCCCCAACTTCCTGTTTCAATAGGAAAGTAAATGTGTTTGTGTTGGAATTTTGTTGTGGTCTTAAATCTCATTTACATCACCAGTTTTGTTTTCCTGTCCCGAAGCGGTATGCACAGCTAAACTACTTTATCTGTCAGCACTGCAAATACAAACTACAACAGGGAATTTAAAAGGGATGTTAATTAACACTCTTTGTAAATAATAACATGCAGCATGATATACCCACACAAAAAGAGGACAAAAAACACGCTCACAAACGCCTGAGGTTTTCTACCTCTTCTAATAAGACATATATTCACTCCGCACCTCAACTCGCTAATGTAGTCTGGAGTGCCACGAATGCAGACTTTTGTTCTAAAACTCAGCAATCTCAGAAATATCACAAATATAAACCCATATCTACACTACCATTGACATGATTTGTAACATTATAAATGTCTTTACCTTTGAACAATTTAAGTCTTAAATCTATTTTTCACAACTTACTGACTTTAAACTTGGTAGAATGGTAGTGTATTTAAAGATAATTGTATATAATGTAGTATATAATAGTTTATATGTACTATAAATAAAAAGAGAACAGTAGTCTTATAAGAAAAGCTTTGTATGAATGCAATTAGTCATGAATATGAAATCGCTGGCTTATTATCAGCACTCATGTACTAGTGAATCTCATTTTGTTCTCTCTCATCTTGATCTTCTGTAACAATGCTAATGCAAGTCATGGGCATTTTAAAATTTTCATTTCGCTCTGTGTACTGTGATCCCCATGTTTAATCCTGGCCTACGCTAAGGTCTGTTCTTTTTTTTTTTTCTTTTTTTTTTGGAATATGCTAACTGTTCCATCCTTATTTTAAGGGTTAGTTTTTGAAGTATTGCTGGGCGATGGAAGAGAGATATCAGGAGGGGGCAGGCAGGATAAAAAGGCCAAGCATGCTAATTACATTAGACAGATACCTTATGAAGGTCCTTCATTATAAACATGTTTTAAGAGGACCAGAGCTCCGTGAGCATGTATGGGACACTGGGAAATCAAGAAGAGATGCTTTGAAATTCAGATCCTAACAGCTTGGCTGATAATAATGACAGCATGGCTGTTCACCTTCCTTTTTGATTGTCTTTTTTTATTCCTTTTTATTTCTCCAATTATGAATAAGTATAAATACTTCATTCTTGTGTCAGAGAAGTTGAGCAGTATCAGTTTGATGTTGGGGGACCTGAAAAAAAAGTGAACGAATAATTACATAATTTTTATCTGCTCTGTTTTTTTTTTATGAAAACATGCTTAAATTTTGTTCTAGAGACTGATTTTGTAGGCACGCAAATTAAAGATAATAAATCGTTTTGTCTTACCTCAGTGTTTTTTTTTCCGTTGTGAAAATAACACAATTTCGTCACCTACTGGCATAATGTAACTTACAGAAAGGGTCACATGAATGAATCAGTAAATAAATCTTTATTAATCGTTTTGATGAGTGATTTCAAAAGAGCACATTTCGTCTAATCTCTTTTTTTTCAGTTGTAAAAATGACACAATAATAACACCACCTACTGGTGTAACAATTAGAGCCCAAACGATATATAGTTTTTGGCGATTTTATCGGCAGATACGACCCTGTCGCATATATATCGGTATCGGCGAATATGCCGCCGATATTATTATTATTATTTTTTTACAGGTGTAATCACGTAGTTTGTCCAGCAGAGCATGCTCCGTTGTTTGCTACTGGCGACCTGATGAAACACTTTAAAGGCAGGGTTAGCCTTTTTTTTCTCGAAAACGCTTTGGAAAACTGAATTGGGCCAAATAGCAAAACAAACTTGTAGCCAATCAGCAGAAAGGGCTGTGTCTACTCATGATTCAACTGAAAGATAGAGATGGTGGATAAAAAACAAAAGAGGAAAACATCTGCGGAACAAAAGAAGGCATAAGGCAAGATGTAGGACGTGTGTAAATGTCGGTGGAGAGAACTGGAAAGAGCTGAAGGAGTGGAAGGCCTATGATCTGACACTGAGTTGCTTCGTTTCTTCTCAATATGTGAGTAACACGGTGTCTACATTAGACACGTGCCGCGCTGCAACAGCAAAAGTCTGTCTACACTGAATGCGACCCTTGAAAATCATTTAAAATTTGTGTCAATACATCAAAAATAGAATGCAGGAGCATTTTTCTGTCAGGGATTTGTTGTGTCGTCCCGCACCGCATTTATTGTAGACCATATATATATATATATGGTGTACTGTAGACAGCATCACTGATCATAATGAGTTCTATAGTATTTTTCCACGCCGCTCACGTCCGGTGTAGACATGGTGTAACATTGGTTTTGTTTTGTTTCATTGAATTAATCATTGCCTGGGTTGTGTATGTGTGGGGTGGAGCTATCAAAATAGAGGCAAGAACCTTTTGGGGCAGGGGCATGTTTGTTTTGGTGATTTCAAATGTCAACATTGGCTACCATAAATCGCTTACTCTGCCTTTAAAGCTTAAGTCTATGGAAAACCATTGAAACTTTGAATGGCCACATGCACAAACACACACACACACACACATACATCTGTGTGTGTGTTTCTGTTTCTGCACAGCTCTCCCTTTCAAACATATAGAAAATCTAAATATCAGGTCAGGTTTATTAACTCACATTGATGGGCACATCACAGACAGACAGACAGAGAGCCGCAGAAGTCCTTTTCCAGTTGTGTTTGTCTTGCTGTGGAGGTGAGTGCTGATGAACAAAAGACTAAGTGACCTGTGCCTCCATTTTACAGCTAATTATCCAAAGGACAAAAGGCAAATATAGTTAATTTGTCTTGCAAACATCCATGACTCATGAGAGAGCTACCATTAAGTTAGCTAATGCAATAGGAAGTCTAGTAGTTTAGACCAGTCTAGACCACGTTCTTTCACTGCATGATTCAGTTTGTTAAAAAGAATTTAGAAGATATGGGGGCAGAAATGTATATTTATATAATTTCTTTTAGTTAATCAGTATCACACAAATGTAATATTGATTTTATACAGCAGTTCAATAAACAAGAATTTAATATAAGACACTTGAGTTTTAGACACAATATTTACTGTTTTTGCTCTATTTTGCCAACAACTAGAATTCCAATTTGTGTCTCTGAGCAACATGATGGCGTTTTGTTCCTGAATGAATCAACTGTTTAAATGATTCGGGTTCAATCGCAATAGCTTACTTATTAAAAGTGACTTGCTGCCACCTACTGGCAGTTGTAATTTCACATTTAAAATATCTTTGCTTTATCGGTATTCAAAGTTTTATGTTTAAAATATCAAAACAGAATTAATGCATTTATAACTGCAGGTTAAAACATTGATGTCCTGCATTAAACAGTGTGTAAATGCCTAAAATGCAGCTTCTGTGTTTTCTCTGCATTGCAAAGATTAATTTTGTCTGTACTGATTTAATTTGCTTGATAACAGTCCAAATGACTGATTCAGTTTAAGAATCTGACTGAAAAGATGATTCACACTTTTAGAAAAAAATGCCCAGAAAAGGTAAAAATCCATTTAAACTTATTGGAAAAGATTTATTTCTATCACTGCTGTGAACTGACCTCTACACAGAATATGCAGAATATCAAAAACGTCAGGAGTCCGCTATCCACGGTAGTTCTTAAGATTCAAGTGCAATAACACACTCAGCAAAATATTGTCTAGTTATCGTTATCGAAAAATCCCAGAAAATATTGAGATTTATTACATGGCTCTGTGGAATACTTGATTCTGATTGGTCAGTCGCGACATTCCGGGGTATGTTATCCCTCGATAACAACCGGTAAAAGCTGTTAACACAGGCTCATCCGGGTAACTGAAGTCAGCGCTGTACTCTTTTAGGAACTGTTTTTTTTTTGGTGGAAGCTTTGCGTTTGTTTAACTAATTAATTATTAAAACTCGATTCAAAATTGTGTACAATTATGTAATTATACAATTGTTTAATTAAAAATGACGCAATAATAATGCCACCTACTGGCGTAACAATGTAACTTACAAAAGGTCACTGAATGAATCATTGAATATATCTTGATGAATCGTTTTGCTGATTCAAAAGAGTACATTTCGTCTGATCTCCTTTTTTTGTCAGTTGTAAAAATGACGTAATAAAAACGCCACCTACTGGTGTAACAATGTAACTTACAGAAAGAGTCACTGAATTAATCAGTGAATGAATGAATGCATGAACTGTCACTAAGATAAAAATATCAAACTAAAAACTAAATAAAAGAAAAAAAACTGGAAGATAATTTCTCACCAAGGTTTGATTTGATAATCTGGGTATGTAATGCATCTTTTAACCATGAAAATGTGCATACAAGAAAGAAAAAATGTGCAACTCTCATCAATCCCTAATCTACCTGTCTGTCAGATGGTGGGGCTATTTTTTGGGGCAAGACTCTTTTTTTTTTTTTTTGTCAGTCCAGTATTTTGGTTACCATGTTTCACTTTAATTTCTCTGAAATTTTATTAAGAAATAATTAAAAGTGTCCAGTAAAGCTTGTAGTTGCAGCCTCTTTGGCTGGTGCTCAAGTGCCACGATGGTTATTAATTCCAGTGCTGAAATGTGTATTTCTGCCAAGGCCTTGAGTCTATTAAACTATAAAAATAAATATATGCTTACATTTCATTTCAAAGCACTCTGCAAAGGCAAGAACTTGACATGTGAAGAACTTAACTCTAGGAAAGGAAGCAGATCATTAAAAGCAGGGGAAAGATTAAAACAAGATCTAAAAGCATGAGGATACGCCCGCCGTTGGCTACTCAGCTATTCAAAAAAAAAAAACCTCCTCAGACCTCTGCTCTGCTTTTCTATTTGAACACTTCTCAGTGGCTCAACACTGGGCTTCGTGCTGTGGAGTTTTGTTTTGAATAATCAATCAAAAAGAGCTGTGCGACAGCATCGTGTTCTTTCATGCACAAGCGAAGCACAGATGAATGAGGAACGCTGCATTTCACTACGACGTTTCACCATCTGTCCCTCCCGTGGTCCTCCTCTGAAGTCCTCATGGCAACAAACTGCCATGTTTGGGGCCAATTATACATAAAAATGCAAATACTTCAGGGAGCTGCCCAAAGCCGGTGTAAAGTATGTAGTGGTAATTACCTGATGTGGAGTCGTAGAGTTAGCATCCCTTCAAGTGTGGAGAGGCATTTGACAGGTTTGACCAAAGAAAGGGTGGTAGTCTGTTAACACACGTTCTCTCATGGATAATAGAACAAAGTGCTCATTTTAATTATGAACAAAATGACTGTAAGATGACGGCCGTCACTCATGCTTGGGCCCTCCCTATGCATATGCAAAATACAAGCACGCCTTTTGGTCTTCAAACCTTCCATCTTTGTGTCTCGGAGGCACAACGGACTATTAGGTGTCTACAAAGATGCTCTGGTTTATGCGGCACATTGGTTTGACCGATGTCTTGGCTTGTCTCTTTTTTAGATATATTTTAAGCCACTAATCACTGTCAAAGACATCAAGGCGTTCATGAATTTATCATAAATAATTCTGTGCAAAATAAATAAATATGATGTAGGACACTAATGCCGTTATACAATTGTTAATGCTGTTTACTTCTACTATTTATTTTTGCAGCGACTTTTAATTCAAAAGAAACCAGAGATATTTTTACTTCCAAAACAACACCTTTAGGGTTCGTTGTTTGAGTGCGCGTCACTTGCACAACAACGCTATTTCAAGTCAGCCTTAAATAATACGCCACAGCGAGCATCACAGCTACTTTTGAAGATGGGTTGTGTTTTTAGATAGGAATCTAAACAGAATAATGATAAATAAATATATTGGTTAACGCATCATAATGCGATCATGTGCACACGGAAACGTACAGTAATTACCGAGACCCGTCGATCGTAGTAGTCGGTTGTTGATCCTTCATTACTTTGAGAGCAAATGTTGGGTTTACTTCAAATGAAGTCAGAAGTTACATTTTTCTTTTTCTCAAGTGTTTTTTGTACAGACTGTATTTACAGCCTTTTGGAAGTTTGCAGAGGTGTAGCAAGAAAAAGATTTGGCTTTTCATCAGGGATGGGTTTCGTTCTCCACAGACAGTCAGGCCGAATAAATCCGTACACTTTTGAATCGAAAATGTCTGATATGAAAGTTTCACTTTTAAATTATGTAAAAAGCCTCCTGCTACATGCCAGCTGGGAGTACCTGCTACATGTTCTTTAGTTCCTGTATCCCTTTTTCCCTTTAATGAGATGTCTCAGGATATGGTTGCTCGGCCTACAATGCCTTTGGTGGAGTTCTGCGGGGACGGAAAACTGGGAATTCAACTTCTATCCCTGGTGCCAATCAAGTCGTTCACCCTCCTGCAGTCACGGGTCCCTTGTCAAATCGAATTGGCTTTTATCAATGTTGACCACTTTGGCTTGCATATCTTAAGAGATCCACCTTTGGAGCGAGTCTTCTCCCAGTTCTTTGCTGGCAGGGGTCAATATGTGGGCCACCGCTGTATCCTGAGATTAAACCAAAAGCGATATGCTCTGAAGGTGTGTGTTCTTTCATAGTATAAATCTGAACCTCTAGAGGTGCGAACCCTTTTTAATCAACCTGCTAATAAGACGATGTTTCACTGTAGATACAGAAGGCCAGTGTATACTGTAAGTGAATGAATTTTACTAATTAAAGCACAATCAACAGCTAAAAATAAAAACAGGATTTACAGTACCAGAATACAATTAAAAATACAATTCGACTTTTACGTTTTCAGAAGAAAAAATGAGCCATGCATGTTTGCTATATGCAGTTGCTAGTGTGTTCTTGGTGGTAGCGTTTTTTGCTGCATGGGGTGTTCTGGGTAGTTGCCAGGTGATTGTCGGGTGTTATGCAAACAGTACAGAGTGATCTAAGTAAGTTTTTGAAAAATACTGTTAAACAAAAAAATTTGAAGTAACTAAAACTCATGAAGTCATTTTGGCAGTGAAATTACCCAGCCAATTCTATACTGTATTTTGCATAATTATTAATCTACCATGCTTTTTTGTAAAATTGTCATTTACATTTTAACTGCATCAATTTGAAAGTCTTGAAATAGAGCCCAAACTATTTGTAATGTGAATAAATGGATGCAGTCTTCCCCCACCCAGCACCAGACGTTGAAATGTTTTTGGGTTAAATCAAGTCAACCTTTCTTCATTTAACCAAAAAATAGATGTTGAAAACTGGGCTTTGTTTGGTCTGTCTGATTTGGTACAAATTTAGCACAAAAACACTGTTTCAGACCACACATACAACTGATATAGCCATAAACATAATTGGAGCAAGTGATAAATAGATTATATAGAAGTTACGTACGTCACCGCACAACCTGCACATCCCAGCATATATTCAGAAAAGTGGGCCATAGTTAAGGAAAGTTCACCCTCTCAGCAAGGGTCATTTATTTGCTATCTTTACGACACACAACACACAGTGTTTGGCTGGTTTTCTCTCTGCACTGCTTTGTTTCACACCCTTCCCAGCTGTATTCCGCTCTGACGGGGCCTCCTGGTATCACCATTCGCCGTGGTAAATGGATAACCATTTATAATTCATAGGGCTGCTGGTCCCCAAGTTAATTTTGCCCCAGGCTCTGTTTATTTCTGCTTTGTACTTTGTTTAAAGTCAGTTGTTGACAACTCTTGAGCATGTCAAACTATCACCGCTAATAATTGCTTAAGGAGATGGAACTTTCGCAAATGTTGGTTCCAGCACAAAAATACATTCTCCTCAGCCCATCGTGAACTCTCTCTGATGAATTTTTGATTCTGTTCCTTCTCATTCTTAACAAAGATTCCTCTGTAATTCAAAGCAATAGCTCTGAGTGAAAGAATAAAAAAGAATAATGTAGCATTATCCTCAGAACGCGGCGCCTTTTTAATGTGCGGTGGGAAATTTGTCAAGCGTGGCTCTTTTCACTGCATCTCTTTCTCTCATTCGTGCACTCTCTCTCTCTCTGCTTTTTGTTATTGACCAAAGAGATGAGGCAGGTGGATCTAATATGCAGTTACGCTGTTATGAACGCAGCCTACGGCGGTACCTATTTCTGTGGGTCAATGTCGCTTCTCTTCTGATCGCGACAGTCGCTGTGCGGGCCCAGTTGCTTGATTAGTCCCAATTAGACAGCCTGTCACTTTCCCCCGGTGCGCGGGACCAGAGACCCACCCCGTCCTCGATGCTTCCTGTCTGAATCGGACGTGCGCTGCTCTGATTGCTGTAGGCTTGGGGGATTATTTTGAATGCAAGGAGAAAACAAAAGAAACAAGAAGACGCGGCAAAGACTTGACAATATGATCTCTCGCATACTTCCGAGACGGCTGTG
This sequence comes from Carassius carassius, assembly GCF_963082965.1. Lineage (NCBI taxonomy): Eukaryota > Metazoa > Chordata > Actinopteri > Cypriniformes > Cyprinidae > Carassius > Carassius carassius. Next base: position 15,246,094 of record NC_081797.1, on the reverse strand, counting down.
AAAAGAGCGTATCATTTCTCTCCGTGAAAATCTCCTCGGGGTTCATCTTTCCTCCCACAAACAGTGCCTCCCCATGTCACCTTGTCTCCCTGAGCGCTCAGAAATATAGCGGGTAGCTCTTGGCACGCTGTCGTTCGGCAAAACTATAATTGTTTAGGAAGGCTGAGCTCGTGATAGCTATGAATAATTGATCACGTCGTCTAATTTCTAATCATTAGACCACTTTTTAATACTTATCAGATTGTTGACATTAAGAACAGGCGAAATAGGCCAGCTTGAAAAGCGCGGGAAACGAGCCACGGTGACTGTGTTGTCAACACATGTTTACTCAATAAGGGAGGAGTTTGTTTAGGTTTTTTATCATTGTTTTATTTTCAAATCTACTTATCTTAGTTCCTTTATATACGTGTGTTGACTTTAAAATGAAGTTTTCGAGCACTAGCTGTTTTTATTTGGCTCCGCTCGCTCTGAATAGCGGACTCAAAGCGCATTGTTTTCTGTGACTAGCTGAGGTTAGCTTTTATGTTGCTATCTGCAAGGAAGCAAACAGTAGCGCGAGAGCAGAAACAAGTCGTGGAGTCTTTATATTTAATTCTATTAAATATTCATGAGGATTTCATTGTGTGTGATATGTCAAAGGGTGTTTGTCTATTAGCAATAAGAGGCAAATATTTAAAACAACAAAGTTCGGGAGTTTCAAGTGAATGCGCAGCACAGCATGCCTACTAAATAGCATTTGGTCCTTGAAAAGTGTGTTTTGTTGAAGAAAACAGGTCTGTAGATAAGACTTAAAAACCTGTCCGCATTTATCGATTCTCTATAATCAGAATTTTAGCATGTGAAGATTTCAGTTCAGTTTAGTTTCTACTAAAAGGCAGCCTTGGTAACTATCCACTTCGCTGCAGTATTTTCTGGAGGGGAATCTCTGTCAGGCCTTTCATGGCAGGAAAGACTGCCCCGTGTGCCCCCCTCTCAACTGCCCTTGGGTATAGTCACGCATGTACAGGACGGTGGGTTTTGGTGCTAATAATTGCCATCTCCCATACTGCCAAACTCGCACACTCTGTGATTAAATGAAAAAAAAAAAAATGCATTGAACCCAACTCATACCTCGGAGGCAAAACAACATACTCCTTGGAGACAGAATCGTTGTACCCCTCTTCATGTGCTTCATGATTTAGGGAGGCCCAAGATGTGAAAACATGGCTTACCTTATTTTAAGCTTATTAATTATGCTGTGGGTTATCAGAAGTTATAAATCGTTATATTTATGTTAATATTATAATAAATAGAAAACTGTACAATCAACAAAATATACATATATGCAGAGTTCTGAGAGGTAACTGATTACACATAATCTGGATTTAATAATCAGACTCCAAAAATTAAGTACTTGTTATTAGAGTATGCTACATTTTAAAATACAGTTACTTTTTGTGGATTACGATTACATATTATTCACACAATGGCAGTTATTTATTCATAATTTATAGATCTCCCCTAATTCTTTTTTGCCTTTCTAAAAATCCTAACGAGTCATGCCATTTATCTTGGAGTATATTCACAGTGTTGTGTAAATGTGAATTTAAGGAGAGAAAATAAAGACCTCTTTCAAGCAGTTAGACCATGGATGAAACTAAAACAAATTATGCAAGTTACTAGCAGTGAAAGACTATTTCATCATAATTTCCAGTGGCCTTCAGTAACTGTTGATTCTGAAAGTCTGGACAAAAATTACCTGCACAATTGCTTTGAACCTGCAAGACTTTGGGTGTGTAATCTCATTTTGTTTTTATGTTTATTAATGTATTTTCATATACTACAATGTAGTGTTTAATGCATTTTATTATGCAGAAATAAAAAAAAAGAATGTATTTGGTACAGGTAATCTAAAAGTAAGAAGATTACTTTAAATGAATAACCTGGATTACAGTTTTCATCATGTAATCTGTAATCAGTAACAGACAACAATGTATACAGTAAGTAATTTACCCAGCTCTGCATATATAGACGTAAATGTTCCAACAAGTCTGTGTGTGTAAAATACAAATAAGAAATATCAGTTTTTAATATTTTAATGTACTTTTAAAAGTACAGAATTATACAGTGCAGAATTATTGCACTGCTAGTAACAATGGAACTTTATAACAATAGTTATCCAAGGACACTTTTGGGACTTTTTTTTTTTCGTAATTATGACTTTTTATTTTCACCTCCTTTTATTTACAAGTGCAGGACAAGATAACTAAGGCCTAAACTATACTTAAAGTATGCAAACATTGGCCCATTTGCTTTTAATTCCATAATGTTGAATTTTTTTCCTCATAACAATGTCTTAGTATGTCATCTTTTTATTTGATCTTTTTATCTCATAAATGTGATTTACCAAAGCCATGTTTTTTTTTTTTTTTTTTTTTTTTAATGTGGCGGAAGTCTTCCATAATGTGTAGACCAAAAATTTTAATTGCTATATTTAACCTGATGGCATGGTTTTTGGTGATTGAGCCATGACACTGACTGAAGTTTCTTGAGATGAATGCTGTGTGCTTCCTGCCATTTCACATTGCTTTTTTTTTTTTTTGCACAACATGCCAAACCAGCATCAGTTCACATGAGACATGCAGAGACGACTCAAACTAGCACTTCTAAATGAAATCTTTTTTTTCTTTCTATGCCAAAATGCCTCAGAGTATACTGGTGGAAATGGAATTACATTTATTGTTTTCCTATAGTTCCTCAGTCTACTGAGAGTGCAGGAAGTGGGGGTTTGGCCAATGGCAAAGACAGAAAAATCTTTCATCTTTTTTCTCCACTGACTCGCAAATTCTGATGTGGAAATGAAATTCTGATCAAACATGGCATAAAAACAATCACAGGGAGAGCTATATGTGATGTGATGATGATGTGTATGGTTTTATATTGGAGCACATCCGATAAATATCCTGTTAAATTGTTATGGTAAACTTGTTTTGCTGTTCATATACCATCCACCAGGTGGACAAACAATGCAAAAAAAAAAAAAAAAGCAGGTGTAGACAAGAATGGCTCCTGAGCGATTTAGGTGTTTCGTTATTGGATGTGTTTTGTTGTTGTGATTTATCTCCGACATCTGAGCCACTGAAGACGCAGAGGAATACTTTGTTTTGAAAGGGAGTGTGCCCCAGATCCTATATCCGATACCTAAATCAGTCTATGTTCATGCAAATCATTCGTAATCCAGCTTCACTTACAGAAGTGAGTATACATTATTTTTATGAATCTTTGCAAATCGCCTTTCCTAATAATGTGCTAGTTAGCAAGTTCTATGATGAATGCAGCTAAAGTGTACCGTCTCATGAGAACGACTCATCACCCTACAGAAGAGAGGGGCGGGGTGAGCAGAGCTCATTAGCATTTAAAGGGACATGCACCAAAATTGGACGTTGTGAACAGAGCTGTTTTTGACAAGGTAAAAGGGTGTTGTTTTACCCTACAATTGAGAATTTTTAACCAAAGTATGTTATAGACATTTCATTAAGACCCTAAAGAATCATATCAACTTGTCGAAAAGGGGCATCCGATGACCCCTTTAAACAGTACTCCTGCTCTGTGGCAAATGAATAGAAGTCCTGCAAAAAAATGTGATCTTGAACCTAAAGAGGAAAATAGAACTAGATTTTTGTCTAAGCATGACTGATTTCAAAATGTGAACAAAAAATCAAAACATTATTATTTTTTTTTACCAAATGCTTAAATAATTGAACGTCCCATGCAGCAATGTTGAGGGTGAACAGGTGTGGGTGGGCAGGGACAGAGACATATTTGAAGAATTGATTCATTTCCCACATTGTTTGATGAGGCGTGTCTCATTAATGCATCTAAGATGGTGCTCTGAGGCGATGCAGATCATTCAACTGGGACCAAAAGCACCTCTAGGTATTTTGGACGAACACCATTTTAGACACACACACACACACACACACACACACACACACACACACACACACACACACACACACACACACACACAGCCAGCACTCCCAGAAGTCTTTCATATCTATGCCAAGCATTGGAGCCTAGGGTGAGATTCTCATTCTCTCCAATTTCTGAAGGGCTCTTATTGTGTACTAACAGCGGTGTCTGTCCCTCAAACGTGTGGCATCAGTAAACAACATGTTTAAGCCTAAAACAATGTGCGTCCCTGATGACTCAAATTATTTATGAAATCAAACAGAATCCGGCTGTCGGCCATTTGGGACTTTCCTTCCAGTCCCTTTTCACATACTTGTGGATCTTATTTTATTCTTCACTTTGTGTTGTCTTGTGCTCTCAAAATCCAAAAATGTGACAGTAGCATGTCAGACTGTGGCTGTCTATTTGTCAAAAATGCAAATGTATTAAAGTCCTTGCACACCGAGTCTGAAATTTCAGGGTTTGGAAAGTAGTTTTTTCCGTATTCATCATCCTAAGAATTTGTCATACATAGAAACCTTGCACACTGAGTCTGATGTGTTTATCAATTAATCCATTGCGAAAAAAAATTGTAAAACAAAACAAAATGGAGTCATCTCTATTTTTTGAAATAGAAAAAGAAAGAGGAACTATCGTGTCCATCCAAACTTGAGATTTCGTAGAGAGGAAGGAGTGTCCCACCTCCTTATCAAGGAGCTGCAGGAATATCTCAAGCAACTGAAAGTTTACTTCAGGATGTCAGTGGCTCAGTTTGATACTTTGCTAGAACTTTGCTTTAAACTTTGTTTTGTCATACAGTGACGTCATTTTTTTCTGTTCGCTTGTACAGTGGCTCTGAATTGTCAAAACACATCTCAAAATGCTTGCTACAGATGCAAACAATGCAGAAAACCGGATCCAACTTTTTTTTAAATGATGGATAAAAGTTTCGGAGCCAGTATTTATCAAGTGTACATAGACCTTTAGTCTAGATTGTTAGGTTATTGCTGAGTGGATGGAAGGGCATTGCTAATAATTTGCTGTTGTGTTCTGGGTGGTTGGTAGGACATTGCTGGGGGTTGCTAGGATGTTGGTGGTTGTTGAGGTATTCCCAGGTGATTGCTAGTGTGTCTTGTGTTGTTGGAAGTGCATTGCTCCTCCATTGCAAGGAAGCTGTGTAGTGGGTGGTAACTTGAACATTGCTAAGAGTTTGCAGTTCTGTTCTGGGTGGTTGTTAGGGTGCACCTGGTGTACGTTAAAGTCACATGGTCATTTTCTTATGTGCTATAACCTCCAAGAAAAACTTCATACATAGCCGCTCTCATGTACAAAGGGTTTTCCTTGCCATTAATGCTTGGATACCCCTTTATTTACACTGCACACATTTGCAATGCATTACAACTCCAACACGGTCACCAGCCACTGTAGTCAATGCTTGTGTTTATACCAGCTGTGCTGCGGCATGTTTTAGAAGCGTCCCAGAAGCAACTATCCACGCTGCTTCACTAAAGATACATGCATATGCCTTCTTCGATTAAAAAATAGTGGCTAGTTCGACGACAGCAATATACATAAACCTACCAACATCCGTCACCATTACTTATCACAAGAGGAAAAAATTACATTTTAGCTGCATAAGATCGGTTAATGGAAACCCAGTCAATTAGCAATTAGTTTTTACAAAACATTGCAAAAGTTTTGCGTAGATCTGTAACGGAAAACCGGCTACAGTCTCAAGTGAATATAACCCACCCCCAACTCTCTATGCTCTCTATGATATTTTGATGCCTAGAAATATTCGGAGATAATAGAAGTCAAGCCATGCATTTTGAGGTATCCTTCACATAGGCATGATTTTTGCTCAAAAGTTTTGTTGCGAAAATATAAGTATGACGGATTGCAACAGTCTTAGCCAACACCACTTAATATCGCAAATGTAGTTCGGGTAAATCACCACATTGAGTCATACACCTACTCCGATTGACAGGTCAGAGCAACAAATGAAGGGAGTCATCTGCTTTGTAGGTTGGTAAACATCTAATTGGAACATGTGTATCTCTTTCAAGTGTTTCTACTGAGACTCTGAGAGGCTTTTTGCCTCAGAGTGGCTTGTGCAGACTGCTCCAAGTTTAAAAGGCTGAATAATTTAACCTGTGGGACTGCTGGACCTACTGCTCCCCACACATTTCAGAGTTCGCAAGGCTTGTCAGTGAAGCATGCTGTCTCCCAGGGCATTCGCCTGCAGTTAGCAGCTGCTACAGATGGTATGCTCACTTTGTCATAGAGCTTCACAGCATTATGGCATCACAGGGCAATTAACAAGTCCCCTTTCCAAGGATGGAGAACAGCCATTTGGCAGCAGAAAAGAAAATGAGAGAGGAGAAAAACATGCATTGGGGCATCTTCACTTTTGAGTTGACCTCGATGTAACCTTTAGCATGCTATCTGTCTGCCTAAGTTTCAAGTCAAGCTATCATAGGTGCTAGAAGGTGCAAACTCTTCAGTAGATAACTCATGGCTTTCATTTATCTGAGACAGCACAACCACACTGCCTGTATTTTCTTCAGGGTCAGTTTTCTAGGTCAAGTTAAAACTGAGATTTCAGAAAAGATGGTTAATTCTCACATAGCCAGACTGTTGAATGTCAAATAAAGTCTTGTCCAGTTTGTAAATGGTTTGTAAAATAACTAATAAATTGTCACATAACCTACAACATGTGTATGGCCTTCCTAAAAAAGAAAACTTGCGTGGTAGCGCACCTGGTACAACACTGCAAGTCATGTAGGACCATACCGTAGTTTAACATACGATGGTGCATGATTTCAAATGAATACATTTTCATGTTTGCATCACATAACCTGCTCCATATGCATGGTTTTTACTCGTAAGTTCACCTGGTACAGCATTGTACTTGTAATGCCAAACACTCGAGTACGAGTCCAGTGAAAAATAAGTTACAATGATGACTTATAAAAGCAAGCTAAGATGGCATGTTTGCATCAACAAATACATTTTTATCACACATTTGTTTTCATGAACAAATATCACTTAAATTTAAGGTTGAGTTTAGTGTAGATGTTACGTCATTTTGAAACATGAGCAATAATAACCAACTTCATGAGAATTGTTTTGTGTCTAAAAGTAAAATGTTCTGATTACATTCAATTTGAGGTATGAAAAGGGCTACCTGGTCTCATGGCATAATGGACATGGGACCAGGTATCATGTTATGACTTCAAAACAATATTAATATGCTGGGAACTTTGAAAACTGATTAGTTTTCACACATCCAGCTTCATATCTATGGGTTTTCATAGTCATTAGGTTTGTTCGGTAGCTCAAGGAGTAATGCGACGTACTTGAGAGGTGAAAAGTTTTATGATCTTACTTCAACAGAAGTGTTCTTGAAATCATTAAACTTAGTTGCACTGTGTCGTTCCAACTCTGCTAATGCGTTAGCATTACTAGCGATGCCTTTTCTTGAAGCTCAACTGAATTCATTTTATTATGATAGATTCTGCTTTATATGCTTTATTTTATAGTGTAATATAGCTGATAAATGCATAAATAAAAGAGCATGAGGTTCTAGCTTTGCTAATATAGAGCTAGGTAAAACCTACATTGTGTTGGCTTCCATAGATGTCTCTTCATAGAGATTAAGTGCATTCAGTTAATAATTTCCTATGTTTTAAACAGTTTAGAAATTAAAAAATGTCCATTTCCCTACTACGACAACACTTAAACAAATCACACAGCAATTGGTAGCGTTTGGAAAGCAAGAGGGAGCTATGACAAAAGAAGATTAATAGGATTTAAAGACATATAATTTGGGTTGTTTATCCATGTTTATCCACCGTGTCTATCAGTTGTAGGAAGATGAAAAGGAGTGGGAAACTCCCCAGAGAGGCCACATGATGGGGTAGCGGTACACTGACTAATTCATCTTCCTCCTCAGCCTGGAATACAGGTTAAACATACCCCCACATAAACAAATTTTCCAGGCCTCTTGTAAATATGAGAGCAAATACAAACTCACTAAATGAAATGCATGTAAATATGCATTATATTGAGAACCTGAGACCTGAGTTTTCCCAACTGTTGAAGAAAAACATCCTGGTTTGCTTGTCTCCCAGCTGGATCAAACAGGTCGGTATGCTGGTTTTAGTGGAGTTTCCGGTCCTTCTCAGTTAGCCAGGCTAGGAAACCAATTAAGATCACCTTGAACCAGCAAAAAACCACTAGACTTTTCAAATCAGTTGAGTAAGTTGAAACCCTAGAAACTGACCCAGGCTCATTGAAAAAGTGTGCATGTTGCAACATTTCTGCAAAATGATATTAAATTACTTCTTGAATGTTTTGTAGCACATTCAAATAGAAATGTCAATTGAATGGCACTAAAAGCATATTGTGGTTTATCCAAAACAGATGAATGTGAATCTGGCAATGTTTTATTCCATTGGTTGTGTTGTGTATCTTGGCAATTTAGAGATGAAATGTCCTGTGAGTGCCGCTGAATGGTTATCACTCTGTCTTGTGTGAAAATAATGTCCCACCTGCACTAAACCCAACCCTAAGTCTAACTGTGAGATAAATATGCATATGCTGAAGAAACTGTGCCATTTTAGCTTGCTTCTACAAGTTTTTGAGCTGTTGTATTGTGATTGATTTTTTTTTTTACACAACTAGTATCTGAGAGCACTTTTTATTGCAAGTTCACTGCTTTACCAGGTGTGCTACCGAGCAAATTTACTACATCAGAAAAGCCATAAGGAGGTGGTTATGTGATGCAAATAACAAAATGTCTTATTTTAGAAATCATGCTTTATGGTAAAAGTCAAAGTCATTTCGAGGTCATAGTATTGTGTGAAAATGAATTAAAGTTATTGGTCTTTTACTCCCCTTACTGATTTTTGTCATTATTATTATTTATATTACCTTTTATTTCTTAATAGATTGCCAAAAAGGGTCTCCAGCTTCTAGCTGGAACCTTTATTAATAAAACAGAGTCATACAAAGTCCATAAATCACAGAAAGAAGATGAATATGGGAGCAGGACTAAATTAAATGGTATTTAGCCCTGTGCAAAGAATAGTCATATATCTGCAAAGCAGACAGATAACTTAGAGGCACCAGCTTCCTAGAAGCCTTTGGGCTCTGTACTACAAGAGGTCAAAACCCTTAATGATCTGCCTTAATACAAGGCCAAACGGCATAATAGTGGAAAAACTCATCATATTATGCACCTTATGTTTTTTTTTCACCTGATCCGCGTGAATGGAGATATGAGACAGTATTCCTTTAGGATGTGAGGGGGTGGTTCAGTAAAAGGGCCTCTAAGCTGCTGTCACACTTCGCTTAATTATGATTAACGATGTACCTAGGAAGATATTCTCTCTCCGGTGAGTTTAAATTCTTAAATTCTTGTTAGGAGGGGATGCGTTGTTTTAGCCCAGTGCTTTTGTTATGTAAAAGCTTGCAAATAAATGTGGGAATGTGTCGAGCAGCCCTTCTGAAAGCATTCTGGTCATTTCCATGATTAATTAATTAATCAATCAAGTGAAACTGACAATGTACTCAGTGGGTTTGGAAAATACATTCAGGTCAACCAGTCATGTGAAGTGTGTAACTGCTTCGACAATAAATAATACAGGGGTTAATTAATAAAATTGACTGCATTTGTGTGACTTCTTGCACATCTTAAGAAATGCATGTTTTTTATGCCAGTGGCTTCATAAAGCCTGTGACTTCTGTAGTGTGAATTTGAGCCTTACTATAAGGCAAAAGGGGGTCGTTTCACTCTCCCCCTAAAGCCAGATTGTTATAAATGCTGTTTATGATCTTGCCATGACAGCTGTGAAGGGCAGAGGATGCAGTCAGGGCTTATTTCCTCTCGGTCTGCATGCATTATGGGATTGTTAATGACTGCGCATTATAATGGAGAGGCTCGGTGCTGGGACTCAGTGTGATCAGTATAACTGACTGTTCAGTGGATTGTGTTTACATTTGCACTCAGTGAAAATAATGTGCATGAATGCAGCTGTAATATAATACTGATTAGCATAGTGCTCATTGTTGTGCATGCTAAACCTATGTATTTTCTTAACAACTGTTTCGAAATCAAAATTATATTTCTACTAAACATTTTTGTCTAACTTAAACACTCTTGTTTATCTAATGGTAACGATTTACAGCAAGAAATGAAAAGTAAACTATTGATGAACATGTAATAATTTTACAGCATTTGTTCATTTATATAATTTATTATAATATTTTAATAATTAAAAATAATTTCTAATTTAACAGTAAGATAATTAAATATTGATGTGAATATTAAATATTAAATATATTGAATAATACTGTTTATGAATGATATTAAATATAACTTTATTAATATTTACTTTGATAGTTTGTTTTTATTACATAGTGTTATTATTAATATTATTATTATTATTATATCCAGTGTGAAAGATTTACAGAAACATTGTGAAATTTAAAATTAGTTAACACAGTAGTTAAATAACAATGAACAATAATTGTACAGCATTTATTAATTACATGTATTTATATTTAATAATAAATAATAATTATTAGAATTTCATATTAACCAAAGTTATTAAATATTATATATTTATTGTATTAAAAATAACCCTTTTAATATATACTTTTAGAATGTATTTATATTACAGAAATATCATTACACTTTTTTCATTTGAAATATTTCATTTATTCATTAGAGCTCATTTTGATATTATTATTCAAATATTTATAATTTAATATTAACCAAATGTATTTATAAAACATGATAAAATGTTATCTTATTACTATATACTTATATATTATAAATCATGATCAATCAATTTTATTATTGTAAACATTTTTAATATTTTATATAACAAAAATGCTCTATAGAATTTTTGTCATTTTAGATTTTTTAAGTAATATACACAATTTGTTTTAGAATTATAAAAAGTATTGTTAAACTGAACAATCTTTGATAGTTCATGAAGAACTTTTAAATAACACACTAGATGCTTCAAATATTTAACAAATAAATAAATGTGCATCGAAATATTGTGCCATGTATAGTAAAAAAACAACACAAATGTGCACAAATAGTACCACATATGCTCTTTTTAACAGTTTTCACAGTTTTGTTCATTGCAAAATAGGAATATTTTTGATCACAAAACCGAATAGTCTCTGCAATCCTCGCCTTCAATAGAAAACCTCCTGCAACACTGACGGTTACAGCATGACTGACAGAATGAGAGGCCTTTATAAGTTCAGACAGTTACTCCTCGGAGGTGAACAATACTGCCGGAGGAGCCCTGCTGTCAAGACATCCTCGTCCTTCCCCTCTCCCCTCTGCCATATGCTTTATAGCCAACAATAAAATATTTTAGTGCTAAATAAATTGGGATGGCTTTGAATTGCCAGCCCTATATATGTCAACGAAGACATACTGTTATTTTTTAGCAACCACAGGCCCATAGTTTATCATAACGCAAGCAGCGTGACTGCAGACCGGTACACATCATTGGCTTTCCTTGCTTAGTTAGATGCTGAAGGTCAGAGTTCCTTAGACTTTTATGGCTGTTTAACTTTGGAGAATTATCACATGTGAAGAGACGTGATGATTTACTGCTCGGCTGGATGGAGACCCGGTTGGGTTTAGAGGCTCCCGGACTGGAAATGCAACTATATTCACATCGACAGAAGCCGTCATTAGTTGGTATTAATATTTAATAGGTTTATCTATCAAATGCTTGGGCTGTTTTTGCATCCAAATAAGTAAAAAACTCCCCCTATTGCAACTTTTGGGCCTGGCACACTTTATTTTATACACCTCTTGTTATATAAAAAGCCCTCTTGATGGAGCTTGAGTAGGTATTTAAATCTATAAAAATGTTCTGCTGAAAATAGCAAGGTGACATTGAACCGCCATTTTGCTAATTGGGATTTTGCTGATTGGGCATATTTTGTGCTGATGGGCATCGCCTGGCTCTATTTTTGTACGCCGATCGTCCTGAGGCCTGTCAAACTTCTGCTGGAAATATAAAAACATGATGTACCAAAGGGAAATGTCTTACTAAGCAACCTATATGCGAATATAGCGATTCTGTAGGCATGATTACAAAGCGTTTGCCGAGTTATTCCCCAAATATCCCATTTTGCTGATCATAAAGGAAGTTTTACAAGGTGTATAAGCTATGAGCTGAATAAATACATCACAGGGACTCGAGCCAAACAGAACGTAATTTAAGAAAAACACGATTTAGTTATGGAAATGTTCAATTGGTTTGGTGCCAGGAAAGTAAGTCTTTTAAGAAGCCTCCCACAGAACTCTCTCTTGTCGGCATAATCAACACAATCTGCATAATTTACATTAGTTGCTTAGAAATGCTATGCTCTATCTGAGTGAAAAAGTAAAGAAGTTTGTTTTTTCATGTTTGTGCCTATTAGCCACAAATTAATTAATCCGCTCTCCCAGAACCCAATTAGGCCACTAGCTATATTAATACATAACAGTTTTCCCAGTATGGAAATGAAGTACATGGGGAAGTGCTATTATTTTCACAAACATCTCCATATTTATGGCGGTGGATGCAAACAGGCTGGCGCATGGGGTTTATTTCTTTGACTTTCTTCGTTTTTAGCGACACTTTTATTTGGAGAAGACGACACAATGGCTACGAGTTCTCCATTCAGCCACAAGGGGGAGATTTGCTCTCTTTTTACCAGAGTTTCAGTATCCCTGGCTTACCTCATACTTCAGAAATGCCTGAAATATATTCCAAAACGCCCTCCGAAAATTATCAGGGAAGAGACGGCGGTCTTTGAAGGATGATATCAAACAGACTGAACTCCGAGAGGAAGTTAAACTTAGCTGGATCCTTTTCTCCTCCGGCTTAGCTCTCCCCTTTCCACTCATCCGCATTTTTCTCTCCATCCATCATGATGTTTTAAAATACTCCAGTTCTTTCTTTTGGGAATTGTTTGTTTTGTTGTTTGTAAACATGACGGAAGAGATGTGCCTTTCTAAAGCCGTATGTTAAAGAGGCGCCCCCAAGAAGAAAACACACAAGGTTTCCATGGTGCCCATTGATATGCTAATGCCCTCATTTAAATATTTTTAAGAGGATCAGGTCAGATTACGCCAAAATTTGACAGAGATAATTCGACGGCTTGTGTAACAGCTTTGTTCGTGAGGACGATCATTCATGGCACCTCAACAGCCCCTATATTTAATTAAGTTTACTTTAAGAAATGGAGTCTTATGAGAGTCCCCAGAATTGGGTGCACAAAGAGGAATGGATGGATGTAATCTTAGCAACACTGCGCAAATGAGATCACATTGCTAATCTGTTTTAGTTTAGCCTTAAATCTTTAGACGTAAGTGGATTAAAAACATGTTTGTATTCCCAAATAATGCCGTTTGCGATCTTGTGTTGATTACTAGACGGGCCGCTTTATAAGCGTACAGTTTTCGATTGTTTCATGCTCATATTCGCTCTTCAACTTGCATTATGTGCAAACAAGGCATGGAGACCCCCTAGTATTCGGGACAAGCCGAGAGCGCTTAAATATTTATACCCGAGCCTCCAGAGGCCTGCTATTAGTTGCGAGATGTTTTACTTTCTCCGACTGTCACAGGACTCTGGCGGCCATTAACAGGGTGACACAGACCCCTGGGTCAAACATTTTGAGGCGACAAAAGGCCCTGATGGAATCACTCAGCGAGACCCAAATTACTTCTGTGTCATTGCTGAACAATATTTCCCTCCGAAAGCATTCCTCCCTCTGCTAATGCCGTGACCCTTCCCGCTGCATATGCAAATGATTATTTGTTTATTGCACTAGGGGATGGAGATACCGAAGGGCTTGACGGACAATGTTGCCATCGATGTCGGGCCCAAAAGGGAAGGGACGCTATCCCTCCCCCTGTTTTGTTGCGCTTTGTGAGGCGCGTTGATTAAAACAGGTTGCAAATGAAGACAGGGAGTTGGGGACAAATGCGTTAGGGTGGAGCACTGAAGTTGGGAATCCAAACATACAAGACCTCACAGAGTTGGCGATCAGCCATGCTGGAAACCGTACACAAATGATGAGAAGTATTTGAATTGCAATTGCGAAGTAGTTTAGAAAGCAGTTTTTTGGTCAAGGGAAAGAGTTTTCTGTCAGTTCTGTAACTACAGAAATTAAAAAAAAAATTTCGTAACATATTCAAAAACGTATCTTCCAAACAAACGGAGAGTCCCGTCCCCAAACTCACACCATTGGTTCAGCCAATGCTGCTTCGTTGTATAGCAATAATTTTTTTTTTTTTAAAAAGATACAAGTTTGTATATAATTTTAGAGAGAGAGAGAGTTAAAAAATTAAATACTAAATTTAAAACTAGTATACCTTCTACAGAATAATTAGATAATAATACTCTATAAATTGTATTATAAAAAATAAAGAAAGAGTTAAAAAACTAAACTTAAACTTAACTAATATATTGTCACTAATATATATATATATATATATATATATATATATATATATATATATATATATATATATATATATATATATATATATATATATATATATATATATATATATATATATATATATATACACACACACACACAAGTATTGTTAGAATTGTTATTCATTTAGTTCGTGTTTGTTTTATCAGATTTTTCCAGTTTCAGGTTTTTTTTTTTTTAGTTAGTTAATTGTCAATTGTAATAAAATACTGCCACATTTGTATGTTAGAGCTGCCAGGTGTTTTGTAAAGGTTTCATGTTTTATAATGTATCATGTAAACCTCAATTTCAATTAATTAATTTGTGGCCATTTTATTTTATATATAAATTTTTTCTGTAATTAAACTTAACTAAATTAGTATATTATATCTAAAATGTGTTTATTTGTTTATTTTTATATATATATTTTATTTGTTTTATTTATTTACTTATTTGTTTGGCAAGTTAGTATGTTAGTTAGTTAGTTAGTTAGTTAGTTAGTTAGTTAGTTAGTTAGTTAGTTAGTTTTAAATTTTAATAAAATACTTCCAAAATGTTATTTTAGGGCCAGGGATTTTGTAAAGGTTTCATCTTTTATGATATACCATGTAAACCAAAATACCAAATTATTTTGTGGCCATTTTACTTCAGTCTCGTAAGTTTTGGATTCAAGAATATGTTTAGTTTCAGTTCAGTTTTTACCAAATTTTAATCTTCAATAATGATTGCATCGATATTTCACCATAAAAAGTTTTGTTTACTATCAGCTTCAATAACTAGCTATATCAAATGATCACAACAGGATTCCCTTCGAGCCAAATTCGTAATGTCAACACGAATCTTGACTTCATCTTTTCTCTGATTCATCTGATTCGGACATCTCTCAGCATGAATGCTCATCCCATTTCATCCTTTGACTGAATATTTTAAAAACAGCAGCTTAACCGCAGGATGCTGAGGAGCGAGGAAGGCCCCGAGCACAATCGGACGAACAGCAAACAGTGTCCAAAAAGAGGCTAAAGCCCAGAACATGCACACAGGCTTGAAATCCCCTCTCAAGCCTAAGTGGGTGGTCCTTTCACTGTAGGGTTGCTGAGTAGACGGCAGGCATTGGGAGGGAGGGGCCGAGACGCCTCGCTCTTCAAACCCACTGCTCTCCAAGGCAGCTCATGCAGCCACAGAATGATATTCACGCTACGCTGGTTTTATTCTGAGCCCGAGCTCTGGCACCGGCCGATGAAATGACAGCCAGAGTTTGAGCCCCCTGAGGATTAAAATGATTCAAGAGAGAAGGACTCGCGAAAAAGAACGATTCACTGAGGAAAGGAGCGTTTTCAGGGATTTTCTTTGAAGCACAAACTAAACGTGCAACAGCAGACTGCTTGATAAACTGACGTGAATGGGATATAATGCCCACAAATCTGCTGAAAAATAAAAAAAAGTGCACAAATCAAATAAAAATGCAGCAATACGCAGCCATCTTTTGTGAAATCCACCAAAATATTCCTATTCCCATCAACCTGGATCCATTATAAGGCTGTATCATGGATGAGTAACCCGGTATAAGACAGATTTACAACACACTGTCACACTCAGCAGACCTTGCCATGACAAATAAAAGTATTTAAAAGAAGAAGGCAGAAAAGAGGTGAGAGAAGATTGACAGCTCACAGCTCTGTGCCAATGTGAGCACAGCTCGGCTTTGCAACGCAAGACGTGAGGCGAGGTTGAAGTTCAAACAAATCTTGATCTTCTGCCGCAGTGAGAAGGAAAAAATTGACTTTCCTAAGACACAAAGATGAATTTTACAAATGCAACTCTTGCACTTTATAACACCTGCTGTCTCCAAGAGCAATTATGGGAAAAATTAGTTTTTTTTTCCATATATATTAGTTTGTGTTGGTCTAAGATCATTAACACTTTATCATATTGAGGGCTATGTTTATTTGAGCAAAATGTCATTTCTGGACCATTAGTGCCACTAGACATAATGTTTTCTAACTGGTTTGTTATTGGTCAAAGATCATCAAAACGTACTTAAGTGAGATCTTTAAAACTAATTCCAGACCATTAGCATCACAAAATATGTTTTCAAACAGGTTTCCCGTCATCTGCTAGTGCTTAGTCCAAACAGAGAGTCCCGCCCCAGACTCATGCCATTATTTGAGCCAATGCTGATTTGTCGACTCAGTAATTTATCCGATTGTTTTAAGTTTTGGAGAAATAAACCTATAAATGTGTTCTTTTTAGATTGTATATTAAGCAGGATATTTGGAAGTTAAATTAATTAGAAAAATAATTGTCATTTTTCGGTCAAATTCCATTACCACTTTAACTTAGTTAGATCTTAAAAAGCAAATTTTACATTTCCGGACCATTAGCATTACAAAATATGACAATTTTCAAATAGGTCGAACCAGATGGTCCCGCTCCAAACTCAAGCCATTGTTTGTGCTTCGTCGGTGCAAAAATTTCATATTTTGTCAGATTATTTAAATGTTTTGGGGAAATAAACGTATAAATGTCTTAATTCTAGTCATCTCTGTATATTAAACTGGGATCGAAGATATTACACTTAAAATGTGACATGCTTCTCCTTTAAAAAAAAAACGTCAACACTGTTTTTTAATGTTATGTATATTTTTGGTCAAACGTTTTTACCTAAATGAGATCTTTGTTTAAATTTTTTTTTTACATTTTTTCTATTATTTAAAAATAATTTCAGGACCATCGGTGTCACCAAACATGACGATTTCCCAATTGTTTGAGAAAACCAGTAGCTCCGTCCTAAACTCATGCCACTGGCTAACGCTGCTTAGTCTGTACAATATTATGATTGATTTTGAATTTTTTGGGGAAATAAACCCAGAAAAGTTTTAATTTAGTTATATTAAAGCTTTTATCTGATTATTTAACTTTTTGAGGGCATAAAACTATAAATGTTTTACTTTTAGTTGTCTTTTCATTAAGATGGGATAGAAGTTACTATTTAAAAAAAGTAAAAGAAATTACACACTTCCACTTTAAGAAAAAACGTCAAAATAGTTTAATTTACAGTTATAGTTTTGGTCAAATGTCATTAACACTTTGCCACAATGGGAGCTTAGATTTAACCTAATTGCTAACTGCAATTACTAGGTACAATGTAGCGACTGGTGTGCCAAACCTCAATAGCCGTTTTATTTAGAGAACAGCTCAAGACCCCTTCAAATCGCCACAGTGTTAGAATGAAGGAATAATGGGCGTCCAGCACCTACCAGCAAAGCACATTAGAACTGTTTAAGTTCTCCCCCACAAAGTCACACATTTCAATTATTTCAAAGCGCTCGCCAATTAAAAGCTGCAAACGTGCCTTTTGAATGCAAACTAACACAATTAAAAGTGTTTCAGGAGTGTATTAGAGGAATCAGTTCTGAATTAGTTCTCTGAATACACAAGCCCCCCTCCGTTCTCATCTCCCAGGCCTTTCACTCTCTAAGAAGGACAGAAGCGGAGAGCTCTTTTTGAAGTCCGAAGAGGTTCCTTTCTTTCGGCTTTCCCTCTCTTTTCCCTCGCCCTATCCTTCAGAGGGAGAGAAGATTGAGTCAGCCTAATCTGCTACTTGTACATTTGAATGTGTGGTGAGAGGAGATGATCCCGGTCGCCTGATAATGGCCCAGGTGCAAAGACACTGGCCTGGCTAACTTGTTCTCGGCGGGGGCCGTATATCACAGAGGGGCAGCCCACCCTTTGAAGATGCATGCCTGCTTTCAGGAGCTGATTTGTGGCCTGAGAGGCCAGCGCTTTACAGCCCCGCCAGAGAAGAGCTCAAAAGAGTGAGCGGCCCCCCTCACTGGGACACGGTGTTGCTCGAGAGCCCTTCTTCGGTCGGTCGCCATCCTGGTTGTGATTAGTTTTAATGGGGCAAAGAATAGAGTGAAACTTCCCAGGGTGAACTTTCAGGTTTGCTTGCCACTTTCTTCCCATTTCTAGACATGCACTTGCCCCATGATGCAACCACTGGGTTTGTTTGCGGAAGTCATTGGCGGGGCCAAGAGAGGTGACTTTGTTTGACTTTGGTGACCCGGGCGACAAAACAACAGAGCCCTCTCTCTTTTTCTCTCCCACTTTGCTCCAGTGATTTATTTGTCCTCTGCAGTGCCACTTAATGAAGCCAAAGAAAAGAAATTAGCAGAGTGTTGCACTGGCCCCATTGATGGCGTCATTAAAGCGGCCCGGTACAGGCTTACCCGTACTGGCTCTCGCATTTCTCTGTTATTGAGATGGTTATTTACACTGGTCAGACACAGAGCTAGCCGCATAACGGACAGGAGGCAGTGCAGCACCATACTTACTCGGCAGTGTGACAACTGGAAAGTTTTAACTCTCACTGTAGGCACTTTATGAAAATGTTTAATAGTTCTTGCATCGTAACCATAGTTTAATGGCAGAATTTGTAGTAAAACCAGACTAAACAAATGTAAACAATTGATATGATGATGGCTTCAGTATAGCAGATAATGGGATTTGTTATAAAAGTTAGTTATAGAATAACAATATTAGCTTTTTATTATTTTCAGTTTATACAGTATTCATATATAAATATTTGATGTGTGTGTGTGTGTGTGTGTGGTTGTATAAATATATTTATATTTATTTATTTTGGTTTGAATATATATTTAAATGAATAAATTAATATAAATTCTTGATTATCAAAAATGATTTATTATTATAAATAAATTATTTTGTTAAATTATTATATATTACTCAAACAAACATCCCTCTATATATATGTATAGTTTTGTAATAAACATTTAGATTAATAATAAATTAATAATAAGAATAATAAGAAGAATCAATCAATCAATAAATAGATCTTTAAAAAGCAAAGAAAGGCTGGTCACATGCCTCAATATATCCATACAGCTCTGTAATAAATATTTTTATTTAAATAATAATAATAATAATGATAATAACAAACAACGGCTGGTCACATCTCTTGATTTTACATAGTACTTTAAATATTTTGAGTGCATTATTTTGTATTATTTTTGTTGTATAGATTAAAAAACCAGCAGATCAACATTAACAAACAAATGAATACATATATTATTATGGTATGGGGTATAATATAAAGATAATACAGGAATATAGCTGCTATATCAGTGTCATAAAAAATAAGGAAATATTGCTAAATTATTATTTTGTTTTTAAATGCATTTGTTAATATTTACTTATTTAATTTGATATGACTTTAATGCTTGAATTTGCTAAATAAAGTCTAAATCTATATAAAAAATGTCTGATATATAACCATAGTTACTACACAGTAAAACCATGGTAAATTTCCAAAAGGTAGGAAATGCAAAATACTCAGCACATTAGAAACGTTATTTACAAAAGTTAATATTTGATACTGTAGCCTCATCAACCTTCAACCTTGTTACATTACAGCTGTCAGATTCTAGATCAGCATTAAAGGTCAGTTTCAACCACAACCCAAGCAACCAACATACTTTATATGACAATGATTTGTCTTTGAAGAAAACTGTGACCCACCAGTCGATCCAGTCGATCCAATTCTAAACCAGCGCTGTGAGTTGTGCTTCACCCTGAGGTGATGCTCTGAACTGAATGTGCGGAAACTTGTATTTATGTAAATTACATGAAGAAGGGTGGGAAGTGTGGCCCCTTTGACTTTTAAAGATCTGATCACTATAAAAAGTTGGGAAACAGGCTGAAAAGGAAGCCAAAATGAGAATCCACCAACTCCAGGTGAGTTATTCATGCATTAATACGGATGAGCTCCGCACAAAGTTAATTGCTCCCGGAAATGCATATCTCCTTTTAATGGTTTATTAAAAAAGCTACGCCTTTTCTTAATTTCATCATATTTCATCATTCGACGCATTTGCAAATTAATTAAAACGACCTACATTCTTCTTACGATTGGGCAAAGAAAACGCTCCTTGGAGAACTTAGTGACTTTAGGATTGCGTTGGCAGCGGATCATCGCCATTGACTTCGGGAATGTGCCATTTCTTGTTTAGTAAAGCTTCATTAGCATCTACATGTGTAAACAGATACTGTAACTAACCCACATTACCTGGAGGCTCATGGTCATGTGGAGAAAATAAAAAATTTAAGAATGCAAAATGTGTTTTATGTGTGCATGGATCTGTTATTTTCAGTGCTATTTTTAGCAGTTGTTCTTAGAATAACTCAAAAGGTCGCAATGACTTTAATATGCATTCGAACTTTAGATGTAATCTTAAAAATAGCTTCAACCAAACTACCATTCTCTTGAACCTAATCACTTTAACTTCACTTAAAAGGGAGGATCCCAATACAATAGTCAATGCATGTTGAGTTGACCCAAATTCTAAAAGGTTCAAATATATTAATTGACAGCATTTGTGGCATAAAGTTGCTAACAACATAAAGTCATTTAGACTCGTTCCATGAGAAAAGCCAAATTGGAGGTTACAGTGCAATGGAAGTGAATGGGACCCATATAAAAGCACCCACACTACTATCATGTTAACATGCATATTCTTCATATCTTATTACTATTAGATACTATTAGGCTGTACTATTAAATCAATGAGTATTTTGATGTTTATTGGGGTAGAAACTAATTTTCATTCAGAAATTTGCTAGTAAATTTTAACCGACAATTGCAAAGAAACGGCAATGAATTAAACATGGAATTTTGTTAAGTAGAAAATATAATTGTCTTGCAAAACATACGCCAATAATATATATATATATATATATATATATATATATATATATATGTTTTATTTACAAATGTTTTACAGTGTATTTCATGTATTACAGTGCATTGGCCTCCTTTGTAAGTGCATTACTGTAACCCAGATTACTGCTTTTTTTTAAGGAAATAAATTTGACTGGAAATCACAAATTTTGCAGATTGAGTTTAACTATTCCTTTAGCTTTAAAACATTGCAGAGCTCAGTTGTCCATTCCAAGACTATCAGTTTTCCCAGAGGAACTGGTTTCTGTGTATTACACATGCCGCTGATTCAAGGCCAGCCGCTGACTTCCTCAGAATCTGAATTAATTACTCGCTTCGCACGGGAAGCGGGTTGAGAGTGGAGATCTTTAGAAGTCTGGTCTTTCTTCCCAAACTGCCCCATGGACTTGCAGATGGTTTCGGTGAGTGGCTCTTTCCCGTGGAGAGTAATCTCACCGGGGACTGTGGCGCAGCACTGGGTTGCACCAATACAGTCTCCATTCACAGACGTTTCAAAACAGCCGAGGGGGAGGTTGGTGACTTAACATAAATTAGACCACCAGGGAATGTAGAGATCTTGCTCTGAAGAAGGGTAATATTGAGAGAAAAAACAACACTCAGAAAGCTTTCGGATCCGGTCTATGTGGACAGGATGTTATAAGGAAGGTCATGGATTCGATTCCTGAGAATAAAGGTGTCTGACAAGGGAATAAATGCAAAGTGGTCAATGACAAGTGAAAGAAAAAATCTTTTATTCTGTATTTTAAAGGTTCTTAGAAACTCTATTCATGTTTTCCTAACATTTTGAATACATGTATCTTATTCATTAAAATAGAAAAGTTTCTAAAATAAATTTTCATGTTTTTTTCATTTTTATTTTTAAATAACAAAAAATGTAATTGATAATACGAGTAGGTTTTTTGGAGAATCGCACCACGTTAAATTTTACGGCCTTTCCCTGTCATAATAAGGTCATTGTTACTGTATTTATTTTGTAAATATTTTGGTATTTTTTAATAAATTAATCAAATGACCCAAATGTAGCCCAATCTCTGGACTCCAGATAAAGTACAAAGGCAAAATCATATCAAATCAAACATGAAATACACATGCTTACCCTGATAATTCTAACAATATATGTTTTTAATAATGGAGTAACATTTTAGTATCAGTGAGATTACTATTATATTTTTTATTAATATTTTGAATTTATTTTTTTATCGAACAAACAATTGCTGGTCACATCATTCGATATATATGTATAGGTTTTTAAATGTATCATTATTATTAAATTATTATTAATATTTTGAATGTTTTTTTAGTTAAATTTTAAGGAATTTTGTTGTGTTTTTTTATTTTTTTGTAGATTTTGTTTTGTCTTAAATCTATCTATCTATCTATCTATCTATCTATCTATCTATCTATCTATATATATATATATATATATATACACACATACATACATTATTTTATTTAGTCTTAGTTAATAACTCTGGTTGACCCCTGACCCCTAAAAATACTTTTGTTTAGTGTAACCTCATGAAACCAGCTTGATTTGGCAATTTTAAGTTATATTTAAATGTATTAAGATATTCCTAAATGAAATAAATTTGTTCAAGTAGCTCAACTGGTAGAGCGAAGCTCTAGCAATACCAAGGTCACAGGTTCAATTCCCAGGTAATGCACATACTGATCCAAATGTACGCTTATAATAAGTTGTCTATCAAATACCAGTTTTCTCAATAGCAATCAGACCAGTCGAAACATTCATTTGAGTAGTTCATCCACACCTGGTCCCACTGTACAATATTTCCATGCTTACCAGGAACAGATGCGATTGTTCTATCACCTAAAGACAGGATTAACGACGCTCTGTTTGTTAGTTTGTTTGTTGGACCTTGGCCGTGTTTGCAGTGGGACACTGATGAGAGTCGCTGACTCCGAAGAGGACACTTCAAGTATGATTAACAGTGGAGGAACACGGAGAGCTGCGGCGGCTGCTAATTAACCCTGCATTGTGCTCGACCGACAAAGAGACAAAAGAACAAAGTCGAATTTGAATGCGGCAGATTATCACGATAACAAAAGACAAAGAAGTAGATCGTGCTCTTGACGGAGAATTTTCACACTGATCGTCACAACATGGGATTGGATCAAAGAGTGATGGAGTTACATTAGCGGGACAATGGGGCCTTGTTATTCGACAACAAGAGGCATCCGTCTGCATGTCACAGGGGCCCGTTTTAGTCAACTATCAGCTTCCTCTGCCGCTGAATATAGTGTGGTAGATTTCAAATGTACAACGATGAAGCCCAGGGGCTGATGGATGTTTCTTAGCAGTTGATGGATCACATATTGTATGTTTCCACAGTGGTTGCAACTGGTTTGGCTTCAGGGCCCAGATCAAGTGATGACAGTTTATTGTAACAAAAATGTATAAATATTATCACAAACTGCTAGCTACGTAGAAAAATTAACCATTTTATAAATGGCTTGATTTAAAAAAAAAATCTGTTTTTGACCATACAATTAAAGTCAGTGTGGTCCAAAACAACATTTCATTATATGGACCAAAACATTCTTCAAAATATCTTTTTTTCTGTTTTACAAAGAAAAAAAAAATAAAGTCAAACAGATTTATAACAACATGAGGGAGAGTGAATGATGATGTGTTTCTAACAAAATTGTTTGGATAAAAATCATACTTATTTTACATGTTGAGATTGAAATGATCAGGTTTTCCTTTGGTTTTGATGAAAACAGACAAAAAAAGCTGTAGAAAAAGTAATTCACATAAAGAACAAAATCAGGATAATGTGCAAAAATCTAGATGTGCAGAATATATATATATATATATATATATATATATATACCGTTGTGCTTATGTTAATAATTTTGACAAAATAAGAGGGATCATGAAAATTGCATGTTATTGTTTATTTAATAATGTCCTGAATAAGCTATTTCACATAGCAGATATTTTTATATTCTCCACAAGACAAAATAAGAAGAATTTATGAAAATGTTCAAAAGTCTACATACCCTTGAATCTTAATATTGTGTGTCGTTTCCTGGATGATCCACTACTGTCTTTCTGTTTTGTGATAGTTGTTCATAAGTCCCTTGTCCTCCAGCTCCTGCACACTCTTTGGTTTTCCAACATTTTCTGCATATTTGAAGCTATTTTGAGATCCATCTTTTCAGATGGAGGACAAATGGGGATCTCATACATAGCTATTATATAAGGTGAAAACATTAACTGATGCTCAAGAAGGCAACACAATGCATTAAGTATTCCTAAATTAAATTAGTTTAGGATAAAGATCATCACTGGTGATGGTGCCGTGACCTGGTACAAAAAAAAAAAGAACAAAAAAGAAGAGAACTATCAAGAGAAAAAAAGTATACAGAGACTTTCCAGTCACAGTACTCCCTTAGCCCCCACCTACACCCCCCCCCCCCCCCCCCCCATAGTGGGCCCCCCTAACATGACTAATCAGCATCATCCCTTCTCACCCCTGGACGTAGCCCTCAGCTCTCCCAGCCTCCCTCCCACACCTATGCTGCCCTGCCGGCCTTTGAAGTGGCAGCTCAGGGTGTGAGTTACCACAGCACAATCACAGATAAGATCTATGGTGATAGATTAGCTTGTCGCAGCAGGGGAAATAGCAAGGATACTAAAAAATCCACAGAGACAGTTACTGTCCTAACATATTTAACGCCTTGCAGCGAAGACTCTTCAGCACCCAAACACCCGAGTGCCAAATCTGCTAGCTCCCATCATTAAAAGGAAATGTTTATGTTTGTGGTTAAATGAGCTTTGACAGAGAGCGAGGGAAAAGAAGGGAGCAAAAGGTTAAGCTATAGCAGATATGTTTTCTCTCCCTTAATAATATTATTTTACATTATATTGTATTTTATAATTTAGTATCCTTATTTATTTTGTTTCATAATATCATTTAAATAAATACATTTCTCTATACAAAAAATCTATTTATATAGATTTACATATTATATAATAATACATCATAATATAGTAATATGTTAATTAATTCATAAATTAAAAATAAAAGTGCATAAAGTTTTTATAAAATATTTACATATCTTTAGATATTGAATAAGATCTATATATGACATATATAGACATATATGGTCCATAGAATATCCAGTTACCAATATTATTGAAATATGCCCATAATTAATCTGGTTAAGTGGTTTATATCAGTAACAAATCTAGGACTGTCTAGATTTACCAGTAATTTCAATATTTTAAAATTAATACAAAATAATAAAGTTTTCCAAATGGTCAGTATTTTAAATTATTTAAAATTATATTATATTTTATATGAACTGCTACCATATACTGCATAATTAATGAATTAATTAGCATAAATATTACAGACATATCACCAAGATAGGACCATAATTTTAAATCTCTGTGTTATATTTAAAGTATACTGTTGCCTTTTTAAAGGTTTTTAAGAAAAATTGTAACAGTAGAAAGAAAGAAAGAAAGAAAGAAAGAAAGAAAGAAAGAAAGAAAGAAAGAAAGAAAGAAAGAAAGAAAATGAAACTTGATATTATGTGATAATTTGACATTAAGATGTATTTTTCTTGAGAACAGAGTTTTGGTTAAAATCTTTAATCTATAATTATATATAAACCAAAATTGTTCTAATGTATCTAGGTGTGGATTTCATATTATTGCTTCTTTACCACACAGCTATTAAAAATATTATCATACTGGGATTTGAGGTTTTGAGGATATAATATAAAAGACAGTGTTCTACAAAATGACAAAGTCAAGACAGCTATGTCAAATGAGGTTTTATGTCCAATTATAATCCTGAAGCAAGCTCACTGCACAGACAAGCTGGGTTTCATAACTGCAATAACCTGGAGTCTTGCCAAATGGCTATTGTCCTCCAAAACAAACAGCTCTGAATAACACTAAACACCACAGCCGAGCCCCCCGCATGTAAATTCTCCAATTTGCATCAAAACCAAAATTGAATATCATGGGCTGGTGGCCAGAATCAGCCGAGATGGAATAATATTTGGAGAATGCATGGGGGAAAACACTAGGGCTTCTGATTGGTGGTGTGGAATGCTTAGGCCCAGACTGACAGAGCCCAAGCCTGAAGCGTGATGAATAGGAGGAGGAAAAACTCACGCTGGGCTCTGTCTGAACCTGCACAGCCCTGCAGAGTCTGGAGGCTTCGGCTTGGCTTTTTGTTAGATGTTCGAAGTGTCAGAACATATGTTAATTTATGGGTTCTCTTATTGAACATGGAAACAACAACTGGGGATTCAAAATGGAGTCCCGCAGCAAACTCTTCCTACAGCTAATATTGCAACATTTCACAGAGGATATAATTAATATCATCGTGAGGTGACACGCTGTGATAAATTAGGTGCAAAGCGGTGAATTCAAACAAATGTGCTTTGAGACTGCTGCTCAGTTGACCTCGTGAACTGGTGAGACAGGACAGCCTCCGCTCAGGTGAAAGTAGAGACCTTTAAAATCTAAGATCCCGGCTAATGGTTCCTGTTATCACCTTCCTGAGACAATACACATCCTTCTCTTGAATAACAATTAGGAACTCTTTTACTGGCACTGCTATACTAAGTTAGCCCCATTTACACTAACAGGGAGGAAATGGGTTTAACATCTTAATAACTTAAGAGACCAGGTACAACCGAATGGAGGGAATTCAAAATAATATCTATTGTAATCCTAAATCATGAGGGGGGATAGAAACTAATATTTAATGAATCAGCATGAAACAAACATATCTGACCACTGAATGCAGCCACTGACAAGTCAGAAACATAATATAATATAATATAATATAATATAATATAATATAATATAATATAATATAATATAATATAATGTAATATAATGTAATATAATGTAATATAATATAATATAATATAATATAATATAATATAGCGCAAGGTTGTGGGTTTGATTCCCAGGGAACACATGTTTGGTAAAAATTTTAGCCTGAATACAAGTCGCTTTGGATAAAAGCGTCTGCTAAATGCATACATTTATTTAAATGTATATAATATAACATAATTATATTCAGCTTTTATTTATTGACATTTATTAATTTTATTAATTTTATGCATTCATAATAAATTAAAAACATGTACTATATAATTAATCAATTTAATTTATCAACATGAAAAAAATAAATACATGACAACTGAATGGTACTATAATATAATATAATATAATATAATATAATATAATATAATATAATATAATATATAAATGTATTCATAATCATAAATAAATATTTTTATAAATTAAAAAGTAAAAAACATTTTTTTTGTAGAATTGTATACATTATCATTATAAGTGACAATATTCTATTCTATATAACCTATAGACAGACAGATATTACAATTATATTACAATAGGTAATTATAAATAATATTAGGTAAAAAATAGTTTTTTTAATTTTTTTATAGTGTACATATTTAGTGGTTATATTGATTCCTCAGCAACCTATTTTAAATCTGAAAATCTGTGTTTACAATTTCTGTTATATCATATTTTCTTCAGCTGCATTCTAAATATTTACTTTTCATTCTAATTCTATAGGAATCCGGTCTTACCCCACATTCAGCTCTTAGCTGCTGCAGCAGTGTAGAAAATGTGAAACGCCTCCCACTGACATAATTTGTTTCACAGTTACTGCCCACCAGCATGAATTAGATGTTGACATTCTAATTTCATGCACACACGGGTGTTCAACCCCAACCCCACTGTCCCTGGTGTCCATCGTACCTAC
This sequence comes from Carassius carassius, assembly GCF_963082965.1. Taxonomy (NCBI): domain Eukaryota; kingdom Metazoa; phylum Chordata; class Actinopteri; order Cypriniformes; family Cyprinidae; genus Carassius; species Carassius carassius. The sequence continues at coordinate 15,218,110 of NC_081797.1, read as the reverse complement.
CTGGAAACAAGCGTCTGAGACCAGCCTAACCCCCACCGGAGGGGTCCACTGACTCTCTGAAGCCTGTGCTATAATGAGATCATTTATATGAACCCAAACATGAAGATATATGGCAGTGACATCAGAAGCACCTGTTACCAATTCTGAGTGTGTTAAGCATGGCAGATGTGTAACTGACCAAAATGTGTTTGTTTATTTATTTATTGTGCCTTTTTATTCATTCATTTGTTCTATTTTCTACTTATACTGTTTGATTTACTCATTTTTTATTATTTGTTTATTCGTTTGTAAATCACTATGTCTCCTAGAAGACTATGACTAGCTTTGTATAAGCTACTGTACCTCCACTAACAATGGGTCAGGCCTATACCTGATTTAAAGCAGACTTTTTTTGCTAAGCATGCACGGAGTGTATACATATATTTGTTTATTGCGGTTGTTTTTAGTAAAAATCCACGTGTGGCTACAAAGTAGAAAGAAAAATAGCCATCAGCAAAGCATAAACACACATCCGTTCCTCCTTCAGCAGTGCTGCGTGTCACATTTGCAGAGTAAACCGAATGCAACTTTTGCTTAGCGTCGATTAATTTTTACGCTTTTACAAACAGTATTTTGACAGCCCATAATATGAGTGGAAACATGAGGAGTGCGCAGCTGAACCAAAATCTGGCCTCATTCTGTCAGTGCAGACCTTCGGAGGACTCCAGGTGTATAAGCTATTGCAGATAGGCTAAGACTTACAGCGTTAATGAAGAAGTTACAACCAAACGTGATTTGATTTAGGCTACATCTTGTCAGGTATTATTATTCTTTTTTTTTTCAAATTTAACTATTTGCGATATAAAATTAGTGTTTTAACCAAGTGTTTCGCGCTATTTGCCTTCAAACTATACACACAAACAATGCGTTACCTTTGTTGCAGAAGTTAAAACCGGACTTTTGATTGAAATACTGTCACGTTTCACAGATTTAACCCTTTGGGATGTCATTTTAGCGAATTGTTTGGCGCTGTTACCCTCAAACCATTCATGATATCTGACACAACAACACGTTTACGAGTTACCTTTGTTGGTGAATAGGCGTAAGTTACAGTCATACTTGTTTTAGTTTTCCTGTCAGTTTTCTCAAATTTAACCCTTTGGGATATGTTGGTTTAGGGAACTGTTTGGAGCTGTTTGCCCTCAGAATATTAACGCAGCACAACAACAACAACGTGTTTGATGAAAAAGTTACAACCAAACCTGTTTCGATTTACATCCTGTCATTTAACCCTTTGGGATAAAAAAAGATTGGTTTAGCGAACTGTTTGACGCTATTTTTCTTCAAACCGTCGATATCTGTCACAACACCTCCGTGCTTACGTTACCTTTGCTGACTGAGTCTTATCGTGCAAAACAAATGAAGTCATTCGAGTTCAGCAAAAGCCAAGAATCAACCAAAGTTCTGTCAAACGGATTTGACTTATTGCTCGACAATAAACAGCCGTCCACTGTCCATTTCATCTCTCTGCGCTGGAGGTTAATTCGAGTTTATTACCGACGCCTCAGTCGGCCTGCATTAAGCAAATCATAAATTATGCATGCTAATTACCTTGGGCTCCCACTGTAGTGAATTCTTTTAATTAAACTACATTGTGGTTTTGCGTGGCACGCTCTATATTTTATCCCCCCTGCCTAGGATGACCTTCTTCTTTGTATGAGTGGATCATGTAGTGGATGGTTGGGCATCGTTTTGTCTTTGCTTACACAACAGAGTTCACGTCGGTGTTAATGAGCAGAGAAAAAGTCCACTCGAAGACAACCAGGCCTTCGTTATTACGAGCCCTGAAATCACATTCACAACAAGCTGCTGCTCTCCAGCATAATGTGAGACACTGGACGACTTACCTGAATGTTGATTTGAAGAGGTTAGACAACCTACACAAGTTCTGTGTGCTACATGCAAATGCGTGGACATATAATCTTAAAACCTGTTTATTTCATTTTATTTAGAAATAGTGTCTACATTTTCATGTGCTATGCTGTATTCGTTTTAGTTATCTGACTGTATCAATTTAAGAAAATATTATCTCATAAAATATCATATATTATCATATAGCCTATAAAATATTTGACATATGACAGATAATAATTTAATGAATACAGGAATTATATTTGTTTGACACTAGGCAGTAACCAAGGCTGGTTTAGCAGCACTGAAATAGTTTTATGTTATGTCTTTAATACAATTAATACAATAACTAATCAACTGCAAATTAATATATAATAAGAAAAAAAAACATTTTCCTCAGTAAAGCTATCATTTTTCGTTTTAAAGCTACAATTGATCAAATTAATTTCTATAAAACATGCCTGTTGATTTATACTTTTCAACTTCTTCAAATAAAATTAAGAAAAAACTTTTTATTTTGCTTTTGTAAGACGGGTCTATTGCTTTATATATATATATATATATATATATATATATATATACATTTTGGTTTTTTAAGTTTCATTAAAAAAAACGAAATATTTTTGTTAAAATCTGTAAAAGAAATCTGTAAAATTGTTTTATATGCAGACCATGACCTTTCTCTTTAAAAAAAAAAAAGAATAAATAAAACATATGTTTGGACATTACATTTATTATACCGCTGTGAAGCTCGTTTTATATTTATATTTTGTATATCCTATTCCTTGTTGAAGTAAATGCTTAAAAACTAAACATACACTTCTGTATAATCAGTATGATAACCTAGAGTAAACATCAATGCAACACAATGTCAAACCCCAAAAAAGAAAGTAAAAAGAAAAGAAAAGCAAAAGGGGAAGAGTGAAAAAAAAACTTGCAGTGTTGTGCAAACAGTCTCTCAGGGGGAGGGGTTGGATTTAAATTCCAAAGGGGTCTCAGAACTCGTTTCCTAGTCCCCCAGTCAGCTATGTGTTTGTGAGAAATCGGCCTTTTTGTCTTTCTGAAAAAAGACTAAATCTACATCGGTGGCCCAGTCTAAGTTTGCAATTCTTTGCACTTTCTATTCAAGTGAATGAGGGCGAATGAAGTGGCCAGGGACCCTTTATTTGATCAGCTCAATTGCATAAAGTGACGGAATTCTAATGTATTTGCTTAATATCCCGGAGAAGGCTGTTGCTCCCTATGCAGGGACGCAGACAATGCACCTGTTTCTCGCATTCTGACCGCGACATATCCTTTATCAATGGACCCCCCATTAAATCTGAGAGTAAAAAAAGAGGTAAAATGCTGAAAAGCGCGAAATCATAGTGTAAAAATATCCAACATAATATAGGCTATAATTATATAAATTAAACATAAAGAGTAATTTTAAGGTAAAGAAAATTGAAATGAAATTATATTTAAACTGAATCTAATTTTGGGGATTTGTGTTAGTTAAGAATTTAATTCTACCCTATTAAAAACAAAAATAAAAATAAAAAATTTGGAATATCGGGAATATTTAAAATAAGCAGTTTTGGAAATATGAACTAGTAAAGTCTAGAAATACACAATGCATAACGTCTTATTATTATTTTCTCTCTCCTCGAAATAATTTCTGTCCTCTGATGAAATGTAAATGTTAAGGTTTAAGTCTCGACGTGGAGTGTTTTGTAGCTGAAGTGAGAGGCTGAGCTGATGAATGAGTCTGCTTGTGCGCGCTGTGACTGCGGCACAGTAACTTCATGCATCCTAATCAAGAGCTTCATTCATTTATTCCGATCCGTCGGTTGTGCTTTTCCTCGAAGGAAAGCGCTCACCTGCGTGATCCAATGATTTTATATCTTTTAAGATGTTCTGAAAATATGAACAGGTATTTATTCTAAAATTAAAAATATAGCATTCAGGATATAGCCTAGCATTCATATTTTTATTAATATTAAATAAGTAAAAATGAAGATAGATTTACTTAAGCAAAAGTTTGTAAAGAGCAAAAAGTGAATTAGGCTAATTACTGTTTGCATTTATTCATTTTAATAATAATAATAATATTGTAATGTCATTATTTTTTACATTTTGATTGTACATGAGAATTTGACCGTCTGTGTGAAGAAAGAGAAAACCACTAGCTAAATTCACAAACGAATGTATACGTTTACACAATTTTAATGGAAAAATATTCTGATGACCAAGTTTATAATTGAATGCAGACATTTTGAAAATCTTTTAAAAGCACGCATGCTTGCAGCAAAACAACACAAAGTCTGGAAAAGGCATGCTTTATATCTGAACAAAAAGTACAAATGTACGGCATTTAATACACATGGTCACCACGGCTTTAAATAAACGCTCACAAAACATTTCCTGCAAAATATAATGTAAAACATCTAACTCAAAAGTGCATTGGACACAATTCAATATCACTTATTTGCAATTATTCACATATTTACTTGAAGACCCTATCTTTTAAAACTATTTTAACTTTTTTTCAAGTTTGCCATTGTAGCATACTGTACTTGTGTGTGTGTGTGTGTGTGTTTTAGATCAAGTATAGTATTTGGTTTGCAGACTGATACAAGTATAGTCGTCTATAGGACGTTAGTAGCATGACTACTAACTACATAAAAAATAATGAGCATTCCAACTTACGCAGCCTATTTCCAGCCTATTTCAGCACGATCAAATTATCTAACAAAATGAAGATAGGCGATAACCTGTAAAACGACGAGCACTTGCCATGTGCGATTGAAACACGAAGCAGATCGCAGTGCTTGGAATGTGTCGGCAGTCAACCCACTCGGACGAACACATAAATTCTGGATATTTAAAATGTAAAAACTCTTCATTTTACAATATGGTATCCGTGTCGATCCGTGTGATTGGACTCATCGAAAGCAACACTTAAAATCTGAACAACATACACATAAATTAACATCACTGCAACATAGATAGCTCTTGCCTTGATTGTATAGCCAGTGTTTTTTTTTTCAAGGTCTATAGTTAAAATTCAACTTTGGAGTACAGGTGTCCACCGGGAGGCCCAGTCCGCAGGTGTCAGTGCACCGCGACCGACTGCAGCGACGCGGGGCCCGTCAGGGTCTCGCTCGGGGTGGCGGGACTGCTTTGGCTGGTCGCTGTCTGCGGGGAGGTCGGGCTCAGCGACTGGGGAGAGTTCGAGAGGAAAGCGTGGATGTGGTGAGGCAACGCTGCCGGAGTGGGTTTGATCGGGACGGGGATCGCCGGTAAGGTCTGTCCGCCGTGGCAAAGCGACTTGATGGGCACACCGTAAGCACTGTAATCGCTGCTGGTCATGGAGATGGGCGCCACGCTGTCCATCATGCTATTGCTGTACATATGGGGCCAGGCTGTGGTCAGCTGGTTGTGGAGGGGATACCCAGTGGAGAACGCCAGCCCTCCCGGCACTTTATACTCTCGGGCGATGATGTTCTCGATGGCGAACGGGTGTTTGAACGTGGACGGCTGGGACACTCCCAAGTTGTAGCTGGACATCTGGGGGAGGTGGGTGCCCAGGGCGCTGAGCCGGAGCTTGGCTTGCTGCTGGAGGTAGTGGGCAGCGTCCGAGGACTTGCTGGGCGCCAGGTGCTCTGATGTCATCACCTTGAAGCGTTTGCGGCGTCGCAGGAAACTTCCGTTCTCGAACATGTCTCCACAGCTGGGATGGAGAGCCCAGAAACTGCCCTTTCCGGGCTGATCCGGGCGCCGGGGGATCTTGATGAAGCAGTCGTTGAACGACAGGTTGTGGCGAAGGGAGTTCTGCCAGCGCTGGGTGTTTTCCCGATAGTAAGGAAAGCGGTCCATGATAAACTTGTATATCTCGCTAAGTGGAAGCATCTTCTCCGGACAGCTCTGGATGGCCATAGCGGTGAGGGAAATGTAGGAGTACGGTGGTTTCTGATCGCTGTATGTGTTTCTCCCGGGTCTAGGCATCCTGTTCAAATTCTGCCGTTGGAATTCAGCTGGAAGTCTGTCTTTGTGTCTTCGAGTATTTCTGCCGAGTTTATTAATTTTTTTCTCTGAGGAGCGTTGAGAGTCTTCCTGCAAGTTCACTTCTCTGGTGCTGTGAACTCAAGAAAGAAGAAGCAGTATGGTTTCTTTCTTCCCAGGCCAGCTTGAATAGACCAGATCCTCTCTCTCTCTCCGTCTGTCTTGATAAGACTAAGAGCTAAGTGGCTGCCTCCATGTCCTTCCTCTAACCATCTGATAGTTTTATGTGGCGACATGGGCAGAAAAGACCCCTGTAGAGGCGCTTCATTAATGTGCCACTTCTTTGCTATCACATGACAATCGCCTTGGGAGGAGGGGGGCTGGGAGAAAGGCATAATCTAGTTTCATTTACACCTATTTACATGGACACCTTGGGCCAATAGAAATCATTTCCATTTGAAGACAGAGCAAAGGGGTGAAAAGACTCGGCAACCGGAATTGAACTGCGATGGCACCCGGTAACAGTGTGTGAAGGTATGTGTGTGAACCTTTCTGTGCGCTTCGTAGGGTGCTTGGTCTACAATTCACACGTACAAATGGAGCTACTGAGCAATAGGATGTTTGACATGGAAATTGGCTGGAACTTGCATGCAGTTTGCATTGTATCGTCACAGTTACTTTTTGCTTGTCTTGCTGTCATGACACAGTTCGTATGACTTTTGCCGGCTTTGTTATGCCTCCTTAGAGCAAAAATGTCAATTGCATCCCATCGTAAACACGAGGAGGGCAAATTAAACCGTGTAGCGACAGATTTTTTTCCATGTATTTCCACATGACTAACCTGAGCGCCTCGTTATTATAATGAGCCAAGGGAGTCATACATATGTCATTTAGCCCATAAGCATATGTTTATTAGCAACTATAAAATGAGCTAATGTTTCACGGATGGTCTTTCGATACAGTCAGGCGATACATATTTTATTAAATCACAACAACAATTTAAGGTGAATGTGCACATATCCCACTATAATAACACTGTAAAAATACTAAATTTGAAACGTAGCCTAAATTCAGTCGCTGCCTTGATTATTATTATTATTTTCAAGCAACAGTTATTATTTTATTGCACGCTTTCTACCTTATTAGCCTACCTATTTGAAAACAAATTGTAGAAATAAAAATGAATTATTTTGACAAGTGTAATGGATGGAAACAAAAATGTTACGGCATTATGATAAAAACATATTTACTGCGCAATTAATAACAATGACAATGTAGCTACTAAATAATTACACATAGTTCATTAGTGGGTATTACATGGTGCTTACTTATGCAAATACACATTAACACTGTAAAGTGTGAAAAGATCATCAAAGCCTTTTTTTTTTTTTAATGATTAATATTCGCTTAATTTTAAAGATGTGGCCAGATCTCATTATTGCGGGTTTAAATGCGCGGGCACATCCTATAATATTAACAGCAATACTTGAGAAAACCTCTTCACAAAGCCGACGGCAGAATAAACATAAAAAGACACGACCTTTGTACACATTAAAGCTTCCAAAATAGAATAATTCACAATGACAGTTGATGCGATACAAAATAATTTTTCTTTAAAACAAAAGCGTGAGATATTTTTCCATAAAAGCCATACAAGCAAGGAGACCTGTAGTGTGCATTAGAAAATGTGCAAACATTTAAACAAACAAAAAAAACCTTCTTGAAATGAAACTTCATGATGCCAGGCAGGCTTTTGTGCTCATGTAAAGCAAACTGAAAAGTACTTCACATATGCAAATAAAGCCTTCAGAGTGGCGTTGTGAAAACTGTATAAAATATCCATAAGTCAATTATATGAATGTGAAAACCAAATGGAAGCCTATTTTGAGCAATGGCCATTCAAGCTTTTTTTCAGGGCTCACCAAGGGCCACCTTTCCGCTTGGCGAGTTTGCAATGCAATGGACCACACACGAGCTCGCGGATTTGCTCATAATTTATGCAAATTTTCCACCATAAATCCACCAATGAGACCCCTGACTGCTATGACGGATCGCGAATAGAATCAACCATACAAGTGATTAGAAGCAATACGCATTGTTTATTTTGATGCCTGTTTGGAAGATGCACACAGGAGGGAAAAGGTCTGTTTCTAAACCTCGGGAAGAGAGTGGAGAGAAAAAAAGAGACGTTTACCAGCCAGCTAATATTTACAAAACAGGAAGAAAGTACCAAGCAAAGCGTTATAGTTTCCTTGGTTGCCACACAATCACCGTCTCAGAAACACTTTCTTTCCAAGCTAGGGAGTCATGCAGCTACTTCTTTTAACTTGTCATTCCTCTGCTTGTGTATTGACAGAAAAGGGCCAAAAGGATTCCTATTCTCCAGGCTTCTTTCACATGAAGTTTTCCAGAGTTCTTCCGAGGGAGGTGGTGAAAAAGCAATTATTCTTCAATGAATCTGCCAGTCTGACGGTGCGACACAAAGTATCCGACACCTTCGGTTTGTGAGAGAGAAGGAGAGTTCGTGTCTACCGCTTATAAAAACTATTTATTCCTCTGCCCAAATGTTTACCCAGACAAGAAACAATAGAAAAACAACTATGTGGCTTTCTCAGTGTTCGAGGGAAGAAAGGATGCGCTCGAAAATAACAAATGCGGGAAAAAAGTCTATACATTAACAAATTTCTGTGTTTTTGAGAGCTACATGTTGCAAACTTTGATATGGTATTCACAAATTTGTCGGGTATGAATTTACTCTCTACAACTTACTCTTAAACAGGCTACTGATGTTAAACCCTCACTAAAACATGCATAGACATTTATTGTTTTATTTTATTTCGTGGTGATACAATGTAATTGTCCAAAATAACAATTAATGGCATTAATCATTTAAAACATTAGAATAAAAAAATGATAAAATTGAACTAACATTAAAATATCGAAAATAATTCTGACGGGACACAATTATGACCTAAATACTAAAAACAAAAAAGTGCGCTTGTCATTTTCTTATGCACGTCCCTTTTTTTTTTTTTTTTTTTTGATCTTGCATCTTGTCTCTGCTATAATGCAAAACGTTCATGAATCTTTTAATTGCACGTGTACCGTGTAAAATGTATTTTCAATATTATGCAAATCAGCCCAGTCGCCCGCGCGCTCCTCTGCTGATCCTACAGACGCTCAGGCAAATGTTTTCACAGTTAATCACCGCACAATGGCACAGTATCAACCTGTGATGAGGGACCACCCAACTCATTGCACTTTCTCCGTTTTTTTAGCGGGATAAAGTTTCCGGCAGCTGTCATGGAAATCAGCTTTGTCCTTAACTTAACGGTTAACCAATGTGACGAGGACGAACCGTGTGTATTTGTTCACCGAAGATTTGCTGCTTTTTCTTCTCGCAAGCCCCGAGCGCAGCGCTCAAATGCCACCACGGTTCTTGAATGGCTCGAGTCCCTGCAGCAGTAGATCAACTGTATAATGTGCGAGTGAGTTTGGTCATTTGTACAAGCTGAACAAAGGTTGGTCTAAGCCAAATTGCATTGCACTTGTGAACCGGGGGCTCTAGTCTTAAGTATCTTTTACAGCTGGGGGGACCGAGAACAATTTTGTGTGCGTCTGAAAAAGGCAGAAAAACAAAGGCACTTTCTGAAGCATCTTAAAGTAGAGTAGTGAGGCGTGACATTCCCAGGGCGATGGAACACAAAAGCTGAGGTCACGCGGATGAAAAAGAGAATCAAACAGCCACTTTCACACGTCTGCCCTCCGCCACACAATAGGAAACAAATGTTGTTAAAAGAGGATCGATGCCATTCATTGTAAGCCAGCGAATGATAGCAAAACAATATTGTCAAACTGAATCAACTTTGGGGAATGCTGCCACCCAGGAAAAAAAAAGAAAAAAGAAAAAAAGAGGGACAGGGGAGAAACTTTTGCTCTGTCCTTTACATCCATGCATGGAGCCATCCATAGAGGCAAAACCGTGCAGGAACGTGTGTGTGTGTGTGTGTGTGTGTGTGTGTGTGTGTGTGTAAATATATATGTATATATTACAAAAGTGAATTATTAGGTCATTCATTTCTGTAAATGTACTCCATGTAATCTGATGAATGATTTTGCTTGGCACAAAATAGACAAAATATATGACCTTTAAAAACAAACAAACAAACAAAACATACTGACCTTGACAAAAACGTCATAAAAAGGGTCTGAAGCGAATCTCTGTTTCTTGGTTTATTTGTCTATGTGCAATAAAATTACAGGTTTATACTATTCTAAAACAATAAAAAAAATAATAATACTATTATAAATAATATTATTAATAGAAACTGCATTGCCTTTTGTACAAGGAATAACAAATGAAACCAAACTATTTATGTCAATATTTCCTTTCTCAAGAAGTTCAATCTTTTTATACGACGTATAGTTTAGTTGCACTGTTTTTGTTTTACCTTAACGACCAAAAAAAGAATATGAATATCAAAATGAATCGCAATGTAATTTATTTTCCAAAAAGAAAACGTACATCACAGGTATGTTCGAGTCACTTTGACATGAGAATCCCTTAATAGACATACAAATAGACTAATAACTGAATATCGTCTGATGTAATATAATAAACACTACTCGCCTATTATATTTAACATTATTATTATTATTATTATTATTGCTTGCCATAGTGCATGTCCGGCTGCTGTCGAGCTGAGCCCAGCTGAGCCCAGCTGAGCTCTCCATCAACTCCATGTGTATTTCATCGCATTATTAGTTTCATCTTTCTGCAGGCAATGTAGGTTTACCAAAGAACTAATGAATAAACAAATTACAACGGCTGGCGGTGTAATTGACATTGTTAATGCAAACATTTGAATAAATATGTCATCAAAATGCCTGTTTCGAGACACTATGCCAACAACAGTGCATCGCAATTCACAATAATAGACGATTTTAATGGAAAACACGCTCTGAAGTAATCAAGTTTGTTTTATTCATAATGTAGCCTATATATAAGCGTGTTTATCGTGTATTATTGTCGGAGAACCCGGATCAGGTGTTAGGACTCAAGTGGATGTAGTTTTTACAGTCGAAGGTAACCTGTCGGACCTTTACATCTGACTCATCCTACCTTTCCAAGCCCGACCAGCATTGTTTTAATGAAGTCTGCGGCGTTTTGCGTCCCCTGAGATGCTTTACGGTGCAATTAAGAGCGTATTTGTGATGTGGCGTATGAATATTCAAGAGAATGTCAATTAATTAGCAGACACAGGGCTCTCATTACGATGCTCAAAAGCCTTAAGTGGCGAGCGAAACTAAAGGGGAGGGGCTCGCGCACCAATCCAGTTAAACGCTATTATCTCACACTGCCCTCATTTGCTTGATGGACTTTGTCTTAATTATGGGCTTATGGTTTGTTAACTGTATCATCACTTAACTTAAAGGAACCACGGTGCAATTATACTACACGCATAGCCTACTGCAGACGGAGCTCAGCGTTTGTAGCTTAGACATAGCCTAAAATATGATTCATAGCTTATTTTAAATGCTTGACGCTCATGTTAGCTAATGCTTCCAATTATGCATTATTGTTGTTTTAGTTTGACATATTAATTACTTGAAATAACAATGAAATCAATACATTTATTTCAAAATATACCGATTTTTGTGGTTTTTCAGTTTAGCATAAAAACACGATGTCTCGTCGTTGCTGTTGTTCTTTGCAAGATTTCCTCCGCTTTCTGTAAAGGTTACAGCGATAAATACAAAGGTTAGTCGCTAAACCGAGTCCCATATTATTATGCATGTAAAATTAATTAGCTGCTTCTCAGTGACATCAAAAAGAAGTACCTGGGAGAACGACGCCTTCAGGGCATGCCGAACATATGCTGGGATTACAGTTAATGGACTAATTACATAAATTAGGCATTCATTATACAGCACATCAGGTGTGGAGGATGTCTCAATTGAGTGTAGTTGGGGACGTTGAGGGAATCAAAAGGGGTTTTACTAAAAGGCCGGTCAAGACTAATTTGTCCAGACCATTTTTTTCCTCCTCCTTCAAAAACAAGGGGAAAATATGCAAAAAAAGATGGATAGATAGATAGATAATTCTTCCTTTGTCCATCAGGTGGGGGCAAGAATACAGTCTATCTATCTATCTATCTATCTATCTATCTATCTATCTATCTATCTATCTATCTATCTATCTATCTATCTATCTATCTATATATATATTAACTGGCTTGATTATCTCAAACTGGTATGCATTTTAATTTAATTTATATTTGTATTTTACAATTATAATAAATGGAAATACTGTATCACATATTGTATTGTCAAACCCAGTTGACTTTGAAATGCATCAAAATAATAAATGTCTTCTGTTAATCAATTAAATGATTCCTCTTATTTTTAAACTTAAATTTCAAACAGGTAGATACTACAGTACTACTGGACAGTGCACAACTAATATTTGCACACAAGCATATTCATACTCAGATTTACAGCAGGAGGTTTTTCAGCACCACGGAGAGCTCCTACATTTACCACAGTGCCCACCCTCAGTCTACCATCATTTCACACTGATCACAATGGCACAGATCAGTGTAATATAAAACTTCATTAAGGCTGTATGGAGGAATGAATTAGAATGTGAAAGAAAGAATGACAGGAAGGCAAGAGCCTTTGAAGCTAAAGTATCAAATCTTTACCACATCCACTCGTCTCTAACAGACATCTGGCACACAATGTTGACACACATCTGGCCACCGCTGCTAAATGAACGACACCTGTCTATCTCCACATGTGTATTTGTGGATACGTGTGATTGTGAAGGGGAACACATGCTTATGGAGGGTCTCCGCTCTTCCCAGTTCATTGGGTCCATATGTAGAAGAACAGCAGGAGTGATGAGCGCTCTACCTGGGGCCCATGTTTGCACTACTGAGTGTGACCAGGAATGTGTGTGTGTGTTACAAACCTCTGCATAATTCATGACTGCCACAGGGACACTGTGTACCAGTTTGTTATTGATTGTTGTACCTTCCAAACTGATCAGTTACTCAAGTGAAGCCACTTAACAAGCTCAGCTTGTTAAATAACAGTGGATGGCAAAGACGTCTAGGGAAGAAATTGCTTTAATAATATGTTACTACAAAAGTAATTAAAAGACCGGTTAACAATATGATATGTGGATTTTCAGAATGTCAGCAAACACCAATAGTAGTCTTAGGCTAACTATTTAGAGTGAAAACTGTAAGATAGTTTATGGGATCACTTTGTTTTTTCTCCAAACCTACTGTGGGGCTTTTCACACATGACAGTTTACCCGGGTAAATGGAATCCTAGGTATTTATAAACTTATTTGCATATCTGCGGTGTCAGTGTCAGTGTCAGTGATTGGACGAATGCAGCATGTGACCTCTTTACTAATGACTCTAGCTTTGCGCATCTTTGCAGTACACTGTAAAAAAAAAAAAAAAAAAAGAAATTAGCGTAAATATTAAATAAAAAAAATGGCAGCTGTGGTTGCCCGAATTTTACTATGAAAATACTGTAGCAATGTTTTAGGTTCTCTGGTTTTAACTTAAATTTACAGTTAAATACCATCATTTAATTAACTAATATAATGTAAACATACCATCCTATTGAAGTAAAGAAATCTGTTTCGTACCTTTGTAATACACTGATAACCAGCAAAAGCAGGTGGTGTGGAGAAAGTCACATGATGAACCAAAGTCTATCACAAGCAGCTTTTAAATATTAACCTTTTTGAAGTTGCACTGTATCGTCCACACAAACACTAAACACCATCATGGTAACACATGAAAATTGAAATAGTGTATAAAATATCAATTTAACAACATTTGGTGTAACATGCAACCCTAATGTACAAAACAAGTGGGAATTCAGGGAATGTCAATTTACGGTTATTCACTGTAAATTATGTTTTCTTGTTTTCACTTCCAAAAATGGTATACTACCGTAAAATTACATATAATGTTCAGTTTTTATATACAGTTTTTCACCGTATATACAGTAGTAGGGGAACTTACCATTAACCATTTAACAGGTTTTTCCTTTAGCATAATTGCAGTCTTTTACCATTAAATTCACGGTCATTTTTTACAGAGTAGCTATTATTTATATCAGACTACAACTATTAAGTGAATTATCAGTGGACTATAAAGGTTAAGAATAAAATACAATTTGCTTCATCCCAGTTCACATGATTTTCATCAAAATGTTATGGTGTTAACGCCGCAATGGCGGTGCGTCACTCTCCGCGGCAGGATTTCACAACCCCGGGTAAAAAGCAGTACTATCACCTCTTTTAGAGTACAAATGTGAAACTGTTTACCAGGGGTTAAAAGCAAGGTTTTAGACAATAATGACAATAATGTTTTAAATCTATTTTGTTTGTAGCTTTTTAGAATATTGCTACACCTGTTATTAATTTCTCATGTAAACTTACTTTATTCTTATTTAAAAAATACCTCAAATTGCACAAAAACATACACAAACCTGAAGTATCAGAATCGTATATTGATTTGCTTCATCATGCTTCATCCATTACTTGAAAAAGACAGAACATTGAAGTTTCACGTCATCGGAAGATGGGATTAATGAACACACAATATTGATTGATGGATCTACAGCCAATCATCTGCCTGTAAGTAAATCCTGGAAGAGAGAAGGGCTGGCAATAGTTGATGCCACTTCATTCCATCCAGATTGCATAATGAAGGTAAATGAATATAAATGACAATTCTCAAATATACAAGTAAACGTGAGAATACATCAGTATTTCTCCAAGTGTGCACCTAATGGACATTGTTTACCCATGTGATCCCAAATAAACAGGCAAAAACGCAATTGAATATTTATGTGTCTCGTTGTTCTATTAGAAATATTAATAACTACAGATTGATTTTGCATGCTTTTAAGCTCCTGACAGAAATTAAGAAATTGCTGTCAATGAAACCAAATTTTATCATAAGCAGTGGTAATTGCTATCTAATCAATGTAAAGATACACAGTTTCTCAAGATAAGAAAATAAGAATTCATAATTATTCTATAATCATTATAATGTTAATTTAACACCTGCCAGATATAGCAGGCTTCGTAGTTTAAATGATTTATAGATTTATTTTCATGAAAAGAAAAATCTCCCTTCTGACCCATTCATATATCACATCCTGTATTTATTTATTTCTTTATTTACTGAGGTATGAATAAGAAGACACGCATGAACGAGATGACAGGATATAAAAGGGAACACAATCTTATGAGTTTTGTAATGAGGACTACTACGCAAGGTAAGTTTGATTAAGCAAAGGGTGAACATTAATATAGTAATTTAGTTAACTATAAGAATAAAAGTGGATTTTCTCACTTACACACATGCCAACATGACATGAATCAATATGTCTGGACAAATGAAATGAACTGTAACTCTCAGAATTGGCCTGAGGGTCCCTTGAGTGCACTTAACCTTTGACCCTTGAGACCTTTTCAGTCTCTTCCCTAGTCTTCTCAAACACATTGTATCACATGAAACATGATCAAATCCTTGTAGTTCTACCTTCATCCTCTTTTAAACGTAAGCCTTATAATAAAGTATCATTCCTTAAAAACAGCCATGATCACAGATACAAATGAATAGTGTGCTTATTCATATAGGTAATGCAAGTTTAAACCCAGTTCACTTTTGAATAAAAAGTGATTTTGGTGAATCACCCATACAGACAGCTCCTCCTAAAGTATCATTCAAATATCCATTTGAATATTTGCACAGATTCATTCCACCCTGTAGTAATTCATTTGAATTCTTGCACCAATTCCTCTACCGATTCATGTGATTCCTCGCATTCATTCATTTAAGTCCCTGAATAAATTCATACTGAATCCATGCAAGGATTTATTTGATTCCTTGCATAGATACATTTATGCCCCTGCACAAATTAATTTTGAATTCGGGCACTGATTCATATGATTTCTTTCATCGATTCCTTTGAGTCCTTGCACAAATTCATGTAAATTCTTGCATAGATGCACTTGAAACCCTGCACAGATTAAGTTTGAATCCTGGCACCAATTCATTTGATTCCTTTCATTCATTGAGTCACTGCACAAAATAATTTTGAATCCCTGCACCAATTAATTTGATTTGTTGCATAGATTCATTTGAAACCCTGCACAGATTAAATTCAAATCCTGGCACCAATTCACTTGATTGTTTGCACTGATTCCTTTGAGTCCTTGCACAAATGAATTGAAGAAATCATTTGATTCCTAACATCATTGAGTCCCTACAGAGATTTAAGTTAGTTTAGTAGTAGCTTCTCCTACACTAAATAAAACGGGAAAAAAGGTCCAACATTGTCTTGGTGAATTCACGTGACCAACTTGAATCTGAGTGAAATCTTCATGGGGAGCTTTTTCGTGATGAGAAACTCAATCACCTGCAAAATTGTGTGCCCACATCTTTATTTTGGTTCTAAAATAACACGATTAATTAATACACCTATAAAAGCACGTTTCAAAAGTATAACGTCACAACAATCTACTGACAAACATACACACAATATCCCCAAAACCTCAATTTACAAGTTAAGGTTAAGGACAGACGCCCATGTCCCTCCCATCCAATCTCACACACCTCCTCAATATCACTTCCTGTCATACGGGGCACTGTGGTAAACAGCATGCCGTCATCAGCGGAGCTCTGCTTTTAATATGATCAGGAGAGGCTCTGTGCGGCCCACATGCTCATAGAGACCTTGGTAATGAGCGAGAGGCACTTAGCCAACTGGGACCAGGCGACGGGGCATTCCATCTATCTTTCATCTCACGCGTCGGGGGACGTCTCGGTCTCCCAGGACACCACTAAAACCGCTAAAGATCACAGCCGCATGCCACGCACCCCTGCTTAAATTAGTGTTTACCGCGCTGATAAACAACAACACCTTTTTATGTCAGGACAATGTGAAGAGTATCCTAAGGGCAGGTAATGGGATAATGAGGAACGGATACATATTTCAGATACAAAAACAGTGTTTTACAAGAAAGTGACAGGGTCCGGTCATCCGTAGGGGATGGGAGTGAATGGACTGCAGATGATCACTGTGACATTAGCTACGTTTCATGCACCCAAACAATCCGTTTAGAATTGGCTCAGTTGCATGGAAAAGCCTTTCTGACTGAACTTAAACAGAATGAAGTTTCGATTGAATTGGAAGGGAAGGTAAAGATCCGAATCCAATCAACAGAAAAATATTAAGCATCCAAACACCTGAATTAACTGTTTTCTCAAATGAATTCAACAATACCTTGCACACATGCCTGGTGTCGTGATACGCATGTTTAGACACGTTTTATATCTGGCAAACGTGCATGTTTATTTACGCCTCACATTAGACTGAATATTCACTAAATATTTATTGCTCTGTTCTAAACACCGAATTTTTGTTCGGGATACATGTAATGTCCACAAAAAGGTGAACTGATTACGAAGTTTAGGATTCATATAAGCAACGCACAGCATCTGTAACTGAAATATTGTGCTTGTAAACATCCCTAAAAACACAGCAGCGTTTTTTTCTTTCACAAGGGTGCTGCTAATGAGGTTAGCCACTTAACACACAATATGTTTTATATTTAAGACGCGATGCACCTCCCCTCGCTAGCTCATGTTAGACCACCCTTCGCTGTCCCCGCCCTCCCCTTGTCTTTGTTTATGGCCGAGAATCATTTTAAGCAGTAAGGGCCTGTCACTGACATCCAAATACTTTAATTGGGCCTGATTCACGCCGGCCCGAATGAACAGCATCTCCGTCGTCGAGTAAAAACAAGGGGCCCCTGGTAAATCATGGCTCTGATAATAGAGCCAGGCAAACAGTTAACTGAGCATGCCGGCGCTTTCCCGTGCTCCTCTGGAGTTGACCAGCTCCTGCTGCAAGGTAATATGCATGACACATTTCCAGGCACTAATTCATTTGTTTAATAATAAGATGTGCTAACCTGTGCCCAAAACAGTGTGGGATTGGAGGAAGCCGGAATGGTACTATTAATCCATGGCTAATCAAAGGGCAGGAGATGGCATCCGGCTCCGGTGTACTGGAATATTTGGCTTCCTGCTAAAGAATGCTAATGGGAACCGCATGTACAGCGCTTGTCTTCGCTTGTTTATTAATCTCACCTAACAACGTAAAAGAGACCCTTGACTGGTGCAAGAAAAGTCGTCTAATGCATTTTTGCATGTTTGGTGGCACTATTGCGTAGCTTCTAAGAAAATTGATGGAGCTCTCCATCAATTATTGAAATCGAGGAGTGGCGGAATTGTGGGAAAACGAGATGACGGGTGGCCACTATTGATATCGCATGAAGAGTTTTTTTTAGGAAACAGTCGTTGAACTGTAATGCAATTTTTGTGGAGATTTGATGTGATAACTGCCTTGTGTAGGGCCATATGCTCCAACAGCCTGAGAGGTGCGTGATTAAGACATCAGGCCGACCGCTGGGCTCATGTGTGATAAATAATACAAGAGATGCTTCATCTGAGCGGAGAGTGTCCGGGGACAGTAGCCTTGCAGTTAAACCTCCACAGGGACCAGTGAGGGAAAGTCAGTCCCCAGACAAATCATATAATCTTACTTCTGAATAACTGACTCTTTTGCCATCAATGCAGACAGACACTACTCCTGAAAAAATCCAATATACATCTGTATAGTTGTTGACCAATGTCAATGCTATTAAAAACCCAGAGCATGTATGGTATGCAAATATCACATATTAACTATTAGTAATTCTTTATATTCTTATACTAATATTAGACTATTATATTTAATGATTTAGTAATATAAAAAATATTGGATATTTAATAATGTATTTGATTTTGATTAAAGTATTATTTCATTCAATTACATTAAAGATTATTTTAATTATTCTGAATTCAGTATTTCCTTTTTTAGTTTATACTGTTTGTAAAGTGCAACTAACAATACATAATCATGCATAGTTAGGTTATAAAAATAATGCTAAGCAACTTTTAAAAGATGGAGAAAACATCGCTTTTGTTGTTGATCTTAGAAGTCTGTGATATAACAAATAAAAATTAATCAAAATAATACATCAGTATCATTCATGTTATTTTGGGTGGTTTAAGACAATTCATATAACCTTACTTTTAAATAACAAATTATTTTGCCATAAATTCAAACAGACATTACATTTAAAAAGATGAATATTCCGTGTGTAAATCAAATAGAATCTATTTAATTAAATAATGTTTAATTATGTGTGTGTGTGTGTGTGTGCGCACATTTATTTAATTACTTTATTTATTTAGTTTTTGGAGGGTATAACACATCATATAAATGCAAAAGAAAAAAATATATATAACTAATAATTTATTATCATGCATCACTATAGCAAATAAGTAGTAATTTTCCTTATTAATATCACATGAATCATTTCCAAAACAGTATCTGAAAGGAATAGTGCTGATATTCTGTAGAGGTTTTTAAATGCCTTGTGTCAGGGTTCTATTAATAAAAACAGCATAAAAATGACACAGACACAAAACAATATGCCGGCTAGACAATTCTAAAGGTCAATACCTCCTCTATTTACGGTTTATGTGCAATACAATCACAGATTATGGTTCAATGGATTTACTCTCTTTTAAATATAATCATGACGTACGGTCTGTTCGTCTAATTACATCCCGTGTAATGACATTCTCAGGAAGGCCCGTCTGGAAAGCCAATGGTGAACAACTGGAGTGCAAATCAACCCGATTCAGAGACTGATTGGGAATTAATGGCACAAGTACAATTTGCCATGTTAAATCCAATTAGAAGAAAACGTACTCATGAAATGCACCACAAAAAAAAGGATTATTAGTATGAAGGAAAGTGTATCCAATTCACTTTACAGTATGTTCTGTAATTCAGTTCAATCAGAGTTCATTCTGCTAAACTGAAATGTAATTTTTCTTTTTCGCACTCTTTGGTAGCAGTAGTCATTGGTAAAGCTTTAAAAATGTTATTCAACAATCAAAAGAAACTTTAAAAAAGCAATCTTGTTCCCAAAAAAATAGCAAAAATGTACAATCTAATTTCACAGTTACCTGTTCTGTGCGACTTCAGATCGGCCCACCTTCGTGATCCAATTGTGATTGCCTCCTAATCATGTTCTAATTTTGAATGTGGACCTGTTATGCAAAAGAAATGGAGAAACTAATCATATTTGCTCTGTCAGAGATGGTGAAGACGAGCGCCGGGGGAGCGTGCCGTACTGAGGTTATGAAGGAAAAACCACAGCACGCAGATCTGACAAATGTCAAGTGCCACTGGATGCTTGAAATCAGCCATGCCTGCGTATGACTTCTGCACCGCTGTAGCTTTAAGAGCCTAACTCATATAGTTAGGGAAATGTCCAATTCCCATGTCTAGGCAAAAAACATTACAAGCCCAAATAATTGACTTTCAAAAATCTGTTTCCTTAGCAACAGTAAGAAAAAGAGAACAAAAGATGGAGCTTTTGTAGATGAAGCTCACCTGTGGAACACTGACTGGCAGCATCTTGTCCGTTATCCAACAATGACTTGTGGCGCAGAAAGAAGACAACAGTTTCATCATTTGAACTACTTTTTGTTACCTTTTGTTTCATTTTTTCCGGAAGATTAGAAATAAGCAATTACTGGAGAGATTATTATGTTGGAATGGCTAAGTGTGCTAAACTGAATAATCGCTATAAGCACTTAGCAGTGGATTGACGACTGTGTCAGGGTGTCTGTGTAGAAACAGATGCACACAGATGAACAAATCCAAACGTGAGCACAGCTTAACATAATGAAGCGTTGACTGACCTATTACAGCTGAAATAGAGCTGAAACATACAGTTCTGAAACATACGGTTGTGGCCTAATGGATAGAGAATTTAACTTGTACCCCAAAGGTTGTGGGTTCGAGTCTCAGGTCTGGCAGAGATTGTAGGTGGGGGTAGTGAATACCCTCAATACCACGACTGAGGTGAGACTCTTGAGCAAGGCACCCGAACCCCTGGCTGCCGCTACATTGGCTCCCCACTGCTCTGGGTGTGTGTGTGTGTGTGTGTGTTTGTTCATTACTCACTGCTGTGTGTGTGCACTTGAATGGGTTAAATGCAGAGCACAAATTCCAAGTAAGGGACACCATACTTGGCCACACATTCTTTTCTTTTCTTCATTACCCAAATCAGGAGATTTTCAGCTGTACCTATTAAATCTGGCCACTTACAAGGATTGTCTATGACCTAAAGGACCATTTTACAGCTGCATTTTGAACCATAAGTTATAGCTTTTAAGTGAACTTTGACCCCATTTTTATACTAATGGACCCCATATATTCACTTAAATGCATGAAATAGTGTGAATTAATATAGAGATAACTCCAAATGCCATGACACCATAAAGCTACCCCGTGCTCTTTTAAGAAATATGAAATGCTCTTCACAGGAAATGCTAATATTGAGGGCAGGTTACAGCAGTAACAAATTTCTACATAAGTTATAATGTTCCATGATATGAAGTATTTTAATCTAACACACAATTCATAAGCACATCTGGCTAAACTAAATGTAAACAAATTTTACTGCAATACTATGACCATTTACACAGACAAATTACTCTTTTTTTATTATTATTCTTTTTTATTTAAACCCTGACCATTTCTACCACAGTAGTCTCAAATTACATGTTTTGCGCATTCTTTGATGGAAATGACAGTGGAAACTTCATTTTCATTAATTTATTTATAAATAATATATATTAATAATATATTTTATTTTATTTTGTTATTTTGCATAATTTGGTTGCTTTGTCTTTCTGAGGCTAATTTTAGGCCTTAATTACATCATTATATATATATATATATATATATATATATATATATATATATATATATATATATATATATATATATATATACACACATATTAATCTATATATTAAAGATTTCACATTTTGTTTAGATTATATAGTTGGAAACAAAATAATTATAAATTAATATTTAGATTTCCATATTCCAGAATTTAAAATATGTGTCTGGGACAAGTATACAGCAATAATGTCTATAAATAAAAGTCATGAAAAAAATGTAAATTAAAGACCTAAAATGCCTTCAAAATAAAAGTGCCTGCAGTTAAAGGATCACACAGCACAATGCTAAAGGGTCCTGACATTCTTGCCATGAGCCTTCAGTTATTTGACCACATAGATGCTAATGCTAACATATAATCCATTTCCTAAGCTGTATATGTTTCCCATTCCTGAGTAGCACAAGCTAGGCCTCTCAATAAGCCTGTTCTAGTAGCAGTAAGTATTCAATTTTCTCTCTTGTGGTCAATAGAAGCACAATGGCAATCAGGGGGCAAAGCGGATTTCAGCAGGTATCAGTCATTCTCTTTGTAGGAATTAGCCTAGCGCTATTACTACACACTGATATCTGCTGAGACAGGCACTAAAACTCCGGCTGACACAGACCAGCTGATTAGCCAAGCTTAATTAGCCACGCTGCCTTTTAAATGGGGAAATCTGACTCTGCCATTAAACCTCAGTTGGGACCAAAGACTGTGGAGCTACGAAGACCATTTCAGCACCTTAATGATGCTAAAATGGACCACTTCAGACCGCATAGAGAAATCAAGAGCGGCCGCACATCGTGGATAATAACCAATTGGAAAAGGTCAAAAACAACATACTGTTAAATAAGCCATTTGGAAATTTTGTGGGATAAATACAGAGCGAATGCGAGAGTCTGAAAGGCTAATGCTATATGCTAAAGGGAGCACGAAGGTTTGTACTTTCGCAGCAAAAATTGCCAGGTGTTATTTGGAGAAACTGGCCTCAAATGTCGATACTAGCCTGTCAAATGGACAATCAGGAGATGCTGAATATGCTAATGCATTCATAAGTGTTACTAGATGTCACTCATTGCAATTCAGGTTTATGTATTTAAAGCTCAGTAATGAATCTCAACTGCAGTTACCCCCCCCCCCCCCCCCAAAAAAAAGTACTCTTAAAAAAGGATATATTAATAATGTTCATGTGTGCATCATTGTAACATCAGATGTCACCATTCTGGTAATGAATCTTCACAGGAGCTAAACTAGACACAACAAATGTATTTGGAAATATTCTTAGATAAATCCAGAGCAAATGCAAGAGACTGAAAGGCTAATGCTAAACATTAAAGGGAGCAGCTCCAGTTGATAAAAGATGCGAGGTATGATTTGAATAAAAATGGCCTCAAATATCTTTGCTAGCCTGTGAAATTCAGAAAGACAGAACATACTGAAAATGCTAATGCACCCATCATCGTAACTAGACGTTGGCCATTACGATGGCAGTTTGTTTGTGCACTTAAAGCTCAGTAACAAATTTCAACAGGAGCTAAATCAACTCAGGTAAATCGACTCAATAAACGAGGCCAATAAAAAGCTGAACTATTTGGAAATATTCTCTGATAAATCCAGAGCTAACACAAAAGGCTAAAAAGCTAATGCTAAATCATAAAGGGAGTCCAAAGGTTTGTGGAACAAAAATGGCCTCAGATATAGAAACCAGCATGTGAAATTAACATACAGGATATGCTTATAATGCTAATGCTAATCAGCCATTCCAACAGTGGTTTGTTTATGTACCTAAAGCTCAATAATGAATCTCAATAGGAGCTAAACTAAAAAACAACAAAAACAAAAATCTGTTTAGGTATTTGGAAATATTCTCAGATAAATACAGAGTGTACGCTAGAGGTTGAAAGGCTAATGCTAAAGGGAGCACAAAGGTTTGTACTGTAACAACATAAGATGCAAGGTTTATTTTGAACAAAAATTGCCTCAGAATATCAAAGCTAGCCTGGGAAATCAACAAACAGCATATGCTAATATGCATGCATCAACATAAGCAGATGTCGTCCATTGTGATACCATTTTGCTTTGAACTTAAACTCAGTAATGCATCTCAAGAGGAGCTAAACGAAAAACAACACTGTTAAAATAAGTGATTTGAAAATTCCGTGGGATAAATTCAGAGGGAGCGCAAGAAGCTGAAAGGCTAATGCTAAATGCTAAAGTGAGCACAATGTTTTTTTGAACAAAAATGGCGTCAGATATTGAAACTAGCCCGTGAAATTGACAAACAGGATATGCTAATAATGCTAATGCGTGCATCATCGTAACTAGACGTCGGCCATTCCGACGCCGGTTTGTTTATGTACTTATACATAGCTCGGTAATGTATCTCAACAGGAGCTAAACCAACTCAGGTAAAACAGCTCAATAAACGAGGCCAATAAAAAGCATTTCATCTGAGGTGTCAACATGATTAATCATGCACTAAAAAGGATCCGGGACCTTCGAGTAGACGCGGTGATAGCAAAGACGATTTACATCTCGGCATTAGCGGCGGCAAGACAAGCAGTTAAGTGAGGCAGCCCATGCAACAGTATGAATGTTTAATTAATAATTAGTCATGTAATTCCTCCTCAGGAATTATCATCCCTAGAACTGGTTTGTGAATTTAATTATTAGAAGCCTTTTTGTTTCCATGTCCCCCTCATTACTGTCAGGATTGATGTAACACAAACTTCATTAAAAATTAAAGCAAGAGTCTTAATTACAAGGCTACCCTGACTGAAGTTAGAATTAGCCAACTCAGTGATGTGCAAATGAGAGCATTATTTAAGAAACATGCTGGAAGTAGTTATGCTAATTTGGAGGGTTCACAGTAGCAGACCTTTTCACTTGCAGTTGCATATTCATTAAATACACTATGCAAATTTAATGTAGCAGTCTTGGTAATGCCTTGTTAATTTATTCAGATTTATTGAGTACGACTTGTAAAAAGTACCAATTTAATTACTCGATCTCCTTGGGAAGGTAGCGGGATACGACGGCGGAGGTTTTTCCACTGTGTAAATCAGGATTACTGTGCTTTGATAGAGAACGAAAATGACACAGTTTTTAATAACTGGGCTTGAGAGACATATTTGATTTACTTAAGCCGCATGCAATGAGAAAATCACTTAAGTCATCTTAATGGAGAAAGGAGAGAAACGGCCGGAGATGTTGTGCTTGTTTGACCGAATTAGAATAGATGCTGAGTCCACAGCAGTTGGTGGGAATGAGACCACTGAGACCAGTAAAAATAAATGGAGGTGCTGGAGAGCGTGGTGGGAACCCTCGGCTTTATACGCGCATTTCCTTGCTTTCACACAAATGGTTCTATAATATAACAGAGTACAAACTGTATTTAGGGATATTTTTCAGTTTTGCATCTCTTTTGGTAATTTATATGACTTGGTTTATGAATAAGATGGCTAAGTAGCTGTGGCGCTTAGTGAACAAAGTGGGTTCGAGTTTGGCTCGCATCATTTTCCGTTCCTTGTGTCTTTCCTTTCTCGGCTGTGCTCTTAGTTCTTCTTAATAATCAAAACTAATTTAAATAAAACTGAAATGAATTATGGTCAACTTAAAAATTACACTTGAAATTTTTTTTTATGTTGCTTTGTCAAATAACTGATAAAATAGATTTAAGTTGAAGTACCAAACCTACTAAAACTAAAATAAAACTAAAACTAAACTGAAATATTTTAAAACTAATAAAAAATTGTTAAAATATAAAATGAAGAAAGCACACAATTACTAAAACTAACATAAAATAACTCTAGATAGAAAACTGAAACCAAAATCTAATAAAAATTACCAATTTTTTTTATATAAAAATAAAACCGAAAATATAAAAATAAAAGGTAATTCTAATAAAATGCAAAAATATTTTGAATACACCAAACTCAAAGATCATGACTCGTAAATGTCTGTTGAGATTCACACAGAGAAAAAAAAAGTATAATTGGGATAGAAAATAATATAAATTCAACAAATGCACTTTTTCATTTTATTTGCAGTTATTAATAATTATACAAATGCAGTGTATTATTTGAGAGGATGCAACCATCTAAATTCAAGAAATATTCAGAAAACAAACCCTCAGATTGTAAATACAAGTTTAATTGATAATTTCTAATAATTATGTATAATATTAAGAAATAATCATTAATAACTTGTATGATCTAATGTTGATAGATCAATGAATTAACAAATTCATTACTCATTTATAAATTCAAATGAATAAAAAAATAAATATTATTACATATTATAGTTACTTAGAAGCTACTTTTGTATAATAAAAGGGTCACAACTTAACGCCCATCATAAAATCTGAAAATCGCAAAACAAAACCAAAAACTACTAAAACACATAAAGTCATCAAAACTGTGTGTAAAGCTACTAAAACTGAGTTTGCAGACAGTCGCAACTCAGGTACATATTTCTTTTTCCCCTTGACATTTTGCACTGATTTTCATTTCTGTACAAACATCCCTTGGGAGACAAATAAAAATCCAAGTCAGTGTAGCGTACAACCCATGACAGCTTTCAGCTACTTTACAAACTTGTTTTGTAGCTCAGGGGCTTCGTTGAGATGATAAGAGACTGCGAATGAAAAAGCTTCTTTCCAAAACAAAACTTTCATCTCCCCTCGACTCAAACAAAGGAATTGGACCTTTGACCGCAACTTGTTAAAAACAGACAGTAAAAGAGACGCCACGCTCTGTTTTTCCACAGGACTGATGGTGTTGAACTTGTTCTCTCAGATCTTTGTGCCGTGGCCAGTTGTTAATGACTGGATGCCGTTCTCAAGGGATCGTCCCGCTTCTGTCATACTGGAAAACATCCTCAGGACTGTGGGCCAGTGAAGCTCAAAGAGCCAGCAAACACAGCCTGGAGTGGATCCACACAACACTGGCCGCGTCTAACAGACCTGCTCTCACCCCAGGATCTAATTACTTACTCGCATCTCTCCTATCATCTCCTGCTTCCTCCAGCAGGATCCCCATGGGTCTCTTGAGCTCAGACCCACACGAAACACACTGACATGGGGGAAGAGCTCAACCTCCGGCCCGACAACTGCTACAATCCCTATCAAAGCATCTTATAGACCATACAAACTCCTACAGACTGATATTTTGTCTTGATAATGTTCAATAAAATCTGAGACGTAAACTAAATCAGTTAATAAACGACTTTAGGCTATGTTTACGCCAAACGTGTTCTCAAAAAAAAGTTTGTTTGCCACAGTTTGGATAAAAGTGCGAGACATGCAAGCTAAAAAACAAAAAGAATTGCCTGAAGATGTGTACGATCATACAGTGTAAAGGCCTTTTCAAATTAAAATTATTCATTAAGAGTAGCATAATTATGAGCATCTTTAATAAGGATCAATTTGATGTTTATTTAATGAATTATTTAAATTTAAGTTTTATTAACATTATACTTAAATTACACACACACACACACACACACACACACACACACATATATATATATATATATATATATATATATATATATACAGTATATATATTTATAGATAATGTATAAATTATATTTTTTCCCTATTTTGCTTTTAATAATAGTACACAACTAATTTCTTCTGTCCTCAGAAACACTGTGGCATATGAATATGCATGTTATTTTATCAGATAAATTATCTCTCGTGATCCTCAGAGGCTACAGCACAGTAAATAATTCAGATCCTCCCACGTCACGTAAAGCTTCTCTGCCTAGCCACTTTTACTATATTTGTTTAATGTATTATCTAATAAAATTGAACTGCGGATTTCGTAATGTTTTTACATTGTGATTTTTTTAAAGACAAGATAGATGGCTTTGACATGACAGACAGCGCAGCATGAAGCCGAGAGGACAAGTGGCACTTCATCTTGATTAATCCATCACAAAGCATGAGTGAATTGTCGTTCGGTGTGTGTGTGTGTGTGAGAGAGAGTCTTCTATAGATACAGACAGTCATTGTCATTGTCAACCAGCCGTCTCTTGTTCTTTGACAAAAATACACACATTTTTAAACAACCTCAATTTAATTTTCTATAACTTTTAACCCCATGTTATAGTAACAACACTCATAAATTAAACATAATCTAAAAAATATAATAGCTTGTGAAATAAAAGTTTAAAATGACTCCACTGATTTTCTGTTTTCGTGTTATCAACATGTAGCAGAGATTGGGGCAAGTTGTCACAGTGGTTAAATGTATCGTAGAACTAAAAGGTTTAGACTCAAGTCTAATTGCATGTGTGTTTTCTTCTGCAGTGTTTTTACAAACATCTAGTTTAAAACAGTCAGAAATCAGGATAATCTTTTCTGCCAAATGATTTAATCGTGATATTTTTCTTAAATATTTGTTTTATCATTGTTTTTGCTATAGCTGTTGAAGTGCTCACTAAAAAAACAGCTCTGACAAACATTCAGACAAGTGCCAACATTATATTGGAATTAAGGAAGATTTTTTTTAGGGGCAAGTTGTCACATGTGTTTTATGTTATTGTTGTTGTTTTTGTAATTTATTAAGATCCTATTGTGACACCTCTTACATTGTGACAACATGCCCCATTATAATACTTCAGTTTCTACTGAATTTATCAACAAATGAATTCAGTCTCAGTGAGCCGAAGAGATTTCTGTCAGAAACATTCTGACCCCATACTTTTGAACTGTGGTGTATGACAACTATACAGTTTTTCAGTAGGGTTAAGTTAATATTTTCATTTAAATTTTAAATCAATGCCAAATTTGAAAGACTAAGGTCCTCTATGTTCCCACTCATTGGGCCAGTGCATGGAGGAGGCCCAGCCTAAAAACATAGCACAGAGTAAGCAAGGGCCCTGCTAGCCTGCCTGTAATTACCCCAGGCCCATGAATAATGGCAGGTCCGCTCGCCCCGCGACGCTTTGATAGAGATGAGATTAGTTTAATCAAGTCCACGGGCCGGCCGAGGCCTCTGAATCTCATCACCTACCCCTCCAGTCACCCGTCTCAACACGTCCTGCCCATCTGCCATCCCTCGTTAGCTCCTACGCGCTAGCCGTGCTAAATTAATGTCTGTGGCGATTTCTATAGTCTTTACGATTTCTAGCCCGATAGTTTGATCCTTCAATCATCAGACGTGGGCAGAAAAAGCACACAGTTTAAGCCGTACTGATGGCCTTAACCTTTAAAACAGCCATGGCTTTTGCGGACCAGGCTAACAGGTTAGCGAGATGTGATATTTGGCATGGCGAAATCGGATAATGTCAGCGAGAAAAACTCAAGCGCACACACACACCCTCCAACTTTCGCATACAAAAGGAGTATACATTTCCATATGCTGAAATTTGACTGAAATTAGCATCACATTGAACGGATCAAAGGCGCGCATTGCCTCTCTATTGCACTATAGCACAGAAGCGCTAACGCTCCCTTAGGGTCTGCCAGTTAAACTAGGGGATTAGTGAGGGTCTATTAAAGATTAAAGAGGTGGGTTTTACTTTATTATCCCAAACCAACAACTGTCAGTGTCAGGGAGATCCCCATCGCTCATTCAGCACAACAGATTGTCAATAATTCGTCAGAAAAAGTATTTTATGGGGGGATTAATAATGCATGTGTGAATTTTAGAATTTAAGTCGCATAATTGTTATTGTTTGCGTCTCTTTCTGCGTGACTATTCCTCAGAGACGTCCCAACAAATGACAAATGAAAGGAGTGTTTATGGTTATTTGAATTGTGGGATACTACAAGTAAATTTAACAAGAAGATGTGTTTGTTTTGAAATACAAATCAAAACTAGCCTGGAATGTTCTACGGTTAAACTTTAGATCAATAAACCAATACATTGCTAATATTTGATTGGGCCCTGGGCCACTTTGTACTGTAAAATTTGGGTCCTGACATCAAAAAGGTTAAGAACCCCTGCCCTATAGACTTCCTTTTTAAATATATGACTGTAAACCCAATTTTTACTTATTTTTTTATGAACTGAATGTTGAGTTTTTTTTTATTGAAAACAGCCTCCAAACACACCTTAGAAACAATCAACCAAATGCTATTAATCACTTTTGAGGGAATTAGTGCGTTGTACAGGTAATTAACCAAAGAACAACCATCAATTATGATGACCTTGCTATACTGATGGCTTTACACACATTGTAAAGTCAACTTCAATGCGTCCCAAATGTGTAACTAGAGTAGTATGTTTAAAATCATTTAAGCACCTCTCATTAGAAAGATCAACATTAGATTACTCACACTAATGTGTTTACCCCCTGAGGCGCTGCACTTCTTCTTTACAGACAACAAATAATTTTTTTGTCAAAACTGAGTGACACAGCATGAGATGGGTGCAGTACGTGATGTGTGTGTGGGTTACGACTGCAGACTAGAGGAACTTTGCAAACAAAGCCCAGAGTGAAGGGCTCCCCGTTTTGACTTTCACACAGCCTCTGTCAACAGCAGAGCCTCCGAGCTGAGAGATATCACACCATTACAGCAGTATTTGGGAGCCATTCATCAAATCAGACACAAGATTAATTAAGCCTATGGACTGAATTACCCCCGGTCTCTTCTCATAAAGGTGTACCTCCAGCCCTGGATGGGGGTCTCTGAAGGTGGGGGTGGGGGTCTGCTTCTGTCTTACACATGTAGACATGAGCTTGTAATATAAGAGTGTTCACAGCCCAGCATGAAGCGAGTCATGTTCACATGCTAAAGTCTGACTGATTGGCACTGATCACAATGGCAGGGTCAAGTTTGTCAGGAAAATGCCCATTTCGTCCCAAAATGTGGAATATATAGTTTGCAGAATATTTTGCATAAAGAAAATTAGGCTCTGTTTTGTATTGTTAAAATGGTTTGCATTGGCATAATTGTGATAATTGTCATAATCCTAATAATAATCTTACTATTAAGATAATTGAAAACACCAATTTTTCATTACTGTAATGTGTTATTTTTATTTAATTGTATTTTTTTGCAAGTCTGCAAAAAAATTACATTTATAAAATTCATTAAATACAAATATACCCTACAGTACATGTTAACTATTATGATTATGATTTTCCTGCATTAAAGTAGGGTTACAAACCTTTTATCTTTGCTAATATATATATATATATATATATATATATATATATATATATATATATATATATATATATATATATATATATATTTATATGTAGTCCTTTTTTAAATTTTCCTTCTATTTTTATTGTTTGTAAGAATATTTTACAATATGACAGCTTTCATTACAATTAAGAATCACACCATTTATGTTCATATATATATATATATATTGATATATTACTGCAAATCATACAAACATACATATATTTTTTATAAAAATAAATATTTATATTTTTGTTTTTTTAGCATTTTAGAATATATAATTTAGATTTTTTTTTGTATTGTAAAATATATAATTGAAATAATTTAAGTATTGTTTTTATATAAAATGCAAGCATATAAATATATCAATTATTTTGTATTCAGTACAGTAGTACAATAGTTTACAGTAATACTCTTACAATAGAAGTCTACGTGGCAAAGCATTGCAGTTTCAAAGGTATAGCAAGACGACTAACGCTATAACATCAAAACTAGTATCATAAATTTGTTTACTAACTTTGTACAAAGACAAATCTACCCAACAGGACTTGTGTTCATAACGCATAACCAGAAGCTGATGCATTCTGGACTAAAAAAATATAAATATATAATTTAGGGTGTATTTGTATTTAATGAATAGAACTAGACTCTACATGTTGTTATGATTGTACTATTATTTATTTTTGTAAAATAATCAAAAAAAATGTACATTGAAAAAATGTATATTTACAATTGTTTTAAAAAATTATATATTTGTATATATTTGTAATATTTTTATGAGATTGTATATATAGTGTGTGTGTGTGTGTGTGTGTGTGTATACAGTATATATATATATATATATAGAGAGAGAGAGTATTCTCATTTAATATGTGACAAATCATTATCAAAACTGGCAGAAAGCTTGTCACCCACATTGCTTAGCTAATAATTATTATCTATAAATATTATGTCACTTCCATAAGTGAAGCTCATAATCAAGACAAACACAGGACTAAAAGCTTTTCCTGTACAGTACGCCGCCTATGAAGGGGGCAATTCTGAAATGATGGATCTGCATCTGGAATAATTTTCTTCATAGTCAGTTTTCCTGGCCTTTGAATCCGGCACATAGCAGATATACATCACAGCTTTAAACAGCCATCATATCTGCGAAGATAAATGCTTGCAATCTGAACTGTGAGGTGGGGCTTTCCCTCTTTCCCTTTTACACAAACATATACATTAAACCCACAAGGCAGACGCGCGCTCGCGCAAACATCCACATCCTCCCACACGTGCCGACACGCGCACACATTTTAATGAGTTCATTAGCCCAGTGCATCCTCCGAGTGGGTCATATCTTGATGAATTGTGTGTGGCGCCTTGCTCCGGGGTAGGATTCATCGCTCAAGTGGCATGAGGAGAGATAGAGCAACCAAATCTGGATGGAGCTAAGAAAAATAAAGAGGGGGATGAGGAAAAAAGGGGCAAGGTGTTTGGACCACCAGAGATTTTCCTCCCACATGAGCGCGGCATCAACAGAGACATTAAGAATCTAATGTGCTATTATTCTCCATTGCACCCCTAAGCTTTAAACATCTGTCCTGTGGGTGGCTGCGGTAATAGGCATGGGCTTTAGGACCTGTTTCCGAGACTAGACACTGGCCCTCATGAGGGCCCTTGACACGCCGGCGACTTAATCTGCAACTCCTTCCACAAAATTGACATTGTCTAGAGAGTAAAGCAATCACCCAAACCGGTATTACAGAGCATTTATGTTTGAGCTAGGCTTCCAAACAGCAAATCTTGACCTTTTCGAGACACCCCGTCTCCAAACTCCTTTTCCTGGCCGAGTATTTCCAAACTTCCTTGAAGAATTATGTTTGTCATTGGACTTGACTCTCCTCGAGGTGGGCTGTGGGTTTAAATTCAGACCGAGCAATCTGTTTCACCTAATACCGTCGTGGATTTGGGACCTGAGAGAAAGAAACAGAGGATGAAAAGTGGTAAAAGGCAAGAGAGGGGGATACATTTCTACACTTGAATGATGGAAGGAGATCTTTGGACAGATTTGGTTAAGCAGAGAGT
This sequence comes from Carassius carassius, assembly GCF_963082965.1. NCBI lineage: Eukaryota > Metazoa > Chordata > Actinopteri > Cypriniformes > Cyprinidae > Carassius > Carassius carassius. The sequence goes on along the minus strand of NC_081797.1, from coordinate 15,185,126 downwards.
AATTTAGGTATTTGGGCCTGAGGTCCCGTGTATTATGACATGTGTTCGCTGTCATACAAACAGACTGAAGTGACAAAGACGGACATCAAACAGAAAAGATTGCAGACAGTTGTAATAAAAAAAAAAAACATTTCCCATGTCAATATGTTACACCACACCAAATATTAAGACTGTTGCGTTGATTTTTTTTGTAGAACGCAAAAGGGGAACATTTTAAGAATCTTCATGAAGGCCTTTTTTTGAAGGGGGGGTGGTGTGGGGGGGCATAACAAAGGACTATTAAAGTGGTTTTGAAAACATAATTTCTAGAAAAAAGACTCAATTCAATTAAAAATGTCATGTGGTGCAACCGGCAAATGAAAACGTGTTTTCCTTACACCCTAAATGCATGAGTGTACACGTCCTAATAATTATTTTCACAAATATTTCCAAATGTATTTTCTAAGGTAAAGTTTTTTTTTCTTATGAGGTGAATTATTAATTCATAAATACCTTTACATATTTGTAAAGTCATACCACATGACATTTACATTGAATAATTATACGTTAAAATTTAATTAATAAAAAATACACAAATGATTATGATATAAATGCAATTAAGAATATTTAAATTAGTTATTCATATAACCCATTACATATTTGGGGAGTCGCACCACATGACATTTTGTAACTTGACATGTAAGTTGACTTTTAAAAGACTTTATGACCTTGACGCACAGTCATGAGGGTATGCATATTTCATCATGACTTTGATTTGCTGAACAAATTAATAAGCATTGAAGCAGGATTAATAATAATAATAAAATAATAAGCTTTTTCTTCACTATATCATCCTGATATTTTTTTTTACTTCATGCCCCTCAAAAAATCTAAATTAATTTTAGAAATTAAAAACGTCTCGGGTTACTTGACTGTAACCCTGTTCCCTGAAAAAGCAGGAATGAGATGCTGCTCTCAATAGCGCTAATGAGAACATTCTTTGTTCGACCGGTTGTGAAGCATTTGTGTCAAACACGCCAAGAATTGGCTTAAATAACCTCGGCAGGTGACGTCACTGATAACGTGCACCTGCAGGTTATAAATAGACGTGAAACGGAACATCCTCAGGTTACCCCTTTGTCTGAAGAGACGTCCGGACGCATTGACAGTGCGGCATTGAGGCGCAGCATTGAGGCGCAGCATCTCGTTACCGCTTTTTCAGGGAACAGGGTTACAGTCAAGTAACCCGAGACGTTCCCTATCAAAAGCTACTCTCGATGCTGCGCTCAATAGCGCTAATGGGAATGAGAATACCAACGCCGCCACACTGTAAGTGTCTGGACCCCCAAGGTTGTTTAGTGTGTGCGCACAAACATCGAAGAGGTCTCAGACATGTGGACTCAAGGGCATGCGAGCCCGGAGAAGCATCGACATCCAAACTATAGAATCTGACAAATGTGTGCGGAAAGGACCAACCTGCCGCATCACACACTTGCTGCAAGGGCGCACCTCTTGCTCAAGTCATTGAAGATGCAACCCAACTGGTTAAATGGGCACTAACTCCTAGAGGCGAAGGTTGACCACATGCCTCATAGGCTAGGGCAATAGCAACCCTTACCCAATGTGAAACTGTTTGCCTGGTGGCAGCCGCACCCCTGACTGCGGCCCCCACGGCATATGAAAAGCTGCTCTGACTTACGCTACTGGCTAGTGCGGGGAAGTAAATCTGAAGAGCACATACTGGACACAGTAAGTGAAGTCTTTTCTGCTCCGCTGTTGTAAATGGCGGAGGACAGAAGTCTTTGGAAATGAGTAGGATGGACATCCAAACTATAGAACCTGACAAATGTGCGCGGAGAGGACCAACCTGCTGCATCACACACTTGAGCAGGAGCATCCCTCACCCAATGTGAAACTGTTTGCCTGGAGGCAGACGCCAACCTCCCCCAGTTGCGGCCCCCATGGCATATGAAAAGCTGCTCTGACTTATGCCACTGGCTAGTGCGGTGGACGTAAGTCTGAAGAGCACGTACTGGATACAGTAAGGAACATTCGGAAGATAATTAGGGTGAGGATGCAAAATAGCTTTGACTCGCCTAGGGGCAAAATCGGAACAGGATGGCAGGACTGACAAAGCCTGTAAATCCCGAATTCTCCTTAGAGAGGTAATGGCCATAAGAAAAACCATCTTTAGAGTCAGAAGCCTGGCAGGCGCTGATTCTAATGGTTCGAAAGGGGTGCCAGCCAGCCCCTCGAGCACTATGGCTAAATCCCTTGAAGGGGCCATAGCTCTAGTGGGTGCCTCAACCTCTGAGCCCCATGAATGAAGCGGGCGACTAGAGGGCGCTTCCCCACAAAAACCCAGTCAATCAAACCATGGCAAGCCAAACTAGCGGACATGTAAGTTCTGAGAGTACTAAGGCATGTGCCTGAGGACAATTTCTCTTGCAGGAACTCCAGTACTGAAACAATTTGGCAGTGAGCTGGGTCCGCATGGTGTGTCATGCACCAGCCCTCAAAAACACTCCATATGAGGGCATAAGTTCGTCTAGTGGAGGGAGTCCTAGCACTTAGAATAGTCTCTATTACTGTGGCTGGAAGGCCAGTATCTCTAGTTGGTCCCCCTCAGGGGCCAGACGTGAAAGTTCCAGAGCTCAGGCCGTGGATGAAGTACTGTCCCCTGTGCCTGAGAGAAGATCTCTCCTAACTGGAATCGCTCATGGTGAGCCATCGAGGAGGGATATTAGATCTGAGAACCAAACTCCGGTCGGCCAACGGGGCGCTATCAGTAAGAGGCGAGACCCCTGTCAACGGACCTTGGCCAGGACTCCCGGGAGCAGAGCAATCAGAGGAAAGGCATAAAGACGCAGTCTGGGCCACGCATGGGCCATAGCGTCCAGACCCAGGGGAGCTGGATGAGTCAGAGAGATGTAGAGGGGACATTGTGCCATCTCCTGTGAAGCACAGAGGTCCACTTCTTACTTAAAATCTTTTCCAGATTTGACTGACTACTTAGGGGTGGAGTTTCCATTTCCGTGTTTCACAGCTTGTCTTGACAGCAAGTATGCTCCCACATTCATATGCCCAGGAATGTAAATCGCCCTGAGGGACAGGAACTTGTCCTGTGCCCAAAGCAGAACCTGGTGCGCTAACTCGTTTGAGCAGCGCAACTGCAGTCCGCCCTGGCGATTTATGTAAGAGACTACAGATGTGTTGTCCACCCGCACTAGGGCATGGTAGCCTCTCGACTGCTGGAGGAAGTATTTCAGGGCCAGAAATACAGTCTTCATTTCGGGGCAATTGATGTGCCAATTCGAGAAGATGACCTCTCCAGATCCCTTGGGCTGGATAGCCAACTAAGGCCGCTCCCCCGCCCATGAGGGAAGCGTCTGTCATTAGCATCTTGCGATGACAACACGGACCTAAAATGGGACCCAAAGTCAGAAACCGGTGCTGAACCACATAGATAGGGTACGAAGTCCCTGGCGCGTAAACCTTATTTGCCACTGGGGATTGGCCCTTGGATGAAATCCCCTGGCTCTGAGCCACAACTGAAACGATCTCATGTGCAGGAGGCCCAAAGGTATCACCGTGGATGCAGCTGCCATGAGACCTGACAGTGACTTTCTGGCCTAGCTTGATGTTCTTTAGGGTGTTTAGAATGGATTTGACGCATGCAGGAGACAGCTGTGCCTGCATTGTGATCGAATCACATACCACACCCAAATACGTTGTCCTCTGAGCCGGAGAGAGAACGCTTTTCTTGGCATTGAGTCTCAACCCCAGAGATTCGATATGAGCTAGGATGACATATTGATGTCGAAGCGCAAGCTCTTGAGACTGGATCAGATTCAGCCAGTCGTTTATATACATTTTAAATGTGGATGCCCTGGAGTCGTAGAGGAGCCAGAGCTGCATCCATGAATTTCGTGTAAGTGCGGGATAACAAAGCTAGGCCGAATGGAAGAACCTGATACTGGTAAGCTTTGCCCCCGAAAGCGAACCTCAGGAACCTCCTGAGTTGTGGCAATATTTCAAAATGAAAATACACGTCCATTAGATCTATGATTGGACGCAGCCCCCCATCTTTCTTGGGAATCAAGAAATACCGACTGTAATAGCCTGACTCTCTGTCTGGCAGGGGAACACATTCTATGGCCCCTTTGACCAGCAAAGTCTGTGATTCCTGTGTCAACAGATATGCACGTGCCGGTTTCACAGAGGTGGAGACCACGCTGTTGAAACGCAGAAGACGATTTGCAAACTGTATCCTGTAGCCCTTCACTACAGTTCTTTCGACTCATGGGGAGATATTTGGCAGTAGCTTCCACGCTGCCAGCTTCTCCAAAAGGAGCACTAATTGTGACACTTTGTTTGTTGTGGGGGGGGGGGGTGTTAGATGTCTGGTGTCCTGAAACGTGGCAGGAAGCAACAGAGCATGTATCATTTCACTGGAGACCACTGCCCCCCGAAACACCGGTGGTGGCGTAGGTTGTTCAGTGATCCCCAGGAAGGAGCCTTACACTTCTGATGGAATTTTCCAAGGCCCTCCCTGAGGGGACACACCCTTTGTCCTGGGAACAGCTTAAGGCCCTTGATTTGGTCATGATGACCGTACTTTAGTCCAGCTCCATCTGCGGCTGCCAAGTGTTGCAAGTTGTTCCCCAGTCTTATGAGGGGGCGCACAACTCGCCACACTCTCTCTTTGAACCTCCTACCCCAGAGGAACTGGATCGGGTCGGGACTGTTTATTTATTTTTTTAACAGCCCCGACACTTGAGCACAGTGAGTGAGAAACATATTAAAAGTCTCCTCCTGGCACTCAGATTTTTTAGATCAGCCTGATACGCCTGCAGAACCCATGGTGTGCAGGGCAGCACTAGTCTGACCCACAGCATGAAATGCGTTCCATCCAAGTGTAGATGTTTCTACAGTACGTTTGGCAGGAACAATTTCTGTCTTTTCGTATATTATATATATATATATATATATATATATATATATATATTTGTTATTCATCATCATCATTTCATAATTTATATTTTTATTTAAATGATGTTGCTCCAATAGGGGAGAGATAGCAGCTAGCGTCTCTCTTACCTATGAAATCATAATGTACAAAATCAAATTTTAAGGCTTTAATCTGGTCACTGCACGAGTCACTACCTAGTAACTCCTCATGTCCTTATAATCGCGAGAGGAGCACTAGGAGAGAGCACTCTCAATGTCCATTTCAACAGGAGCTAGAGCTACAGCAACCTCTCAGTCTGCCCAATCCGAAGAAGTGCCTGGGCAGGCTTCGGAGGTGGGCGCGAGAACCGTTCGATCTTCCAGATCGGAGCACAATCTTAAGGCGGGCGTACACGGTGCGAATTCGGATGGTCGGAAGATCATATGTTCACGCACACGGCACGAGTGAGTTTATCTGAAAATCGTACGGACGAGACGATATACGACACGATTTTACAACCTGCGAATTCCAGAAGCAATCGCACGAAGTTGATAGACGCGTTCGACTTGAAGCACCGCTGCACGCACAGAAGAATCACTGTATGACATTAAAGTACCGCGAGAGCGATAAGAGAGCACACATATCCAATGCATTCGAATCGCTCTCGCGGTACTTTGATGTCATACAGGTGATCATTCTGTGCAGCGCTGCTTCAAGTCGAACGCGCCTAATATAACTGCTCTCCCTCTCTCATAACTGCATATAAAATATTCATACGAGCCGTGACTGTTTCCTACACGTAACTTACAGGTTATTTTTCAGCGATAGGAAACCGCGACGTTTGGTCACCCTGTGTGTGTGTGTTCTTGTATATGGTTTATAAATATCTGAAATAGGTATTACAATGTAAACATGGTTTGTGAGGACAATTCCAGTGCCCCTCGTAAACCAAATGGCCACATTTGCCGTGGCGCTGCCGTCTTCTTTCTTCTTCTGTGGTTTTCCTAGTTCGTAATTGGTCAACTTCAGATAAATCAACAAATCGGCTCGTTCAACCGCGCACACGTCACGAATTCAAACCGATAGCTCACGAACTTTTTAGACATGTAAAATGATCGGGAGGTCGGGAAGTGCTCCACTCTGCTCGGCTCATAATTCATCGCAAATTATACGAGCCGCGACCATACGAGCATACGCGATTTCCACACGATTGAAAAAAATCGCATGCGAACTCATACGACAGCAAAAATCGCACCGTGTACGCCCGCCTTTAATGAGCAGGAAGCAGCTCGTTCCTCGTGAGAGCAAAGAGCCTAGCGCGGATAGGAAGTGAACCGCGGTGCTTACAACTGCCACTCTAGAACGCGAAAGCAGCCTTTTTTTTTCTTTTCTTTTTTCCAAACAATAAACATGCGATTTCTCTTCAGAGATCAGCGATGGAGAGTGAGGCACGCATCTCTTATAGAATCAGCAAGAATAGTTAGAACTTTCTTTTCCCTTTTTTTCTTTAACTCAACATACTTTCTTTTAAACTAATACTTTCATCAGCGTGACACACACACGAACACACACAATGCGGTCTCTGAAGACAAAGAAACCTGAGGATGTTTCCGTTTCACGTCTATTTATAACCTGCAGGAGTGCAGGTGCACGGTATCAGTGACGTCACTTGCCGATGTTATTTAAGCCAATTCTTGGCGTGTTTGACACACATGCTTCACAACCGGTCGAATAAAGAATGTTCTCATTAGCGCTATTGAGCGCAGCATCGAGAGTAGCTTTTGATAGGGAGCATGCTTATCATAGAAAAGGTGTATCTAAGTCATTGTGTGCAGGAATTGCAATTTAATGTTTGTTATATATTTATAAAAATGAATAGATCTGACAAATAAAACAAGTTTCATGTCATTGACCCCATGCAGGTTTTCCCAATTGACCTGCGATAGTTTATTATTAACAGTCTTGTGCCATAATGAGATCCTGTCTGGCTTCATCGTTGAGCTTTGTAGTGTCATTGTCACTTACGTCCCCGTGTTTGAATGCTTCATCACATGCCGTGTGAGCAGACAGAGTGACCACCGGGGATTTGAGGCGGCCGAGCAGAGCAGACATTCATATTTATAAGTCAGGCAATCTGTGTGATAAAGGGGGAAGGACATTAACAGCATCAAACGATGCAATTTTCACCAAACAGTCTTAAAGGGATAAATGTGCTGCTTTCATTCTCACTTAACCTTTGATCTGCTGTATGTTGCTCAAACACTTACAGTAGCAGCTCAAAGTGGACATTAATTTCCTCTGATTTGTTTCATTTAATAGCCGACTGGCATCATTCTTGAGACTTATGGAAAATGCTGTAAATAGCATTAAGTGAATTAAGAACTTGCCATTGATTTCTGTTATATGTCTCCAATAATGTCATAGATATATATTTTTAGAGTCGTGGACTGTAGTACTGCACTGTTAGAATAGACCTGTATTCTGTAGTGCTAGTTAAGTTTGAAATACTTTGTATTCTAAGCAAGTATGATTTTTGACAAAAATGAAAAATGAGTTTTTTTTTTCTTCAAAAATGTCAGGAAGAAAAAGGCCAGAAAAAGTAGTTTTGTATCATTTTTTATTATTTCTTTGAAAATAAAAGTATAATATTTAACAAAAATGCTCATTAATATATATATTAACCAATATGCAGAAAGACCCTGTCGACTGTCTTTGTGGAATATCATGTGGTGCAGCTTGCGGAATATGTAATGATTTTCATGAATCAATAATTGATGATAAGGTGTAAGAAAATCATTAAATTTCATTAAATTAAATAAAATAAAAAGTTTAAACCAAAATGAATACATTTCTAATAACCTGGCATGTGTGTTTCAAACAAGATTTTTTCCTTTTCTTCATCATTGACCCTCTTACCAATAGTCACCATCCACTATCATTGTACGGAAAAGAGCCTGGACATTTTTCTAAACTTCTCATTTTGTGTTAGGCAAAATAAAATAGTTTGGATCGACGTAAGAGTGAGCAAATGATGACAGAAAGCCCAATTTCACCCTCAACAATGAGAACTGGATAGTTTAAAAGGGATTCTTTTCACACTTTTTTTTCTGAGACACAAGTGGAATAAAATTTGCAATAGATAGTTAATTGCCTCAAAACTGGCACCAGAGAATGAAAAATTCATGAAATCGGTGTTGCTATTAACAAAAAGAGGGAGACCGAGAAATCTGAAACTATGGTTTCTCACCATTAATTGAATTCAATTCAGTCTGAGGACAGATAAATCTGGCTTAAAGGCACCATATTCCCTCCAGGACCTAATTAAATATACAGTCTTTAAAACACAAAAATAATCATTTGATTCATAAAATATTAATGAGATGATGGAAGGCGTGCACTTCCAGACTGCAACGTAGCAAGCACTCACAATACATACGCAACGCAACACACCACAAACAACTCCTTGTGTGTGTAATCCAAATAAGTGTTGTTTTCTGCTCAGAGAGCATCTGTTAGCGAAGGAAAAACAGTTGCAACCCTCTGCTCCTCTTTTGTTTTTCACAAAAACAACACATCCTCTTTCCGTTCAGTCGTGGAGAGAAAAAACGAGTCTATCTAAATAGTTAACAGATGGCTAAATCTGGTGTCTTTGAGCAGTGTTTCCCAGCAATTAAAAGTTTCTGCCTGTTATTCTGCTCCCAGAGTGCAGATTGCAAACAATGCAAGAGGTCAAATATCTGGAAGGGAAATGAGGGACTGGAGCAACCGCATGCCGGTCTCATCTGGCGCTGCGCAGGACGAGCATTCACCTGAACGTCCGTAATCACCCAGCACCTATGTGAATAATTAGTACAATAATTACCAGCTTTAAAACAAGGCTGAACGCTGCCCTCTCGTACGACGCCATCAAGGAAAACAGGTGTTGCCGATGCCTGGAAGGGACAGAGATTAAAGATTATTTCACTATCTGGTCTCTCCTTCAGGCTAAAGCGATCTCCCCCAATCTCTCTCTCTGTCGAGCACGGAGAGGGGGCCAAGCGGGGGCTCATTTTCCTCCAGCGTGGCAGTTTTGGGAATGGAGAGTTTGACAGAGAGTGAATATTGTTTAATCTGGGAGAGTGATACGTCCTTGAGATTCCTGGATGCTCGGTGTCCACATAACCTAGAGCCAGGTGGAGGTTGTCTGTTACTAATGAGGAGTTTGCACTGTGGAGAAACAGAAAGAAGTGTTATTAAACAAAACTACATTATACAGAGAAAAAATGTGACGGTGCCATGTTGCTGGGCTGTTGCTGAGGTTATTTGTTGCTTGCTGCAAAATTTTGCTATGGTGTTGAGTTGTTCCCAGGATCTTTGTAGTTGATAAGGTGTCCTGAGTGTTTAAACATGTTGACATGTTGCTGTGCAGTTGTTATGATGTTCTGTACAGTTGCTAGGGTATTGCTCTGTAGTTGCTAGGATGTTGTGAGTTGCTGGCTAGGTGTATTTGGTTGATAAGGTTTTTTGAGTGTTTTAGCATGCAGTTATTAAGATGTAGTAGATAGTAGCTACTGTAGTTATGCTGGGTGGATGGTTTGGTGTTTTGGTGGTTGCCAGGGTGTTTTATCATGTTGCTATGCAGTCCCAGGTTAAAAAAGTTAACTTCCATAATGTACTTAAAGTGCTCTATTTTTGCGCACTAATTTTATACTAAATATACTAGAAATGATTGTTTAGTACTCCGTCAGATAAACTTAAGATCATCTAAGTGTACTCAACTGTGCTATTTTGGCAAACTACATTTTTAACATACTGTATCTGCATTAAAAAAAAAAAAAAAAAAAAAAAAAAAAAAAATAATATATATATATATATATATATATATATATATGTATGTATTGTATGTGTATGAAAGATGTGTTCAAGTGTACTACTTTTTAAATACAGAAATAGCATAAGCGCATTTTTGTTCATGCTCATGGTGTCCCAAAACATGTATGTTGTATGTTGCTTTGCAATTATTTAGACGTACTAGATGGTCACTAAAGTCATGTTGGGTGTTGGTATGGTGTTTGGGGTGGTTACTAGGATGTTACCATGGTGTTTCTAAGATATTGTGAGTTGTTGCCAGGGTCTGTGCAGTTGTTAAGGTGTTCTTTTTGTTTAATAATGTTGCTATGCAGTTGTCAGAATGTTCTAGATGGTTGCTAAAACTATTTTAATAAAATAAAAATAATGGCCAGGGTGTTGCTATGTGGTTGCTAGGATGTTGTGAGTGGTTGATAAGGTCTTCTTTGTGTTGCTAGGTGGTTGCAAGGGTGTTTTCGATTACTTCCATGGTGTTGCTATGTGGTATCTAGGATGTTGTGAGTCATTGGCAAGGCATTGAAATGTAGTTGTTAAGGTGTTCTTATTGTTTAATAATGTTGCTATGCAGTTGTCAGAATGTTCTAGATGGTTGCTAAAACTATTTTAATAAAATAAAAATAATGGCCAGTGTGTTGCTATGTGGTTGCTAGGTTGTTGTGAGTGGTTGATAAGGTCTTCTTTGTGTTGCTAGGTGGTTGCAAGGGTGTTTTCGGTTACTTCCATGGTGTTGCTATGTGGTATCTAGGATGTTGTGAGTCATTGCCAAGGCATTGAAATGTAGTTGTTAAGGTGTTCTTATTGTTTAATAATGTTGCTATGCAGTTATTAGGTTGTTTTGTGTTTGCAAAGGTGCTGTGAATGGTTGCTAAGCATTTTGAATAATGCAGTGTTTTCAGAATGCTGTTTTTCAGTTGTTAGGGTAACATTCTAAATTATAAGTTATATTTTAATAGTTAGAGTGTAAGATCAATACTTGTAAAAAAGAGGTTTGTTGAAACCTTTAAAGGGATAGTTACCTGTAAAATAAACATTCTGTTGTCATTTACAAAATACATTTTGAATTAATTGGAATTGACACTTCCATTGCAGTGCTTCGCTCACCCACATGCAGTAATTGTGCCGCTCTCGTAATGTGCTTTGATGCTGTCCTCTCAACAACTTAAGCAATGAAGCCAGGCAGCCCAAGGGTGTTTGTTCTTGTAGGAATTACTTAAAGACTTGTCAAGATGCCACCGTCACATGGCTTATTTTCTGTTTGTTCTTCTCACTTGTGTGTTTTTGAAATTACTACAACAGGTGCGACAGATTTGCACAACAGCAGTCTAGGATGTTTGATTGCAGACAATAAGAAGAGAGTTGTTTTGTTCCTAATGAAAGCCATTTGGTAACAGTATCGCATACCAGTGCACAATATCTCAATCAATATCTGTCATAAATTAATGAAAAAAGAAATGAATGAATTAATAAATAATTAAAATATGTAAAAATAAATGAAATATTTATATATGAGATTAATTGTGATTAATTCATTAAATTGAACAGTAGATCTTGTAATTCATTATATTTGTTTATTCAATTTAATTACAAGATATGGTGTTTAATTATCTAACAATAAATCTCATACATAAATATTTGCTGACAAACACCCCAAAATATCCTGTCATATAGAATTTAAATGTGCACATTTAATAGCATTATTATTTTTATTATTTACAATTATAGCAAAATAAACTGATGAAAGTTTAATCAAATTAATTACATTATATGCTGCTTAATTAATCAAATTGCTTACATATATATCATGTAATCAATGTCATTTAGGGGGTAATCACATCAGGAAAGCCAACATTTATTTCAATAAAAAAAATTACATGATATGCTTCTTTATTAATCAAATTGCTCACAGTTAATATAATATATTCAATATTTGCTGAACATCATGGAAGTTTCTTGTAAAATTTTTAAGTGATTTATTTATTTTTATAATCAGTCACACACACAATGTCTTAAACTGACATCCCTAGCATTTAGGAACTATTATAAATTGTCAGTTGTCATGCTAACATATTAAAATAATGGTTTTCCATCTAAATATTTTGGGTAAAATTGAATATCTTCACTGTGAGCTTATTTCGCTGGTCTTGTGGTGTTCTATGGCTCTCACTCTAGGAGCTCAAGGCAGCCGAGACATTCTTTGTCATTATTATTTGATTCCATTCATCATCCCGGCCCACAACAAAGAACACTGCTATGTACAATTTAAATAAAGTTTAGTGTGACACTCGCACTGACAAGCTGAAGTATCCATTCAAGAAGCAGCAGAATATGTGCATGTCTATGCAAAATAAAGATGAATGCTGGGGGAAACAGACAGTGGGTGATTAAGGTGCACAAGTTTGTGGCCGATCTGTCATGCTATCCCTATTGTCTTATGATACCTTATCATTAGTTTCCCTGACAATGATTTAGCAGTCATTGTCGGGGAAGTATTCCCCCTCATTGCCTTGCACTGTGTTTAAACGTAACCTTCTTTCAGGAACAGCTGCCATTCGTCACTTTTGACCTGTCAAGCAAGACAAAATTGGACACTTCCAACCGTGGCCTTTTGTCCTGACACGGGCAGGCAGGTATGCAGAATCAGGATGGAGGACGGAACCGTATGCATCCATAACATTTAACCACCACGGAATGATTACTGCCTCTAATTTCTTTGGGGACAATGGGACTTTGGTCCCACTGCCAAGTCGTTTTTATTAGTTTGTGTCTCTCTTTCTGCTTTATTGCAGGTCGTGGCCTCGTGACTGTTAAATAAGAACCAGGGGCAGGTCAGCGTGCAGGCCAAGGAACGGTTGAAAGCGAGCCCCCTGGTCCCTCTCTCTGGCAGCCAACAGCTGATGCAGAAAGTCACCATCCATCTCTCGCAGGATGTTAATGATGCAGCTTTTGGGAGGAGAGGAACTAAGACCTACTTTGCAGGTAAATCTCTGTTGATTCGTGTCTGCTGTTTAAAGTGTACGCCAGCGAAATGCGATAGGAAATGGGCCTGTGGAATCCCTTGAAGACATGGAAGGTGTGTTTGATGTCCTTGTAGTCTCGGTTTAGGCCTTTGGTTGTGTTCTTCTAGCTATGCTTGGTGCTACCATATCATGGCTCTTTCCAACACAATTTCATGGCAATTTTTTCTTTTCTTTTTTTGTGAACTTACAGATCATATTGTGTCCTTATAGACGCGATGCAGTAAAGGTAATTTTACAAAGTTTATCCTTTGTCAAAACAATACCTGTGCACATGCATCTGCGAAAACTACTAAAAAGCTGTATAATGCATGCCAGGCCAGTTGTTGGCGATGTCACTTTGTAAAGAAACTTGTGCATGCCTATAGACTGAACACATAATATGCATTCACATTACATTACCAATGTAATGGCAATTTGAACATATTTTACGAGGTGGCTAATTCATTTAAATTTGTACGACCTCACTTGTACAAATTCATCCTATTTTTACAAAAAAAATGTTGTATGTTACAAGGAGGCAAATTCATATGAATTTGTACGAAGGAACACCCTTAGCCCCGACCCTAAACCTACCCCTCACAGAAACCGTACCAGTTGGGTCGTACAAATTTGTTTGAATTGGCCAACTTGTAAAATACGTACGAATTCGTCAAGAAATAGCGTTGAACATAAAATTCGTGCTTCAAGATGATAAAAGTATCATTTTGAAAAACTTGTACTTTGAAACTTATTTTCAACAGTTTACGTTTTCATGCTCCAAAAATGCTGAACAGCCAAAACGTATTAAAAAAAATTCTGGTCTTAGCTGAAAATGATGCTGTGTAAACAGCAGCGACAATAATTTGTCTGTCTAGACACGACATGGCTATAAGACACAACAAAATTAATTAATAAGTGACAGCTTATCCAAAGAGCTTGTGGGCAGAGTCTCTCTGTACAAGTACATATTCCATAAATTTTAAAGCATTTTTAACTTATTAAAAGTACATACTGAGTGACTCATACATTCTTTGACTTGGAATACACCTGTTCGCATTAAGTTCACAATTTTAATGTTCATGTGTTTTGTGTTTAATTTATTTTTATTATCTGCTTTCAGAATGGTTATAAAGCTCATGCAAAATGATATTCAAACTCACATTAGACACGTTTAAGTTTAAATGAAGCTCATAATCAGTACCCGAGATCATAATTGTTATCGTTTTTTGTTGTTCCAGCCATGACGTTGCAGAAATAGAAACTCTAAAACAAAAATAATAACAATGTTAAAGTAAAAAATATGCTGTTGCTTTCGCGTATCGCCATCGTAGCTGGTTGGAACAAATATTCTGGACATATTTTAATCCACATGAATTTGTGTGATCCCATTCATATGTTTTTGTACAATCTGTCTGCACCCTGATGGATAGATTCATGTTTACTTTTTTCCAAAAAGTGTATGTTCTCGTACAAATAACAGTGTATGAATTCATGCGAAATTGCTTGTTCTTAAAAAAGTTGCATTTTCTTAAGAGACTGGTTTGTCCTTTCTGCTTCTTGAACTTTTCTGAATGGTTTGGACTTGATTGGCGCCCCTTGGTAATTCTTTGGAGCTGTTTGCCAAATGCTGATTTCATCTGGCCTTCGTCCATCTGCAAACAGTAGTTTGGGCAGGTGTGAAACTGGCCCTTGGAAACGCCAAGATCTAATTCATTAGACTTCTGTGACATTTTCAGACTGAACATGTGTTGCCAGGAAGTGAAGCACATGTTGTCCACAGGAAAGATGTAAATAATTATCTGCTCACAACAGGTTTTCTTTCCCACTGGGTGTTCTTCCAAATTTGGCCAGAAACTTGGAATAAATAAAATTATACTAATGATCTACACACTTGAATGAAGGACTTGGGCAAGCTTCTATCAAAATTACAATAATATGCCCTATGTTTTCATTTGTAGATTGATCATTTGAGGCTAAAAAATGTGGTTGTACAAACTGATATGACGCACATCATCTCTGGATATTTCAGAATTACAATGAACCAAATGTTTCCAACAAGCAGAATTTAGCTGCAAACACTTTGCTTTTGCCTAGGAAATACATACAAAGCATGAGAATTAATTTAGATGCACAAAATATTTTGTACTCTGTAGAAAAAGAAAACCTTGCAGCCCTAGAAATGAAAAATTAAATATAATTAAATATGTCGGCGAGGTTTGTGGAATCCAGACAAACAAACATACAAATAAATACATACATGGATTCAATTACATATATAATAAATAAAAAAAATTATAATAAAAACAATATTTGGTAAATTATGGAATTTAATTGCACATTTTTTGTTGTATTACTTTTTCAAAATTAATTATTAGTGGAATTTTAATAAAATTCATTACATGACATTCCGATTAATATAATTACTTATAAATAAAATAACAAAACTAAATAAAATAAAACTGATTAAAAACACATCAGAGACACCAATTTAGCAATTGAGCAATATACAAAAAACATACAAAATTAATATTAATGAGTTAATCTAAATTTGTAAAATCTCGTTTAGCCATATAGAGTAATTGTAGCATCACACTGTAGCATCTACACAAAGCAACATTAGGCAAACATTCTCTGCATAAAATATCATCATATCACATAAATATATCAGTTACAGGATCACGTTTAAAGGATAATTGTCTCGTACCTGGATTGTGACGATCAGTAACAGCAGCATAAATCTCCAGCATTCACAATGAACTATGATTAATCAGTCTTAAATCTGACACGTAGTGATCACAGTCTTTATTCTGTTGCTGAGGGCTGGTTCAACTACAGCAAACGTCAGTTTTAAATCTTGCTTGAGCAAAGTTGTCGCAGCAGAGATGTAATATGTTTGCCTTTCGATTCAATTAGCTTACAAAAGACCTTGAAGCGATGCAATCAATTATGGGATGATGTTCTTTTACCTTGCAGAACTGCTGCCTTCAAGTCACGTAGGAATGATCACATTTGTGTGCACTCGGATGTCACAAAATCATCACTGACAGCATACATTTCTAAGAATAATGGTGGTGAAATAGTTTTGATCATAATTTGTTGACGGTAAAGTGCATTTTGTGTATTGTATGGATTTTTGTGTAAAAAATGTTAAACACCTATCGCACATCAGCACATCAGCTCCGTGTAGCTGTTTTTATTTAATTTTTTCTCTAGAATCTTTATCTTACTATCACTCTCTGTTTTTTAAAGTGGTAAAATATAACTTTATTCACACCATATTTCTGATATTATCGATCAATCTTATCAGATTAACTTTGATCGTTCACTTTTATTTTATATCCGTGAGTGCAGTACACCTGCAAAGCGTTAGCACTCGTTAGCTTGTCATTAGCGTTTTCATTCGAACCTATCGCTGTTTTCTTTTCTCCTCTCCCTCGCTCCAGTTTTTCACAAGTTCATCAAACAACCGCAGTAAGAATATTTCATCAAGCACGGTGAGTAATGGCTTCTCCTATCATTGTTTCTTGCACCTCTTGCCACATGTACAGTTTATCTATCTCTGTCGCAGATGAGGAATTCACATGTGATAAATGCAGGGAAATAGTTAGGCTGACAGAGAAGATTTCAGAATTAGAGACACGCATCCAAACTTTAATTGAGGATAGTAAGAATGTTAGGGCTCTAGATACGGCTTTGGATGTGTCTAGCTCAGGGATTCCTGTACATTGTTCGGTTCCGGAAACAGAGCCCCAGCAGCAGGGCAACTGGGTGACGGTGAGGCAGCGTAGTCGTGGGTCAAAACACCGCTCTTCTGTTCCGATCAAAACATTAAACAGGTTCTCCCCACTCAGTGATGCACCCACTGAGAAACCTGATGAAAGTGCTCTAGTTATTGGTGATTCTATTGTACGGAACGTGAATATAGAGACACCAGCCACCATAGTCAAATGTTTACCGGGAGCCAGAGCGCCTGACATCTTGGCAAATTTAAAAGTGCTGGCTAATGCTAAACGTAAATACAGTAAGATTGTTATTCATGCCGGCGCTAATGATGTTCGACTTCGCCAGACGGAGATCACTAAAAATAACATTAAAGAGGTGTGTGAACTTGCAAGTACGATGTCAGACAGTGTAATATGCTCTGGTCCCCTCCCTGCTTACCGTGGTGATGAGATGCATAGCAGATTGTCATCACTCAATGGCTGGATGTCTAAGTGGTGCCCACAGATTAACATAGGTTTCATAGACAATTGGACGAGCTTTTGGGGCAGACCTGACCTGTTTAAAAGAGATGGTCTTCATCCCTCCTGGGGTGGCGCCACTCTTCCCTCTAGAAATATGGCAAATAATCTTCGTGTTTATACTTGACTAACTGGGGCCCAGGTCAGGAAGCAGACAGACTGGCTAAACCGACCGTCTGCTAGCTGCCTCACGTCACAGAGGTCAGTTAATTCTCAGCACATAGAGACTCTTTCACCTAGATATCACACTATAGAGACTGTGTCTGTTCCCCGAACTAGAAAATACAAAAAACGTCCAAACCAAGTTAAGATTAACAATTTAATTGAGGTTCAACAAATAAAAAACAGAAGCAATATGGATAAACAAATAATAAAGCTTGGCTTATTGAATATCAGATCCCTTTCTACGAAAACACTTTTTGTAAATAATATGATCATTGATCATAATATAGATGTACTCTGTTTGACAGAAACCTGGCTAAAACCTGATGATTACATTATTTTAAATGAGTCCACCCCCCAAGTTTACCGTTATAAACATGAGCCACGTCTAAAAGGCAAAGGTGGAGGTGTTGCTTCAATTTATAACAACGTTTTCAGGATTTCTCAGAGGGCAGGCTACAAGTATAACTCGTTTGAAGTAATGGTACTTCATATAACATTATCCAAAGAAACAAATGTTAATGATAAATCCCCTGTTATGTTTGTACTGGCTACTGTATACAGGCCACCAGGGCACCATACAGACTTTATTAAAGAGTTTGGTGATTTTACATCCGAGTTAGTTCTGGCTGCAGATAAAGTTTTAATAGTTGGTGATTTTAATATCCATGTTGATAATGAAAACGATGCATTGGGATCAGCATTTATAGACATTCTGAACTCTATTGGTGTTAGACAACACGTTTCAGGACCTACTCATTGTCGAAATCATACTCTAGATTTAATACTGTCACATGGAATTGATGTTGATGGTGTTGAAATTATTCAGCC
Source organism: Carassius carassius (assembly GCF_963082965.1). Classification (NCBI taxonomy): domain Eukaryota; kingdom Metazoa; phylum Chordata; class Actinopteri; order Cypriniformes; family Cyprinidae; genus Carassius; species Carassius carassius. Next base: position 15,167,118 of record NC_081797.1, on the reverse strand, counting down.
AAGTGATGATATCTCAGATCATTATTTAGTTCTTTGCAAAATTCATATAGCCAAAATTGTAAATTCTACTTCTTGTTACAAGTATGGAAGAACCATCACTTCTAACACAAAAGACTGCTTTTTAAGTTATCTTCCTGATGTATCCAAATTCCTTAGCATATCCAAAACCTCAGAACAACTTGATGATGTAACAGAAACTATGGACTCTCTCTTTTCTAGCACTTTAAATAAAGTTGCTCCTTTACGCTTAAGGAAGGTTAAGGAAAACAGTTTGACACCATGGTATAATGAGCATACTCGCACCCTAAAGAGAGCAGCCCGAAAAATGGAGCGCAGCTGGAGGAAAACAAAACTAGAGGTATTTCGTATTGCTTGGCGGGAAAGTAACATATCCTACAGAAAAGCATTAAAAACTGCTAGATCCGATTACTTTTCTTCTCTTTTAGAAGAAAACAAACATAACCCCAGGTATTTATTCAATACAGTGGCTAAATTAACGAAAAAAAAGCCTCAACAAGTGTTGACATTTCCCAACACCACAGCAGTAATGACTTTATGAACTACTTTACTTCTAAAATCGATACTATTAGAGATAAAATTGCAACCATTCAGCCGTCAGCTACAGTATCACATCAGACAGTGCACTATAGACCCCCTGAGGAACAGTTCCACTCATTCTCAAGCCACGTTTCTAGCATTTGTAAAACTGCATTTTTCCATCTCAAAATATATATCTAAATTACGGCCTATGCTCTCAATGTCAAATGCAGAAATGTTAATCCATGCATTTATGACCTCAAGGTTAGATTATTATAATGCTTTATCGGGTGGTTGTTCTGCACGCTAGGTAAACTAACTACAGCTAGTCCAAAATGCAGCAGCAAGAGTTCTTACTAGAACCAGGAAGTATGACCATATAAGCCCGGTCCTGTCAACACTGCACTGGCTCCCTATCAAGCATCGCATAGATTTTAAAATATTGCTTATTACTTATAAAGCCCTGAATGGTTTAGCACCTCAGTATTTGAATGAGCTCCTTTTACATTATAATCCTCTACGTCCGCTACGTTCTCAAAACTCAGGCAATTTGATAATACCTAGAATATCAAAATCAACTGCAGGCGGCAGATCCTTTTCCTATTTGGCGCCCAAACTCTGGAATAACCTACCTAACATTGTTCGGGAGGCAGACACACTCTTGCAGTTTAAATCTAGATTAAAGACCCATCTCTTTAACCTGGCATACACATAACATACTAATATGCTTTTATTTTCCAAATCCGTTAAAGGATTTTTAGGCTGCATTAATTAGGTAAACCGGAACCGGCAACACTTCCCATAACACCCTATGTACTTGATACATCATTAGAAGAATGGCATCTACGCTAATATTTGTCTGTTTCTCTCTTGTTCCGAGGTCAACGTGGCCACCAGATCCAGTCTGTGTCCAGATCAGAGGGTCACTGCAGTCACCCGGATCCAGTACGTATCCAGACCAGATGCTGGATCAGCACCTAGAAAGGACCTCTATATCCCTGAAAGACAGTGGAGACCAGGACAACTAGAGCCCCAGATACAGATCCCCTGTAAAGACCTTGTCTCAGAGGAGCACCAGGACAAGACCACAGGAAACAGATGATTCTTCTGCACAATCTGACTTTGCTGCAGCCTTGAATTGAACTACTGGTTTCGTCTGGTCAGAGGAGAACTGGCCCCCCAACTGAGCCTGGTTTCTCCCAAGGTTTTTTTCTCCATTCTGTCACCGATGGAGTTTCGGTTCCTTGCCGCTGTCACCTCTGGCTTGCTTAGTTGGGGACACTTCATCTACAGCGATATCGTTGACTTGATTGCAAATAAATGCACAGACACTATTTAACTGAACAGAGATGACATGACTGAATCCAATGATGAACTGCCTTTAACTATCATTTTTGCATTATTAACACTGTTTTCCTAATGAATGTTGTTCAGTTGCTTTGACGCAATGTATTTTGTTTAAAGCACTATATAAATAAAGGTGACATTGACATTGACATTGACATCCTTTGCACCTCATTAGGTTAAACTAGTGCTAGCCCAGCTAACAAGCTAACAAATGTTTTTACAATGTTATCTCGAAGTTACAAACAAATCTTCTTCCAGTAATGTTAAAAGAATGTACATTTGGAGTTGTCTGGTCTTGAATAATGTTCTCAAAAGTTTGGCACAAAAATGTTAGTTATACATCGTTAATGAAACATTTTGTTTTCAGATAAATTTTAATTGGATGTTCAGCTAACGGTTGTTAAAATATATCATGTGATTCAGAACGTTCAGAGAACATTCAAAAGTAACATTCCCTTATTTGCAAAATTCTAAAATGTAACATTCCCTTAAAGGGATAGTTCAAACAAAATAAAAACTGTCATGAATTACTTACTGATATTGTTCCAAACCCGTGAGACCTTCGTTCATCTTCGGAACATGTGAGTCCACGTGACATCAGTGGTTCAACAGTAATGAAACTACAAGACACTCTTAGTTCATTGTCTATATTCTGGTTTAAATAAGTTAGGCTTGGCAAAACTTTGCAAGTCATCCTCTCTTTCAAAATCTTTAGACATGTTTACGTAGAAGTTTTATGCACATTGTATGTCTTCCTCTGCTTGTAAACAAGGCACCACACATGCTGTTCTACGTCAAAACGCCGGCTCCTGCATCAGCAGCATCACATGCATTGTAATACTGTCGTGAACGCTCATCGGAGACTGACACGGAAGAAAATAAATGAAATGTTGTTGTTTTTTGTTGTTGTTGTTTGTGCACAAAGGGTATTCTCATAGCTTCATAACATTAAGGTTGAAACCCTGATGTCAAATGGAGTATTTTAACGATGTCCTTGCTATCTTTCTAGGCGTAGTACATGACAGATGTGTTGCTGTCTGTACAGGGTTAGACAGCTCTTGGATTTCATAAACAATATCTTAATTTGTGTTGCAAAGATGAACACAGGTTTGGAACGAAATGAGGGTGAGTAATTAATGACAATATGTTAATTTTTGGGTGAACTATCCCTTTAACGTCTGCATAACAAACTACAAAAGTAGTGGTACTGAATGTTCAGAGAAACATAACATTAATGGGAGCAAACTGTTCTTAAGAATATATTTTTGTTAGCTGAGAAGCCTCCAATTCATTACAACAAAATCACTTAATCATATAATAATCACTTTTTACTTTCCAAATTACTAGCACATAAAAGCTTTCTAAGGAACTTGAAATACACTGAAACAAAGTAGCAGCATACTTTTGTTATTGCTAATGTTAATAACGTAGCTTGCTAAATCACATGCTATACTAACATCTAGTAAATTTCTATAACTTCACATAATGCTAAAAAAAAAAAATCACAATTCTAAAATATTCACATTAAAAAAATGCTAGAAACTCCTTTAAAGCAAACCACAGTTTGTCAGCTGTATTCACACATGTCACTTTCTGAGCCACCAACCCAGAGCCACGGAAACAAACAAAAACCCATCATGACAAGCAGGATATGGACATATTACACCTCCCCTAACATTTACTTATAGAGCCTGTGTCCACTAATGGTCTCCTCTTTGCCACCATGTGTTCTATCATTTGATCTCATTTGGCTAACAATAAAAGAGCCAATTAAAGCATAGCCACATTACTTTGTTAATAAAGCAGACAGATTGACTCAAGGGAACATTTCATTGGCAGTTAATTATGCACAGTGGTAGTCTCGAACCCACTGAGCCAATGTGTAGCAATAAAAGCCGTTATACTGCTGCCAATTCCCACTCACAGCTGCATTCAGCTCTAAAACCAATGGATAGTGGCTTGCTGAAGCCGGGCAGACACTCTCTGAAGAGAAATAGAGAGATTTGCAATTCCACTGCTACCTCTGAGAGTTGGGGTTTTTTTAATGAACAATGGAACAATGACGTCACTCTTTCAACAGAAAGGTCAACTTTAGGTCGCTGTTGGTTTGCCAAATGCTGTGGTTCTTGGAGTTGAGCAAAAAACGAAAGGCAGCAAGAGAATTAGCGTTTTGCTGTACCTCTAAAGAATGGCTTCAGCACTTGCCTACAACAAATCTAACAAAGACGCCCCATTGTCTCAGAGTCAGTTTAAAGCTATCAAGCATGAATCGATGAAACTTAAGCCTGTCACTGCGTTGGATGGCTTGACCTTGAGTGATAAACTTGCGTGTCTATCAGCACAGGCTGTATCCTCATATATAGCAGTGTGTGAACAAGGACTCGGTGTGGCAGACTGACATTTTGTCAATACTGTATTGGCATTCCACTTAACCCTGGAGACAGAAGGATTATGATGTTGTTTCAGAGTGGTAAATGGGTTGTTTGAGCTGTTATTTTCCTGGAAGGTTTACTCACGCAGGATCAGTCAGTTATTTATGTCCCTGTGTGTGCTGCGCAAATGTAATTGTTAACTGTTTTGGCGCTTTCGTGATCCTAAACACCTAATTTTTTTCCACACATGAATGTTGATGAATAATAATTGTAACTTTATGCCTGAAGAACACAGTTTCAAATTATTATTGGTGGTTCTAAATTTGAAATGTTTTAACATTAAAGCAAATAAACCATGAGAATTAATAAAAATAATTCTGTCAATAAAAACATTATATAGCCCAGGCTTTCATCCGTTACACAACATTGAACATTAATAGCAGTGCCAGTGTTCAGAGGTTTCAGATCATTTCAAATAATATTTTTAAGCATAGCTTTTCCTGACAGCTTATAATTCTTTATAATTAGTCATCAATGCAATAAAAATGATGCTTATTGATATTACTCTACATTTCAATATTTATATTCTTAAAAAGGCACATTTTGCAATAATTGTAGGATATTCATGAATAAATATAAAATATGTATGTAATGATATAAAATATAAAACATGCTTGTATAAAATATTTTCTTGAAACTAGTATTCCTAATGAATATAATATAGTTTAATAATTCTAAATATTTAAATTATTTTATAATACTATTTAAATGTTATTTTATCAGCATACTATTATTATTATTATTTCAAATTGTTTGACATTTAAAATATTATTTAATATTTTAACAATATGTTATATGTAAATGTAATTAAATTAGTCACTATTTTTTCTTGAAAAGATTTAATCAAATGCCTTGCAAACCATGGTTATTGCCCAATATATTCATATTCACAGCAAGGTACAAACAGGCACATTTTGCAACCACTGTAGGATATTTATTATTAATAATAATACAAATATTTCATATAATATTATATACTCGAAGTACTTAATTATGAACTACTATTATGTTATGATATTATTATTAATAATATTAGTAATTAAAAACTATGACTATTTAAAATGCATTTTAAGTATTTTAGAATCATATTTAAATATTATTTAATCAAAATCCTATTTAGTCTTATTTAAACTGTATTTAAAATATTATTTAATATTCACACAATATATAATAATATGTGAATTATTATTTAATACTAATATTAGCTTTGTTGTTTAAAACTATTTACTGTTTACACATTTTCTTTTAAAGATTTGATGGAATTCCTTGTAATGCATGTTTATTAAGCAAATAAAATTAGCTGTATTTATTCAGATCAACATTAATACCTTGAACTGTGCTACTGTCCTAAAAAAAAAAAAACAGTCAGTCCAGCCAAAACCAAATCACTCCAGTTGTCTAGTTATGAAGATCAGTTACATCTTCATGTCATACTGCATGGCCTTCCAGCTGTTTGTGATAAATGATGCTTGAAAAGCACTTAGATCAGTCAGCGTTAAAAATCTGGCTGCGAGCTCGCTGGTACAACTTCATTTCCAAGGGTTAATATGACATGCCCTCTCCAAAACAATGAGAGTTTAAGCACATGTTCCTGTCTCTCCAGAACCTTGGCTCTTTGATGAAGTGATGGATGGGGTGGGTGAATGCAGATATGTTATACAGACACATACATCTTGACGTGATTACTTTTGTGGCCCCATAATTCAGCGAGAGCATGTCATCTACTTAGATCTTCCCATGATACTGCTTTCTAGCAAACCATTCAAAGACAATGGACAGGCCGGTGTCGCTGCTCATGAAATCCATTACCTGTTTAAAATTTATAAAAAATGATTTACTACCCTCATGTTGTTCCAGTGGGAGATTAAAATTTAATAACAAATTAAATTTAAGCCTTTTCCTAAGTCTAATGACTTCAGAAGAGTTGGAAAATAGCACACGTATAGACCAGTTTTATGGCCCATTTAAATCATTTCAGAAAAAATTGCAAAGATGAAAGGTAATTGTGATCTTTTAATTCATAATTATGAATTTATTTCTCGCAATTGCACATTTATAACTCATAATTGAGACTTTTTCTCAGAAGTACAAGTCAACAATTTCTCAGTTAATGGTTTATGAGTTTACGAGTTTACATCTCACAATTCGAACTTTGTTTCTCTCATTTACTGTATATCTCTCAAATCTTACTTAGTTTTTCGTAATTCTTTTTCTCAAAACTTGTAGACTTTTTTTTCAGAATTGCGAGAAAATGTCATGAGATATAAATGTAAAGTTGCAAGAAAGAAAAAAATATTAGCCCATGGTGGAAACAAGCCATGGGTTGAAAATAAGGGATAGACATACAAATTGTATGTAGTACAAAAAAGCTCCAAGTTGTGAATATTCAAAGATCTAGGATCTTTATACAGTGCATGCCTAGTTTTCATTTGTGTTAAATTCAATATGGCGTCTAACTTGATTAAGGCCTATACGAGTTTGGATTGTCATGAGGGTGAGTAAATAGTTAAATTTTTGTGTGAACTATTTCTTTATACTTAAAAAAAACAATGAATGCATGGTTTTTGTGAGTAAACACATAGAAGCTCCTAAAAATAATGTAAATAAAAGCTAAATGTGTGCAAGTCAACCGAGTGCAGTTAATATGCAACTTTTTTGGTTGTACGGTTTGTTCCATCCATCTTTCAGTCAAATTTTCTTTTTTTTCTCCCAGATCATCCGTGCCTAAAGCTGGGGGAATAGTGTCTGGAGAAAGTCTATCCTCCACAAAACCAGGAGAAATATTGTCTTTTAACAGCCACATGAAAGGAGAGATGCTGTGAGCCACTTCAACACGACAGAATAGCCTGCAGGGATTTAAACCGACTGAGAAGCGTCTCGGGCAGATGCTGTCACGTACACCGTGCAAACTCACCGTTTATGTGGGAATTATAAGCAAATAGTTATTATTTTCATGAAATGGAGCATTCCCATTTTAACTAGGGCTAGAAATGTTAAAATATTGAAAAATCTATTAAACATTAAATGTGGAATACTTGCTACATCTGTCTCCAGCTAATTGAGATGCTACCAAGAATGTTAGGACTCAGGAGAATAATTTGTCGGTGCAAAAACATGGAATGGACCAATTTATTGCTCGCTGCAGGCTGCGGAGTTCCAACAGGCTTTGATCAACCTTTTTAGGTCAGTATCACTTGAAATACAGAGAGGTCTCAGTAACCACAGAGAAAATATTTCATCTTTCTCCTCTTTTTTTTCTTTTAAAGAATGAAAGAGGGAAGTATTTTTGTAGTCGTCTGGTTGGTTGTGAGGGAGATGCTAAATTCTTTATGGCACAAGAAAACCAGGATAGCGAGGTAGTTACTGCAGATTCGCTGGTGTTGTTTATTTGCTGGTAATCAGTTAAACATTTATGATAGCGAATGCAATTATAAGTTTAGCTGCAACACCATCAGATTCTGTCCCCTTCTACAGATCAATGGATCCACGGTTGTCAATAGGCCTTTCCCACAAAGCTCAAACAAAGCTTGTGCTTATATCCTGAGAATTTTAAAGTCAAAGCAAGGAAATATCAAACGGGATGCACTGACAGCTCGCGCGTCCGAGTTGTGATTCTGACAGACAGACAAACCGCTGAGCTGATGGGAACAAACTGAGCTTTTTTTCTTGTTTTTTTTCCAAATCTTGTTCGTAGGGGCTTTGTTCATTTCCCTATGTATTTATATTCATATTTATATTTAATTTTGCTTTCCATTTGCCATGTCAAGCCCTTAAAATAACTTCAATTTATGATGAATCAATATTATGAGGGTAATATTCCAATGAGGATCTGTCAAAGAGGACTTTGTTGGTATGTTCAAAAGAGTGAAAATAAAAAATGTAATTCAGAACAATTGAATCAGTAAACTTTTCATCAGCGAGTCCAGAATGAATCTGTAATTTTGAACTAATTGGTTGAATGATTCAATGGTTCGTGCATTTTACATGCTTTGTTTCGGGACGATTTAGAGTTTTGAACTGAATGATTCAATAAATCAGTTATAAAGACTTTTACATACTTTTACAAGACTTTTACTATTATAAAGACTTTTATATACTTTTGAATTAAATGGTTAAATGAATGATTCCATGGTTCATTCATAATACAGACACTCGCTTTGTTTCAGAAAGAATCAGGGTTTTAATCCAAATTATTAAATGAATTGATTGTAAAGACTGTCAGATTTTGTACTTTTGAACTAATTGGATAAATGAATGATTCAATGGTTTATACATAATAAAGTAACTTGCATTGCTCCTGAATGAATCAGTACTTTTGAATTGGTTAAATGACCGATTCGGTGGTTCATTCATGATACAGTCACTCGCTTTGTTCCAGAATGAATCAGGGTTTCAATGAATCATTCATAAAGACAGTCACATTTTGTCACCATATACTGGTGTAATGGTTTAACGCAGAGCATTGTTTAAGAACTTTTAAGAAAGTTTTTATAACCACAAATGTATGCTTTCAGATGAAATGCTAGTTGTTATATCATTACTGTCCATTCTTTTATAATGGCACTTATTGTAATGCTAGAAACAATCATTTATCACTTTATAAGGTACAAGACACAGTCCATTGTTCTCCATGCTGACCATACACTATCAGTTTAACCTTGAAGATGTGTCTAGGTGCCATCTTTCCCAGGCTTTTGCCCTGATCCCATTCATTATCACTCGCAGTGATCCCTCAGGTCACAGGGCAAGAGATTTTAATTACGGGGCCATAAATGGAAGAATTAATGTGTGCATTTAGAAAATGCTGAATGTGTGAAATGAAGTTTTGGGACAGCAAAGCTGCACCAGTCAGCTCTGGTCGTTAGTTTTGTAGAAGTGAAGCCAGGTCATCTATCTGGGCTGTGCGCAGCCGTCTTTAAGATGCAAACACTACTATTATTCTGCTTTACGGGCTTGTCTGAAAATACTACACTGTAACATGCAATGCCACACTTCACCTTAGTAGTAAAATCTGACTTAAGGTTTATATCCAGCCTGGGTTGTAAATTACAAGAAGATTCAGTGCTATGGTAAAACAAAACAATGTGGGATGTGAGACACTTGATCCTCGGCAGCCACCGTAACAGCACAGACCGTGACTCTTAATATAATAAAATAAACACCTGTAAATTAATTTACAGTCAAAACAGTTTAATCATATGGGTAATAGCATGGAGATAATCAAATTAAATGTAATAAAGCTATTCTTTATAAAGATGACATGTATTAGTGCTATTTTGATTCTGTTGTGAGAATTAATTAATTCATTAAATTTAATTATTGGTTATTCATCACAAATTCATTATAGCTGAACTCACTTAATTACTAATAAAAAAAAAAAAAAAAAATTAAAACATGCTTGCCATAAACTGAACATATAAATATCTTCTAATTTCATATAGAGTGGTGCATAAAAAAATCCACAATTTAGAAATAATATATAAATATTATATCTGATGCATGTTGTAGCATCATTTCCAAAACTATAAAATTGTAAAATGTCGTATTGCATTCTTTGACAAAAAAAATAATTTGTATATACAGTATATATGTGTGTGTGTGTGTGTGTAATCTCACATAATTTGATAAAGCTAAATAAACTGTGCATTTATTCAATTACTGTAAAAATGCTGTAATTAGCAAATTAATGAACAGTCAGCTGGGCATTATATAAAAATAACCTTAGTTTCGCAATAATGACCAGTTACACAACTTTACGTATTTTCCTTATATATAGTGTCAAAATGATGACAGAGTCAAAATGATCTGTTCTTTCCTAAAATCGAGCCTAGTATCCACAGATGAATGATTCCTGAAATAAGGATGGAGGATAAGCCGAGCTGTGTGTGCGCTTGAGGGCCCCGATTTTATGCGAGAACCATGACCACGCTAACAAAACGTGAAGGGCTGTCCTCCTCATGGGGCCGAGACGCCCACCGCGGCGTAGGGAAATAAACGCGCTCACTCCGGGCTGCCCTGCACATCAGTCACGGGGGTAATGATCTTCAACCGTGGACAGGGTTACAGCGACGGCTCCGATCGCTCTGTCTCATGGCCCCACCAGCAGCACGGGCCCCCAGATACAGCACACTGTCAGCAGAGAGACACGATCTGATGTATGGGCTGTGTAGGTCACTGAGATTAGTGTCACAACCTTCAATACGCTTTATAATAGAGTTTAACATGGGTGTCATTGTATTATTTTTGTCAAGGGCCAGTGCAGGACAGTTACATGCAATGATTAGTGTAAATAAATAAAAAATCTATCCAGGATGAGGATGATAAACTGTAAAGAGAGGCATTAAAATGTATTCCTGCTTCAGGAATGCCATCTGAAGCAACGAAAGAAAATATTTAAACTGAAAATGAACATCCAATCATTATTTACTCACGTTCATGTCTTTCCAAACCTGTATGACTTTATTTCTTTGGTGGAACACAAATGGAGATGTTGTGAGAAATGTTCCCGCTGCTCTTTTCCATATAATCAAATAGGATGGGGACTAGATGGAGCTTCGAAAAGGACAAAAAAAGCTGCATAAAGGAAGTCAGTACAACTCAATTGCCGTATCACACACTTGGAGAGCTCCTCCACTCAATTATTTTGTAGTATGGTAATTAACCAATTCACTATGCATGGACAATTCTCAAAGGCGTCTTTGAACTAATTGTTCTCATTGACTCTATTAATTATTTGTTTGCTGATTTAATTATTTTCAGATCTGGAAAAATGGAAATTAAACAAGAGGCCAATGAGTGTTGCCAGAAAATAAAAACAACAATACAAATACAATACAAAACTCTTTTTAAAAAGAAAAAATACTACATAAAAACATGTATAGATTTCTATTTGATTGCCAATATCTTATACTATAGGATATAAAATAGCGCCACATCAATCTTTGAGTTAAAAGAATGAGAAAATATGTTACATACAGAAAATTAATTTACTTGAAATACTGTTTATTAAATAGGCTACTATATATGCTCAATTTAGTCCAAACTAAGAAAAAGAAAGAAAAAAACTGCATTGCAGTAAATGTACTTATTCAGTTTTGATTACATCTATTTATTCATCCCATTCCAGTTGGGCTCCTCACAATATTGTATATTGTATGTGAAATATATTGTATTTCCAAATATTGTTCTGAATTTCATATAAAACAAGGTTATTGGTATATGTTTTACATGAAGATACTATTCCAGTTTTTCTACTCTATGAATTTGAATTCTGCTTTGTGAAATTTACTACCAAATCATAAAAAATATGTGTGCTGCAATTATTAAAAATATATTAAATACAACAAAAAAAGTTCATTTTCCCAATCCAGCATATGTCATGTTAATAATTTTGCATATTATTTGATTTATATGTATTGTAATACTAAAATATTAAAACCAAAGTTTGATTATAACAACATTTTTGCATGATAAACAGTCGGCATTGTGATTTTCAATGCGAAATCTGGGGCCTAAAACTTTGTCAATGAATAGGAATTCTTACACTGATCCTGCTTAAAATCTGTCCTTTAATCTGGAAATACAGTCAAAACATTCTTAACATGTTCTGATCTCTGGTTCCTGGTTTTTATTTCTCCTTTTCAGACAGAGGCATAAAGCATCATCTCAATGCCAGCTTGTAGCTACCAGACCGGTCACAGACACATTAAATCGTGACTAGCCCGTGGCACCCATCCAACCACTCTCAACAAAAAGCTAACATTCCCCTGCAACGTGCCAGCCCACGCACACTGACCGTGCCCCCGTAACGACCGGCATATGGAAAACAAATTGCCGAGGCCGGGATCAGACGCCACGCGGATGTTTAAGGCCTCGTGGCAGCCCACCCGACAACTCCCACTATTATTTATCATGCTGTTTTAAATGTTTTTCTCACTTGTTTCACCTAAATATTTCATAATCCCTTAAATATTCATTTAACTTCTTCTGCTTTTGAATTTTTTACCATCGTGCGCGTCTTTCTCGGGCTCAGCAATCATAAATAATTATGCATGCGCTCAGAGACAGACTGCATAAATCATGCACCAGAATTCTTTTTTGTCTTTTCTCATTAACACGTGTACTTCAACTAGCCTAAATACTTCCCACTGCCCCACTTGTGGAAATTGGATGCCCAATCCAGTAATATCATCGCTGCCTCTTGATTATTGCACCAATTGTGTTACCTACCTTTCTGGTCATCTTGAATGATGCTTTGTTAGTGCGACCGTTTTAAACTCTCGCTAACTTGTAAACATTCAGCCAATTATCTTTTCTGGAAACCAAAGCGCTGGGTTCCTCGCCCTGAGTGGCTCTTTCACGCGAGCCGGAGCAGGGAAATATGTTTGCTTAATAGCTTCCTTGTTATGTCCTCATAAATTAAGAAGTCACTTCATCTCAACGCGCTCCACAAGAGGCAAAAAAAACATCAAACATCTCGGCGCGGAACTCGCGCTCCGACGCGGGAAAAAGAAAGTTTGCTTTTGAAACATTCACAACACCGGCGGAGAGAAAGCGAATCAGATACTCAGCCCGGATCACACACAGGTCTCCAAATGTTTGAGGAGGTTATTTGTGAGGAACGAGTGTATTTGAGCTCATTTGCATACAAGCAAATCAATATTTTATTCTTCCTCCGAGTCGCTGCACTGTTTTTACTCCTGTCACACAGATACCTCAGACATTTGTTTTAATATCGTACAACAAACATTTAATAATTAGAAAGCAACCTGTTTAATGAGTTATTAAGCAAATTGACTCTAGTTAATGAGAAACCCAGGACTAGTGTGTCCAGATTTTGTGCACATCAAAGTCAGCATCTGGTCTGTGTTTGTGTATAACGCCTGAACGCAGCCTCGGCAAACATCTCAGCAAGCAGAGACTAAAAGATACTGTAAACTTTGAATATTGTGGGATTATCTGTTACTTAACGAGGCCGTTCGATCAGACAGAGCAAATAGCAGTATGTTAATTAGTGATTATACTCAATGATCCTGAGCACACATCTCAGATATCTGGTTCACATGTATCAGTCTCCTATAGCCAGAAGCAATTAGACACATGCATTCAAATCCAGATAAAGCATCTTAATGTGCACGCTGCACTGAAATCAGTGCAATTCATCTAAACATCGTTGCATTTTACAATGCATTTCGGATTTATTTTAAAGGTATGCATGTGCAAATCTATAAGCCCTGTATATTTTCTTTGTTCTGTCACAAAATTAGTGAAAGCTCAGAGTCCTGTTTCATTTGCATACACTAATTGCTGGTATGAAGTAACCTCATTTGATAATAAGACAAGACTAATAAATCACGGACTTCATCATTAAACGAATCACTTCCTGGGGGAATTTTGATTGTTTTATCTAATTGTTTAAAATAAGACTAAAAGCTAGAATATTTCTACACCTGCCACTTATCTGTGAATATAATTATTCATAAATGACTTACATAATAATAATAAGTTGATAATAAAAGTATTTGATTTGAGGGTGTTAATAATTGCTTGTTTTTACATTGGAGATTTTGAAAAAAAAAAATATATTGTTTATGAAATATTTTGACATTTATTTCGACATTTCAAAATCATTCCGGAGATTTTCATCTCTCTCTCATACACAGCATATTTTTAAACTAGTGTGTTAAAATTTAAGCCCACAGCAACAAAGCCTGAAGAACTGCCTGTTTTATTATGTATTTTCATTTTTCATTTTTAAGAATGAAAATCTGTAAACATTTTATTATGCTATAATTATAGGCATTGCATTAATTTAGCATTGCTTTTCAAATCTCTCTCTCTCTCTCTCTCTTTCTCCCTCTCTATCTATTCATCTATATACCTGCTTTAGACATCTTAGATTTGCATTCTGCATCATAAAATCAGTAACTTACCATAAGCACTAAGCAGGTGTATTGTAGTAATCAATAGTAATAATCAAGTAAATACAGTCTTATAAATATTGATTTGTGGAGAAAAAAACTTCCATGCACCACCATATTTTTGAATATAAAAACATTAAACAAAACAAAACAAAAAAAATCGTTGTGACTTCATTATTGACACTGAATCACTAATCTTCAGTTATTGGGGAGGTCCTTCTATTCTGAGATTAATTACAGCAAGAGAGTTAATAGTGTTCTGTCGCCACCTAGTGTAGTGAATAGATCAAAACGTGACAGCCATCCATCAGGTCAGAATATATACTGTTGGTTGCATATATTGATGTTTCCTTAAATATGGACACTGTTAAAAATAATAATAATAATTTGTCTGCTAACAATATGCAACAGTCGATATAACATGCATCACAAAATAATTAAGTCACTGCCATTTTTCATAACAAAAAATATTTTCTTCTTTGTCATTTCCATTACAAATCAAATTATGTATCGAGAATATTGTTCTCCTTAGAATTTCGGGAAGGGAAGTCTTACTAAGGCTGATTTTTATGACTAGCATTCTGTAATATAGGACTACTTAGTAAACTTAACTAATACACGTCCTTCCAAAATTTGGCAAAATGGAATAAATATTCTGTCTAAATATTTATATTGAATTTATTTATTATTTATTATGGGCATGGAATATTCTATTGGCATGGAAGGCGTGGAAAACTGTTTAATGTGACCTCCATACAGTATTATTTTAGTGTCTTTTAGATATTGTTTTTTTTTTTTTTTATATTTTAGATTTTTCTCTTTTAATTTTAAAGTTTTATTAATTTTGTGTATTAATTTTATTAGTTTTTTTTTAATGTCTGTATCGTTTTCTTCATTTTTATTTCAGTTGTAGTTTGAGTTACATCAAGATAAATTAAATGTAAATGACAAATGTTGCCCTGTCAGCTATCAGAAATAAATAAGCTTAAGTTTGTATATATTCTTTTATTTTCAGACACATTTACTTTATCTCAAATAATGAGCTCTTTATTTGTTTGTATTAGTTTTAGTTAAATATATTAACCCCGCCATAATAAAAAATACGTTTTAAAAGTATTTAAATACATTTAAACACAAATTGAATCTCACATCCCTCATTTATCTAATAAACAACCACTAAAACATTTCCACTTTAAAAAATCTAAAGTAAGAAATACGTTCTTGTCAATGTACTCTTACCATTAACCTGGCACTAATATGTACTTCAATCTTAACATCAAACATCCGAATGGTCATTCGTGACTTTTAATAAACAACCCGGGAGACTTTTATTTTGAATGCGATCAATATTGTGCCCGGATGTTGTGTGCTATTGAGTCAGACTTCACTTTAATTTACCCGACGCTTCCAAAAGAAGAATGATGAGATGAGATGAGATGGGTCTACGGAGTTTGTCAGCTATTAATACCGTCCTCTAAACTGCTATCGACCGGTTTAAACGCTTTACTATGATCGACACGCATTTCTCAACGTTATATGTGTTTAACTGACAGCAACCTTGCTGTTAGAAGGAAACAGGAGAGGAAAGCGTCCGACTGCGCACTGCTGGCCCTCTAAACACACTCTCATCGGGGACTTCACTTAAAAGGGCAAGATTGTTTTGCAACAAACCTGATATAGCTACACCAATGCTTGCATTTTAAACACACAGTCTGTTATAAATATTAACATTAATCAGATATATCAAAGACTATGTGAAGTCGATGTTGATTGAATATCACGGTTTGTTTTTCGTGCAAACGCTTGTTTTCTTGCATTTCTGCTGATCGATTGTCATCGATCACACGTCGATGATGGCCACAGATGCAATAGCGACTGGAGAAGTCTCAAACCAGAGAGACTCGAGCGATCTGAACGCCAACAGAAGTAACCCCGAGTCAGACACACCCAGCCGGACATCTGAGACGCAAGAAAACAGAAACATAACTAGCCCGTTATCGTTATCATCCCCATCGGTTCACTCCGTGGAAGATCCACCTCAGGACTCCAGAGCAAGGGATGATCCGCTGGAGAACGGAGACCTTCCGGTCCGAACAGGAGACACGCCGCAGGAAGAGACTCCAGACAATAGACAGAAACAAGGCGTGAGGACTTCAACTCCTGTGAGAGAGCCGCACACACTCTCCTCTCCTGAAGAACACAACGGAAGGTAACGGGGACACTTTCTTGTGTCTCGAAAACAAACTATGCTTTAGGACTATCACTTTAACATTCCTTGAACATGCTACACTTTGGTCTCCCATGACTGCTTTTGGTCTGATGGACTATAAATCTGACAACACGAAATTAGCAGCAAGAAAAACTTTAACTAAATCAAACGTTTGTCTCTCCTTAAAGGAATAGTTCAGGCAAAAATGAACATTTACTCACACTCAGGCCATCCAATATGTAGATGAGTTTGTTTGTTCATTTGAATAGATTTGGAGAAGTTTAGCATCACTCGCTCTTCGGTGCAGTGAATGGGTGTTTTAATCAAATAGTTCACTCAAAAATCGAAATTTGCTAAGAAATGACTTGCCTTAAGGTCTTCCAAGATGTAGATGAGTTTGTTTCTTCATCAGAACAGATTTGGAGTAATGTAACATTACATCACTTGCTCACCAGTGGATCCTTTGCGGTGAATGGGTGCCGTCAGAATCAGAGTCCAAACAGTTGATAAAAACATCACAATAATCCACACCATTCCAGTACATCATTTAAAAAGTGAAAATCTGCATGTTTAAAAAAACAAAAAAACAATCCATCGTTAAGATCCATTCTACCTCCGAGGTCTTCCCCCTTTCGACTGTATCAACAGTTAAAATCATACTACAATATAGTTATTTTGATCTAATCAATTGACATTCATTTCATTATAATGTTTATGACTGAAAATGCGGTATCTAGTAGTGTCTCACGTTTTACTCCACCCTGTTATTATATCTTTTTTTCTCTTATAAAAAATTAACATTATTAAAAATTTTGATTTAGTGGAAGTAAAATCATTTGACACTTTCTACCACATGAAGGGGTGCCAAATAAATTAACTTTGTCTAAATTTTTGCACACTGACTGCATCAAACTGAGCCGGTCAACCCTGTTACTAAAGTTATTACAAGAAAAATGTATTATTCAAAACTCTGAAGAGTTAAAGGTCCCATTTTTCATGCCTTTTTGAAGCTTTGTGTTTACAGTGTGCAATATAACATGTTCATGTTTCGCGTGTAAAAACACAGTATTTTTCACACAATTCACCTATCTGTATACCGCTGTTTTCACTGTCATAAAAACGGGATGATGTCTTTCCTTGTTCTATAAAGTCCCTCCTTCAGAAATACGTAACGAGCTCTGATTGTGCCAGCGGTTCCTGTGTTGTGATTCGACAGCAGCTGAGCGCACGCGGCCCTCCTGGAAACGCGATTGGGCTAGTTTTGAGAAGGAAGTGGGCAGGATTTGTTTTGAAAACCTGGCAATCCTGATCTGAACGCACGTGCTGGAGATGTACTTTAAATAACAGAACGCCTTTAATGACGAAATGTCCATGAAAATCGCATTTGATTTTTTTTGCACAGCCCTAACATCTAGTTAACAAAGCTAAACAGCGTTGCCCTTTGTGTAATAAGTTACAGAAACTGTTAAACGCACAAACTTAAATAATAAAATACATTTACCGGTTGTGGTCCATAAACAACACCTTCTCCAGACAAAGAGGGAACTGCTCCATCTTTCAGGAATAATCTTTGTGCGAATCCGGCATTAAACTGATAACTGAGATTGAGGAAGCTCGCTGTCTTCAGCAAAATGTGCTGCACATAGTATTACATGTGGATTATAATTTTCGGGAACTGCGTTAAACATAAATTGTAACCATTGATCTCTAAGTACAGCATCCATGGGAAGCCCAAACAAAGATGACTGGACTCCGAGATGAAAATAACAGCGTTTCGAAAGACATGGCGACAAACACAAACGCAACTCTTCCTCTGCTCCGTCGGAGCGCAACAAGACCACGCCCCCTTTTTTGTGTATTCATGTGAGCGGAGGTTAGTCAAAAACTGTTCTAGTGACGTCATTACTGCAGGAACTAGAGGGATGTAGTCCAAACTGGTTGTTCGTTGTTGGCGAATTCTGTTAAATAAAATATCTCGCTTGGCATTGAACTTTGAGCTTTAGAATTTTACAGATATAATTTATACTCTAACAACAACATTACACACTAACTAAAGTTTGAAACATGGGATCACGAAGAACGGGACCTTTAAATCTAAAACAATTTTCTTTAACTGAAATAAAGATGAAATAAACTAAAATATAAATAATAGATTAAAAATTTGAATGTAGAAATTTAAAATTAGAGATGTCGTCTTGACAATTAACTTATAATAAGTTTAGCTAGTTGAAGTACTAAATTTAAAAAACAGAAAATAAAGCAAAATAGAAAAATTTGAAACAAACTAATCAAAGTGACGAAAGCAAGTAACAACAAACTTAAAAATAAAAAAAAGCTACTTTGAAATCTTGATACATGCTATGATAGTATGAAAAAGATACTAAAAGAACACATTTTGATGATTTATTCTGGTTGATTTTAATATTAATCTAATGTCAACTGCTGGAAAATTGCAAAGTCACAAATCGAGTGTTTTTTTAGGCACATACCAAATGGTGCTAACAGTGTATTATTATATAATGCGGTTATTGTCACTTAAAGTAGGTGTGGTGGTGACATGCAAAACATACGCCTGTAGGTAATGCATTCATAACAGTGTCTAGGTGTGTACAGTCTATTCAGTCATATGCTTAGTCTCAGGCGTGTACATAGTTACTGTAAAAATAATAATAATAATAATAATTCTCTGTGTGCAACTTTATTTGGTACATTAATCCGAGTCCAAGTCTATGATTCTGCTTCATAATGACAGGTTTAAGAGTTTGAATCCTTTACTTAAAATATCATTCAGAATCTCAGAAATATGTCACCCAAGATTGAAAATTGTTGTTTATGTTTAGTGAAAGTCAGTGGATTTTAAAGTTCTTTTGGACCCCATTGACTTTCATTGTATGGCCAAAAACAGTTAAAACATCCTTCAAAAGATCTTCTTTTGTGTTCATTTATTTATGCAATACTTTAGCAAAGAAACATGCTGTGTTGTGTCCCATGACACGACAGTGTGAACTGTTGCAGATCTCTTGTAGGAGGGTGGCATAAAGAGCGGGAGACTTTCCTCCTGGAGGAGTATGAGGGATACCACATGGATGGCATTGCAATTAGCTCCCGTCCTCAGTTAACCAGTGTCTCACATCTGAGCGCCAGCCTCTCTTTGAAATGACTAAACAGCTGGTGGATGAATGACTCTTTTGCTGAGCCTTATATATTAAAATCAGAAGACAAAACAGCCTGTACACACAAAACACACGCCAATAACCGGTTGATGGGAATACAAGATATTTTTAGATTATGAAAGCCAAATTTACTTAGAAACTTAATTGAATGTGATGTAGGGCGTTTGACTGTGTTCACAGTAATTTGCATGCATACTGCTATTTTTACAGGATGCAGTATTAATATTGTGTAATATGTAAATGCATATATATATATATATATATATGCATTTACCAAAATATGCAGTTGAGTGCACTACATAGAATACTGTATCCCAGCTTGCAATACACTCAATATTATATTGTTTTTTTCTGTGAAAAATAAACACTAACATTAATTTGAATATTTTTAAGTATTACAATTAATGAAAATAATTTTTATTTTATGTTAAGACTTTACAGTGAGGTTCTATAAGTTATTATTAATGAACAACATTTTACAACATTTATTAATCTAGGTTAAATCTATGTACATTAGTACATTTTTAACATTAGATTAATATTATATTCAAAGCTAAAATATTATATAAATAATATTAAAACAACACGCTACTAGGGCTGCACAAATCAATCAAATTTCTAATCACAATTACAATTATGGATGCCACAATTATGTAATTGTTCAAAGCAGCAATTAATCCTCCAAAGTCCACTTATGTTATTCTGCACGCATAAGATGCATTTTGTTTTCTTTCTACAGGTTATCTTAAAGGTTTTTCCCATTATGTTTATTTTAGTTTTAGCATAACATTATAATTCCGTTCATATTTTTACTTTTTTATAATTTAAAGAAACCAATCTGATGAATAGTTTACATATGAGGTTTAATACTATAGAAAAGCTTATAAAGTTATATAAAAGTTGTTCATTTAGAGTGTTTTCATCTTGTTTATGTTTATATAAAAATACGGCATGCAGTTGCATCAAACAATGTTATAATTTATAATGTTATAACTTATAAACATCATTCGATGTGAAATGAGCTACTCCCATTTGCATCCCAGTCTGTTAGTATTCCAGTCTGAACATGAGGATGAAGCTCATGAGAATGAATTCGGTTTTCTGTAGTTTGTGCTCTTTAGTTACAGTCAGAATTACAGATATTCAAACATTGGATCTAGTGTTTAGTAATACTTTATTTGAGAAGCGTCGCACCCTACCAGTGATCTCACTGTGAAATGACTTTAGTTCTAGGAAGAAGGGCATCCTAATCTGCTGCATTTCTAAGAAATTAGAGCGGGTTTGTTCTCTACGCTGAAAATTTTGAACTTTGAACAGACTCCAAGAATTTCAGGCCTTTCCAGTCACCACCCAAATCTTTTCCCAAAGAAGGTGAAACTCTTTCGCCTACTTCCATTTATAAAAGAACTTATCTCGTATGTGACATAATTCAATGTGTATGAAGTCCTCAGGAGTTTACATGCTTTGTATTGGAGATTAACTCAACAAAGATGCCCACATGGATTTTTGTTCTTATGTCATAAACTGTGATATTCTGTGTCTTGATGTGCAGTGGTGGCATTAGGCAGTTTGAAGCTATTTCTCAGTTACTACAGAAGTTTGTAGCTCTGTGTTGAATCTTCTGGAATCTTTCTTTCAACTCAGAAGTATTGGGTTTTTTAGTGAGTGAATAACATGCTATGAACTAGGGCTGTTTTAACGCCAGAATGGCTCCCAAATGGTTCATTCTTTTTTTATCCTTCAGTTTTGAGCACCAGGAGTCAGTTGCTACCACAGAGGCGCGGCTGAGAATGGAAGGGGTGGAGCTAAAGGAGGAGTGGCAAGATGAGGACTTCCCCAGGTAGGCTGTTAAGATGTGTATATGAAAGTGGTGGGTGGTATGACCAAAATGGGTTTTTTTTTCTTCATGATATATATATTGCAAGATGCCTTACCATTTAAATGGATGGGGTCATTAAAGGGCACCTATTAGACCCTTTTTACAAGATGTAATATAATGTAATGATGAGAGCCAGTGTTCAACCGCTGAGGGAGAAAACTATGGCAATGCAGGACTGTCAATCAAAGACTGTGGGTGAGGCCTAAACAACGTGATGTCATATTGCTTAGAGAATCAAAACGGTGATTTGGTTTAATGGGGTTTAAAATAAGGAGTGGGTGGATTTTTATCATTGTAGGGTGGTTTTGTTCAACCTGCCAACACACATTTATGTCCAAACTCTGTGTAAAAGTAGATTTTGCATTATAGGAGGCCTTTAAGATTTGAAGAAAATAGTTTTGTTCAGCCAGGACGCATTAAACTTACCAAAAAGTAAAATCAGAGACGTTTACATTCGCACGAATTGCTATTTCAAATAAATGTTGTTTTATTGAACTTTTTTTTTCAAAGAATCCTGAAAAATACTTTCCATGTTTTCCACAAAAATATTATTTATTGATGTTTTCAACATCGATATAATAGAAAAATCACCATATTAGAATGATTTCTGAAGGATTATGTGACACTGAAGACTGGAATGATGGTGAAAATTCAGCTTTGTATGACAAGAATACTGGTAAATTGCATTTTGAAATATGTGTTTTTTTAAGCTGTAATAATATTTCACAATATTGCTGTTTTTATTGTATTTTTGATCAAATGAATGCAGAGCTGAGTTTGCAGCCTCCTAAAAATTTGTTATATTGCATAAATGGACAATAACGATATATAATATTATTTCGATATAAAATATATTTATAAATTATAGTTATTAATTGATAATTATTGCAGATTACACAATTAACAAATGAAAGATATTCCATCTCATTTGGTTTGATTTTTTTTCTTCTCATTTTCATTTGGAAATTAAAAAAATATCTGCACTCTAAATAATAATAATAATAATAATAATAATAATAAATTTGTTACATTTATGTAGCACTTTTTGTGGGTACTCAAAGAACCCAGTTAAAATCTTGGTTAAATAGCCTTTTTAATGTTAAAATTCATAGCAGGGGAGAAGAAAACCAAAATGGGTGCAAGAAAAGCTTCTCACCCAACTTGTTAATCAAAACAAGGATATAATCAAAGGAAAATTTGAGTTGGGAATGGGATAACCTCCAAAACCCCAAAAAGCTGCTTGGGAAAACATATATGTGCAGTGTTTCAAAAATGTTTACTTTTCGAGGAAGATTGCCGGCAAGAGCCATATTAGCCCTGCTTAAAATAAATAAAACAATATAAACCATACCAGAATTCTTTATGGTTTTACTGGTTATAATGGAAATTTTACTGGTTTTAAAGGTAAATGTAATGGTGCCTGTGGGTCTCTACTGGTAATTGGTTACGTTCTATAGGTGGCTTGTTAAAACCACTGAATCCTAATTCATTTTTTAATGGTTAAAAGTTGTGGTTTGTTTGTAATGTTTATAATGGTATTAGTAGAGGAAACCATTAGAATTTCTGTGATAGTGTGTATTGTTTTTTTTATGTTTTTTCAGCAGGTTGGATAGTTTGTGATTTGGTCTTAGCGACTTTGGAGTTTTCTTCCTTACTCCTAACATTTCACAGATTTAGGAGCTAGTTTTAGCACTAAAATGCTTTGTGAATTAACTCTTGGAGCAAACATTTAGGATTAACACGCCCATTATTTTTTAAGATTTTCTCCTAAATCGCCAAGTTATGAGCTACTTTTAGCCTTGAGATGTTGTGTGAATATGGGTCCTGGTTTAAATGATAGCAGATTCTAAATTATATTACGATAAGTTTCAAATGCATTTTATTTGGGTTGCCAGGCCACTCCCAGAAGAGGAAGATATGCATCTTGATGAGGAGCTTTTCACCAGGTCTTCTGGTGAAGGAGCACCTGGTAAGCCTTAATCATAGATATTCTCAAATATGGATTATGTAGAGACATCTATACATTTATCACTAGCTCAGGAAACATTATGAGCAATTAATATTTTTTTTGCAATGGCAGCTTCACAGTCTTATGGACTAAACAGTGCAAAGAAAACCAAAAAGAAGCTTTTGGCTCCGGACATTAGCCTAAACCTAGACCACAGTGAGGGTTCAGTCCTTTCAGATGAACTGGATGAGAGTACAGAACTGGACCTGGACGACATAGACACCCCTTCAGACAACAGCAATGAGTTTGAGTGGGAAGGTATGACTGTGGTTGAACCTTTACATGTTGATAGTTTAACATTGTTATCCTAACAGCAACTAATCTGCTTAATTAGTCATTGTGCAGCCATTCAAACTCATGTCTTTCTAGTCCTGAAGAAATGTTCCTTACTGACTAACATTAGAGATCTTTTCAGGGACCGGCTTTGTGTAACTTAGTTAAACAGTATTGTGTGTTCTTGTTTTGTTTTTCTGTCCCGCTGCTCTCTTCTCTCTTTCCTGGAAGGATTGTTTCTTCTCATTGGTTTGCGTCAGGCCGCTGGCCTGCGGTTAGTGGTAAGGTTACCCGACTGGATGTTTTACTCCCTGATCAAGTTCTACAGTATTGATTTCATTTCCTTTTTGTTATATCACCCTTTGGTGTGGTTTGATACAGCACAACAAATCAGATGTTATCCATTGTTTTTGTGTGGAGAATGTTGATGGTTGGATTTTGATTTGTGCATGGTTTTCCTTGAATCTCATCAGATCTGATCCTATTAATCAGCCTCATTTTGGTGTCCCGATCAATTTTTTTTATTTTATTTTTCAATGCTTGAAATCAATCGCTTTGAATTTAAAGGCAAAAGCAGCCTTCCATCGTGACAATTGCCATTTAAGCATTTGTTTAAAAAGCAAACCTATTATTTATTTATTTTTGACCTGCTTCAGTATATCTATTTTTTAGTACGTCTTTATCTATAATTTCATTATTGCTTGTTCTGCTGAAAGCATTTATGGAAAATGAAAATATACTTTCATTTCTTTTGAATCATGTTTGTCTCATGTAATTTAATGTAACGATAACTGCATTTCTTACATTTAAAATGTTTTAACTTTGTAGTTAAAATTATAATCAAGAACTTAACATGCTCTAGGATGTTAGCAGACACATTAAAATACTTTAAGATGAATTAATATATGACTCCTGAAAGTCCCTTATGAGTTTTATTATAGTAAAATAGTAACCCTTCTTTTTTGGCATATTGATTACCATTTGTATAACCGCAGATACTATGATCAAACTATGGTTAAGTGTAACAAAGCCAAGGTTAATTTGTAGTCAACATAGTTAAACTATATTAACAATGTTTTTGGGTTTTATTTGTAGTTAAACCATAGTTAATTTTCTTAAGGAAGTTTACTTTTTATTTCATAAATATTGTTATCTGAAAGTACACTTTTTATTTTCTTTTTTTTTAAACGCACTTTAAAGTTTTAAAGTACACTACAAATGCACATTCAGTATAATTAACTGCACTTTTCACAAGGGTTTTTACATCATGTATCTATAATGAGCTATTAAAATCTTATGTATGTATTGAAAACTAGCATGTGTGTAAGTAGGGTTGTATTAGCATTAGCTCTGTTCCAAAACCTAGCTAGCTGCCTTGCTGTCTGCTGTGTTATTTACTATCTACATAGGCAGGGACCTTCTAAGACATTATACCAATCAAATTTGTCTAATCTGAAGAGCTCAAAGAAGTTACCCACACTGGATTTCTATAATCTTACATTAGCATGTTGCCAAGCTAGCAGCTACATACTTTTAATTAATAAATTAAGAAAATACACTGCGCATACAAAAAATACTTGCAGTCATACTTCAATAAACATGTATATGACCTTAAATCTTCAATTTTGGTTCTATAATGCCATTGTTCCCAACCCTGGTCCTGGAGGCACCCCAACATTGTACACTTTTCATGTCTCCTTAATCAAACACCTAATTAAGGTCATCAGTCCAATTGGTAGAGACTCCAGGACCTGAAATTGGTATTTCCTACAAAGGAGACATGCAAAATGTGCAGTGTTGAGGTGCCTCCAGGACCAGTGTTGGGAACAATGCTCTAATGTAGTATGCGATTGTCTCATTGAAATAAATAATATTAATTATAAAAATGGATCAGCCTGGGATTTTTTGCCAAAAATCTACATACTTTGTGCTCAACACTCTCTTTGATATCGGACTTGTCATAAAGATGTACATATTATAAAGTATACTCCTCCTCTTTAATTTTTTTGTTTTTGTAGCTTTTTTTGTTTTACTCGTTTGTTTGGCTGCTTGTTTTGGCATACAGAAACCAGTACACAGAGTTTTAATCTGTACCTTGTTTTGTGCTCGTAGGAGTTTTGTAGTTGGGTTTGCTAAATCGAAAGACCACAGGACAAGTGTATTTATTCATTTAGTTTTATTTATTTATTTATTTATTTATTTTTTGGAGCTGTGAATCAGCAAAGCATCATTCCTGATCATATAAATGCACAAACAGTCACTGAACTGAACACTAAAAGAAAACAGTGCACATGCATTCAAAAATAACCATTATTAAATCAAATAAACCCTTTATTTCTCTTGTCAGATGACCTCCCGAAACCCAAAAACACGGACCTGCTGCATAAAGGAGTGGAGTCGGTGCAAGAGTTCACCAGCACGGAGGTACGGGAGGAGGGCCGTCGCTGGAGAGTCTTCCGCATCGGAGAACAGGAGCACCGGGTGGACATGAAGGCCATTGAGCCCTACAAGAGGGTTATCAGCCACGGAGGTCCGTGACCGCACCTTTCCACACAAATGTGTCCTGTCTGTTATCTACACAAGGATGTTTTCTGTTCTGTTCAGGAAGTGAACTTGTCAGTGGGTGAAACTGAAAACATTCAGAGCCGTTTTATGGTGTTTAGCTGCATTCTCATTCTCAAAATGGTGCTTTTGATCTTTTAGACCATTACTGTGGCATTTATTGTCATTTATAACACCACAGACCTTTTCCAGGTCATCTCTTAGTCAGAGGAGCCTGTTGCCATCTGTATTTCCTCTTTTTTCCACTTCCTCCCCCTCCCTTTTGCCATCTAACAGCTGTCGCTTTCATTCGGTATGCCTCTTGCATGCAGTTACAAAATGAACAGTTGCACAGACATAGAGCTGTTGATTCAGATGAATTGGATCAGTCAACTTGTGTAATTACTGTAAAAACACAGCTAAAGTTCACACGTTTGCCAGTAGCCACTTTTAAACATTGTTCCCCTTTTCTCAGGTTACTATGGTGATGGATTGAATGCCATAATCGTCTTCGCCGTTTGCTTTATGCCTGAGAGCAATCAACCGAATTACAGATACATCATGGACAATCTTTTCAAGTAAGTTCTAGGTGGCTGTTTTCACATGGTTTATTCTGGTCAACATCCCTTTAAAACAATAAGAGACATCCTGTAAAGCGATCTTACTGGAAAAATTTGGTGTAGAAACAATTTCTTTCAGAAATTGCTAGTTAATCCCTAATTAATTACAAAGAAACATCAAGTAACGCATTATTAGTATTAGTATTTTCTTGCAAAATGCAGTCCAATAATCAGCTTTTAAAGTTTTTACATTGCAATCCATTGCAGAATAGTCTCTGCAAAGTATTGCATAGACAGCACTGATGAAATTAAGGCACTTATTTTGTTGCTATTAAATGCTTCCAAATCAATTTGTAAACAGCTTTTCAATTTGGACTCATGAAAACGTGTGCACATTTTTAATCTGGTCAACAAAATGACAACAAAAAGTCACCCACATCTTGGAAATATCCTGGGGGTAAGCAGAAAAATATAACGTTTTCATTTTTGGGTGAACTATCCCTTTAACTAGCATGTCTAGCAGTCGCATTTACCATTGTTTGGTGAATTTGTATTTGTATATTTTTCGTGGGAAAATAGTCATTTCGACAAGAATGTGGAATTGTGTGTGAAGTGAAAGATTTCTTCCTCACGCAAATTCAATGCCAACAGAAAGTTGCTTGGTTTGAAAGCTAACTGCACTATTGACAATAGACAAGGGAATTTTTTGCCCCCAAATTTCTCTACTGTGGCCACACCTTAAGTTTGTTAGGACAAGTCCTCACCTGATGCCTCAAATCTTATGTGGTTTCACAACTAACATTTTGTGTGTCATTCAGGTATGTCATAGGAACTCTAGAGCTTCTTGTAGCTGAGAACTATATGATTGTATACCTGAATGGAGCCACTTCACGCCGAAGGATGCCAAGTGTGGGCTGGCTTAGAAAATGCTATCAGCAAATAGATCGAAGGTGAGAATCTCATTGCCAGTATTAACTATCACACTTAATTTTTGAGTGAACTGTCCCTTTAAATTGCTCATTCTGTTTTTATCTTCAACTTCATTTTGTTCCAACCCCAAATAACCCAGAAAAGCAATTTCAAACAAACAGATGTTAAACTATCTATAATGTATGGGAACAAAACAAAGTACCGTATTTTACGGACTATAAGTCGCACTTTTTTTCATAGTTTGGCTGGTCCTGCGACTTATAGTCAGGTGCGACTTATTTATCAAAATTAATTTGACATGAACCAAGAGAAAACATTACCGTCTACAGCTGCGAGAGGGCGCTCTATGCTGCTCAGTGCTCCCGTAGTCTACCCCTGAGCAGCGTAGAGCGCCCTCTCGCGGCTGTAGACGGTAATGTTTTCTCTTGGTTCTTGGTTCTAAATAAATGCGACTTATAGTCCAGTGCGACTTATATATGTTTTTTTCCTCATCATGGCGTATTTTTGGACTGATGCGACTTATACTCTGGTGCGACTTATAGTCCGAAAAATACGGTAATAATAATAAATGTAAATCAAAATGCATTATATAAATCTATTTTGTGTATAGTTTTCTAAATAGTATTAATAGAAATATTTATTTTCAGTATAAATAAGTCTACATTTATGTTTGCACCACAATGTTCTGATACAGGTTAAGGAAGAATTTGAAGTCTTTGATAATAGTGCACCCATCTTGGTTTATTCGCACCCTCCTGGTCCTCACAAAACCTTTTATAAGGTCAGTCCTTTTCTAGTTACCTTCAGATATATTTTAATCTGAACTGAAGTCCTGCGATGACCTTATAAATGCATTATTCAATGTAACTTTTTCCAATTACAGCTCAAAATTTAGCCAGAAAATTAAGTATGTGTTCAGCCTGACAGACCTGGCTGAGCTTGTCCCAATGGAGTACGTTTCCATTCCAGACTGCATTAAACAGTAAGTATCTCTTTATTATGCCCTACTGCTTCCTTTTTTTTTTTTTAAGCAGGAAATGATCAGTTTCTACTGTCCGTTCATAACTCTGTTTAGACAAGCTATGTTAAATGATTACCTTCCCTACTGAAGTTTCCATACTGTTCTCCTCTCTCAGCAGGATTTTAGCTTTGTAATTATTTTACCGAACGTCTGATATGCTCCCAAGTACTAGCTGCTGTTGGCTGTTCAGAAACTCTCTATGCCCTAACCCTTCTCCCTGCCTTTCCTCTAAGGTTTGACGAAGAAAAAAATAGGAAAAAACATAAAAGGTATCTGTATTTTCATTCCAGAGATCCCTGTCGTATCTCTGTTGACCTTGCCTGAATTGCACGAAACTAACAATTAATCATTTGGCTTTATTAAGTGCACACCTACACTTTGTCACTGGACCAGAAATTGCTTTTTTAGCTTCTTCTTTAATTGTCATCAAGATGCTTAATTTTTGTGTGCCATCTAACTATAATCATTTGTTATAAATGCAGCTGTTTTGCACTTTAACTCAATTGAGCACAATTTGTCACTTATTTCTAAAGCAAACATGCTCTGACTTGATCTAAAATTCCTGCATTGGCCTTTTATTATTAAATCTATTGAGGCGAGCAGTATTTCCTGACGTTTTTGTCCTGTCGCTATTGCCGTTTCAGTTTTCTTGCTGTTCACTATAAAAAATACAAAACATTCAAAGCAGTTAAAATGCAGGGAAATTTATTAATTATTTTTAAATAAAAAAAAATAAAAAAAATACATTTGTTTAATTTTATTTTATAAAATGTACAGAGGGGTTTAAAGGACTAGACAAGATTTTTTTAAAGGAAAAAACAGATTCTGCACTTTTTCTTTCCTATTTACTAAACACTTAATTTAAACTATGCAGATAATGTAACTTGTAATTAGTCATCCTGAATAAATTTTATATAAAAATATATATAAAAAAGACTGTTTTTTTTTATTTTTTGAATCTTGTTAGAACACTTATTTAGCTCTAATTCAATAAATCTCTTGCTTTTACCTCACATTTTTGAGTATGCAGTGAGTTTTACTCACTGATACTCCAGATCTGAATCATCCAGTAACTGTTATTAATTTCATTCAGGTTTTTGGCCAAATGCACAACTTTTGGCACAACTTGCTTGTGTTTTAAATGAACGTCTCACAGATTTAGATTCTGACGTTGTGTCCTCTGTTCTGCCGCTGTTAGTATGGTATGTACATAACCATGCTAGTAAAACAGACTTTATGGTGAAGGATGTGAACAGTAAAGTCATGGGTGGTTTACATTTATTTATTTTTTTCAAATGCATGCCTGGCCAATGCACATACTTACTGCTCACTGCATGTCCAACCCTACATGTGACAAAATGCATTGTGTAAACCTCACAGCGGTGATCACACGGGACAAGATGGAGCATTACTGTTTTCCACACATAAAACACTCCATAGCAACTTCCTTGTGCACAAGCTTCAGTTAAATTTTCTTCAGGAAATTTATACAGTGCCAGTTTGTACAATAAACAATGCAGAATCAACTGACTTAAGTTCTACATTCATTGATTTAAATGATCTTTTTGCTTGTGTTTGTATAACGATGTTTTTAACCTCAATCAAAAAGTTGCCTTGACTAAACCTTTGAGTGTAATGTCATGAGATCTTTCTGTGTATTGATTTGTGTATAAACGGCTGTTGTTCCCTTTCAGTCGGTCACATCGGATGACCGACGAATTGGGACGTGACATCTCTGAGGGTTACAATATGTAACCAAGACGTTTTTTAATCAAATTGAACTGTTTGTATTGATTTGGTTCTGATTCCTATTATAATTTGTTCTCCCAATTTAGGATCGACCAGGACGTGCATGGAAAGGTGGAGATAGCCACTGCTGCAGTGTCAGAGTGAGTCGAAGAGAGAAACTGGAAGAATCAACGAATGTGCTGGGTTTCTTTTAACTGGAGAACGCAAGATATTGATGTCAGAAAAGTGCCTTTTAAAGGAGTAGTTAATCACAAAATGAAAATTCAGTCATTGTTTACGCTCTCTCGTGTCATTCCAAACACGTGACTTTTTTTTTCTGTGTGGCACAAAAGAGGATATTTAGCAGAATGTCCAAGCTGCTCTTTTTGATATTCGTGCTCCCCATTCACTTTCATTGAATGGAAAAGAGGAGCTTTTGTGCTCCTAACAAGAGTCATATAGATTTGGAACGACGTGAGGGTGAGTAAATAATGACAGAATTTTCATTCGTGGGTGAGCTGTCCCTTTAAAGTTTTTTCTCCCGGTTGCATTTGTGTGCCAAACACTTGTCAGATGGCATCTGATTTCTGCTTTAAACATTTTAATAACATTTTATATGTATAATTTCAATAAGTAGATACTGTCAACACGTTCTAGTTCCAGTTGTATCTTGCTCTTAGTTAAGGCACTCCGTTTTCGAACTAGTCGATGCATGTTCTGTGTTACATTTAAATATCTATATTTATATCAAAAGGTGATCAAGGAGAAAAAAATAATATATTTTTATGATTGAAACTTTATTTTTAGGGCCACAGTCTGCCGTTGTTTGCCATCTGCTCACTGAACATCTCATAGTTATACCACCGTATTGTTTACTGCTGATTTTGTGTATGATTCAAGATCGTGGAGTAATGTACAAAGGAGACCAGAAGTATTTAAGCAAAAATGTATTGCACCAGTAACATTTCTTCAATTCACTTTCATTAATGGTTGGGGTTCCTCTATGTTATGTTCTTGCAAGTAAACTTCCACACAAAAATTACATTGTCCTAGTGAATGTTCTACAACACTCGCAACAGTTCAATTAAAAGAAAAACTCCATCAGGCTCCTTTTGAACAAAATTGAAATGTATGTTTTTAAGTTAGTTTGTTCCTCATGTTTTACAAAAAAAAAAAAAAAAAAAAAAAAAAAATATATATATATATATATATATATATACATACATACATACATACATACATACACACACATATATATATATATATATATATATATATATATATATATATATATATAAAACAAAGGGAAGTTTTCTATTTACATTTGCATATAGTTGTATTTATCCATTTGTGCTATATTATACTCTATGCTATACTCTATGTGCTATAAGTATACTGCCAGTATAAAAAACTAAATAATAAATTACAGGATTTCTATTCAAATGAATAAATAACACTGACAATTTTTTAACTGCATAGACAGGTAAAGTATTACTACTGGCATCATAAAACAATGTCTGATTTTTCAACTGTTAGTAATGATTGACCATAAATTGCTTTGTACCTTAAAAAGGCTTCCATACATTTGATTGCCACATCGTCTACTTCTGGGTCAAACTTGTTTGCCAAAAGATGGTGTTGCTGCACAATCCATTTCAAGTCCCCAGCTCCATAGACACACACTGCCCTTCTGTGCATCCCAGTGCATGGTGGGTAGGGAGCCCCACTCTTTAGATCTCCTTCATGGTAGCTCCACTTCACCAGACGAGCAATTGCATTCATGTCTGATTGTTCATACTTGACGTTTGCAGGATTGGATCCTGGTACTGAAGGCATCCGCTGTAACGTAGCCCACATGTGCTCATCTGGACTGTACGTGTCTTTCTCCCATTCCATGAAGTTTTGAATCTCTTTGCTTTTGAAGATGTGCTCCACAAACTCTCTTGAAACCACAAAGTAAGCATTTCCTGAGAACATGGGGCTCTGTATTGGTGGAGGCGACTTTTTGACATCTGTCCGAGTCACAACGTTCGTAACCTCGTGATGATACTGCCATCGACCCTTTTTGGCCTCTACATTCTCAGACTCCAAACTGTTCTTTCCATTCAGGAGTTTTAGAGACTGAACTATTTCTGCATTGGTTTTAATGGGGAAATCAGTGCCACATGTGTTGAGCAGATACTTCCACTGGACGGGTGACTTGAGCAGATCTTGCATGCAGTTGATGTCCGCTTGAACTCGAGACCAAGAGGCGTAGATCACAGGCTCCAGTTTGCTGGCCACAAACACGTTGGTCAGGCAGGACGTAATGGCCCTTACTGCTTCTTTAAAGATCTCAGGAGACTTCTGGTCCATGTGAACACAGTACACATTGTGAGGAGTGTAAATGGCTCTCAGCAGTCTTTCAAACATCTCAATCTTCTCATGTATCACCATGGAGTAAGCAATGGGGAAATCTTTCTCCTCTTTACTGAGAGAAACCATCAGAAATCCTCTGTCTCGAATGTAGGACGGACAATCCTGGGTTGCGTTGAGGTCTGAGAGATGTAACTACCAAAAGTCAGGTGTATAAAGTAGTCAAGGTAGTCACCCATGAGAAAACCCTGGTTACTAGCATTCATTCCTATGGGGTTAATTAAAAGTAATTTCCTGGGCTATAATAACAAAAACAAAATGAGGTCAATTTCTGTATAGACAGTTATGGTTACTAAAACTATTTAAACTTTTTTAAAAGTATTTAAGGAAAGAAAATTATGATGTAAGTGCAAACAGCAGAGCATGTTTTCATATTACGTGGGGTAATTTGTCACAAAATAAAATCTACAATTTTATGACAGAACATTTTAATGAAACAAACAAAACGTGCACGTAGACTATGATTACAAAGTAAAATTAATATTTAATAAAACAAGCATATGTGTTTCTGTGATAAGTCTTGGCAATAGCTCAGGCTTGCACACTGTAATTACATCAGCACTCAAATTTGCTACTCCATAGGTCTTTAACCCTGCTCCTGGGGACCCACTGTCCTGCTATGTTTATTTCCAGCCTGCTTTTGTTTAGAACACCTAGGGCCCGTTCTTCGTACGTCGCTAACTCAGTTAGCTGGATTTGAATGTTGACGATTTGGCGTGATCTCATCCCGGGGCTGCTGTCATAGCAACAGGTCCGTAAACTTAAACCTGCTCGGGAGCAGGCTTATTTCATGTAAACAGGATTAGATCGCTTCTTTTCAACCAGAACTGATACTCAAAATATGTCTGCTACCACCGGTACTTTATTACAAGAGTATCGTACTGATCCAGGGACAATAATTTAAAATAATAATCATTAAAAAAATTATTTAAAAATAATATAAAAATGCTGTGTAGTCCATAAAAGCCTACTATGACAGCCAGTTTTACTCACTGAAATATTTATGTCATAAAATTATTACTTCATAATTGTATTAGAGTCTTACACACATGCTATACAGATAATAGAGTCGTGCATTATTTTGAGTGATGACTGCTATTATAAGAGTGGCTTGATGGAGTGCAGGAGATGCAGATAACATGATATTGACCCTTAAGAAACTTTCATTAATGCTGTCACATAACAAATCTGTCCAAATATAAAATGAAATGAATGGATCATTTCTACATTGAAATAAAAATGTAAAGACTGTACAACTATTATAAATTGCGAATATAAATAATTGGGAAACATGAAAAAAAAATTCTAATAAAATAAAAACATGCATCTATTATCTGTTTCATGTATCTATTATAACATTTCTGTAGTTTTGTTTGCTTGGCTGTTTCCTTATAAAAGTCCAGAAATTTGTCAAGTTTTTCGTCGGGTGTTTTTTAAATTATATGACGTCATTACATTGCCGTCTTGCCACCAGCCAATCGCAGCACTGCTGATCATGGTTTCGAGTAACGATACATATCCCCTTTTAAGCCAACACATGAACGCGCAATTATCTCAGATAACTCAATCCAGCGATATTAATCATACACAACAGGTGTGTTCGAAGAACCCAATTAGCCGGATCATGATTAGCACGATGATATCATCTTGGATGTGTCATTTGATCTCGGATGTAATAAGCGACGTACGAAGAACGGGCCCCTGGGCCTGTGACTTTTCAAGCGATCCTGAAGATTAGGGTTGGAGGTAAACTCTGCAGGACTGTGGGTCCCCAGGAGCATGGTTGAAGACCTATGTGCCATTTAGTGCACTGAAATTCACTACATAAATGTATAGTAAATGAGGTAGCTATTTATTGTCAGATTATGGGTATGGTACCTGCAGCACTCTGAATGAAATGTGATACGCAGCTGCTATTGTATAATGTTGCCTCTTGGGAAGATCATACTTGAAAGTTAACAAGTCATAATTACAATATCAGGTGCGTTCAAGTCACTTGGTCGGAACAAGATGGCAATCTAAGTTCTCTTACGAGAGCTCTCTCGTACTGCGTCTTAGCTAAGACGCTACGGGAAAAGTCTCTTTTCACGAAATACTGAAGCAAAAAATTATCCTTAATTTTGTATTTTTGTAAAGCGCATTTGCAGCAGTACACAGCCATAGGCGAGACGGCTCGTTCGCTCATTGGCTTGTTCTGCGGCAACTGCACAGCCTATCGAGCGCGGGCTGATGCAACATCAGACCAATAAGGGCGCTTCGCGCCCTTCTTGCCACTTCCCGCCGAAACGGGTGTGGCCCAACCTATAAAAGGAGCTCGAAAAGGCTGACTCACCTGATTTTTCATCTCTTCAGCGAAGCTCACGCATCGCTGGATCACGGAGGAAGCAAGCGCCGTCTGAGAAAGCACATCAGCAGGACGAGCCATTCTGAAGCTGCTGGCATCGCCGCCTTCCATTGCCGTTCCTGCTGCGCTATCCGGCGCCTATATCCTTTCAATCCTGTTATATACAAGCTGTTCTTTATGTGTGTGTGTGTGTTCGCCCTGCGACACACACTCGTAAAAGAGCTCGCGTCTTTTTTAAGATGCCTTCCTGCGGCTCGTCAGAGCCCCACTCAGCGAGGGAGACCGGTACGTCATCTGTGTCTCCTGCCTGGGTGAAGATCATGCAGCGCTCGCTCGCTGACGGCGGATGCCCCCACTGCGAGCTGTTGCCATGGTGACTCTGAGGACTCGCCTGGCCTTTTTCTCTGAGCCTGCATTCTCCGCTGCGCTGAGGCGCCGTAAAAGCATCGCTTCCAGCGGATTCCGGAACCGTCTTCAGCTCAACCGAGCTCGCCGGTTCGCCCTGCTTCACCGGCCCCCCCCTGCATCGCTTCCCGGTGGGCAGCGCCCGCTGTTTGCCGGCGCGTCGTCCGAGGAAGTCGATCTCAGGGCCGCGTCGGGGGAAGAGGACACGCGCTCTCTGCTGGCTTCGGGCAGTGATGGCTGGGCGAGCTCCGAGGATCTCGCGCCTTCTGCTCAGAAGCCCAGCAGACGAGCTGACATCGAGAAGGAGCCGGGGCGAATGCTCGTGTTGGCCGCGATGTGTCTCGGCCGCGAGTGGTTTGCACCAGCGCCCCCCCCTCTCGTTCCCGGCTGGATGGTATTTCCCTTTCGGATGAGCGTACTTCTCAAAGCCCGCCTCATTTCTTCCTGAGCTTCACGAAGAGGTGGCGAAGGCTTGGAACGCTCCATATTCAGCACGAACTCGTTCGTCTGTCTCACTAGCATTCTCCACACTGATGATGCTAAAAACAGGAACTACCACTCACTTCCGCCGGTGGAACAGGCGATAGCGACGCACCTTTGTCCGCCCTCTGCTGGACGGCGGCAAAAGCGGTGTTGCCATCTAAAGCCTCCTGTGTGACGCTGCGTCGGCACTACTAACGATGGCTGCTTCATCGAAGCGCAGGTGTACGAGTTCCGCTGTGGCCGAGCTCTCACCCAAGCGCGCCACTGTTTCAGTTCCAGGAATTGTGACTGTCTCAGCGTTTTCTGCAATGCGCAAGCCTGCACAGTTGCCCGCTTGCCTGCACACAAAAGCCGTTATCACAACAGCTTCAGCAACGCAGCTCGAGACCCCCGTTCTCGCTCTACTGGCCGTCGCCCCGCGCCGCGGGGACCGTGGCAGAGGATTACGGTGAGGCCGGGAGCCCCGAAGCCATCCTGGGAAAGCCATCTACGCATGCTGCATGACGCTGCGTCGGCACTACACACGATGGCTGCTTCATCGAAGCGCCGGTGTACGAGTTCCGCTGCGGCCGGGCTGTCACCGAAGCGCGCCGCTGTTTCAGTTTCCAGAGATTGTGACTGTTTCAGCGTTGTTTGCAATGCGCAAGCCTGTACGGTTGCCCGCTTGCCTGCACACGAAAACCGTTATCACGGCTACCCAGATATTTCCCGAAAAAGGTGTAATTTCTGGTGTCCCGGCCACGGCCGATGGTGCTATAAATGTAGTGACGATGCCCACTGCTCAGTGCCCATCTCCGCATATAAGCACAGCCCTTCACACAGGGCTCGCGCCTATAAAAGCGACTCAAGTCGATCACGCGCACTACATAGTAGACGTGCCCACTCCTCAGTGCCCACAATCACTATGTCACACGCGTCATGTGGTTTCTGTAAAAACGAAACCCGTGCACGTTCGTCCGGCCACGGCCGATGGTGCTATAAATGTAGTGACGATGCCCACTCCTCAGTGCCCATCTCCACATGTAAGCATAGCCCTGCACACAGGGCCTGCGCCCATAATGTCGACTCAAGTCGGTCGCGCACACTGCATAGTAAACGTGCCCACCCCTCAGTGCCCACAATTACTATGTCACACACGTCATGTGGTTTCTGTAAAAACGAAACCCGTGCATGCTCGTCCGGCCACGGCCGATGGTGCTATAAATGCAGTGACGATGCCCACTACCCAGTGCCCATCTCCACATGTAAGCACAGCCCTGCACACAGGGCTAGCGCACATAAGATCGACACAGATCGGTCGAGCGCGCCGCATAGTAAACGTGCCCACTTCCCAGTGCCCACATACACTATGTCACATACGGCGCGG
The DNA here is from genome assembly GCF_963082965.1 of Carassius carassius. NCBI lineage: Eukaryota > Metazoa > Chordata > Actinopteri > Cypriniformes > Cyprinidae > Carassius > Carassius carassius. Next base: position 15,129,547 of record NC_081797.1, on the reverse strand, counting down.
GGCTTCTGTAAAAATGAGACCCGTGCACGTACATTCGGCACAGGCAGACAGCGAGTTGAAAGTGGTAAAAGTGCACACATGCAGCCCACGGTTACTCGCAGATATATCGAGTCCCACGGGACCCGCTCAGCCTCCCTCCAGTCGGTTAAGCGCCGGAACGGGGTCGAGGAAGAGCGATCTGCCCGCTGTGATCAGCGCGCTCCCCGCCTCAGATGCGCAGCACACTCGAGCGCCGCCGTTGCCCAGTCAACAGAGCGCGTTTCGCATCCAGCCCTTAGCCATTCATGCAGATGCATGGTCAGTGCTTCCAGGGGTTTCGGATTGGGTGCTAGGCATTATAAAGAGAGGCTACTCGCTACAGTTTTCTCGACGCCCACCGTGCTTTTCAGCGCGCGTCGAAACTACGGTCAAAACAGAAGTAGCACACATACTTCGGGCCGAAATATCAAAACTGTTGAGCAAAGGGGCTGTAGAGCCTGTGTCTCAAAGCGAGGGGGGGCTGTACAGCAGATACTTTCTGGTGCCCAAGAGAGACGGGGGTCTCCGGCCCATACTGGATCTAAGACAGCTGAACAGGCATTGATGAAACACAGTTTCAAAATGTTCACGACCAGGAAGCTCCTCGCGCAGATTCGCAGAGGGGACTGGTTCATGTCAATAGATCTGAAGGACGCGTATTTTCAAATACAGATAGCGTCAAACCACAGGCGATATTTGAGATTCGCCTTCGAGGGCCAGGCATACCAGTTTGCAGTCCTGCCATTCGGCTTGTCCGTAGCTCCTCGTACGCTTACGAGGTGCATGGATGCAGCGCTCGCTCCTCTTAGACTCAGAGGCACACGAGTGCTGAATTATTTGGACGACTGGCTGGTTCTGGCCCGATCATGAGCGGAGCTCATGGACCACAGAGCCGTTTTACTCGATCACCTCGAGAAGCTCGGCCTCAGTGTCAATTGGGTGAAGAGTTCGCTGAACCCCAGTCAGACGATCCTGTTTCTGGGTATAGTTCTGAACTCGTGTTCCATGACGGCGCGGCTGTCACCACAGCGCGCGATGGGCATTCAGCGTGCAGCGAGTTCTTTCCGCTGTGGCGCGACTGTGTCGCTCAAACACTGTCAAAAGATGCTGGGTTTCATGGCCTCAGCATCTCCGGTTCTGCGGCTGGGCCTGCTCCGCATGCGCCCCCTGCAGTTCTGGCTGAAGGCTCGGGTGCCGCGCAGAGCGTGGGCGTCTGGCCGGCTGCATTTCAAGGTCGATCAGAGCTGTGTTGCGGCTCTAGCACCTTGGACAGCGAACGGCTGGTACCGATCAGGTGTAAGCCTGGGGACTTCCCCGAGTGTGAAAATGGTGTCGACGGACGCCTCCACTTCGGGATGGGGAGCGCTGCTCGAAGGCAGACCGTCCTTTGGCCTATGGTCAGAACGGGAAAAGCTCCATCATATCAACTGCCTGGAAATGCTGGCAGTGGAGAATGCGCTGACGCGCTTTTGTCCCCATATCAAGGATCACCACGTCGTAGTCCATTCGGATAACATGTCCGTGGTGTCCTACATAAATCGCCAGGGCGGTCTCGGGTCCCGAAACCTGTACAGGCTGACGGAACGCCTCCTGATTTGGGCTCAACGCAACGTGCGCTCGCTGAGAGCGGTGCATGTGCCTGGACTGCAGAATCTGGGTCCAGACAGGCTGTCCAGAGGCAATGTCCCTACGGGAGAATGGTCTCTACACCCGCAAACAGTTCGGCTGTTGTGGGAGAGATTTGGCATGGCGGAGGTGGACCTCTTTGCGTCCCACGGAAACGCTCACTGCCCCACATTCTTTTCCAAGAACGAAAGCGCGCTGTCACGGAAATGGCCGTGCTGCCCGCTTTATGCGTTCCCTCCCGTCTCCCTCCTTCCGCAGGTGATAGAACGGGTGAGAGAAACGAGATGTTCAATACTGCTTGTGGCACCTCTTTGGAAGAACCATCCATGGTTCCCAGATTTGATGCAATTAGCAGATGTCGCCCCATGGCCGGTACCGTTGAGGAGAGATCTCCTCTCGCAGGCCAGGGGCTCGATTTGGCACCCTCGACCGGAGTTGTGGTCCCTCCATGTATGGGCACTCAACGGTTACCCGCTAATCTCGCAGGGGGAGTGCTAAATACCATCACTCAGGCTAGAGCTCCGTCGACACGACGTCTGTATGCCTCAAAGTGGTCGGTGTTCTCCAGCTGGTGCACAGCTCGAGGTTATTCACCCCTTAGTTGTGAGGTGACGGAGGTCCTCTCCTTCCTACAGGAGCTGTTGGATAAGGGCAGAGCCCCATCCACGCTCAAAGTTTATGTGGCGGCCATCGCGGCGTTTTCTGAAACAGCGTCCGGTCAGTCAATAGGAAGGAACGATTTAGTCATCCGGTTCCTCAGAGGAGCTAGGAGGCTGAATCCTCCCAGACATCCGTCAGTCCCTATGTGGGACCTCGCGGCGGTTTTGGAGGCCTTGAAGGGTCCCCCTTTTGAGCCTATCCAATCGGTTAGCCTTCAGCATCTGTCGTTCAAGACAGTATTCTTGTTGGCTCTCGCTTCTGTGAAGCGTGTGGGTGATTTGCACGCGCTCTCGGTGAGCCAGTCGTGCTTGGAGTTTGGGCCCAATGACGCAAGGGTCATACTCAAACCTAGGCACGGTTATGTGCCGAAATCCCTCAACACACCGTTTCGGGCTCAGGTTATTGCCCTGTCTGCCCTGCCGGTGTCAGGGGAGGATGGAGACTCGAGTCTTCTTTGCCCTGTCAGGGTTTTAAGAGCTTATGTGTCTCGCTCTGCTGCCTCTCGGCAGACGGAGCAGCTATTTGTCTCGTTCGGTGGACGTTCCAAAGGAATGGCTGTTTCGAGACAGACTCTATCCAGATGGATAGTTGACGCCATAGCGTTAGCTTACGCTTCCAGGGGCCTTCAGTGCCCGTTGGGCGTCGGAGCACACTCCACAAGAGGCGTCGCCTCGTCGTGGGCGTGGTCTACTGGGATCTCCTTGCAGGATATATGTATGGCGGCGGGTTGGGCCTCGCCGTCTACATTTATCAGGTTCTATAACCTGGAGGTTCCCGCCTTGCAAGCAAGGCTGCTGTCGGTATAGAAGAATCAGGGCCCTGAGGGGAATTCTGAATTCATGAGCGCTAGGCGCTGCCGACTGTTATATGGGCAGTATTGCGTAAGACCCGCATTGCCACATTGGTCAGGCCTTGCCTCGGCTGTGTGATGTCATATTGCCGCATCTACGGATGCTGCAAGATATGGGACGGAGGGTTTTTCCCCCTTTTTTCTGTCCCGGACTCTCTGTGAGTCCCTCAGGTGACTGTGCACTGTAAATCCTGGGCGTTGCTTCAGGTTTATCGGTGTGTGATCCCTGCGCGCACGGCGTTTTACATCGGGTTCCCGTAGCGTCTTAGCTAAGACGCAGTACGAGAGAGCTCTCGTAAGAGAACGTACTCGGTTACTAAACGTAACCTCGGTTCTCTCTAGAAGAGCGAACGAGTACTGCGTTCTCTGCCGTGCGTACGATTCACTCTGGTTCGCTTCGGCGATGAAATAAATCAGGTGAGTCAGCCTTTTCGAGCTCCTTTTATAGGTTGGGCCACACCCGTTTCGGCGGGAAGTGGCAAGAAGGGCGCGAAGCGCCCTTATTGGTCTGATGTTGCATCAGCCCGCGCTCGATAGGCTGTGCAGTTGCCGCAGAACAAGCCAATGAGCGAACGAGCCGTCTCGCCTATGGCTGTGTACTGCTGCAAATGCGCTTTACAAAAATACAAAATTAAGGATAATTTTTTGCTTCAGTATTTCGTGAAAAGAGACTTTTCCCGTAGCGTCTTAGCTAAGACGCAGTACTCGTTCGCTCTTCTAGAGAGAACCGAGGTTACGTTTAGTAACCGAGTACGTTTTCTGCATAAATTTTTCTCTTTTTTTTAAACTCTACATTTACAAAGTGATTAATAAATTATATCATTGTTTTATATCATTTTTTTAATTTATGAAGGTGATGTAAACTGAATCATTATACATTCTATGGTAATTATACAATAATATAATGTTTTGTAACTTAGCTTATGTAGTTTTACTATACATTATTTATATATATATATATATATATATATATCAACAAATTTACCATCAATACAGACGCTGCATATAGTCTTCACTGAGGGCTTAAAGAATGAGTTTCCCACTTGTAATAACGACATTGTGGTGGTCCCTTCATGTGCGTTCAACTCGTAGTTGAACTAAATTCGATCTATCCCACATGACTTGATAAGTAAGGGATTTTTTATGTCACTTAAGTTATTTTTTTTTTTATAAATAAAAATAATAATTATAATGATATAATATGAAACCGATTGCCATTCTACACAATGAAAAAAAAAAAGGTTTGTCATTCTAAGGGATTTTAATGAATAGCCAATAGCTATATGGAATTAAATCAACTATCAATTGAATTAATTTAGAACTTTATTGTTTATTAAGCTAAAATGAACTAGACAACAAGATGATCAAAATTTGTATATATATATATTTTTTTTTTGTAAACTGATATACAATTTTTTTTTCATGTCACATGGGAGTAGGCCTTGCAAATGAGCAGCAGTCAGGTGAGAATAAAACATGGACAGCCTTTTGCACACATTACAACTGTGTTTCCAACATTGACTGCAGTAAAGCATTTTGCACTTCTTTTTTTTTTCAAAGGATAAACCGATAAATGTTCAGACATTATTGACACTCAAAAAGAAATGATTGTCTTTCACAGTCAAGTGAACTAGAATTATTATTTGGCTTCTCAGAAAAGTCAATGCAAAAAGAAAGTAAAGTCAAGGCAAAGCACTTTGAAGAATGCATGGTTGAGAAAAGGCAAAATCATGATCCAGGTGAGAATGTGAAAAACTGAGACGTATACAGAATCTGAAAGCTGAATAAATAAGCTTTCCATTGATGTATGGTTTATTAGGATCGGACAATATTTGGCCGAAGTACAACTATTTGAAAATCTGGAATCTGAGGGTGCAAAAAAAATCTAAATACTGAGAAAATCACATTTGAGGTTGATCTGTTATTCAAGTCATGGGTGTATAAAGTACCTGAAAGTCATAGGCTACTCAAGTAAAAGTACAGATATCTTACCAGAAAATTACTTTGGTAGAAGTGGGAGTCACTGTTTTGAATATTACTTGAGTAAACGTCTTAAAGTATGTGATATTTATTGTACTTAAGTACAAAAATATTTTTTTTAATCTTAAATGTACTTCCGAGTATTGAAAGTAAAAGTACAAGTAAATGCAAAATGGGAAAGAAGCAAATATATATATATATATATTTATTCATACATAGCTTATGTAGCAAGATTGTGTTTCAACTATTTCTTCCATGTTATATTTTTAGGGGAGGAGTAAGAAGCACTTCTTCCGGTAGGCTACTTAGTGTCTTTTATTCCAACATACGAAAACATTTCTGGATTCTGCATCTAATAGCATGTATTTATACAGTTTATGTATCTCAGGGAACATGGATGCATTTAAACTGCAGATACAGATGTATGAATAGGCCTCATGTTTTGTTTTTAACATAAAATGTTGAAAACTAATATTTGAAATAATTTTAAACATGAAAAAATGGTCGAATTGTGAAATTAAAACCGCCAGTAGGCGACAGCAAGTGGAGTGAGTCATTGAGATTCAATGGCTGGGATTTGTTTATCGTGCAGTGGCTACTGGTCAGTGGAGTTGTTGGTGAACTGAACGGTGAGGTTTTTTTTTTTTCATTGTATTTTTTTAAACACCATGATTCCTTTATCTTTGGGATATTATTAGCCTGAATAATCTGAATAATTACATGATTAAATGTAAAACTTTACTTAAGATGGCTAACTTAATTAACATGGCTAAACTGTAAGTCATATGTAAAATATTGCTACTTTTCATTACCGAATGGACTTAAGTACATATTTAAAGCTCAAAAGCATTTGAACAGAATGACTCACATTCATAAAACATACTGTAAAGTGTTCATCTAGGTGTCAGCTATAAAGCACACGTTTTATATTTTTCATAATTATTCAAATAAACTGTAAATCATATGTAAATATTGCTAACTTTCATTACCGAATGGGCTTAAATACAAATTTAAAGCTCAATAGCATTTGAACAGAATGACTCACATTCATAAAACATACTGTAAAGTGTTCATCTAGGTGTCAGCTACAATGCACTCCTTTCAAATTTTTCATAATTATTCAAATAAACTGTTAATCATACGTAAAATATTGCTAATATTTATTACAGAATGGGTTCAAATGTAAAATATGCCATAATTTGAAGCTCAATAGCATTTGAACAGAATGACGCACATTCATAAAACATACTGTAAAGTGTTCATCTAGGTGGCAACTATAATGCACACCTTGAATATTTTTTGATAATTATTAAAATAAACTGTAAATCATATGGAAAACAATTGCTACTTTTCATTACAGAATGGACTTAAACACAAATTTAAAGCTCAATAGCATTTGAACAGAATGACTCACATTCATAAAACATACTGTAAAGTGTTCATCTAGGTGTCAGCTATAATGCACACCTTTTATATTTTTCATAATTATTTACAGTTTATGCAAGGCTGCAGGCTTCTGAACTGAGCGCTGATAACAACTTGAGTTGTCCTCGTCCTCTTTAGTCTGGATGACATGGCGTCCCAGTTTTCCAAAAAGAACTTCAAATTTTGATTCGTCTGACCACAGAACAGTTTTCCACTTTGCCACAGTCCATTTTACATGAGCCTTGGTCCAGAGAAAACGCCTGAGCTTCTGGATCATGTTTAGATATGGCTTCTTTTTTGACCTATAGAGTTTTAGCCAGCAACAGCGAATGGCATGATGGATTGTGTTCACCGACAATGTTTTCTGGAAGTATTCCAGAGCCCATGTTGTGATTTCCATTACAGTAGCATTCCTGTATGTGATGCAGTGCCGTCTAAGGGCCCGAAGATCACAGGGATCCAGTATGGTTTTCTGGCCTTGACCCTTACACACAGAGATTGTTCCAGATTCTCTGAATCTTTGGATGATATCATGCACTGTAGATGATGATAACTTCAAACTATTTGCAATTTTTCTCTGAGAAACTCCTTTCTGATATTGCTCCACTATTTTTCGCCACAGCATTGGGGGAATTGGTGATCCTCTGCCCATCTTGACTTCTGAGAGACACTGCCACTCTGAGAGGCTCTTTTTACACCCAATCATGTTGCCAATTGACCTAATAAGTTGCAAAATGGTTCTCCAGCTGTTCCTTATATGTACATTTAACTTTTACGGCCTCTTATTGCTACCTGTCCCAACTTTTTTGGAATGTGTAGCTCTCATGAAATCCGAAATGAGCCAATATTTAGCATGACATTTCAAAATGTCTCACTTTCAAAATGTGATATGTTATACACAGTATATTCTATTGTGAATAAAATATAAGTTTATGAGATTTGTAAATTATTTCTTTCCATTTTTACTCACAATTTGTACAGTGTCCCAACTTTTTTTAAATTGGGTTTGTAATTATACATTGGGGTCCTCTAAAATTAAAATCCTAGAATCGCCCCTGGTTGGGTTAATATCATTTCTGTTAAAAGAAGTTACAGATGCTTCGAGTCCACATGAAGTTTGGTCAAAATTATATTAAATGTGAAGCCATTCTGTAGTAGAGTTTGTTCTACATGCCACTATTTCTCATACTGTACTAGAGTCAGAGTTTATTTAAATGATTCTTCAGTAGAGGGCACCATGACATCAGCTTGTCAAACAGGCTTACTTAAGCACACTGAGCTTACATATACATTCATCTCAAACGCATTTGCCTGGTTAGCACAGAAAAACAAGCATTCTGATACTATAACTGTATTATCTGATCATTCACGTGATGATGATGATGATGATGATACTAATAGGCTGATGGAGCCAAAAAATTGGGCACAGTACCTTAATCTAAGAGCCTTGGCATGAAAGACAGCAGACTGGTTCATTTAATACTTTTAAGATCTAGCAAAACAAAACTGGGCACTGCTAAAAACATCTACTGTAATATATTAAATATAAACATTTATTGATTCATATGTATGTTGTTTGTAAAAGAAACCATTCAGAATACCCAGTTACTTGAATGGCTGTCGGTAGAAAAAGTGCAAGAGTAGAGTTTGGTCAAGGTACAGTATCTACAAGAAGGTGCTTTCTGGGTCACAGTAAATTTAGCATTTGACCCCTTTATTATTGCCTTTTTTTTACCTATACATTCTGTGAACCTGCTCACAAGTGAAATTTCAGTACCCCAGTTATACACAGTTTTGGTTCAGTGTGTAGTATCTTTGTGCACAGTTGCATACTGTTCAACTTTGCTGTTCTGTGGTTTGAACAGGAAGAGATTGTATCAAATGGCTTGCATCAATTAGCTCTTTTTCTAGGTTAGATAGCCACAGGGTATTTGCGTAATGCTATTTGGTTCCTTCTTTGATGATTTATTACTTATTTTAAATTTTTGTTATACCTTTCTGCATACATTCACTTTCATGTTCATTTGAATCAATTCATATGAATTGAGAATTTCATATCATTTTTAGTTTGTTAACTCCTTTCTTAAAAATAGGGCAGTACTTCATTAAAGCTTTCATAAATTGCTCATTAATAAACATTAGAGATCAGTAGTGTACAGGATACAGATGTGGTGAATGTAAAATTCAAGTGTTATAAAATTGGTCTATGAAAATATTATTATTGTTAAAGGATATTACCTTATTAATCTATTTGTCATGGTTTTCTTAGTGATATTTAAGGAAACCAGTACTTCAAGTGTTGGTCTTATTGTTTCATTTGTGATTACAGTTTTAGGTTAGTCACTGAAGGTGCCTTAGATGACAATCTCGAAGTCAGTGACAGATGAAGTTTCCATGCCACACTCAGTTGTGTCTCTCACCACACAGTACACCAGTGGCTATCAGTTCTGTTCCAGCACCAAACCTCAATATCTTTTTTCTAATGCATTGCAGAAGTTTTGTCTATGTGTGATGGCATTGAAGAGTGTAGAGTAATTGGCAGTTCCATGTATGGTCTAAACAACTTCCCTTATATTTTGCAGCCGAACTGAAGTTTTTAGTAAATTTTGTCATTTTTGCAGGAATGTAATATAAAGATTGTACAAAGTTACATATGTATCTTCGGCAACAGTGATTTGCACATGTAACAGGCATATAAAAATAGATATCTATTGGTACGTGTCGCATTTGTTGTTTTTAAAAACCTCCTTTTCAAACTTTCAAGCTGTTTATTAGAGCAAAAGTTTCTTGTTTTTTTTTTCAGACATGATATGCAGGTATACAAGAGTCTGTTCGTGTGTTTTTAACCACACATTCTGCGTATGCTTTATTTTAAGGAAAACCTTTCTTTTATTTATAGACACATTTCTTCGGTACATTTTTACATAAATGTAAATTTCTTGTTCATTTTATTTAGAGCAAAATATCACTGACAACTCATGACAAAGAATATTTTCTGTCAATTTATTGCTTTTAACATGATTTTTACTGTTGGTAGACTGACCGAATAATTATGTTAATGCTAATATTTCTTAAAACTTATTAGCAAATGTGTTGGTTTATATTAAATGTTATGCATAACAAAAAGAGAGCTTCTCTGAAAGGGTACAAATAGTTTGTAAAATTCATTCATTTAACAATTTGCAACATCCTAAAAGAAAAAAATAAGACCTGCATAGAAAGTTTAACATTTATGTAACACAGAATATAAATATTTCAATATAAATAAAATATATATCATATCAACATATTTCTTATCAATAACAAAGAATGATACATTATTTACAAAAATTTACTGTATGCATCAAACAATGTCTGATTTTTCAACTGTTAGTAATGATTGACCATAAATAGCTTTGTACCTTAAAAAGGCTTCCATACATTTGATTGCCACATCGTCTACTTCTGGGTCAAACTTGTTTGCCAAAAGATGGTGTTGCTGCACAATCCATTTCAAGTCCCCAGCTCCATAGACACACACTGCCCTTCTGTGCATCCCAGTGCATGGTGGGTAGGGAGCCCCACTCTTTAGATCTCCTTCATGGTAGCTCCACTTCACCAGACGAGCAATTGCATTCATGTCTGATTGTTCATACTTGACGTTTGCAGGATTGGATCCTGGTACTGAAGGCATCCGCTGTAACGTAGCCCACATGTGCTCATCTGGACTGTACGTGTCTTTCTCCCATTCCATGAAGTTTTGAATCTCTTTGCTTTTGAAGATGTGCTCTACAAACTCTCTTGAAACCACAAAGTAAGCATTTCCTGAGTACATGGGGCTCTGTATTGGTGGAGGCGACTTTTTGACATCTGTCCGAGTCACAATGTTCGTAACATCGTGATGATACTGCCATCGACCCTTTTTGGCCTCTACATTCTCGGACTCCAAACTGTTCTTTCCATTCAGGAGTTTTAGAGACTGAACTATTTCTGCATTGGTTTTAATGGGGAAATCAGTGCCACATGTGTTGAGCAGATACTTCCACTGGACGGGTGACTTGAGCAGATCTTGCATGCAGTTGATGTCCGCTTGAACTCGAGACCAAGAGGCGTAGATCACAGGCTCCAGTTTGCTGGCCACAAACACGTTGGTCAGGCAGGACATAATGGCCCTTACTGCTTCTTTAAAGATCTCAGGAGACTTCTGGTCCATGTGAACACAGTACACATTGTGAGGAGTGTAAATGGCTCTCAGAAGTCTTTCAAACATCTCAATCTTCTCATGTATCACCATGGAGTAAGCAATGGGGAAATCTTTATCCTCTTTACTGAGAGAAACCATCAGAAATCCTCTGTCTCGAATGTAGGATGGACAATCCTGGGTTACGTTGAGGTAGAATGACTCCGATAGCAAAGTTTTTCTTTTTTTAGAGGCCAGGAGCTCCCTGAATGCGGCCTTGTCCACTCCATCCATGTCTCCTTGAATAATAGCAGAACAAGCCTGTAGTTCTCCAACATCCTGCTTTAGTGAGTGATTCAAGTCTTCACCTTCCTTGTGAGGGCAAGGATTATCCCTTTGTCCAGAATAATTAAGTATAAGGAAACACATGGTTACAAATACAGAAAGGATGGACATTATTTTCAAATTCCTCTGATTAGTAAATCTCATGTTGAGTTAAGATCATAACCTGCCAGAAACAAGTCACAGGAGAGGAAACCTGTGTCAGTAAGTTAGGAAACAGTCTCTCTTGTTCACAAACCAGAAGCGTGTGGCAGGAACTAAAAGATAGCGAATCGTATTCAAAGGGGAAGGGCTTACCTCTGCAAAAATGCATAATAATTATTTCACAGGAAAGGTGTGGTTATCATCTTCATGGAGGGTGTGAGTGTCTGATACCATGGTCAGTAAGAGCATGTAAAAAAATTCTGAGTATGGGTCACCATACTTGGCTGAATGTCACGTCACTTTTTTCACTTTAAAATTTAATACTTTTTATGTGAAAGTATGGAATTATATTCCGGACTTTATTCAAAAGGAATTGCAAATTGTATTTGCAATTGCGTTTTCAATTTGTGAACGCATAAAATGTGACATAATCCAAACGCAAATGCAAATCGCGCCTTACCGTTTGCATTTTCGTTTAAGCGAACGCACAGTGTCTGCCAAATTTAAAATGGAAATGCAAAGTCCGTTTGCAATTGTGTTTCCCATATCTTATGAGCTGTGAGCTTGTCATATTTAAATAGCAATATTAATTACCACATTTGCCTTTTCACTCTCTCTGCACTGTGCATGTAAACTGCCAAAACTCAAATGAAATCGCAATTTCTTTTGCATTTGAATTTCCAACGTCTACACGGACACCTGTCAATCAAGTGACAGGGGTGGGGCCATTTTATTGGGCGTGTTTGCATTGGGAAGTGACGTCACTCACAGTCGACGGTAATAAAAGAGGCAATTGATATAATATTTAGTTTCATTTGTAATGACTATATATATACACACACATTTCCCTGAACTAAGTACATTTCTGCTGCTATTATTATGTTTAAATGAAAAATGAAAGGAGGCAGTGGTATTTCATATCCTTTTTGTTTTATTGTAAATATACAGTTAGGAAAATTGCAGTAGTCAAGGCGAGCTGACATGTTATCAAGTACGCTGCTGTTTGCAGAATTACCGGACCTGCGTCCTCACAGACATCACACTCCTGAGTCGAATGCACAAAGTCTGAACTACTGAGGATGCAAGTCCGAAATCAGCGTACTTTGTATTGAGAAACGCGCGCAGACCTACGTCACCAGTCTATTTGCCTAATCTTCCCAGTGTTACGGTTTATCTGGTTACCATGTTATCTGGTGACCAATTTCCTGGTTCAGTTCTCTGCTGCAGATGTGCTGGAACGACGGCAGCAGACTCGGCGATTCTGAAAGCACAAACTGACGCGATATTAAGTGTTTAATAAACGCAGACTTGCTCATTGCATGATTCAGATATTCTTGTAAAGATTACAAGTTATTAGTATGATCGCCCGTTTCGTGGCTGAAGTAAGTAGGATAAACACAAAATGAAGTCCATGTTGGCGCGGGTTTCGAACACACGCTAAACGAAGGAACGCCGCACCGCAAGATGAGTCACTAACCACCGAGCTAACGATCTACACAGAATCAGCTCCAGATCTATCAATTCAAGACAGGACTCTCGGCGGCACATCGTGCAACTGCTGAATCGAGGAAATGTGACCGTTAACTTGTGACCTGTGTTTACATATTATGAAAATAAACCATAGCAGGCACTGACTACATTTTATGGTTCATGATGTTAAAGAACATTTCATAACGTCTCAGACAACTGTACATTTGTGGCTACTGTGGTTTAATTATAAACACTATCGATAACTCATATTTACCATAGTAAAACATGGTACATTTTAGTATGATCGAAGATACAAAAATTCTTCCAGAACAGACTTGTATATGTACATTCCCAGAAGAGATGAGAAATGGATTCGTGTTCAGCACCACAAAAAGAACATAAAGTGTCAATATCAGGAAACATCTTTTTTAAGTAAAGCTTCACAGGATAGAAAAGATGAAGTAATTTTTAAGACAAATCCTTAACCTTATTGGTTATTAAGTATTTAGATGACAGTGTCCACACTAATTAATTAATAATTATTTATTACCGTCGACTGTGAGTGACTTCACTTCCCAATGCAAACACGCCCAATAAAATGGCCCCACCCCTGTCACTTGATTGACAGGTGTCCGTGTAGACGTCGGAAATTCAAATGCAAAAGGAATTGCGATTCCAATTGAGTTTTGGCAGTTTACATGCACAGTGCAGAGAGAGTAAAAAGGCAAATGTGGTAATAAATATTGCTATTTAAATATGACAGGCTCATAGCTCGTAAGATATGGGAAACACAATTGCAAATGAACTTTGCATTTCCATTTTAAATTTAGCAGACACTGTGCGTTCGCTTAAACGAAAATGCAAACGGTAATGCGCGATTTGCATTTGCGTTTGGATTATGTCACATTTTATGCGTCCACAAATTGAAAACGCAATTGCAAATACAATTTGCGATTCCTTTTGAATAATGTCCGCAATATCATTCCATATGAAAGTGTGTTAATTTTGTAAGTTTGCAAGTTAAGAACCTTTTGCCACTCTTTCAGGTCACTATTATAACCTTTGTTTGCAGTTTTCATTGTATATAAGCAGACGCTGCCCAAAGTCAAGTTTTCATTTTTTTTTTTATATCTTCACTTTAAATCACAACACTATTGTTTTTCTGCGCGATCTCTGATCTTAAATATAAAATAGCACTACATAGTCTTCACTGTAAAAATTAAATTAACTGTCAAACCAAAATGTATTCAGACACCTTCAACATTTCTTACATTATCACAGTTAATTTGCTCTAGTTTATAAAATGGTAATAAAATATGATAAGAAATCAGAGTTGAACTGTCAGAACAAATTCATCTTGATAATATCAGATAACTTTGATAGAAAGATATGTAATGGATAACAATCAAACCAAACTTCAGACAACTGTTAGTATGGCAATATTTACACAACTATCAATACTTTGTTGAACAATTACCAAGCAATGCTCAGTCTGTGGTGTGAAAAGGTTGCATTAGCAATTAAAGAAAAACATGAGGTCAAAGTGTATGAATAATTTTTGGTCCCATTTTTTTCTATCAATTTCACTAATTTTCCACTGTATGAATTTTCTTTTAGGTTAAATATGTCACAGTTCACTTTATTTTGCTATACTCACTTATCTAAATTAATTATAGTGTCCTGCCCCTACTATTAATTTTTTTAAATTTTTTGTAATATATGGTGTCTGAATAATTTTTGGTTTGACTGTGCACTCATTCTTGTTAAAATTAAGGAGTAATTCAGTCAAGAGCAGTGAGTGATTTTCTTAATGTGTCAAGAATATGACACACTATTTCAACACTAATCAGCAATAACAAAAATGTGTCATTTTTGCCTATTATGGTTGAACTGGATCATCAAAGGTTTGTAGCAAAGATACTGGTTAATAAAATGGGATTAAATACATAAATTATATTTGTCTTATATTAAATTATTGCAGGTTTGTATTCTAAGTTTGCATTTGACTGTTCTTATTCATTTTGAGGAATACCGAATCTGTTTTTGCAGGTGATATGAGTAAATACACGTTCATATTTAGTCTACTACAGTGAGCATCACGTTCAGACAGCACGCACAACACATCTGCACTCTCCTGATTTCTCTCAACATGAGGAAAGGACAGCTGTCAGTCAAGACATGGGAACCAAAGTAACTGGCATTACTTATTTGGAAAAGTAACTCATATATTTTCTTTTAAATTGAAAAGTAATGCATTACTTGTTACTTAAATGAATCTGATTTACGTAACTCGTGTTACTTGTAATGCATTACCTCCAACGCAGTCAATTCCAATCAGAGCATTTACAACCACCTCCAAATGTGCCTTTTTCTACCTCATACAGGCAACATCTGCTTCATAATTTGACATTAAGAAAAGTAATCTGTGGCCAATGTGTCTCCCTCGCCTTGTGATGGCTTGGAAATGCAATGAGAATCAGATTTACATGTTTAGACTAGGGATGTTGTAAGAATTACAGAACCTCAGATACTTGATCTTCTGAGACATACACACATCAACTAGTGCTGATCATTACAGATACCAGCCTATAAAGACCTTTGCAGAAATGGACATCATGCGGAGATCGTCTAAATTGTGGCCCCACAGGGACTGCTCCAAGTTTGCCCCAAGGGGCCTGGGGAGGACTGAAAGGATGGATTTTACCAAAACTGAATTCAAGTTTCCTATCCTGTATAAAATAATAAAACTCACTAATCTGAAGAGAGGATTTATGGGAAAAAAAACACAGAACAAACAGCTGGTACAATCTCTTCTCACCCACCCTCTCCTTCCCCTCAGGTCTCAGTCAGTCATGCAAATGTCACAAATCTGTTGTTTCAAGCTGTTTTATCTGTGGTCAAAATAAATACTTCAGGTGTGACTGGTAAGGTGGTTTCACTCTCGCATGTGGGAGATAAAATAAAGATCCCAATAAAGATCTTTGATAACTATTTGTTTTCATCCCTAAAACTAGGTGTGTGGCCTTTAGGGTTATGAGACCCTAACAGCCAAAAGGTCTTTTATGTTTTTACAACTGATTTGAAGATTTCTTTGTTCTGGTCTCAGTATATAAGCAAAGTGGCAAAACATTACTGGGCCTTCTGTAGCCGGTATGAGCTACTGTAACCATGGTGTTGTGGTAGAAATAGTCAAATGCATTATCGGAGAGAGAAAGAAATTGAGAGAGAAATTCAAGAACTTTTCAATGACTTTCAAACATTTCACACAACTATTTCCAGCACTTTAAAGCTCTATAAGATGATCCAGTTTGAATGTTATTTTTAATGGGATGAACAAAATATAGCCTATTTGTGGTAAACAAACACTTATGTAAAATTGTAAAAATTCATACAATCACAATTATAACCAGTTGACAGCAGAAGAGGAGCACTTATTGGCTCATTAGTCATTCATTTCTACCTTTTCTCTATATTTTGAAATGAAAAAAATCCCTATTATAAAATATCAAATCATCAATAAATCTTTTTTTTTTTTCAGAATTGTACACTATTTTTGTGTATGAAGTAAGAAAAGTCACAAACTTTTGTTCATACCTTTTATGGACCTTGACGCTGTTATTTACTTGGCAGTCTATGGGACACTCCCAAGCATCCAGGTTTTCATCCAAAATATCTTCAATTGTGTTCCGAAGACGAACTGAGCTTTTACAGGTTTGGAACAACATGGGGGTAAGTGATTAATGACAAAATTTTCATTTTAGGGTGGAGTGTCCCTTTAAATGTAATAACTTTGCACACTGAAAAGAACGAACACACATGAAACCTTCAGCCAGCACTGGATACCTTCTTTTCTCTTTGGCTTTTGACACCTAGTAAGAAGTCGACTTTATTTACTTGATTCAATTTGTTACTTTGAATGCTTTTATTGTGTGGTTATAAATGGTACTTATGTTTATTTTATCTATTTTATTTTTATTTATTTATTTATTTTTCTGTACAGCACTTTGGTCAACTTTGGTTTTTGTAAAGTGCTTAACAAATAAAGTTGGTATGGTATGGTATGGTACCTTCTTTGGACCAAGTGTGTGGACCTTACAATGTCATGGTGAGGAAATTATATATCTGGTATATAATCTTTCAATAAAATAAAAAAAAATGTTGTGCTAGTGTAAATGTAGCCATAGACGCTGGCAGTCATTTTCTGAAATTTAAGAGCATTTAAGAATAAACATAACAACAATATTAAATTTCTTCGCTGTAAATTAATGCACACAATATAATGTGAATAAACCCAAAAATATGATATTTTGGTTCTGATTGCTTATTTTGTGACACTCAGCTTAACATTTTTAAGAAAGGAAGTCAGTCATCCTGATTTTGAATAGACAACTTGTTTGTTCTTCCCAGAATTTCAATGGTATGTAGGGTGAAACTGTGGCCTGCCCCCAGAACATCGTTTACAGGACTCGTCATAGGCTTTACAATCCCATCATCACCACTGAAAGTGACATGTGGGATTAAATCTATTATTGGGTTTGAAAGTTACAGTGCATTGTTTGCACAGCTTAATGTGGTTCATTAAAAGGTTTTGCTTACACAGACTGTAGTGTGGGTGTTTATATAACATAGTTTCAACTGAAAACATCTTTCTTGTCATTTGTAAAATATGTGCAAAATCATAGGGCGAGTATGTATATATATATATATATATATATATACATATGCATATCTCTGTTATTTATACAGTTCATACATTCAACATTTTTAGAGTATTAAAATTTTTTGTTCTCATGTCAGATGTGTATGTATGCATGTATGTTTGTATGTACCAGGAGCACCTAAAAAAAAAACACACAAATTCCTTGTGTTTGCACACACCTGGCGAATAAAGCTAATTCTGATTCTGATTTCATGTAATATTTGTTAAAATGACAAGATTTTGCCAAATACGTAATCTAGGTCATGTATTAAGTTTATACATATTTTAATATAAACAACAATTAACAATATCTATTAAATTATGCTTTTTCTTATTGATGTCACATTGGAGATGTATGATTTTCATAGTAGTGCACCTTTTTAACTCACCTTAAATTTACAGCAGTGTAAAGTCACAGACCAGCAATAAACTGTAAAATTCTAATATTATGGATTTAAAAGTATAAGCCAGTAATGCCTGTGAAGTAATATATTAGCGTAACACACTTTTACAGCTAGTCAGCTAACTGTGTTCTGTAGCACCTGCGCCTTGTTGCTAAAACTATCTTTTGAACCTAACTAATTTTTTCCCACATCCAAGTTCCAGTTTATAATATGCAAAAGTCTAAACATTAATCTCTTAATTTTACAGTAAGTAGTGAAACTTAACCAAAATGAATGCTTAAACATCTAAAAATGCACATTTAAGGAGCTCCTCTTTTGGTGAAAGTTTTTAGCTTTCAAAACAAGCGCCAGACAGTGTGAAAATATATCAGTGTGCAATGATTTGATTGACTTGAAACTATAAGGAGGTATGTAACGAACACATCAGTTGGCACAATATGTAATTTTTCGTTGCTGGAGGGCATGTATTCAAAATAAACAAAGAGACAGAGGCATAGTTTGATGAGGCTGACTGAGTGTGGGCTCATGGAAGTTGTCGTCTTCATCATTGAGTTAATGATTTATTAACATAGTAGAATGAAGCAGGGTGAGGCTGAAAGCCATCTAAGTGTAACGAGGCTGCTGAGCGAGTGTAACACATGCATGGCTCGAAAGCAGCGGAGCTTTTATTATGCCACAGTCGATGGCTTTCGCTCCTTCCGGTTGTGAGTATGCTGGAAAAAAAAGACGTGCTGTTTTATCATACTGGATACATTTGAAAGTTCTGCTATAATGCTACTCAGTCGTCACCGGTCTATTAAAATGCACAATATACAGTATTAAAGCGTCTTTGGTGTTCCCATGTTTTCTACAAAACAAAACAGGTTTTGACGTCATTGGCAGATGAGACAATGACACTATGTACACGGTCTGTGTCACTAGTTAAAATTGCTTATTTCTCTTGTTTTAAACATTATTCTAAACATTTGGGATAATGCACAAGTCAGATATATATATATAAATTTTGTCATTAATCACTTACCTCCATGTCGTTCCAAACCCATAAGAGCTTTGTTCATCTTCGGAACACAATTTAAGATATTTTGGATGAAAATCAGGAGGCTTGTGACTGTCCCATAGACTGACAAGTAAATAACAGTGTCAAGGTCCAGAAAAGTAAGAAAGACATCATCAGAATAGACCATCTGCCACCAATGGTACAATCTAAACTGTATGAAGCGATGAAAATACTTTTTGTACGCGAAGAATAAAGGACTCCTGTAGTGAATCGATGCATATCTATATAATATATCTATATTTAAAATATTATAAATACTTTTCCTCACTTCCGCTGACTGATGTACGTACAAGCCGTTCCGGGCGGAATGAGTAGAACGTATGTACCATGTGTGCATGCCTAAGAGATATGCTAATCTCATGAGTTTGTTTACAGGAGCAAAGGAAGAAAAGCTACCTTATTTTACCAAAGAAAAACCAGCCTTTTCATTGTTTATAACTAAATCGTCCTACATTTTTCTTTACAAATCCTAATTTTGTGCTTCTAATTCATGACCGGCTTTGTGTCTTTCTGTCCCTCCTCCATGCTTCCACGTTCGTCACTAATCACCGGCACGTGCGAGACATGTACGAGGCCTTTATCCCAGGGCAGGGTGAGGCATGCATTATTATTGATGTGCGTGCTTTATTTGACTACACCTCCAGTCATATACACCTAGGATGCTTTCAGGGCGAGTAAAATATTGGCTAACATTCATTTTTGGGTGAACTATCCCTTTAAGTTTTTTGACAGCAGTTTGGGAGGGGCCCTGTTTTCTAGCATGACATTGCAACTTTGCATAAAGTGAGATTTATAATCTTATTAAACACACCTGAACAAGCTAAACAGGATCTTTCAAAGGGTATTCCAGAAAACAGCTTGTTTAAAATACCTATTACATTTACAGATAAGTAAAAGGATTACCTTGAATTTCGTTTTTAAAAACCTTGGTAACTTTCAGGTTATGTAGCCATAGCAACTTACTGTCTGAACAAAAACTGCTCCAGAACAGGTCATGCCATAGTGCTAGTTTTCAACAATTACATGCTCAGCATTAGAGTATTCATCGCATGCATACCCATTTAATGAGGCACCTGTGGGTGTGATGGCACAGATTATGCAAACAAGCAAATGTTTATTTAACTCACAAATTTTAAAACCAGGCCTCAGAGAAACATTGAAAGATCCGAAGCTTTCACCAGTTTGATGGTGTTTATGTTACAAAAAAAAAAAAAAAAACACTAGAGCAAAAAATGTCCCTAATCATTAAACCCTAATCCCAATGGAGATAAAAAATGTTAATTATCTGGTTTTCATATACTCTCATTACAGTTTTCATCTGCTGAAGCAGAATGTTAATGTCATCTTGTGCTTCAGCAAGGTATCTCTGGCTACCCACATGGAAATAACCTTTATAAACATATGTTTTAATATAGGTTTTGATATAGGTTTTTAATATATGTGACATATATAAAATTGGCAGTTTTCCTATATTATATGTACATATATACACATATACAGTACAGACCAAAAGTTTGGAAACATTACTATTTTTTATGTTTTTGAAAGAAGTTTCTTCTGCTCATCAAGCCTGCATTTATTGTCACAGTGTCTGGTTTGTGTTCCCTGGGTATCCACTAGATGTCTTTGGGATTTAAATCCTGCCATGATTCAAAACTGAAAATACAGTTCTGAAAGGTTGAAACTAAGTGTTCGAAAACTCAAAATCTTACAAAAAAAAGTTTTGCAAGATCGAAAAATAAGATTTGCAAGCTTGCAAAATGTAAAAAAAATAAAAATATCTATGCAAACATTATGTTGTTTTGTTTTCCAGGTTTGAAACCTTGTAAATGGTGATCTGAAAACTGGTGTGCGAATGTGAATGCGAATGCTTTTTGGAAACTCTGAAAACAGAGCTTTGCAGGCTCGCAAAGTGGTAAAAAAATTACATCACTTCAAACATAATTTTGTTTTTGAGTTTTCCCTCTTCAGAAGTGCAACACTCTTTTTTATGGTGTTGTGCAATCATTTTTTCAGAGTTTCGAATTTGTCACTGTTCTCCCAGTGTATAGTTTGCTTTCAAGATTTGAAACCTTGTAAATAGTGATCTGAAAACTGGTGTGCGAATAGGTGAAAAAAAGTTTTGAAACTCTGAAGACGTACTCGGTTACTAACGTAACCTCGGTTCTCTCTAGAAGAGGGAACGAGTACTGCGTCTTAGCTAAGACGCTACGGGAAAAGTCTCTTTTCACGATACACTTAAGCAAAAAATTATCCTTAAAGTTGAATTATTATAAAGCGCATTTGCAGCAGCCCACAGCCATAGGCGAGACGGCTCGCTCGCTCATTGGCTGCTCTGCGGCAACTGCATAAGCCTATCGAGCGCAGGCTGATGCAACATCAGACCAATGAGGGCGTTTCGCGCCCTCCATGCCCCTTCCCGCCGAAACGGGTGTGGCCTAGCCCTATAAAGGGAGCTCGAAAAGGCTGACTCACCTGATTTATTTCATCTCCGAAGCGAACCAGAGTGAATCGTACGCACGGCAGAGAACGCAGTACTTGTTCCCTCTTCTAGAGAGAACCGAGGTTACGTTAGTAACCGAGTACGTTCTCTTACGAGAGTTCTCTCGTACTGCGTCTTAGCTAAGACGCTACGGGAACCCAATGTAAAGCGCCGTGCATGCAGAGATCACACACCAATAAACCTGGAAGCGACGCCCAGGATTTACAGTGCACAATCACCCGAGGGACTCACAGAGAGTCCTAGAACAGGAGGGGGGAGACCCTCCGTCCCATATCTAGCAGCGTCCGTAGACGCGGCAATATGACATCACATAATCAAGGCAAGGCCTGACCAATGTGGTAATGTGGGTCTTACGCAATACTGCCCATATAACAGTCAGCAGGGCATAGCGCTTGCGATCTCAGAGTTCCAATCAGGACCCTGATTCAACTATACCGACAACAGCTTTGCTTGCAGGGCGGGAACCTCTAGGTTATAGAACCTGATAAATGTAGACGGCGAGGCCCATCCTGCCGCCATACATATATCCTGTAAGGAGATCCCACTAGACCACGCCCACGACGAGGCGACGCCTCTTGTGGAGTGTGCTCTGATGCCCAGTGGGCACTGAAGGCCCCTGGAAGCTTAAGCTAATGCTATAGCGTCAACAATCCATCTGGATAGGCTCTGTCTCAAAACAGCCATTCCCTTGGAACGTCCACTGAACGAGACAAACAGCTGCTCAGTCTGTCTAAAGACAGCAGAGCGAGACACATAAGTTCTTAAAACCCTAACGGGGCAAAGACGACTCAAGTCTCCATCCTCTTCTGACACCGACAGGGCAGACAGGGAAATAACCTGAGCCCGAAACGGTGTGTTGAGGGATTTCGGCACTTAACCGTGCCTAGGTTTGAGTATGACCCTTGAGTCATTAGGCCCAAACTCCAAGCACGTCGGGCTCACCGAGAGCGCGTGCAAGTCACCCACACGCTTCACTGAAGCGAGAGCCAACAAGAACACTGTCTTGAATGACAGATATTTGAGGCTAATCGTTTGGATAGGCTCGAAAGGGGAACCTTCATGGCCTCCAAAACCGAGAGGTCCAATACAGGGACTGACGGAGGTCTGGGAGGATTCAGCCTCCTAGCTCCTCTAAGGAAGCGGATGACCAAATCGCTCCTTCCTATTGACTGACCGAGCGTTGTCTCAGAAACGCTGCGATAGCCGCCACGTAAACTTTGAGCGTGGAGGGGGCTCTGCCCTTATCCAACAGCTTCTGTAGGAAGGAGAGAACCTCCGTCACTTCACAACTAAGGGGTGAACGTCCCCGAGCTGTGCACCAGCTGGAGAATACTGACCACTTCGAGGCATATAGCCGTCGAGTCGACAGAGCTCTAGCCTGAGTGATAGTATTTAGCACTCCCACTGAGAGATCAGCGGGTAACCGTTGAGCGCCCACACATGGAGGGACCACAACTCCGGTTGAGGGTGCCAAATCGAGCCCCTGGCCTGCGAGAGGAGGTCCCTCCTCAATGGCACTGGCCACGGGGCAGTGTCTGCTAACTGCATCAAATCTGGAAACCATGGTTGGTTCTTCCAAAGTGGTGCTACAAGCAGTACTGAGCATCTTGTTTCCCTCACCCGTTCTATCACCTGCGGAAAGAGGGAGACGGGGGGAAAAGCATAGAGCGGGCAGCGCGGCCACCTTTGTGACAGCGCGCTTTCGTTCTTGGAAAAGAACGCAGGGCAGTGAGCGTTTTCGTGGGACGCGAAGAGGTCCACTTCCGCCCTGCCAAATCTCTCCCACAGCAGCTGGACTGTCTGTGGGTGTAGAGACCATTCGCCCGTGGGAATGTTGTTTCTGGACAGTCTGTCTGGACCCAGATTCTGTAGCCCAGGTACATGAACTGCTCTTAGCGAGTGCAAGTTGCGCTGAGCCCAAACCAGGAGGCCAACCTGTACAGGTTTCGGGACCTGAGACCGCCCTGGCGATTTATGTAGGACACCACAGACATGTTGTCCGAACGGACTAAGACGTGGTGGCCCTTGATTCGGGGACAAAAGCACATCAGCGCGTTCTCTACTGCCAGCATTTCCAGACAGTTGATATGTTGGAGCTTTTCCCGTTCTGACCACAGGCCAAAGAATGGTCTGCCCTCGAGCAGCGCTCCCCATCCCGAAGTGGAGGCGTCCGTCGACACCATTTTCACTTTCGAGGAAGTCCCCAGGCTTACACCTGATTGGTACCAGTCGTTCGCTGTCCAGTGTTTCAAGGCTGTAGCACAGCTCTGATTAACCATGAGACGCAACTGACCGGATATCCACGCTCTGCGCGGTACTCGCGCTTTCAGCCAGAACTGCAAGGGGCGCATGTGGAGCAGGCCCAACCGAAGAACTGGTGATGCTGAGGCCATGAGACCTAGCATCTACTGAAATTCTATGAGCGAAAAGGTCGCGCCGCAGCGGAGAGAGCTCGCTGCGTGCTGAATGCCCAACACGCGCTGTGGCGACAGCCACGCCGTCATGGAGCGTGAGTCCAGAGCTATACCCAAAAACAGTATCGTCTGACTGGGGTTCAGCGAACTCTTCATCCAGTTGACACTGAGACCAAGTTTCTCGAGGTGATCGAGTAAAATGGCCCTGTGTTCCTTGAGCTCTGATCGTGATTGAGCCAGAATCAGCCAGTCGTCCAACTAGTTCAGCACTCGCATGCCTCTGAGTCTGAGAGGAGCGAGCACTGCGTCCATGCACTTCGTAAAAGTACGAGGAGCCATGGACAAGCCGAACGGCAGGACTGTATACTGGTATGTCTGGCCCTCGAAGGCGAATCTCAAATATCGCCTGTGACGTGACGCTATCTGTATTTGAAAATACGCGTCCTTCAGATCTATCGACATGAACCAGTCTCCTCTGCGAATATGCGCGAGGAGTCTCCTGGTTGTAAGCATTTTCAAACTGCGTTTCGCCAATGCTTTGTTCAGCTGTCTTAGATCCAGTATGGGTCTGAAACCTCCGTCTTTCTTGGGCACCAGAAAGTATCTGCTGTACAGCCCCCCTTCGCTTCGCTCTCCCCTTTGCTCAACAGTTTTGATATTTCGGCTCGAAGTAGGTGTGCTACTTCTGTTTTGACTGTAGTTTCGACGTGTGCTAAAAAGCGCGGAGGGCGTCGAAAAAACTGTAGCGATTAGCCTCTCTTTATAATGTCTTGCACCCAATCCGAAACCCCTGGAAGCGCTGACCATGCGTCTGCATGAATGGCTAAGGGTTGGATGCGAAGCGCGCTCTGTTGGCTGGGCAACGGCAGCGCTTCGATGTGCTGCAACATGGGCGTTAAGCCTGTGACATTTGAGGCGGGGAGCGCGCTTATCACAGCGGGCAGATCGCTCGTCCTCGACCCCTCCACGGTGCTTAACCGAGTGAGGGAGGGCTGAGCGGGTCCCGTGGGACTCGTGCTGTCTGTGAGTAATTGTGGGCTGTGAGCGTTCACATTTACTGCTTTTGACTCGCTGTCTGCCTGAGCAGAACGAACGTGCACAGGTTTCGTTTTTACAGTAACCACATGACGTGTGTGACATAGTGTTTGTGGGCACTGAGGAGTGGGCACGTTCACTATGTAGTGCGCGCGATCGACCTGAGTCGCTTTTATGGGCGCGAGCCCTGTGTGAAGGGCTGTGCTTACATGTGGAGATGGGCACTGAGCAGTGGGCATCGTCACTACATTTATAGCACCATCGGCCGTGACCGGGACACCAGAAATTACACCTTTTTCGGGAAATATCTGGGTAGCCGTGATAACGGTTTTTGTGTGCAGGCAAGTGGGCAACTGTACGGGCTTGTGCATTGCAAAAGACGCTGAGACAGTCACAATCCCTGGAACTGAAACAGCGGCGCGCTTGGGTGAGAGTGAGAGTTCGGGCATCCGGCGTCAGCGAGCGCGAGCGCTGCATGATCTTCACCCAGGAAGGAGACACAGATGACGTGACGGTCTCCCTCGCTGAGTGGGGCTCTGCACGAGCCACAAGAAGGCATCTTTAAAAAGACGCAGCTCTTTTACGAGTGTGTGTCGCAGGGCGAACACACACAGGATAAAAGGAATTGAAAAGGATATGGGCGCCGGAGAGCGCAGCAGGAACGGCAGTGGAAGGCGGCGTTGGCCAGCAGCTTCAGGAATGGCTCGTCCCGCTGAGATGCTTATCAGACGATGCGTTACTTCTTCTCGTGATCAAGAGATGAAAAGTCAGGTGAGTCAGCCTTTTCGAGCTCCCTTTTGTAGGGCTAGGCCACACCCGTTTTGGCGGGAAGGGGCATGGAGTGCCCTCATTGGTCTGATGTTGCATCAGCCTGCGCTCGATAGGCTTATGCAGTTGCTGCAGAGCAGCCAATGAGCGAGCGAGCCGTCTCGCCTATGGCTGTGTGCTGCTGCAAATACGCTTTACAATAATTCAAAATTAAGGATAATTTTTTGCTTCAGTGTATCGTGAAAAGAGACTTTTCCCGTAGCGTCTTAGCTAAGACGCAGTACGAGAGAACTCTCGTAAGAGAACTGAGGTTCGAAAGGGCGAAACTTATTACGTTACATTACATTTGCACTCCTATTGCAGACTATTTTTTTCAGAGCTGAGTTTACAACACCCACTTTGCGGAGATACGCCCACACAATTGCGAGCTTGCGACTCACGTGATTTGTGGCAGCGTTGTCACGCAGCTCTGCTCTGAAACTCAGACTGAGCGAAAATGAAGCTTCTTAACCTCGCAACAAAAAAAAAAGGCTGGAGGGAGGGCCTTCTGCTCTTGGCCAATGCTTTGCTGTCTGCTGACGTACAGTCCAATCACAAGTCGTATTTACTGGAAAGGTGGGATTGACTAACTGCTCCGCCAATGACAAAAGCGCACAGGATACGCAAAATAAACGGTCCTAAAATTTAAAATAAGGTTACCGACTTGTCGCTGAAATTCACCATACAATTGCCAGTAGCCACTGAGTTTACCACTGATAGGCCGGCTGTGCATCAGTATACACTCACTGTAGCTAATTTCACATAATGATTACAATGATTTTTTTTTGTGTTGTTAGTGGGCTAGTGCTTGCACCTTGTCTGGTTTAGGCCTGTCATTGATAAATAATGATGACAATAAAAACGCCAGTAATTGACAGCAAAACCATGGTTTTAAGTAGGCTATTTATTGAATCGTTCAAATCAACATTTTCGTTCAAAACGGCTGATTCTATTAGAAAGGAAACAAAGGAGTCCATTTGAATGGACTGTTGAATCACTGGCTCACTTGATTCGTTGAAAATCTGATGAATTCAAGGAACAAAACACCGTGTTAAGGGCCGTTCACATGTGCGCCTAAAAACGCGTGGAAAACGCGTCGCTTTCTCCTTTCCAAAGCGCTCGGGCAGTTGCACTGTTGTAGCTATAAAATTAATAGCACATTTGTGCTCGCGCACGTGCTGATACTCAATAATTAATGTTCAATGAATATAAAAACGTACACCATTTCATGGCTTAAATTATAAGGACATTCTAACTGTATTTATTAATTCTAACAGGCTTCATTGCGAAGTGAATGCTTTTGGACTATTAGGACGTGTTTTTGTTGGGTTTTTGCAAAGTCGGTGACTCAAAATGTCAGCTCTATCCTCTCTCAATCCGTCACAAACAGCGTATGAGGACAATGGAAGCAATAAAAAACAACAAATATACAAGTGCTATAACAAGTCTCAGTTAGCTTACACGTAACAAAGGCTTTTAAATAATATAATAAATACTGATAACAGATAGAATAGAAAAAAGAATAGAGCAAGCTAGAGTTAGAGGTCTTTTTTGCCTTTGTTAATTGTATAATAAAAGAAAACCGATAGAATACAAAAGAATAGAAAGCTTAATATTATTCTTTTTTTTTTAAGAATAGTGAGTGTTAAAGTTAGAAGGTCAAATACATTTGGAAGAGATGTGTTTTAAGATGATTCTTGAAGATGGATAAGGATTGAGTACAGACAATCCAGTAAAGATTTACCCAAACGAAGGTCTGAGACTACAGAATATCCTCAATGCAGAAAGCACTCTCTTTCACACACACACAGTATCAATTTTAGTGATGTGGTGGAGAACAAATAGTTTATCATATGTTTTAAACATTATATATTTATTAGCCTACTTATTTATGTTATATATGTTACGGATCACTCGGAGACAGAGGAGTAACAGATGAAAGATGGTATTTATTGAATTGACACAAGCAGAGGAGCAGGAAGTGAGGAGTGGATGGGTGTTGGGATCCGTGCCGGGAAGGAAGGGGCCACACACACGCACCGTGGGGTTTTGGAGGATCTTGGAGGCAATCCTTGGAGAGAAGATGGAAGAAGGGTCTTCGGAGGTTATCCTTG
The DNA here is from genome assembly GCF_963082965.1 of Carassius carassius. Taxonomy (NCBI): domain Eukaryota; kingdom Metazoa; phylum Chordata; class Actinopteri; order Cypriniformes; family Cyprinidae; genus Carassius; species Carassius carassius. Next base: position 15,101,840 of record NC_081797.1, on the reverse strand, counting down.
GAGAGAAGGTAAAGAGGAGTTAGTCCTAATAGTTAGCGCAGGAATGATCTTGTCGCGAACGTGACCGGACAATGACTGGGTGCGTGTGTGTGGCTTTTATGGTGCTGTGGTGGATGACAGGTGATGAGGATCAGGTGGTGATGTTTAGAATTCAGGTGAGGGTGTGCGCCTTGATTGTGTGGAGGTGGAACCTGGCGTTTTTGTGACAGTACCCCCCTCCCCAGGGCCCGCTCCTGAGGGCCGGGGACCCCGACGTCATGGTGGGCGTCCTCTACCCCTGGGAGCTGGTCGGTTGGGGGGTCTGGAGTGGAAGGTATACAGCAAGGCGGGGTCCAAGATGTCGTTACGTGGGACCCAGGAGCGTTCCTCTGGACCGTATCCTTCCCAGTCCACTAAGTACTCCAGCTGCCCACCACGCCGCCGGGAGTCCAGGATGTCCTTGACCAAATAGGCTGCGCCGTCATCTAGGAGGAGAGGAGGGGGGGCTTCCGTCTTGCCAGGTTCTGTGGAGGGAAGAACAGAAGGATGGTGAGGTTTCAGGAGTGAGACATGGAAAGTGGGGTGAATCCGGGAGGAAGTTGCATTTTTTTTAGGTGACCGGATTGATCTGCTGAGTGATTGCGAACGGGCCAATGAATCTGGGACTAAGCTTGCGGCGGGGTAAACGCAGGCGGATGTCCCGGGTAGACAGCCAGACCTTCTGACCGGGTTGGTACTGGGGGGCCTCGGAACGGTCGTCCTGCGTCTAAGGAGCGCCCGTTGTAGTTGGTGATGGGCCGCGTCCCAGACCCTCTCGCTCTTCCGGAACCAATAGTCGACCGCGGGAACATCAGAGGGCTCTCCAGACCAGGGGAACAGAGGTGGCTGATAGCCACCCCAGGAATTGGTTCCAGGAGTTCTGGTGGCCGTGACAGAAGGTACGGAGTAAGCGTCTGATCACCTGGACCTTCCTTTCCGTCTGACCGTTGGACTGCGGGTGGTAGCCGGAGGACAGGCTGATGGCCACACCTAGGAGGGAGTGAAATGCTTTCCATACCCGGGAGATGAATTGGGGGGCCCGATCCGACACAATGTCCTCTGGAATGCCGAAGTACCTGAAGACATGGTTAAACATCAGTTCTGCCGTTTCCATGGCAGTGGGGAGACCCTTCAGAGGAAGAAGACGACAAGCTTTAGAAAATCGATCCACAACAATCAGAATACATGTGTTATTATCAGAGGGAGGAAGGTCGGTCATGAAATCCACTCCTAGGTGTGACCACGGGCGATTGGGGACGGGCAGAGGATGGAGTTTGCCAGATGGTAGATGGCGAGGACTCTTGGACATGGCGCAGCTGTTACATCCACCCACGTACCTTCTGACATCCGAGGCCATGTTGGGCCACCAGAAGCGTTCCCGTAGCAACGAGAGGGTTTCATTGACCCCCGGGTGACCAGTGCCAAGTGATGTATGGGTGGCGTGGATGAGAGGAGTGCGACGTGTCCTAGGGATGTACTGTTGTCCTGGTGGGCAACCCGGCGGAATGTTGTTAGGAGCTTCGGCTGGAGGTAGGGTCTCTGGAGACCAATTGATAGGGACAACTATTACCTTGTCTGGGAGGATGGGTTCGGGGTTCTCAGACCTCTCTTCGGGTTAGTAACATCTGGACAGAGCATCGGCCTTAACATTCTTTGCCCCAGGGCGGTAAGTGATGGAGAACTGGAAGCGGGTGAAGAATAGCGCCCAGCGGTCTTGTCTGGGGTTGATTCTCTTGGCTGCTCTAACGTATTTCAGATTTTTATGGTCAGTGAGAACTTGAAAAGGGTGTTTGGCTCCCTCCAGCCAATGTCTCCACTCCTCCAGGGCAAACTTGATGGCAAGTAGCTCCCTGTTACCAATGTCGTAATTTACCTCCGCCGGGTTGAGCTTCCTGGAGAAGAAGGCACATGGATGGAGGCGGGTGGGCGTCCCCTGCTGCTGAGACAGGACCGCACCCACTCCGGTGGTAGAGGCGTCCACCTCCACGACGAATGGCAGATCTGGGTTAGGATGCACGAGGAGTGGGGCGGTCGTAAAGGCCAGCTTCAAGGCCTGGAAGGCTTCCGTGGCGGCAGGAGTCCATGACAGGGACTTGGGCTTCTGACGAAGGAGGTTGGTTAGAGGACTGGTGATGGTACTAAAGTTCTGAATGAATCGTCTATAGAAGTTAGCGAAGCCAAGGAATCGCTGTAGTTCCTTTATGGTGGTAGGAATGGGCCAATCCCGGACGGCGCTTACCTTCCCCTCGTCCATCCAGATGCCACTGCAGTCGATGGTATAGCCAAGGAACTGCACTGAGGGCTGATGGAATGAGCACTTCTCTGCCTTTAGGTAGAGCTGGAAGTCCCTCAGGCATTGCAAGACCTCCGCAATGTGGCGTCGATGTTCGGCCTGGCTCCGGGAGTATATCAGGATGTCATCGATGTAAACTAGGACGAATTGATGGAGGAAATCCCGGAGCACCTCATGCATGAAATCCTGGAATACGGAGGGGGCGTTTACTAGCCCACACGGCATCACACAGTACTCGTAGTGGCCAGTAGGGGTGATGAAGGCTGTCTTACACTATTATCTCTCTGGTTTCCCCATTTCTTTTTTTACCTGGCCCTCCGTCCCTCCCACTGAACCTCCACCTGTCCACCTCCCTCCTGGTCTTGTTTTGTTAGTCATGTCTTGGAGCGTCTGGTAGCCGCTCCGTAGTGAGGGGGTATTGTCACAGTGTCTGGTTTGTGTTCCCTGGGTATCCACTAGATGTCCTCCTTCCCCACGGTGTCTGTCACTTCATGAACCACATTCCCCACGTTCTCTGTCTAATCATTGCACTCAGCTGTCACTGGTCATTAATAATTGCACTCAGTCAATTCCCCATTAGCGTTTGTCTCTCCCTGCGTATTTATACCCGGTCTGTCTTAGTATGTGGCACAGAGTCAGAGTAGTTTTTTGTAAAATGCCTTTCTATATTCTTGGAGTTTTTCCATTTCAAATAAATTGAGAAATAGAGCTATCTAAAGAGTAAAAGAAACACTTTGGAATAAAGACCAGTATGCATTGAAAAAGATACAGAAATTTAGGCAGTACATTCATTTTAATACAATTTATCCTACCCACAAGAGAAAGAGGCAATAGAGACCAACGATGAAGATCTTCAGTCAATCGATCCAACAGAGGAGAGAAATTACAGTTAAACAGGTCAGAGTAGTTCATGGTTACACAGATGCCCAAATAATTGAATTGATCTAATGATGTCTTAACTGGCAAGTTTGAAAGAGGGTAAGATAAGGCCGCGGAATTTATAGGCAAGAGTTCACTCTTATGAAGATTCAATTTTCCCCCCCGAAACCTGCCCAAATTCATTCAGTAGATTTAAAATGTGGGGTACAGATCTCTCTGGCTCAGAGACGAAAAGTAAAAGGTCGTCAGCATATAAAGACAGTTTGTGCACAGCGCCCCCTCTTATAATGCCCATCATTTGACCAGATCTAAGGGCTACTGCCAAAGGTTCAATAGCAATGGCTAACAATAAGGGGGAAAGTGGACAGCCCTGCCGAGTACCACGACCAAGGGGAAAATAATCAGAATAATCATTGTTTGTGCGGACACGAGCCAAAGGAGAAGCATAAATAAGCTTAATCCTTGAGATAAATTTACAGCCAAATCCAAACCTTTTTGATCATCCCGGGCGGACGCTCACAAGTCCGGGGTAAGTATACAGCGATCTGCTAACAGTCCCACCACGTCTACTCCGTGTGTTTCTCTGCACAGGCCCGGTGCACCCAGGACGCGATCTTCCCAGATGTCCTTCACTGCGATGCCGGGACACCACGGACCCTGGGTGCATCCACAGCGGAGGACGCGAGCCGGGTCCCGGGCGACGACTTCTCCCCCTCCTGCCTTCGACATCTCCATCCGGAACCACTTCGCTCCCCTCCACGAGACAGGACGCGACGCTGTGATCATCGGAGACTCCATCGTCCGACACGTAAGTGCTACGTTAGCCGAAGGTAAAGTGCACACTCATTGTTTGCCTGGTGCTCGTGTTCTCGATGTTTCTGCGCAGATACCTGCGATCCTGAAGGCCGACGAGAGCCCCAGAGCGGTCGTGCTTCACGCCGGGGTTAACGACACCACGCTGCGGCAGACGGAGACGCTGAAGAGGGACTTCAGCAGCCTGATCGAGATGGTTCGCAGCACGACGCCCGCGGCGACGATCGTCGTGTCAGGACCACTGCCCACGTATCGACGAGGACACGAAAGGTTCAGTAGACTTTTTGCTTTAAATGAATGGTTGTTGTCATGGTGTAAAGAACAGAAACTGCTATTTGTTAATAACTGGAATCTTTTCTGGGAGCGTCCTAGGCTGTTTCGCGCTGATGGATTACACCCCAGCAGAATCGGAGCGGAGCTGCTCTCTGACAACATCTCCAGGACACTTCGCTCCATGTGACTAGTAAGACAATTCTCTAATAACTATTATGATGAGTTTTGTTCCACCCGCTTAAATGATAAAAGTACTTGCGCTGTAAAAACTATTAAGACTGTGTCTGTTCCCCAAATAGTGAGGTCAAAATATAATGTAGGATCTAGAAAAAATCTTATCGTAATTAAACCAGAAAAATGTAAAGTAAATGAACAAAAACAATTTTTTAAGTTTGGGCTCATAAATATTAGATCACTCACACCCAAAGCAGTTATTGTAAATGAAATGATCACAGAAAATAGTTTTGATGTACTCTGCTTGACTGAAACCTGGCTAAAACCAAATGATTATTTTGGTCTAAATGAGTCCACTCCACCAAACTACTGTTATAAGCATGAGCCCCGTCAGACTGGTCATGGCGGAGGTGTTGCAACAATATATAGTGATATTCTCAATGTTACCCAGAAAACAGGATACAGGTTTAACTCTTTTGAAATACTTCTGCTAAATGTTACACTGTCAGACATGCAAAAGAAGTCTAATGTATCTCTTGCTCTGGCTACTGTGTATAGACCACCAGGGCCGTATACAGAATTCCTAAAAGAATTTGCAGATTTCCTCTCAGACCTTCTAGTTACAGTTGATAAGGCGCTAATCATGGGAGATTTTAATATTCACGTTGATAATGCAAATGATACATTAGGACTTGCGTTTACTGACCTAATAAACTCCTTTGGAGTCAAGCAAAATGTCACCGGGCCCACTCATCATTTTTATCATACACTAGATCTAATTATATCGCATGGAATCGATCTTACTGCTATAGATATAGGTATCGTGCATGCTGCGTATAACTGATATTAACTATATGTCTCAGCGTTACCGTCTGGGCAGAACTATTGTTCCAGCCACCAAAGACAGATTCGCAAATAACCTGCCTGATCTATCTCAACTGCTATTTGTACCCAAAAATACACATGAATTAGACGAAATTACTGACAACATGGGCACTATTTTCTCTAATACATTAGAAGCTGTTGCCCCCATCAAATTGAAAAAGGTTAGAGAAAAACGTACTGTGCCATGGTATAACAGTAATACTCACTCTCTCAAGAAAGTAACTCGTAGTCTTGAATGCAAATGGAGAAAAACCAACTTGGAAGTTTTTAAAATTGCATGGAAAAACAGTATGTCCAGCTATAGACAGGCTCTTAAAACTGCTAGGGCAGAGCATATCCACAAACTCATAGAAAATAACCAAAACAATCCAAGGTTTTTATTTAGCACAGTGGCTAAATTAACAAATTACCAGACGCCACCTGATTCAAATATTCCACCAACGTTAAATAGTAATGACTTTATGAATTTCTTCACTGATAAAATAGATAACATTAGAAATACAATAGCGAATGTAGATTCTACAGCGTCTAACACTTCAGTTTCATCCATCGCACCCAAAGATAAACTGCAGTGCTTTACAAATATAGGACAGGAAGAGCTAAATAAACTTATCACTGTATCTAAACCAACAACATGTTTATTAGATCCTGTACCCACTAAATTACTAAAAGAGCTGTTACCTGTAGCCGAAGAACCGCTTCTCAATATCATTAACTCGTCGTTATCTTTAGGTCACGTCCCAAAACCATTCAAGCTGGCGGTTATCAAGCCTCTTATTAAGTAACCAAAACTAGATCCTAGTGTACTGGCAAATTATAGGCCTATTTCAAATCTTCCATTTATGTCTAAAATTTTAGAAAAAGTTGTGTCTGCTCAACTGAGCACCTTCCTGCATAAAAATGATCTGTATGAAGAATTTCAGTCAGGTTTTAGGCCCCACCATAGCACAGAAACTGCACTTGTTAAAATTACAAATGACCTGCTTCTTGCGTCAGATCAAGGCTGCATCTCATTTCTAGTCTTACTTGATCTTATGGTTCGACACCATAGATCATGACATACTCATAGATCGATTACAAAACTATACAGGTATTCAATGGCAGGCTCTAAGATGGTTTAGATCCTACCTTTCCGATCGCTACCATTTTGTTTACTTAAATGGGGTGTCATCTCATTTATCATCAGTAAAATATGGAGTGCCACAAGGATCCATCCTAGGTCCCCTTCTATTTTCAATATACATGTTGCCCCTTGGTAATATTATTAGAAAATACGGAATTAGCTTCCACTGTTATGCTGATGATACTCAGCTATATATCTCAACGAGACCAGATGAAACTTCCCAATTATCTAAGCTAACAGAGTGTGTTAAAAATGTAAAAGATTGGATGACAAATAATTTTCTCCAATTAAATTCGGATAAGACAGAGATATTAATTATTGGACCAAAAAACACCACACAGAATCTTGTAGATTACAATCTGCAACTAGACGGATGTACTGTTACTTCCTCTACAGTCAGAAATCTGGGTGTTATATTGGACAGCAATTTGTCTTTTGAAAATCATATTTCCAATGTTACAAAAACTGCATTCTTCCATCTTAGAAACATTGCCAAGCTACGAAACATGTTATCTGTTTCTGATACAGAAAAGCTAGTTCATGCTTTCATGACCTCTAGACTGGACTATTGTAATGCACTTCTAGGTGGTTGTCCTGCTTCTTCGATAAACAAGCTACAGGTAGTCCAAAATGCAGCAGCTAGAGTCCTTACCAGGTCAAGAAAATATGATCATATTACCCCAATTTTACAGTCTCTGCACTGGCTACCTATTAAGTTCCGTATCAGTTACAAATAATCATTACTTACCTATAAGGCCCTAAATGGTTTAGCTCCTGCGTACCTAACTAGCCTTCTACCATGCTACAATCCATCACGCACCCTAAGGTCACAAAACGCTGGATTTTCGGTAGTTCCTAGGATAGCAAAGTCCACTAAAGGAGGTAGAGTTTTTTCACATTTGGCTCCCAAACTCTGGAATAGCCTTCCTGATAATGTTCGGGGTTCAGACACACTCTCTCTGTTTAAATCTAGATTAAAAACGCATCTCTTTCGCCAAGCATTCGAATAATGTATCTCTTAAATTGCGAGTGTAGTTGCATCTGCATTTTTATTCTTTAGCTTGGGTTAAACTAATTTTACTTTGTTGGATCAGCAGCTATGCTAATGATGTCTCTATTTTGTTTCTATGTTTTGCCACGGGTAACTAGGATTTACACAAGCTCCAGTCTGGATCCAGAACACCTGAGAAGAGATGATGCTGACCCTCAGAGGACCCCAGATGATCCTAACCTTGAATCAACAAACAGAACTAACAATTATTGCTACATGTGTGACTGCATCATATAATTACTATTAATTAATAATATTGATAGTTCATCATCTAGCTGACTACGTCTTGTATTATTATTATTATTTTTATTTTTCTAAAATCCTGTCAAACGTGCACAAACTACTAGCTACTACTAAATATTGTAGAAACATAATTTTCTGTAAAGTTGCTTTGTAACGATTTGTATTGTAAAAAGCGCTATACAAATAAACTTGAATTGTATGGAAGAGATAAGGCCACTCCACATGATCAAATGCCTTCTCTGCATCCATCGAAATAACCAACTCAGGGGTGATAGAAGTTGAGGGAGAGAACAATATATCAAATAGACGCCATCATTGGATTGGATATGGAGTTGTGTGCTCACTCCCGGCAACTCTGGTCACACCACTTGGCAAGAAGATACACTGGGTTCAAGTTATCTCATCTCCTCAACAAATCCATCCACCGGAGTATCCACTTACCTGCATCACTCTCTCTGTTTCAATATTACCTGGTTCCATAAAATCCTGCATTCCACTCACCCTCTGCTGTCAGTCAATTTTGTTACAGAAGATCGGATCATAGCAGAATGACCTGGGGGGACGACTACCTCTATGGCCTCCGGCAGGATGAAAGGCCTTTGGAGGAGTATGTGGAGTTCCTGAGCTTGATACCTCTGGTGAGATGGAGTGAATCCACACTTAATGCTTTCTTTCCAAATGAGACTAAAAGCTAAAGATCTGTTTTGTTTTTTGACTCCTGAAGATTGCTGCAGACCTGTAGCAGAGTTTATTAATTATGTTTAATTATTTATTAACAGTGTTGGGGAGTAACTAGTTACATGTAACGGTGTTACGTAATTTAATTACAAAATTATTGTAACTGTAATTAGTTACAGTTACTACGAAAAAATGAGTAATTAAATTACAGTTACTTATTTAATTTTTTTTAGCGATTACAAAGGGGATTACATTTGAATGTTTACACGCATCCACATACAGATTTAACTGATTTATTTCCCAAATTGCACTGACTATTCTGAGACATACCGCCCTAATAATTTCCGGGATGCGGAAACACAGTCTGGTTCGTAGAATCCAGTCATAAAAACGGAATGCCTAACGCGGACGCAATATGCCACATTTTGGATGACTAAATCAAAAGTAGGTCAGTACACTTGAATCAAAACATGACATGGACTAGTGTCTGTGAATATAAAACCCCAAAAAATGCAATATATGACTTGCACATTCTGCCTGTCTGTGGAAATCAGGCGCGGACTGGACACCGGGAGAATCGGGACAATTCCCGGTGGCCTGGCAGCCGATTTTGCCCCACTATTTAATATCATTATTGTATAATTGCCTGCCGAATGTACTAAAGCGATCATTTGCGAATCCGCCATTTGAGAATTAAATCTCTAATAAATCATGAAGTGTTAGTCATGACTCGCGCGCTCTCCGCCCCTCCGCCAAACGCTTTGGATCAGACTCCGAGTAATCAATGCGAGCGAGAGAGAGAGAGAGAGAGAGAGAGAGAGAGAGAGAGAGAGAGAGAGAGAGAGAGAGAGAGAGAGAGAGAGAGAGAGAGAGAGAGAGAGAGAGAGAGAGAGAGAGAGAGAGAGAGAGAGAGAGAGAGAGAGAGAGAGAGTGGACTGCTGGAGCAGAGAAGCAGAACTCCTGTTCAGGGTTTCAGGTCAGTTTCATCTGTAAAGATGCTTTTTTGTCTTTGTGTTTTTTATTTATTTAATCAAGCAGCAGCACGTTGCTCACCAGTCAAAATACTATATAAAAGAACGTCATTATTATCTGTTGTAATGTTACAGTAGTAATTTAGCTGAAAAAAATTCAGATTTTTTTTATAGGTTTAGGGGGAGCTACGACAGACAACAACACAACCCTTACGAAAATTAACATTTTAATATTTATCTATAAATCCAGAGAAAATGGTTACTATTGTTTAACTGTGATAACCAAAAATTTAAAATTATTTTACAAATGCATTTATTTAAAAATAAATACAAATCCATTTGCAAAAAAAAAAAAAAAAAAAAAAAAATTAAACACGGTTATTTTACTTTTATATAGGCTATTAAAAGCATGGTTAATTTTTGTAAGGGAAAAATATGACTCGTGTACAGTATTAGGATTTTTCTATAAAGATATTGTAGTATTGTAGAGTATTGTATTGTAAAGTATAGTTTTGTTCAATCTTGAGTATTAAAGTCACGAGAGAGATGCGTAACAGGGCAAAATAAAGAAACTGAAGAGAAAAATGGAAGTGAAGGTGCAGTTCAGGAGAGAACTTTTAATTATTTTGCATGTCCCCAAATTAAAGATTTAAAATAGATAAAAATCGTTAGATAAACGATTATAGATGAAATAGATAAAATAAAAAATAGTTTGGTCCATGAATTTGTTTGTATGAGTTTGAATTTTCCAGTCTGAATTTTTTTCCATGGTTTTTTTCCATGGTTTTTATTTCCAAAGACATGGTTTCATTTACTACACATAGGCCTACTGAAGCTCGCAGTGTTTTCAACCCCTGCCGCCTCAATATAGGAGTAAACGAGCACATAAACACAATTTCTAGAACTGCTCTGTGTCACTTCATGTGCATTTTACTTATTTTGAGAAAACTATCATCATATACAAAGAGACAGCAAAAACAAATGTTTAGGAGTTTATTACACAGAATACGTCACATGCTTATTAGATAACTGTATTTAAGTTGATGTATATGCTTTTATTTATTATTCTTTAATTTTCACAAATTTAGAAAAGTAATCAAAAAGTACTCAAAAGTAATTAGTTACATTACTTTAATAAAGTAATTGAAAAGGTTACACTACTATTACATTTTAAACAGGGTAACTTGTAATCTGTAACCTATTACATTTCCAAAGTAACCTTCCCAACACTGTTTATTAAGTATTAATTATTTTTTGTTGATTTGAGGATCCTAATCCTCCTCCCATCTGGAAGCATGTAGGTGCTCCAGCTCACTATAAGCCAGCTCCATCCACATACCACTTCAAAGAGCTCTCTCCCTCCTTTCCTTCTGCTCTTCCCCGAAACCTCCAACGGAACCTTCCTCTGTCGTAGTTCACTGCATTGACTCCATTAACTTACCTTTTGTGCTTACCTTCTCTCCAGCAAATATCTAATCTCCTAGTGTCTCCTGTGATTCTCCAACGAACGTTCCCTCCTAGTCTCCATATCCAACCATCACTGAGGTGTGTGCTCACTCCCGTTTACTCTGGTCACCCCACTTGGCAAGAAGATACAGTGGGTCACCAAATCCATCCATCGAAGTATCCACTTACCATCATCACTCCCTCTGTTTCATTATTACCTATCTTAATAAAATCCTGCATTCCACTCACCCTCTGCTGTCAGAGACTAATTAAATTTCTCTGTTTTAAATTCTTATCCAATGAAAGGATACATATGTTGTTGTTTTTTTTAAGATCAAAAGAATTAACGATGCAGATGATTTTTCACAGCCTTCTTTGATCATTTACAAAGGGTGTTGATATTTTTGGCCATGACTGTATATTGCTCATAATTGTTCTACCACTTGATATACCTATTCAGTTTGAATGTTTGGAAGTAATTACTACTATGTTGCTGTTTGACTGGTTTCTATCAGTTTATCAAAGAACATTCAGTTTCTTTTAAAATGATTGTGAAAGTATTTGGACCGTTTCACTTCTGTCGTTTTATATTAGTGCTCCTCAACAAACCGAAAGAAACTTGAATGACTGGCATGTCGGGTATGCACCATTTTTTGGCATTAAAGTCTATGCTAATCCTCCTAATACATTTAATAAGATTAACAGATGAGTGATGACTGTAATTTAGCTGTTTTAAAAAAATGAAAAATTCTTTTTTCCTGAAGTTTTGCCATATTAGATTAGATTCAACATTATTGTCATTATGCAGAGTACAAGTACAGAGATATAAAATATATAAAATACACAAGAATATAGTGTTTTATATACATAAAAGTGAAGAGTAAGTAAAGCTATGATATACAGAATGTACAGTGGAGTTGCTATATACAATTTTGATCAGACTATATACAGAATATAAATATGAATGCAATGTAGGGATTGTATGTACATTATGAACAGAGCAATGAAGGATTATATATACATTATGAACAGCAGGAACATGAGAACAGTGGTAATAAATACAGTTGGATGAGTGTGCAAAAGTATTGTTAAACAATGTATTCTATGCAAAATAACAGTAGTGCAATGATATTTTTTTATAGAAATAGTTTACTGTGCTTGTACAGTAACAACTTTAGACAGTTTATAGTGTAATAGCTTTAACCATGTGCAGTCTGTGCAAAATATGAATAGTGCAAATACATGTATGTAAAGTACTGTGACCAGTGCAGGTAAAGAGCAGGTGCAGGTTAGATTGGTGGTGTGGCGTTCAGAAGTGTCATAGCCTCGGGGAAGAAGCTCTTCCTGAGCCTACTAGTGCGAGAGCGTAGGCTCCTGTAACGCCTGCCGGATGGAAGGAGGGTGAAGAGTCCATGGTTAGGGTGAGAGGCATCCTTGATGATGTTTCTTGCCCTGCCCAGACAGCGCTTGTGATAAATGTTCTCGACGGAAGTTAACTGGGTGCCGGTGATCCATTGAGCAGTGTTCACCACCCGCTGGAGTACATTGCGGTCAGATGCGGAGCAATTGCTGTACCATACTGAGATGCAGTTTGTGAGTATGCTCTCAATGGTACAGCGGTAGAATTCAGCAAGGATCCTGGGACTCAGTTGAACTTTTTTAAGGCTCCGTAAGAAGTTAAGGCGCTGCTGTGCCTTTTTGACCAGGGTGGAGGTGTTTAGGGACCAGGTGAGGTCATCAGAGATGTGGATGCCAAGGAACTTGAAACTCGACACATGCTCCACTACAGCTCCGTTGATGTAGATGGGTGTGTGTGCATGATTCCTAGTCCGCCTGAAGTCCACAATGATCTCATTTGTCTTCTGGGTGTTTAGTTCCAGGTTGTTGGTGGCACACCACACAGCCAGGTGCTGCACCTCATCCCTGTACGCTGACTCATCATCATCCTTGATCAGACCTACCACCGTGGTGTCATCTGTAAATTTGTTTATGATGTTGGAGCCATAAACAGGAACACAGTCATGGGTGAATAGGGAGTACAGGAGAGGGCTAAGTACGCAGCCTTGTGGCACTCCAGTGTTCAGGGTGATGATGGAGGAGGAGAGGTTATCTAACTTAACAGACTGAGGTCTGTTAGTCAGAAAATCTAGAATCCAGTTGCAGATGGGTTTGCTGATTCCAAGATGGCTGAGCTTGGAGATCAACTTGGAGGGGATTACAGTATTAAATGCAGAACTGAAATCTATGAACAGCAATCTCACATGTGTGTTCTGACTGTCCAGGGCCCGGTTCCCTGATAACGTTCACTCTTAGCGCGCTAAGAAGACATCGAAAGATATATCTTAACAAAGTTGTTGATGTTTCTAAGTGTGTTCCCCGAAGTGTCCCTTAGGAAGCTTCTTAGCACGCTGCCTCTTACGTCCGACGTTACAAGAGCGCTGTCCAAAGTCAGGGTGCTGAATTAGTTGGCATCGATTGCTCAGGAATCGATTTTCCACTTCACATGAAGGTGCATTACAGTGTTAAGAAAGACAACACGTTCTATGCAAATGAAACATTCCTCAAATTATTATAGTAACATTTATTTTAACATAGTTTAAGTTATCAGTAGAATATAGACTATAAATTAAATTATCAAATGGTCAGTAATATGTTCACACAATAGACTATGTTGTGACGGTTATACGAACCGGGTATCCCTCGCTAATCATCCACCCTCCTTATCCCGTTGTGCCGCTTTTTGAAATGGGTTTAACGACTTATGAAAATTATATAATACACTTTTATATTAATGGTAAGGTACTTTACAATCAGAATTGATTGACAAGCAGCTGCAGTTACTTCTGTTTAATGCGGTATTGATTGCAATTGGTTTATGTTTTTAATAAAAAACAACCTATCTACAATGAACAGAGAGAGAGAGAGAATTAGATACAAAATATGCTGGGGAAGCAACGTAAACAAGGGCACCAAGCTTCTCGTCAGGGAACTTGAAGTTTTGCTGGACCTTGCCACCAAGTCGAAGATCACACTCCTATGGTCCACTATAACCTGCATGTTTATGGTCGCGTATCCCTTTCGCGATATTTCCTCCCGATCAATCACTGATGGATTGGCGATAGGGATGAGTGTGCCATCCACCAGGATGTAATCCCCGGCATGGCGCAGAAGGGCGTTGGTGACTGTGTGGACACACCTCCACACCGAGGTCTTCCGCCGCGTTAACCTGGCCAGCGCAGGTCTGGGAAGGTCCAGCTGCTCCACAATGAGTTGACTTGGGAGGGGATTTTTTTTAATATAGCCACGTCAGGCAAAATGTCAAAAGGGCTTAAGTTTTGCCGAATAAAAAAACTGACATGGACTAAACGGCTCAGAGTCCGGCTCCGTCTTTGATTCAATACAAGGACACGTACGTTGGATCGCTGCTATAGTTGGTCGCTTACTGGACACAACCACGATTACCCATTTAAAGATCTTAACCATTTAGAGCCAAATTGTTTGCCAGATTTTAATTATCAAAAAAATTATTGCCAATTCGCTTAAAAGCCTAGTCTAATTACCTCCTTATTAGTTCTGTAACCACATAAAGCCAACTTCATAAATAGGCCTGTATCCATTGCGAACATAATTTATTATGAGTCTTAAAAAATAACAGAAAATTATTGTTGAGCCACAAAATTGTCAACATACCATAGTTTGACTTGTAATTCGCTGCGCTGGTTTCTAAAGACTGCTGTACAGTAGCGTCATGAGCTCAAATAACGCTAAGAGAGAGCTACGAATGGTCCAGACCAACCTTACGAAAGTGTGACTTACAGAAGATATACTTAGCGTACGAACGTGTCGGGAACCGTGCCATAAGGTTAAGAGAGAGGTTAAGGAATAGGTTAAGAACTACTTAGCGATAAGAACGTTTTGGGGAACCGGGCCCAGGTGGGTGAGGGCAGAGTGAAGTGCTGTTGAGATGGCGTCTTCTGTTGACCTATTGTGGCGATAGGCAAATTGGAATGGGTCTAATGTAGCAGGGAGACAGGATTTTAAGTGGGATGCAACCAGTTTCTTAAAGCACTTGGCAATGATGGGGGTGAGTACAACAGGACGGAAGTCGTTAGGGACTAAGGCAGTGGAGTGCTTCGGTACAGGCACGATGGTGGAGGTTTTGAAGATAGAGGGGACAGTTGTTTGGGCCAGGGACAGATTGAAAATGTCCGTGAAGACCTCAGCCAGCTGTTCTGCACAGGCTTTAAGCACACGACCAGTCCATCAAGGCCAGCTGCTTTCCGTCCATTCACTTTACGCAGAGTGGAGTACACATCTGATGTGGAGAGTGTGAGATCTCCTTATTATGTTGATCAAATGTTAAATAAACTGCTATTCAGGTTTTGTATGTAGACAGGTTGTAGCTACAGTTGTACATTTACGAACCAGCTGAAACCACCTGCTCCCATTAACACCAGAAATTAAATGTTTTGTGTAAACAGAACAACGAAACACTGTTTTTCCTTTGTACTGCACTCTAGATGCAAGAAAGCAACTGAAAGCAGATATACAGTCCCATCCCTTTGCAGGATACCAAAATAGAGGAAGCTGCTCCCTGACATCAAATAGTAACACAATATATTTGAAATTCAAATTCACTGTAATCTAATTTCCACTGTAATTCAAAGTAACCATTTGTGAAACTTATACATAGATGGATAGCACAAGATACTTTAACATGGAAGATTAATTTAATTTCATCCTGTTAGTGTTTCTAAAAGGCTCTTAGTGCCCATTTATATCTGTTTGTACTCTTATTGTTGAAGTCTTGAACAATCTGCATTTGTAGTTGCGTGCGGTGTAGCTCATTGGGGTGAAGTTTTGTCTTTGAAACGAAGCCAGAGCTTTCCCTATCCAATCTTTTTTCCCCCATGTTCTTCCGATAACACACCGTCATCTCAAGAAATATCTGCGTACACACAAAACCACTTAAACCAGCTCAAAACGATGTAGTATACATGCTAGGCAGAGATAAACCTTACGTGCTGTATACAAACCGAAAACAACAAGAAGATTTTGCTTTATTTAAAGCTAATAGGCTCAGTAGCTTCTGCAGCACGAACACAAGCATTGAGTCCGCCGTTGTTGTTGTTGTTGTTGTTGCTGTTGCATTACGTAGCGGTGTCTGACTAGGGTCAAGACGTGGGGTAATGACATGACATGTACACATGAAAACACAAAGGTGTCATTTCCAGATTTATCCACTCTGGGACCCAGTTAAAAAAAATAGTGGTTTCAGGCTCCCAAAATACCAGATACATCTGGACAAATCGTTGATATGATACAAAAGTTTTGCGAATACAGCTAAATGTGTCTCTGTGTGTACGGTGCCTTAGATATGAAAGGCACTGTGTGCTTTTGTTGAGGTCATTGCAACATTTGTATGTCCCCAGCTCAGTCTCAAAATAACCTCTGCAATAAACTCAACATATACAAGTTGTTTTTCCAGTATAAACTTCCCATGGGTCCCCTTTAAATTTACCTTCATTTTTGTAGTTATTTTTTAATGATCTTTCCAGTGGGTTGAATTTAAACATTAAGTCTCTCAGAAAAATAAATAAATAAACATTTCTATTTCTATTTCTAATTTTTTAAATGTACTTCATCTAATTTATACATTTATTTTTATCATTCGAAAGAACATCTTGTGGGCTAATCTAGATTTACCTCTGTCTTATGTTAACAAAGTTTAACAATATTGCAGTGAAAATGTAAATTACATATGTGTGTGTGTGTGTAAGGGATAATGCACAGCTAGCTGTGTTCGCAGCACAATATTTTACCGGAAAGGTAAAAATGACTTTTTAGTTATTTAGTTACTTATGCCTCATTAGCTCTAGCAGTCTACATGCTTCAAATCAGACACAAAGATGAAATGGTGCAGTAGATATCATTTATATGAAAGAATTCTAGAATTTATTTGAATAAATTGTTGATTGATTGATCGAGAAAGGGAGAGAGCGAGAGAAAGAAAGAGATGACAGTGTGTGTGCATTATACCTGCTATGCAAGTCAATGGGGACCAACTGAAGGTGAACTATCCCTTTAAGAGCAGCGTATGAAGGGGTGATCTAATGAGTCTCCAGAAGAGTGCACCATAAGATAAACTTGTCAAATCAGCTTTGCCACGTTATGTAAATACTTCAGTAAATGGAGTTGTAAAAACTTACCTATAGAAAAATAACAGATTATTCTAACTTAATCTGAATGCTGTCACAGGGATGTGTGCAGTATCCACTTTTTTCCTGACGTAAATATTGCCCAACTCATACCAGAACAATACTTTACATATTCAGTTATCAGTGTTTTAGTAAAATTTATTTATTTTCCGAGCAGATAATATAAATGGTAAACCTGAAAATGGTTTTATAAAGAGCATGGTACTGTACTTTAATAAGTTTACTGTCACAATGACTGACACAATGGCCATCTTTCTGCTGTGACTCAACTATCAGAGTTGAATGAGTGGGTAGATGACAGGAAGCGGCCCGAGGTAAGCTGCATTGAAAACAAATGGCCGTTCATATCCTACATACCAGCACCTGATCAGGGTGAAGTTTGGGGGATTTTGTCCACAAACTGATAAGAGTGCACATTATTATTATTTTTGTTTTTACATATTTTTTATTATCATTGTACACTGTATTTTAACTAAGGTGTTGCAAGCCATGTTCATTTTCTCTTGTCAGCATTTGACATAGAATGCAAGGTATTTAGTTATCACAATGTTATAATATAAATCATTACGGTAATAACATAATATTATAACAATCATAACATAAATATAAACCGTAGTATTACAAGATTAACTTAAGTGATGGTGAAGGGAATTTAAGTGACACGTGCACTCTCTTCCAAATAGATGGGCTGCACTTTTTGTGTGTATGTGTGTGTGTTTCTGTGATTTGTGGGGACTTACCATAGACTTCTATTACTTTCATACTGACCAAATTATATTTTCTATCCCCTAACCCTTAACCTGACCTTTACAGAAAACCTGTTTGCTTTGTTACACTTTCAGACAAACATAATTGACTATTTTTAATCATTTTGTTCCCAAATGTCAAAAAATTCAGGTTTTACTACCTCACAATGTAGCATAAACAAGTACAAACGTGTGTGTGTGTGTGTGTGTGTGTGTCATCTACTATTTTGGTAATCACACTTTAACCATACATCTTGTTTATACCATTTTGCAAGAAATCATATCCTATTTTTATGATTATACTGTAGATACATTGGTGTAGAATAAATGGTTTGTTATATGAGTGATTTTATTTTATTTTTCTTAACAAGGAGATTTTAAATTGATCCACAAGGATTTTATTGTTGGCATTTTTTGCACAGTGATGGTAAGTCTTGCTTTAATCCTGCACAATGTACATTTACATTCTTGGTTTGTTTATTGTGCTGCTGACCTTTGTTCAAATAAAGTTTTCAACTTTATTGTTTGTTATAAAGAAGAACATTTTTGTCCAAGTCTCAGTGAATTTAATGTTAATTTATAATGCCTCACAATAAAGTACATTTGTCTTACAGAAGAATGGCTGCAAAATGCTTTGGAGTTTGGACAATGAACATGACACTAGTTTGCTAGTAAAAAGCTGCTATCTTTATAAAGGGATATATACTGCATATTTCTGTCAATATAATTTTAACAGACTAACATTTTGTTACCACAGGCAGGTGCTGGCCACGCTTGCAATAATTAGTAATGCTAATAGTTTTCATCTTTTCACTTAAATAGTAGTTCTGTCATGTCAGCTCTTGGAGGGATTGTCATGGTAATGTACATGACAATGTTAATGTATTTGGTCTTGGCAGAATACATCTGCTATGCATCTGCTGCTGATGCTACAGCAGAGCAAGTACAGAGACTTGTGACTGCCAATACATCTACAATATGCTGCTGTGAGCATGTAAGAAATACTGCTGCTGCAAATATAACATACATGAAATAACCCCCATATAGCATACATGAATCACCTCATAACAGATGTATACAGATGGAGCTGTAAGTTCAGAATTATGAGATATAAAATCGTAGCTGTAAGAAAATAGCCAGTCTTATTTTATGAGTTTATGACTCGCAATTGCAAGTTCATTTCACAATTCTGAGAAGAAAATATATGTGAGATTGTCTGTTCCAAACATCTTGGGAAAAGTTGCGAGTGGTTCAACTGTTCTGCTATATCTCTACAGGAGTATTCTATGAGTTTGAGGAGTTCTCATTCCACTTGTGATTTCTGGATGTGTTTGTTGCCCAGCGCTGGATGACAGTCATGATCGTTTCCTCATGTGTCTGGGCATCTAACATGCTAAGGTTGCTTTTGTGGATGAGTCATGTTCCCACTGCAGGAAGATGACCATCTCAGTGCTGTGGTCAAACTCCAATACCCTGATCTAGATCCTCTTCTTGGCTTCAGAAGAGGGCTACTTTGGTAAATAGCTATGTTGACCTAAGGGTTACAGAGCTCCACAGTGTCCCTAGCCTTCGAGTTTGGACGATTGGTATCTCTGGGTGGACAGAGCTGGTTTTCAGCCCTCTGCCCTAGTGCCATTCTTTTCAGAAATGCATTAGGAGGATACTAGTCCATGGATGGTTCCTTTTTCTGCCCAAACTGGTCTGCTTCATTCTTCCCCTCACTACCCTTGATGGTGGGGCTGCCAAGGGGTACATGGAAATCCCCCCAGAGGAGGGCACTGTTGTGATGCAATTGTGAGAATTGGTCGTAAGATGAAATGTAGGATGGTTTCTAGTCTGTGGTATTATGCTTTATTGTAACTGCATTATTAAGACTTAATGTTCAGCAGAACATCTAATAAAGAGATGGAAAATTACTTTTCTGAAATTGATTGAATATTCTTTATTAAAAAAACAAACAAAAAAAAAAAACAATAAACTGTCGCCTTTTAATCACCCCCCACCCCCAAAAAAACAAAACAAAAGTTTGGTACCACTTTATAGTAACTGTCATTAACAACATTATCAAATATTACATTACATTATGGAAAGGGTTATATTACAATAACATAAAAGTAATCCACATGGACACTGACAGCAATATTCTTAATTCTGAAATATATACAATATATAAGAATAAATGTATCAGGAAAGCACATATAAAGATGCTATCATGTATCGATTAATCATTAATCTTTACCATCTTCCAATCCAGTGAGTTCTGACTACAGAAGTGTGCATTTAAAGAATTAGTAGACCGTGACTCATTAGTTACCATATTTTAGGCTCTGCTGAAATATGTGTTCACATTCGCGTCGTCCTCGTCCAGCTCCTCTTCCGTGTCTGGCTCGTGAATGAAACCGTAGCGTCGGTACACAGATCCGTCTTGACTGGTGTAGACCACGTCCACCTCGTCTCCACTGTCCTCTGGTTCTGGTACTCCATGTGGCATGGGCCGAGGACTGGGCTGTTCTCTAGCTACCCCACTCAGTCGTTCATAACTCCGTCTCCAGCATAACCTTTTTTTGGCCCTCGCCTGTACCAGAGCAAACACAACTAGTGCTAGCACTACAGCTAGCAGCAGAGTAGCAGGTAAAGCTACAGATGCATGCTGTACCGCTTGGGACCTCAGAATAGCATCATCCTGACTTATACTTGGTACAGGCACCTCAAGACACAGTGCTGTAAAAAAAAAAAAAAAAAACACATTTTAAATACATTAATTAATAACAATTAAGATAGAGTTTTGTCAAATAAAAAATAAAAACTTTAACTCTTTAATATAGGGACCAATTCTCACCACTACGCCAATGTAACAATTCACTAAAATGATTTCCCAAAACTGCCCATTTAGTAAGTTTGAGTAAAATTAGTAAACAGCTCCATTATTTAACCTAAGTTAACTACATTAGTTAAATATATTAGTTAGCATGAATTAAAAATGGAAACTATTAAAGCCTTTACTAATCTTAATTTCTAAATTTACTAAAACATTATTTAAAAGAAACTGAAATCTGCAGAAATTTTACTCTCCCTCAGGCCATTCAAAATGCAGGGGAGAGCTGGGCACAACGTAACACTTTTTAAATTTCTCAGTACTGTATGTGTAAATTCACATGGGGTTATAATTTATCCACAGTCACAGTCATCCACAATGGAAGGAGGGTGAACAGGAGCAGTGACAAGTTTGAGTAAGGACACATGGAAGGTTGGTGAAATAAGGTATTGTCTGAGTACCTGGAGTTCAGAAGTTACTTCATTTATCTGCCTCAAGATGTTGAAGGGACCTATGTAGAGGGCACTCTGCTTTTTGCAGGGTAGATAAAGACCTGGTTGAAGGGGGCCTCTGCAGTTTCAAGGGTGGTAGGTAGACCCTTTAGCTTGGAGAATTGATCTACTTCAACGAGGATGTTGGTAAAGCAGTTAGAGGCAGGGAAGTCAGTGGCAAAATCAACTCCTAGATGAGACCAGGATCGACGCGGAATTGGCAGTGGCACCAGCTTGCCCTCAGGTAGATGGGCACAGACTGAGCATCCTTTCACAAATCGGGTGACATCCTGGGCCACGTTGGGCCACCAATACCTTCCCTCAAGGAGTGAGAGGGTTCGCAGCCTGCCTGGGATGGCCTGATCCTGAAGATGCATGTACTGAGTCCAGAAGGGAAATCCGGAAGGAGGTTGGTACATAGGATCTAACTTCTGGACCTCCTGGCAGAAGGTTCTTCTTTGGTGGAGGCACGGATGTCATCGTCGAGAAACCAGATGATTGGACATACAAAGTGGTCTGGAGAGAGCAATGGTTCTAGCTCCTAAGATACAGGGTCGGGTGAGTGGATCCTTGATAAAGCATCAGCATCAGCAAGGTATTGCAAGTTCTTATGGTTGCTGAAGTCCTAAAATGGATGATTTGCTCCCTTCAGCTAAATGCTACCACTACTTGACGGCCATCTTAATGGTGAGCAGTTCTTGTTTGCCAATGTCATAATTCTGATATGCTAGGGATAGCTTCTTCGAGAACTAGGCACATGGATGAAGTACTGGGGGTTCCTATTTCTACTGGGAAAGAACTGCTCCTACTCAGAGATGAAGCGTCCACCTCTACAAGGAGGGCTCTTGTGGGGTCTGGGTGCCAGAGAGCTGTAGCAGTGCAGAAGACAGCTTTTAGCTTCTGGAAGGCTTGAACTACATTCAATGTCCAACAGAGGTGTTTAGATTTTTGGCCTAGGAGAAAGGTCAAGGGAGCTGAGAGTTCACTGTAGCCACAGATAAATCGACAGTAGAAGTTTGTAAACCCCAGGAAGTGCTGAGGATCCTAGATGTTAGAAGGTTGTGGCCAATTCTTCACCGCTTCCACTTTGGTACGATCCACCTGGATACCTTCTGCCGTGATGATGTAGCCGAGGAACTGGATGGTAGGTTGGAACTCAATTCTATCTAATTTCAGATAGAGATGATATTGTCAGAGCCGGCTAAGTACTTGTTTCACATGGTTGATATGGTCAGCGAGATTGAAGTAGTAAATGAGGATATTGTCTATGTAGACAAATTTGTGGAGCATGTCTCAGCAGATTTCAGTCATTAAAATTCTGAAAGATGGAGAGCCTGTATGGAATAACCTGATATTTATAATGTCCAGATGGAGTAATGAATGCAGTCTTCCATTCATCTCCCTGAGGAATGCAGATTAGGTTATAGGCACTGCGAAGGTTAGCTCCACGCAGTTCCTTGAGTGCCTCTGGTACTAAAGGCAGGCGGTAAGCAAACTTTACCGTCTGGGAGTTAAGACTGCAATAGTTAATGTAAGGTCAAAGTCCTCCATGCTTCTTGGCCATGAAGAAGAAGCTAGAAGCCGCCAGAAAGGTGGATAATTGAATGAACCTCTGTTGAAGTGCTTCCTGGATGTACTCATCCATGGCCTTGCGCTCTGGGATCGATAATGAGTATACTTTTACTTCTGTAATTTGGTGCCAGGCAGGAGGTGTATAGCACAATCCCATTGGCGGTGTGGTGGAAGTTTTATGGTAGCAGTCTTGCTAAAGGAATGTGCCATACTCCTGGAATGTGCCATACTCCTTTGGGAGGTTGATTCTTGTGAGAACAGAACGGACTGGGCATATGCCTACGTAACTCCAGGTTCACATACTCTGTCTGTAATGCGTATTTTTTCGGGGCCCTTGGATCAGAGTGTTCACACTGCACACGGTAAAAGATGGGAATGATGTGAACAGAAAACGACAGAAATAGAAAGGTGCAAAAATAATTCATATCTAGGACATGAGCATAGAGAGAGTTGTACGTGCACAGGATGCAGTTATAGCGAGACGAGACACGTTTTAAGTGCGTGCACTCTCTCAAGGCAAGAGCAGCACGCATGTCTGGTTTTGTGACAAAGCAAAGGAATTTTAATTGCGCTTTATTTTAATGTGCTTTCGCGTTACAATAACGCGCTCTCGCTGCTGCTTCTGTACCACATGCTTCTGCTGCTGCTTCTGTGTGAACGTGTATAATTTTTAACAAATATATTTCAACACCAGAGGCACCGCTACAATGAACTCTATGACCAATGCATGGCAAAAAAGAAAAAAAAAAATCCCTGGACATCGGAATTTATTTATTTATTTTATTTTATTTTATTTTTATTTATTTTTTGCCATATGTCTAGACATTTTGTCAAACCTTTACTTAGTGTTTATTTTGACTTATGTCTGTTCTAGAGACATGTTACAACTTTTTGATAAAGCTCCGACTGATTTTCAAAAATCAAAATTAAATCAAAATTAAAATTGAAATCGCATAATCGATCAAAGAAATCGTGATAGGTTTTTTTTTGTCCATATCACACAGCCTTAATATGAAGCTATTACATTCTGACACCTCACCCAAATAAACTACTGGTTGGGCCATGGAACAGGAAGAGGCAGGTTAAGTGACTGATGGTTGAAGTGCCATGCAAAGTGTAGTGACGAATTCGGTGACTGGATCTGGTTCAGAAGGTTTTCTGGTTTCCATAATGTTTCTTTAAAGGCCTGGTCTTCTGTCACAGTGTGCCAAAGATGAGGACTAGGAGAGATCTAGGTAACGTAAGCTTCACTTTTATTAAGTAAACACAAACTCGTCACAATGAAGGTATATCCTTGAAAGCAACTGAGATGAATGTTGCATAGTGTGTATGGAAACAGTCTTATCTGAAGCACCTTATTTCCAGTCCACAGTCTAATGAGCACACAGTCATCTTGGAAGTAGGCAGAGCACAGGTAAGTAACAGTCTTTTAGCAGAGCCGAAAAGAAAACTGAAGGAGTATCCTTGAGAACAGGCAATGAGCCAGAGGGATGAGTGTGCTCTTATAGTGCTCTGATAATAAGGTGCAGGTGCTCAAAGATTGGAGTGATTGGATCTGTGGCTGTGGACGGTGTGTCCGTGATACTCGCTTTGTTTCATAGTTACAGAGTATACAGTTTTCTTTATTTACCCTCAAAAAATACATTGCAACATTTGAGGGGAATGCTGAAATATGGCCATATGACAGCTTAAAATGTTATCTGATCTAATAAAAAAAATATTTTGATAATAAAATAAAATAAAATAAAAGAATTAACTTTCAAATAAAATGGTGTTTTTATGAATTTAAAATAATCTGATTTTGGAGTAAAACAATGAACATATTGCAACCATACTTCGGACGGCCTATTTCGGGCGGAGCCAAAATGCTTTACATTTCTTGAAATAATAACTTCTGAACATTAAACATTGACTGTCAGTCTTTATTCACCTGTTTCTTTTAGTTTCTCATTAAAATCAATTAAAGTAAATGGTGTAAATTACATTGCTAATCTCATAAAATAGCATAGTTTAATAATAGCAGGGCACATTGTAACGCAGTGTTACAACAATCCCCATCTGCACAACTGGAATTTAAAATCGATTGGTGTCTTCTAAACTGATAAATGACAGATTGGGGATTAAAATAATAGCAGATTTTTCTCATTTGAAATTAATAATGAAAACTGAAATGAAAATTTTATTCAAGACAGTAATTTTCTATGTTACTAACTATGAACTATGGTACTTACTATGGTAAAAATAAATGTTCAGCAATATCTTCAAAAGATTTCAGAATTTTGGCACACCTTTTTCTATAGTGCTGATATGGCAACTAGTAAATGCCTTAAATTTTGTTATGCTAGCATGTGTGGAAATATTAAACCATGTGTGTTACATCTAACCCCGTGTTACTTTGTGCCCCAAGCTCCCCTAGATGAGTTTGTTTCTTCATCTGAAAATTTATCTTAGCACATTTTCGTCCAACAGTTTGACATTTAAAACATCTTCATGGAATTGTTTATTACAATTAAACAGCTTTTTGCTTCACAAGGTGTTAACAGATGGACCGGAGTCATGTGGGCTTGTTTTGAATTATTGTGATGATTTTATCAGCTTGTTTGGATTCTCATTCTAACGGCACCCATTGACTGCAAATTATCCATTTGTGAGCAAGTGATATACCATTACATTTCTCCAAATCTGTTTTGATGAAGAATCAAACTCACCTACATCTTGGATGGCCTGGGATTGTGTACATTTTCTGCAAATTAATTTTTTTTTTGGGTGAACTAATATGTCACAAACCCATGCTTAAAGTAGAAAGTACCTGAGCCTGAATCACAAAGGCAACACTTCTCGTTCTTCTCCCCAGACTGGCAGCAGGGCAAGCATTGACTGTCAGGAGCATGAAGGGCGAAACCTGGGTGACAGGTAAGACAGCTCTGGGGCCCGGCACTGGAACAATGTTTACAGGACTCGTCACAGGGTTCACAAACTCCCTAATGCCATTGAAAAATACAAAATATCGTTGCTTATATTTTTTGATGAAAGTATTAATATTTTTAATGGTTTTCATCTTTTGACAAAAATAGCAGTATGATCAGATGCTACTATGAATGAAGGCATAAACTTCCACACACACACTCTGTCATCAGCACTTACACTCTGTGAGTAATATCGGCTCTCCTCACAGTGTGGGTAACACACCCCATCCTTCAGGACGCTGCCCCAGTCACACGTCGCACAGCCCTGAGGAGTGTTATCTGCAGACAACACAGAATCACTCAGAGGAGAAAGGGTGAGACACCAACTGTTTCATTTAAAGAGATGGTAATATGGAGTTAGTTTAAGGTCCTAATTTTCTGTTTATTTATAGTAAGGTAGTTGTTAAATTTAGGTATTGGGTAGGATTAGGGATGTAAAATTTGGCCATGCAGTGCTTTAAAAGTACTAATAAACAGCCAATATGTCAATAAGCATGCTAATACGCAACTATTTAATATTGAGAATTGGTCTGTATACTAAAGTATTACATTTCTTAAGTCATATTATGAAAGATAAATTTATGTGCTCACTTTTTTTTAAAATTGGTTCGGCTAGTTTAGTAATTCCAATGAGGACAAATATTCATTTCACAGCACACAGCGCAAACCAAAATCTGCCCGAAATATTGGAAGATTGAAAGGTTTAACATTTATAGATTGGCCACCTTTACTTCCATAATAAGTTCATCAATGTAATCCATATTTTTGCTTTTCTAAACAAAAAGGCAGGGATGTAAAAATGTTGCTTTTTCTGATTGACCTTTATTTGTAGTGAACACAGAAAATGTATTTTAGACTGGAATGTAATTAACACTAGTAGCACAGTACCTAGTAAATCAAGAGATTTTATTTTATAGCTAATTCTATGGCATGCATTTTAGCACAATGAAACGTTATAATAGACAGATAGATCTGGTTCTGTTTGGTGACTGGTCAATATAACATTTCGTGATCAAACAAGGGAGGCCATATAATGATAAGATTGACGATATGTTACAGAAGCTCATAAAATGTAAAAACTATGATATAAGAGAAATACCTGTGCAGGATTTGCAGCTGGTGTGGCATTGTCTGCAGCTGTGCTTGCTCTCATAAAAGCGCAGTGGACATTGATCCACACACTGCCTGGTGCCCTGCAGGTCCAGCAGAGGAGGTGTGCACACCCTGCAGGCGTCCGGCCCTGGGCCCGAGCACTGCTCACAGGAACGGTCACACTTCTCGCAGCCCTCCCCTGTGCTGAAGTACCTGAGGAAGGCACATCAGGTGAAAGAAACACATGTCTTGTTATTATATATAGACAGTGAAAATTAGCCAGTAAATTACTGGGAAAATAGATGCTAGTGCACGGCTCTGATAAAGTGAACGCAAATCCTTTTTTCATGCATTTGGCAGATAAATTTGATTTTCAGCTATACATTTACATTTTAGCAGCTCTTGGTTTCCCTTGGAATCAAACCCATGACCTTGGCATCATGCTCTATTGTTTGAGCTACAGGAAAGTCCTGTCCTATGTTTTCATCAAGACATTATCAGCATTTCCTTTAAGTCTTAGAAGTTGTAAGGTGAAGCCACCATGGAACAGAACTGTTGGTCCAGCACTTCTCCAAGATGCTCAATCTGATTAAGATCTTGGGAATTTGGAGGCCAGGGCAACATCTCTTCATCATGTCCCTCAATTGATTCCTGATCTTATGCAGTATGGCAGGGCACAATATCCTTCTGAAAGAGGACACTCCCCTCATAGAAATTTGTGTGTGTGCGAGAAGATCTTACCCAGTGGGACAGTGGCTAACGCAGAGATGAGAGAGCAGATGAAGGTAGCCTGGTGCACAGCTCAGACAGTCTCTGGGAGACGCCTCGGTACAGGTGGCACACACATGATCACAGGGCATACAGAAACCCAGCTCTACACCGTCAGCCTCCTCATGGGCACCGTAAGTTCCTACGGGGCATTTGCTCACACACGAACCATCTGGAACACAAACAGGTTCCCATTAAATCAGTTACTTGTACAACCTGTAAAACAAGATCCAAATTAAGGATTTAAAGCCAAACCACAACTCATGAACACTTTAAATCAATATTACAAACATCACAATCAATGTCATTGTTTTCTTAACAGTAGAATTATACAAAAGAAATGCAATAATGTGAGTTTCAGGTCATTCGTACTGTGGAAGTAGTTGGGCAGAGCGCAGGTCTGGCAGTCAGAGGGGCCTGGGCCTTCGCAGGACTGGCAGAGTTGATGACATGCTTGGCAAGTGAACTGGTTGTTTTGGAGGAACGTTTTGGGTGGGCAGTCCGAATCTCCAGTAACTCCACACATCATGGTGTTGGGATCCAAAACCAGACCCTTTTCACACTGCAGACACTGGGTGGGTTCTGGACCCTCACAGCGTGCACAGGTCTGGTGACACTCTATGGAACCAAATATGAGGCATATATAAATGTTCTAAATTATCACAATTATATAACTGTGTTCAGTTACTGCTAATAAACAACAAAATAAATCATCAAATAATTTTGACACAAACTATTAATGTACACGTACAGCCGAGCACATATCCTTTTGAAGTATACTACATTTAAATTTTATTTTTGTTAAAGTGTGCATGAGTACTAGAAAGTTTCATCTTTGTTTTGTCTAACTTTCATTCTGTGTCTGCACTATTTTTCTCTATTTCTCAAAAGTTTTGGCAGTGACATAAATTTTGTGTTTTGCAAAGTTTGCTGCTTGAGCTGTTGTGTTGTTTATTCACATTGTTTCTAGATTATTGTGTAGAGTGATCAGATGCATTTTAAATAATTGCTAAAAGCTTCATTGGCCAAAAAATGAACTTTTCATAAAAAAAACAAATACTGTTTTTTGATCCTGACACAAAATGACCAGCTAACATTAACTGAGTAATCATACAGCAGCACATGTGAAAGTGTGAATGAGTACTAGTCAGGTGAAATCACTATCATACTAACTAGATTGTAAGAGCAGACTGATTGCTGTAAAAGTAAGGAAGAAGCACTTCCAATCATTGTGTTCTTGTTGGCAATGGTTTTCTCCAAAGAAACACGTCATCATCACTTAGCATCAAAATGACCTCACATGCAAGGAAATTGCTGTAAAGAATATTGCACCTGAAAGAACCATTTACCGGATCATGGAGAACTTCAAGGGGTGAACGTGATTCAACCAAGTACAACATGTTCCTGGATCAACATCCTTGTTGATCCAGGAACAACATTCCAATCAACCAATCAGAATTGAGATATAACTTTTCAGGAAATGTCAGTTTTAGTTTTACAATCAGGGTTAGGCACTTCTACACTCTTGTTAATCATCTATCATTTCCCACTAATTTTAGGAATAAATTATGGGTAAGTTTAGGTTTAGGAGTGGGGATTGGGTTAAGTCTATATTTTTGGACAGTAATGTTGATCCAGGATCAACAAAAATGTTGATCCAGGAACATGTCTTACTTGCCAAAATCACAGCGACCAACTTCAAGGAGAGAGGTTTGACTGCGGTGAAGGAGTCTGGGACGTCCCAGAGTGTCCAGCAAACACCAGGACTGTCTCCTTCTGAGGATTCAGCTACAGAATCGTGTCTCAAGCAGTGCAGATCTTCCTCAGGGATGGCAGCAGGTCGGTGTTAGACCATCAGTACGCACAGTGAAGCCAAGACTTTTGGACAACAGCCTGGTGTCAAGAAGAGCAGCAAAAAAGCCAATTATCTCCAATAAAAATGTCAAGGACAGACTGAAATTCTGCAGGAAGTACAAGGATTGGACAGTTGAAGACTGTTGCAAAGTTATTTTCCCTGATGAAGCACCCTGCGACATCTGGAAAATTGATTGTTTGGAGAAGAAAAGGTGAACGCCACCATGAGTCCTGTGTTGTGCCAACAGTGAAGCATCCTGTGAACATCCAAGGAGTGGGCTCTCTCATAATTCTGCCTAAAACACTGCAAGAATGGATGGCCATCAGTCTGGATTTGGCCCAGAAGCTAATATCCAGCATGCCAGAGCAAACTGCAGAGGTTATGCAGAACAAGGGTCAACACTGTAAATATTTTTTGCCAATAAAAGCCTTAAAAATGTATGATATGCTTATCATAGTTTTTCAGTATACCAATGGGTATAACATGGGTAAATAACCTACAAATACTGAAGCAGCAGACTTTGCAAAACACAGAATTTATGTCACAGCCAAATCTTTTTTTTCCATGACTGTATATCTTAACGTCCCCACACAAGCGGGATATGCACCCCCACCCACCCAAGTGTTTATCTGCCATTTTGCTAATCCTCTGACACTTATTAATTTGTTTTAGTTGTTTTTGCTAAAACTCAATCTCTCCATATGTGCCATAACCTTTGAGGATATGTGCGTTCACCTGATTTGCTTTGAGAGTTCAATTGCTCCCTCCAGTTATTTGTGATTTGTTAGCTCGAGTGTACTCTGTAATGGGTGTTGGCGTCCCCTGGTAAAACCCATGGTGCAAAGTGTGTACGATTATAAAAATTTGGCTACATGCATACTATTCTGATTACGAAATTTACATGCCACACACTATGTGCATACCCTAGAGATTATACATAAAACTTGTGGAACCTACACTAACCAGGATTATAATGGTTTTGTGAATTAGTGGAATAACTACAGCTAATACTTCACCTTGGCATTCCTTATCAGAGGTCTGGTAATATGTTCCCGCTGGGCACTCTTCCAAGCACATGCCCTCGTAGAGTTTTGGGTTGAGGGCAGAACATGTCTCGCAATCATCAGAGAGAGGACCAGAGCAGGTGGCACAGGTGGAGTGGCACCTCACACAGATGCCCTGATCCAAGTCTTCAAAGTAACCCTTTGGACAGATGGCCTTGCATTCACCGTTTAAGAGCAAATAGAGAAAACTGCACCCTGAAATTAAATAGTACCACAAAGTTATTAGATTACAAATTAAGTGTACTCTTATTTCCACTGAAATTCAAAAGTAATGCAAATATGTTCTAACTGATCTGTACACATAATTCCACATTAGTAGATAGTACACAAGATAATATAAAAGGAAGATAAGTTCCATTTAATTCCATTAAAGTGTCACTAGCTGGGTTTCCATCACCCTGCTTTTATGTACATTTTGAAGTATCGCATCAGAATCGACTGATGGAAATGCTGAATTTCGAATAAAAATGCCTTCACAAAAAAGTTTTTACTCTCGCTTGATGTGGTTTTTGACTTGTGTGAAAAAGGGTTCATGCAAATAATGAGAGCTGGAAATGCATTTTGCGAATAAATACTTCCAAGCGCATCAAAAAAGTAATGCGACTTTGCGTTATGTGACAGTAAATCGGTAACTCAAAAGTATCTGTCCTCAAAGTATTTCTGTATAATTGCCTCCCAGAACTGTTAAACGACTGCGTTCCCAAATAGCAGCATCCATCTCCGAAAGCAATAACTGCATTCATTATTTCGTCTGCTCGTTCTGAGGTGCAAGTAATTTATTATATAGGAAAATTATTATATTCAATAGCTTTGCGCACGTCAAATTCACAACTTTGGATGAAAACCCAGCTACTGCTCACTTGGATGTATCTGTTACTACTCTTTTAAATGGATCTCAATTGTAACAATCACTCACTTGTACATGTGGAAGAATCTGTGCACACGTCACAGTGAGGAGCACAGCGTCTGCATGTGCCGTCTTCTGCCACATAGCTCATGGGGCCGCAGTTTTGTCTGCACTGCCCATTGGCCAGATGAAGGCCTTCTCGACATGAAAGGCACTGCGTGCTTGTGCCATCACAGGTCAAACAGAGTTCATCGCAGGGTTCACATGTCCCCAGCTCAGTCTCAAAATAACCTCTGCAAGACATACAAGTTTGTTTTCCCTCTTGAATTCATTAATACATTCACGCAAATTCCAGGACTAAATATAAAGTATGCTGTATTGCTAGGTTTTCTTACATGTATATATATATACATATATATATAAAATATGTAATGGCTTATGTTACTAACTACAATTTTTGTCATGTAATCTGGAATCAGTAATGGATTACACTTGTTAAGTAATCCACCCAGCACTACATATATAGATATATATATATACATATCTTATGGTTTGTCTGAGATGTGCAGACGCAGCAGGTAACGCACAAACAACTGTCATCTCTCTCTTTCTCTCTCTCTCTGTCTCTCGATCGATAATAAATTGAAATAAATGCTATAATTCAATCAAATAAGTCTGATCTTAATGCACTATTTCATCTCTGTGTCTGATTGAATGGGCAGAATGCTAGCAGTAACTCATTTTTACCCTTCCGGTCAAATATTGTGCTGAATATTGGGATGTTTCAGCCATAGCGACTCACTCTGGACACTCTGACCAGCAGCTGCCCTGGAACAGATAGAGCTGGTAAGTGTCTGTGGTACAGCTCACACACTCGTCTCTGCTCTCACAGGCCTCACAGTTAGCAGAACACCTCTCACACAGAAGACTGGAGCTGTTTGCATAGAAACCCAGAGGACAGCGCTCTACACACACAGCCTCCTGCTCCAACATGTATCCTGTTGAGAAAGCAAACAGATGTGCGAAGAACCTATTAAGTAGTCAAATGTCTTATTTATTTACCAAGTGCTTTTGAAGCAGGATTTAATAAAAAGGGAACTCTGGCCATCTGTTTATCAGGTGGGAGGGAAAGGAAAGCTAACCTATACGTTACCGGTAGCACATGTGATGCAATTCTGAGTCTTGGGACCGTAACATGTCAAGCAAGATCTATCACAGTAACGGCAAGTGCGACTTTCCCCTTAAAAAAAAGACATGATTATTATAACTGTTAGTTTTTCTAATCTGCTACCTTGATTTACAATCTTTTTAATGCCAAGAACCCCAAAATGACCCCCTTACAAAACTTAAGCCATTTATTAAATAATTATTTTCATCAATACAATTGATGAAATTAAATGAAAAAAGTCAAATTCCAAACATTGAATGAAAATGAGAACTGTTGCTTTAATAAAAATAAATTAAAGCTATATATATATATATATATATATATATATATATATATATATATATATAGCACATAACATTACTAAAACCTAAAATGAAGTTAGAATGGAAATATAAAAAAAAATAGTCACAATAATAAATACTATAATAGTACATAAATAATAGTACCATAGCACTAGTGTCTGCTGTATTCTTATGTATGCATGCCAATGTGCAATACAAATATTAGATGGGGAAAAAATGTATTATTTGAATCTTTATTTTGATTTGTTTGTTTGTTTTTTTTACTTTATATTAAGTTGAAAATATGTCTTTTTGTTGGTTTTCCAAAGCAGTTTTAAAGAGATTGTCACACAAACCCCAGTTCTTACTGCTAAGATAATATAGGTGACTAATTAGAATATTTCCTAACTTAAACCTTTATACTTTCTTATTAGATATGTGTTAAAATGCTAAAAAAAAACGTTAATATATTAAGTGAAATGTTTACAGCCCCCCAAAACTATTCTGCCTTTTTTATAAATATATTATCACATTTTCAATGTAATTAAAAAAAAAGCCTGCTAAATTATCACCAGCATTTTAAATGTACTGTATTACTACCAGATGTCCAGCAGAGCACAGTATTACAGTAACTAGAACAGACATAAGCAAATATAAACCTAAAGAGCAAGTTTGCAACAGAGGAACAGAGGGTGGACTTTTCCTTTTTGTTTTAATCTCATGTTAATTGGCAGGAGCTCTTTCTCACCATCAACATATTGGCCTTCCGGGCAGCTGATCACCGGGCACTTCCCGTAAACCGGCCGGCTCCAGCCACTGCATCGGTCACAGTCCCTCAGTCCAGGGCCGTGGCAGGTCAGACAGGAGCTGTGACAGCGCTGACAGCGCCACCCTCTGGAGTCTTTAAATGTGTCTGCTGGGCACTCCTTCACACAGGTGCCGTCTTTTTCATTCAAAGAGAATTTGAGTGTTTAGTGATTTTTGTAAAATATAATAAAGAGCATAAGAGACTTTAAACATTAGCTGTTCACGGGGGATAAAACAATTGTGATAGTTCATAATATATTACTGTAGTAATATTCAGGAATAAGTAGGCGTGTATGAACCCAAAAACATGAATTTGCATGAATGAACCTCTGTTTCAGAAACACATCAGTAACCTGCACTGATTTTGCATGAACTATATTTGCATCCCATTTCTATTTCCCATTCAAATGAGTAAGGGAAGCAGTGCTGCTGTACACAATATCCTTCTGTGAAGTACATGCAATGCTCTATCAGGCATTTTCAACCCCCCCTCCCCCCATTTACATAATTACTAATTAAATTAAATTTAAGGCACATGTATACATATATATATACACACACACACATACATACATTTATTAATCTTTCAGTAAATGAATGGACAACAAATGGATTTTCTCCCAATTTAAAGGGTTAGTTCACCGAAAAATGCAAATTATGTCATTAATAACTCACCCTCATGTTGTTCCAAACCCGTGAGACCTCCGTTCATCTTCAGAACACAGTTTAAGATATTTTAGCTTTAGTCCGAGAGCTTTCTGTCCCTCCATTGAAACTGTGTGTACGGTATACTGCACGGTGCATGGTATACTCGAGAACGAGTCAATTGTTGGTTCGTTATCTAGCTCGGCTCGGTGTTCATCTTCAGTTCTCTCTTCACAGCAGTTCAGTCAGTGTACTGTTTGAGTAAATGAATTACTCCGGGATATTGGTTTATTTGAACTCAGAGGGAGTGTCAGTCGCGTTAAAAAAGTTAACAGCTCATTTGTGGATTAATGCGTAAATCTAAAATATCTTAAACTGTGTTCTGAAGTTATTAATGACATAATTTTCATTTTTGTGTGTCAATAAATTTAAAATGGCAATTTTGACTTTTTTTCTCACAATTCAGAGTTTGTATCTCACAATTTGGAATTTGTTTCTCAGACTTGCAAGATAAAAACAAAGAACTACGAGTTAAATATCAGAATTCTGACTTTTTTTTATCACAATTCATAGAAGTGTTTTTTTTTCCTACCGAAAAAGGCAATCCGTTTGGTCAACCAATGGCAAGGGAAACGGTTTATTTATTTGTTTATGTATTTATTTATTTATTTATTTACTTGTTTGTTTGTTTGCTATCATGTATTGTGACGCGAGTGTTGCAGAAAAAGCTCCACCTTTAAACATTATATTCAAACTATATAAATATTTCATATTCTATAGTTAAATATTAATAAATATATTGGCATTTCTACAGCGATTTATTTAGGCTTTATTGGCATGTTAGCAAAACCTTTAAAGGGATAGTTCACCCAAAAATGAAAATTCTGTCATTAATTACTCACCCTCCATTGTTCATCTTCAGAACAGAAATTAAGATATTTTTTATCGACATGAGAGTGAGTAATTAATGACAAAATTTTCCTTTTTGGGTGAACTATCACTTTAATTTCATTATAAATGCCCCATTGGAGTTTTGACCCTCAGGGTTTCTTCACAAGCATCTCTAGATGATTTAGCTCTCTGCAACTGGATAAAATGACTTTAAAATAGTATTCATTTTAAATTGTAGCTATAGGCTGGACTTAACCAGCCAAAGTAATGT
Organism: Carassius carassius; assembly: GCF_963082965.1. Taxonomy (NCBI): domain Eukaryota; kingdom Metazoa; phylum Chordata; class Actinopteri; order Cypriniformes; family Cyprinidae; genus Carassius; species Carassius carassius. The sequence goes on along the minus strand of NC_081797.1, from coordinate 15,066,496 downwards.
GACTGAAACAGCTATGGCTATCAGACAGGAAGATAAGTGAACTTTAGTGAGGCGTTCAGAGGAAGTAGTGTACGCACTGTTCAGGAAGTATCCAGACTGGCAAGTGAGACACAGGCTATCGCTCCAGCAGTCCACACACTGCTCCGGGCAGCTGATGCACAGTCCTCTACCGCGGTCCTCGTAGGTCCTCTGGGGACAGTGCTGACGACACTGCTGTCTGTATCTACACACAGAGATAACAAACAATAGACTTGTCACATATTGAAGCTAAACACTGCATTGTTTTAAGCAGGACTTCAACATATCCCTTGAGGGCTGTTTTCTAGAATAAACATGCATGGATGAGCCATTACGGAACTCAGAAGCTAAGAATTATGCAAGAAGGTAATGTCAAAAACACATGGCTTTTTGCAATCTTACAGGTCAGTATGCATAAGGTTCATAAGAGAATGCATAAGGTGACCAAAATCCAACGTACTTTACTGAGATTGTACAACCAGAACCATTGGGAGCCATTTCATTTCTTAATAAACTGTGTTTATTGCCTTCTTTGGGTAAGCGTTAAAAACCACAAGTTGCATAATTTGTGTCTAACTTAGAAAATTGGTGTATTCGTGGCAACATTATTATAGGTTACTAAACCTATCTATAAATAAAAATGTGTTACTTGAAATAAAATATATGTTAATTGAAGTTGCCAAGGGAACGTTTTCATTTAGATTTATTTGATGTACTAAAATATCCCAAATTGAAATAAATCTAAACATAAAAAAATAATTCAAAATACTAACAAATACAATAGTATTTTAATTATACAAAAATAACACTGGTTTGCACTGAAAAAGAATAACATTAGTTGGTTTCCATCCAGCATTTTCTGTCTAATATCCCAAAATGTGCATAAAAGGACAAGATTGGAAACACAAGATGTGAATTAAAATTCTAAAATGTAAATATAATAACACAAAAATCATATATGCTCACTTAAAAGTGGATCCATTTTTTATTTGGCAAGCAGAAATCCCCAAAGTTACAATTTATATATAACAATTTATTATTAATAAATTCCTAGACCCATGTTGAAAATCGTGTAACTGTAATGAGTCACGTGATTGATTAATCTGCTCAGAGAAAGAAAAGAAATATCTTGACATTTTGTTTGCATGCTTTAAATCACAGGTAATTTACTTAAAGTGCCACAGTTGTGTCAATTTTTTTTTTCCGATTTCAATTTTCCGGCAATTTTAGCACATGCATTGTAAACATTCAATTAGCAAAATAATTTAAAAACATTATGATATATTTCACATACATTACATTCGCAACTTTGGAAACGAAGCTTATTCATTCGTTTGAATTCAACACAGTGAAGTTAATGAACTTAGCAGCTGGTTGAACTGTAAAGTTTGAGTGTATACTGTAACACACTCAAATATAGCGCACAAAAGTGTTTGTTGAAAACTATTTAGTTGCCTCACTACCCACTCAGACCAGTTTGAAAACTTGCTTATAAAGACTTTGGAGCAGTTTCAGAGCAGGCTTACTATTGAATCAAAGGCGCTCTGATCCACAAGCTCCTCCTTTTGGGTGAGAAATATAATGCAGGCTGAGATTATATAAGACCGGGGCGGAAGGTTTCAGTGCTTCGACAGAAAGAGTAACCAGAGAAGCCAAACCACACCAGAGAAATGAACACCATCCCAAAACCTCAGCGCACCTGCCTGCAGCACTGTTACTGCAGATCTATATAATAAAGCACAAGAGTGGGAGATCATAGTTTAAAGTCTTCTGTGATTGTTCTATCATGATTCTTAAATCGGTTGTATAGAACATTTGGAAAGAACACAATCTTTAAATAACCAATCAATCTTCTGACTGACTGCAGTGTTTATGAGCACTGACTGATAATTATCCAGTGAAGTTATAAGAGAGCTTTCATATTAAAGGAAGAGATGAAATGAGGGACAGATTAAAAGATCATTTAATGGCACCTTGGTCTCTCCTTATCAAAGAAGGAAACACCTGCCAGGCACTTCCTGCGGTGTTGCTATATACAACTGGACTATTTAAGGAATGACAGCTGAAAGCATTATAACACTATCATCAGAGCTGCTCGACAAGACAGACTGACATTAATAGAGACAGACTGACATTTCAAGCACAACATGGACATACAGTATTTGTTTATCATATCATATTTGATAACCTTACTACTGTACCAAGCTCCATTTAAATTACATAAATTCAGCATTTCAAGAAGCTTTTTATTAATACCGTGTACTGTATTAGAATTTATACTAGCATTCAAAATATTTAGTTTTTTACTTTTATTCAGCAAGCATGCATTACATTGATTAAAAGTAAAGACATAAAATTATATAAAATATAATTTAAATAAATGTGTTTTTGTTTTCTAATTTTATGACTTTCTATTTATTAAACAATCCTGAAAAAAGTTGTAAAAAAAGATCAAATTTTTTTTTTTAAATATTAGGAAACTGAACTATCTTCAACACTGATAATAAAAGTTTCTTGAGCAGCAAATCAGCATATTATTATGATTTTTGAAGGATCATGAGACAACGAAGACTAATGTAATGATTCTGAAAATACTTTCATTGTTTAATTTTTTTAATAGATCAAAATAGAGAAGAAAAAAATATTTTTTAAATATTTTTTTTAAATATTACTGTTTTAATAATGCAAGAAAATGCTGTTATATAAATGGTAAAATATTTCATTTCAATGTAAAAAAAAAAAAAAAAATCTAACCCCAAAACTGTAGAACAGCATACTCCAGTAATAATTTTTCCAATAATTACAATTCATATTATAATAAGCATTGTAATTTTCTTTAAGCCAAACGTGCACATTTAACTAAATGTATATTTCTAAAGAAAAAAAATCTCTTTATGTACTGTACAGCCACATACACAAACTCTTGACATTAGTAGTGTTTATGTATGAATTTCTATACGAAACTAAAATATACATTTATTTGAACTTTTTTATGATCCCAGATTTTGAGAAAAATATAAAATTTTGGCTTGCTTTTTTGTTCATGTTGTTTATTTTTCATTTCATAGTTTTGATGGCTTTGCTATCATTCTAAAATGTGGAAAATAGCAGCAAAATAGTTAAGAAGAATAAGTAGATGTCTTCAAAATTTTGCATGTATTAAAATCATAAAAAGAATTAAGATAAATCGTAACTACAAGTTAAACACATATCTTGCTGTAGTTAAGAGCTGATCAAGTGCTCCGTCTGAGACACAGAGGTGCCTCGCTTTGGAACTCAAGACTTAAGCAAGATGTTTGAGCGAGACGGAGGACAACAGCTGCCATGGCAACAGCACAAGCACAATGAAAGCACCAGAAATGTTCGGGGGGGATTAACATTGCTCTTTTCCTCTCTGAGTGGGCATTCATTATCCAGGACTCTCTTACCAGACACTCCAACCCTCTGAGCAAAGAAAGTCCTTCAGTTTCAACCGAGCGAAGAGGAGATGGGCTCAAATTAGTGAGGAGAGAGGGAAAGAAGACAGATTGAGTGAGTAGAGGGAAAAACTCATAAGAGGAGCCTCCATGTTGAGCAGCGTGGATCTCAGGTAACTGGCCGTGCGACTCAAGTGAAAGTGAAATCTGATGCACACAATAGCTGAAGGCCACAACACACAATCAAACCTCTGTTCTATTCATAGCATCTCTGCGATGCGCTCCAAAAGACCTCAACACAGCTTAAAGGTGTAGTTCAGCTAGAAATGGCAATTTACTGAAAATTTCCTCTCCCGCAGGCCATCTAAAATGTAGATGAGGGGGGCTAAATATCACGCTATTGGGGTCGCTTCAACCCACGGACATGAAAACAACTCGCGGCAACAGTATTAAAGTAGCCCAGTTTTGCGGGAAAACCACTGCAGTGAATGGGTGCCGTCAGAATGAGAGTCCAAACAGCTGATAAAAACATCACAATAATCCGCGAGTAATCCAGACGACTCCAGTCCATCAATGAACATTTTGTAAAGCAAACATCTGTGTTTGTAAGAAACAAATTCACCATTAAGACTTTTTTAACCTCAAACTGTCACTTTCAAAATATTTCATAATATTGTTTTTAACTGTTTGGACTCTCATTCTGATGGCACCCATTCACTGCAGAGGATCCATTGGTGAGCAAGTGATGCAATGCAAAATTTCTCCAAACCTGTCCTGTTGAAGAAACAAAGTCATCTACATCTTGGATGGCCCGAGAGCAGGGTTGCCAAGTCTGTCCATTTCCCGCGCAACTGGGCTACTTTAACACTGTTGCCGCGAGTTGTTTTTCGTGTCCGTGGGTTGAAGCGACCCCAATATCGTGATATTAAGCCTGTGGGATGCAGATTTTACTGGAGGATTCCCAACGAAAAATGTGTTTTCCCCCCCAGAATTTTTACAGGGGAAGCCCATCGAAACGCGATTGGACTAGTTTTAGGCTAGTTTTGAGTAGCAATTGGGTGAGTTTTGTTGTGAAAACCTGGCAACCCTGCCTGAGAGTGCATACATTTTCAGGAAATCATCATTTAAATAAAAATTTGACAGCAACAGGAATAGACCAATTTCTCAACTACAATTGAAACTTACAGGAAGTAGCCGTCTGTGCAGCTGTGGCAAATCTCTGGATCATCTGTTGTGAATAAAAAACAAGCAGTGATTATTAAACCATGCATTGCTTATTTTTTTGTCACTGCTTAGCATAAAACAAGTCAATAACAAACAAATGTAAAATAATTGGATGCAAGTATTAATGAATAATCATAATAATATTACATAAATGAATTGCACTGTTAAAATACTAAAATGTAAAAGTGTGCTATTTACCTGTGGCACATGTTTTACAGCCAATACCGCAGTCTATACATTCTTGTGTATCCGGGTCCTGAACCTGACCTGTGGTTCAAGCAAATGTCTGTGAGTATCATATGTGTGTGTGTGTGTGTGTGTGTGTTACATGATTGTTTAGAAGTTATACAATAGTTGGTTCCTGTCCTCAATTTGGCCAAATGGCATTCAAATTTAACTACAGAGGGGGGTTTCAGTCCATAAATCAGAAATACTGTAATATAATATTATGAAAATAAATAAATAAATAAATAAATAAATTCAGAAAATCTGTGTTCATCTTTGAAGTTTTTTATAAAGAAAGAAATAAGTTTGTTTCACAAAAGGTAATGGAAAAATCCCTGTTAAGTTTCTGTCGAGGGTACCCGGGTGATGCTAACTTCAGGTTGGCCTACAAAAATACACCATCACTGAAGTGCTCTATTCTGTCATCTAAACCGGCCTGTCAATCCATTTTATAGAAAGAGAGACTCACCAGCTCCACACAGCACTGTCAGACAGATGCCGCTCTGAAGATGGTAGCCTTCTCTGCACTTAGCACAAACATTGGCATCAGCACAGATCTCACAGTTAGGCATGCATGGAAGACAGGTGTACTGCTCTCGGTCAGGATAAAACTCTCTTGGGCAGTGAAGTCTGCAGTGGCCCTGATACAAGAAACGCTCCTTCCCTTCCTCATCTGAAATCACACACAAAATACATTTAACATGGGGACTCATGATCCAAATGACCATGTAAATGACCATCCAAATATAAGAATCTATCTATCTAAAGAAACCAAACCAAGAGAACTAAAATATCCAGTTTTTGAGGAATTTATATGTCCTTTGTAACCTGCTGGTTATATGGATCACTGGTTTACTCTTAATAAATTACAGCATGTTTTCCAAGCAGGTAATATTATGACATTGGTCAGGAGTTATTCCAACACTAGCAGCTGAGGGCGAATGTCATGAATGTATAAGCATGTTAATTGGGATATTATTTTCATGACAATAAAGTCTAGTTGTCACTATTGTAATGAAGCGGGACATTTTACTTTTGAGCCTTTGTTATTCTGTTTTTGTAATTATTGTTATTGCAGTACAACAAATCATTACTGTGATGTATAAATACTTTTAAATACTTTTAAATACACACACACACACATACATATATATATACAGTATATATGTACAGTACAGACCAAAAGTTTGGAAACATTACTATTTTTAATGTTTTTGAAAGAAGTTTCTTCTGCTCATCAAGCCTGCATTAATTTGATCAAAAATACAGAAAAAAACAGTAATATTGTGAAATATTATTACAACTTAAAATAATAGTTTTCTATTTGAATATACTTTTTAAAAAATAATTTATTCCTGTGATGCAAAGCTGAATTTTCAGCATCATTACTCCAGCCTTCAGTGTCACATGTAACATCCAGTCTATCACATGATCCTTTAGAAATCATTCTAATATTCTGATTTATTATGAGTGTTGGAAACACTGCTGGCTGCTGTCTAATATATTTGATGAATAAAAGGTTAAAAAGAACTGCATTTATTCAAAATAAAATAAAAAATCTAATAATATATATTCTAATAATATATTTTCTTTACTATCACTTTTTATCAATTTAACACATCTTTGCTGAATAAAAGTATTGATTTTATTTACAAAAAAGAAAGAAAAAAAATTACTGACCCCAAATTACTGACCAGTAGTGTATATTGTTATTACAAAATATTTATATTTTAAAAACATAGCTTCTTTTTCTTTTTTTTCTTTTTTTTACTTTTTATTCATAAAAGTATCCTAAAAAAGTATCACATGTTCTGAAAAAATATTAAGCAGCAAAACTGTTTCCAACTTTGATAATGAATCATCATCATCATATTAGAATGATTTCTAAAGGATCATGTGATAATGATCCTAAAAATTCAGCTTTGCATCAGAGAAATAAATGATAATTTAAAGTATAATAAATTTAAAAACAATTATTTTAAATTGTAATAATATATCACAATATTACATTTTTTTCTGTATTTTTGATCAAATAAATGCAGGCTTGACGAGCAGAAGAAACTTCTTTCAAAAACATTAAAAATAGTAATGTTTCCAAACTTTTGGTCTGTACTGTATGTATGTTTAATTTATTTATTCATTTAAGAAATGTAAACTTTTTAGCATGGGCACCTGGTACTTTTACACTTCTACAAATAAATAAATAATATCATATTTGTAATACTATTTAATAATATTTCACAAAATTACTGTTTTTACCATATTTTTGATCAAATAAATGCAGTCTTGGTAAACATACATTAAGAGACTTTTTTTCAAAAACATAAAAAAAATGCTGCATTAAATGCTTACTCTTTCTTCAAACAGTCACTAAAACTGAAATTCAACTGAATATCAACATCTGCTTGTGTCTATCATGAACTCTTCTTTAAATAGAAACAGTAGCAGGGATCTGGCCGACAGGTTTTGCCTAGACTGGGACGCATAAACAAGGGCTATGGACAGTGTATGGGCTCTTTTGGCAATGTTATAGTTGTCACACACTGATGGATGCAAGGCCTCCCCCTTCAAGCACCTCGGGCTGTGGAGAGAGACATGAAGATTTACAGCGCTCTTCTTTGAGATGGTTGAAAAGGAGGGATGGCAACCATGAACGCCTACTAAACAGAATTCAAAAGAGCGGCTTGGGTTGCTAAAGACCAGTGTTTGCTTATTCATTCTGTACTGTTAAAGAATTAGTTCAGCCACAAAATTACAATTCTATTATTATTTACTCACCCTCATGTTGTTCCAAACCCATATGTTGTTATTCATAAGCAACAATGGATGGCAAGATCGGTGAATATGAATTAAAAGGATGCTCCGCCCCAAAATGACAATTTTGTCATTAATCACTTACCCCCATGTCGTTCCAAACCCGTAAAAGCTTTGTTCGTCTTCAGAAGACAATTTAAGATATTTTGGATAAAAACCTGGAGGCTTGCGACTGTCCCATAGACTGCCATGTAAATAACAGTGTCGTGAATACTTTTTGTACGAGAAGAAAACAAAAATAATGACTTTATTCAACCATACGCGACTCTGTGTCAGCCACGACACAAGGATGTGTTTTCTATGTGTATTTACGCTTTAATTTGACCGAAAACAGCGCATCCGTGCAGCGCGGCAGACACAGAAGAGCATAAGCTGCTTGCGTTCAGTGAATATTCTCCAAAATGGTGCTGCGGTGATGCGGAGAGAAATTTTTGAATAAAGTCGTTATCATTGTTTTTTTCGCGGACAAAATTTTTTTTTCGGCGCTTCATAACATTACAGTTGAATCACTGAGTATTCTGACGACGTCGTTCATACTTTTCTGGACTTTGACAGCGTAATTCTCTTGGCAGTTAATGGGACAGTCACAAGCCTCCCGGTTTTCATCCAAAATATCTTAAACTGTGTTCCAAAGACGAACGAAGCTTTTACGGGTTTGGAACGACATGGGAGTAAGTGATTAATGACAACATTTTCATTTTGGGGTGGAGTATCCCTTTAAATTACGATCTTTTCTGAAGACTTGGAATAATCTACATTGAACACTGGACATTGTAATGCTTTATTACTTTAGAGGTTTTTCACAGAATAGATTTACATTTCTCATTGAACTGCCCCTTGCCCAGAATTCTTTTGCCTTAACAAAAACATACAGACACCATACACCATTTTGTAGTATAGTGCAAGTAATGTGTTCAATGTGAAAAAATTCCAACGTTAGGAAGTGCTCTTCAAATACCCAAGTGATGCACTGATTTATCTGATGAAAGAAAGAATGGAAAACTTCCTGCACTTAACAGTCACAGCTTTAAAGCGACAGTTCGCACAAAAATAAAAATTCTGTCGCCATATTACAAATACTCCAATTGTTCCAAACCTGTATGAGGTTCTTTCTTCTTTAAACACACAAGATGATATTTTGGTAAACAAACAGTTGACGGTAGCCATACTATTTTGTCATGCTATGGGGAAAGCCATCAGACTCTGATGATGTATGACAGAAATACCTTATAAAATCTTTGGCTAATGTACTTTCAAAGTTGGGAAAGATTATTTTAAAGTTCTGGACAAGTGTTCTTCAAGTAACCTTAAAAGATAATTTGTTCAAAGTTGTCTGGTCTTTAATAGTGTTCTCAAAACATTATTTATTTATCATTCTCTAGGCACAGTTTTAGAACCTTGTTTTAGAACATTCAGAAAACATTCAAATGTAAAGGTTCCAAAAAAATAAATAAATAAACGTTCCCTTAATGTTTTCTTTAAGATTCTAAATAACTAAAATAACCTACAGACAACGTTTCTTAAAACACACACCCACACACACACACACACACACACACACATAAATACATAACAATAGATGTAGCTTATACACGTAACAAACTTGTGGTCAAAGAATGCGTTTTTATCCTAAATGTGTTGCTGGGACTGGGGCTTAAGAAAATTCCAATAGCTGCCTAGCATAACTTGGGGTATTTTTTTAACTATGTCCGGACAGAACGGAAACATTATCAGCTTTCACAATGCTGGAAAGGAAGTGGTCTCACCTTTTCCCACTTGGCATTTTAAAGTCTATTGTTAAACTCTCTCAGTGACATCGATAAGGCTACTATTCAAAATCATAATAGATTAATTTATGGAGTAGAACTTAATTTCAACTCTTCCTGTAGCCTAATTATAAGTGCGCAAAGCACTTTCATGTTTGAGGTCACTATTCAAACTCTCTTTTGAGGTACAGCAGTCTTTGTCACGTTGATAAATAGTGAGAGCGGCTTCTTTGTGTCACCGCAGCAGCTGTGCTCAGAGGACTGGGAGGTTCGCCTTCCCAATTGTCTCTTAGAGTTGGAAAACCCCTTTGTGAACCTGCACAATGCTACCACAGAATCGTATCACCCAATGGCCAAAACAAATGAAATATCGAGTAGTGTCACTGCCCACAGAAACAGCTCCAATTATAAGTTTTTACTCCTATAACTTAATATAGCTCAAATTTTATAGTTGTGGTAACGTTCTGAAAACATCACGTAATTATAATAATAGTTGTTCTACTGCGCATGCGCACTGATAGCGGGGCTAAGAATTGTCCCAATGGAGGCACCTGTTTGATCCAGTAGATATTTCAGTGTTAAACTACAGAATATAAAGGTGAACTTTCTCTTACCTAAACCACAAGCGGTGCACTCGAACAGCTCATGACCTTTACACTCCGTACAGGAGGGATGGCATAAAACGCACTGATTTTTTAGTAAGAACTGTCCGCTGGGACAGGACTGCGCCGGCGATCTGGACTGAATTAACCCGCAACAGCATAATGATAAAATAAAGAGCGTCGACCCGGCGTTCATCGTTCGCGGAGTTGTATAGCGCATCTATTCGCCATACACACACTCACACACAGTTCACTGAATCAAGTGGGTCAGTCCTGCCCTGCCAGTGACAAACAGTGTCTGAATAACAAAACTTGTCCAACAAGTTGCTTCCAAGGGGACTGATTGGTCAACAGGCCCTCGGGGTCCACCCATTCCTCTACTCTACTCTACTCCGCATCTCATATAAAGGACGAGGTTATATGCACAAAGACAAAATACGGAATTATTTAGTCTTCCTGAAGTATCACACACACTCACACACACACCAACATTATGTTCAAGCACAGAACTATAATTTATCTGAGAAAAACAGTAATCAGTGCAAAGTATTTCTAAAAGTATACCTTCATATACAGTCCTATAATAACAACAACAACAATTATTATTATTATTGTTGTTGGTGGTGATGGTGGTTATTATTATCATTATTATTATTAAAAAGTGGTAGCCCACTGTAAAAACCTGTTCATTAGGTTGACTTGTTACTGGTATTATATTGAAACTGTGATTAGGCTATACAAAACTATAATTATCTGAGATTATTTAGCAGTCATAAGAACCAAGCATTTCATAATGTATACTAAATTACTTACAGTGATAAAATAGTATTATATTACTAATAATATAATGCTAATAATAAACGTGGTAGCCCACTGTAAAAAAAAATATTTTTTAAAAATAATAAAAATTGTTCATTGGTTTACTATAGTTACCTGACCATATGGGAAAACCATGAAAGAAAAACCATGGAAGACATTGAATGTGAATTTACTTTTATTTTACATTAAATGTGTTATTAGAAGTAAAAAGTCGAATAAATAATGCATAATTTATTTAAATAAATAAATAAATACATACATTCGGTAAGGGAAATTCCCATAATTTTCTGTACATTTCATCACATTTGTATTTCCAAGTTTACCCTAGGTGTCAGCAAATACATCTCTGAGTCTCACTCTTGCGCATTCCTTTTTGGTAAATTTGCTCTGACTCCAAGTCAGATGTGAGCAGGATTTTTAGGCCACTCCAGAAACAGGATTGAGGACATGCACATTAACCTTCTGGATCAAAGCCTCTTCAGTGCAGTTGTTTTCGCTCACTATTCTGGGTCACTTTCCTGTTGAAGGAAGTCTTACAGGTTCCAGAGCTCATGCTTGGGTTTAAGCACAAAGTCCAGTTTTAGATTAGAATCTCCTATTATAGCCTCTCATGCTTTGGATTTCTTTTGCCAAACTATGTGAGATGTGATATGAGTTTATTTCAAATAAGGCTTCACGTTAACTTCCAGATTTAGGACATGTATGTTGCACACTATTGTTGTCTCGTGTGTTTTTCTCATTTCTGTCCCAGAGGACTTCAGCTCCTGTGAATCTGTTCTGTCCTCATCGGTAAACAGACTGAGTGAGCTAAGCCACCCAAGGTATACAGTAAAACAAAATATTCTTATTGGATCATACTGATAACCTGTCATATTTTATTTATTTATTTTTTTTTGTATTCCAACTCTATAGAATAAAAGGTTTAAAAGAAACAGAATGAAAATAAAATAAAAATGATAATTTTGTAGACAGCTAAAATATTTTATATAGGGATTTCAAAGAAAACTATGTTTTGCAGGATCCTGATTCACAGTGTGTAAATCCAGTCTGTAGCGAGCTCTGTGTAAACCTATAAAGACAAATGAGCACCAGAGGGCAGCAGAGTGTGTGCTATTGCTAATAAATCAGACCGAACAACAGGCTCTCCACTGTCTTAACAGAAAGCTTTAATGTTTTTTTTGTTTTGTTTTGTTTTGTTTTTTTTACATTCCCTGTTCCTCTGCAAAAAAAAAAAAAAAGAATAATAATAATAAAAAATTCTAAACTTAAAAACTAGACCGTATCGTATCATTATGATCAATGCCCATATTGTCGAAGGGGGATGTAGGGAATGTATGTATGAATGTATGTATGTGTATTTATTTATTTATTTGTTTGCTTGCTTGCTTGCTTACAGATGACTTTCTATATATTGACTGTCTAATAATAAATAAATAAAATGTATAAATATAACAATATAGGTCCCCTTATTAAAAACAACAACAACACTAATAATGTTAGATATAAAAGTAATAAATATAATAATAAAATAACAAAAGATTAAAACAACAAACAAGAACAAGAATATTATAAAACATAAAAATAATAAATATAATAACAAAATAAAAAATCAACAACAACAACAACAATTATAATAATATAAAATATAAAAATGATTAATAATAAAAAAGAAAGAATAAATCAACAACAACAACAAGAAAATAAAATATTAAAAGTAATAAATATGATAATAAAATAGGCTAACAAAGAATATAAACAACAACTAAAATAATAAAATAATTATATGACAGGAACCTCTTGCTGAACATTTTTTATTAGAATCTGAAGACACAACTGTTCACTTATATTGCAATGTAAAAAGAAATCATCAACGACAAGTACCTTATTTGTTGATTGACAAAATTAATAAAAGTCGCCCATTAAAATAAATCCTTATGGAGGAAAAAAAATACATTTATTTATTTATTTATTTAAATTAATTTAATTTATTTATTTATGGAGGAAATGAGAATTGAGTAATAAATAAATAGGTAATGAACAATAAGAATATGCTAAATATAGCACAAAAAAAAAAGAAAGAAAACTGTGGGGAAACCGCTTATCGATGCTATTTATATTATGTAATAAATGTGAATAATTACCAGTATGTTCAAAAAGAATTTTGGTTTGATTCAAAACAAAATTGTATTTTATTCATGTAGAGAAAGTGTGTGACACCGCACAGACACTGATAGCAATCTCAACAGACAGCTGTTTTCCACGGTGGGCGGAGTCTGTAGCTCATTTATTACGTCATTCAATAGGCATGAGAGTGGGCTGTGGGCGGAGTCTGTTTCTCCTTTACGTCATTCAAGTAGGGGTAAGAGATGAGGTGGGCGTGTCTTCGGTGGCTCTGCTGCATCAGTGAATGACATAAGGATGTGAAAGAATACAACGGGCTGGGCATATGATTTTAAAGTCATTCTCGAGCGGACTGCTTTATGGACAATGAGGAATAGACTAAGGACTGACTGAGGAACGGTAAGACGCGACTTAAATAATAGCCTGCTGGCATACGGAGCATCCGTGTGCAGTAAGTGGTGATCCAGGTGCACCTGTCTTCTGTAGGCTACGTGCCTGGACCGCTATAAGACGTATCTTGCGGGTATACGGTGTTTTTGTTTATTTATTTTCCCAGTCGAGGACGGTTTGAACAAAGGAACGTGTGTGGGATAATAAATAGACATTATTTTGATGGATTTGAGGTAAGGGCGTCTATTCAGCGCATCATCATCCAATGCATTGCGATATGATTGGAGATTGAATTTCTTTGTCTGAAGACACATTATAGGGCTTTATTTCATTACGGGCTTGGACTGTTGCGTAACAGACTGAACAGAAAAACCCGTTTATGGATTACAAAATGTAGATCAAATATGTACTATTTGATGTGAGAGAAGGATGATGGTGGATGTTTTCTTATTCACTGATTCACTTATTTTCTGTTCAGTCTACTTTATATGCACAAACCTCAGAAATCAGCATGCCTTGTTTCTGTGTGTCAGAAAGGCTCTTTGGTTATTCAGTCTATAGATGCTTTTAATACAAAGCCTATTTTATAGGTGCTGTGTGCTGAAGGTGCCTGTAAACAATCTACTGTAGCTATCCACCAGTGGTGCGTTTAGGCCCTGAGTCGGGCTGATGGACTCAGGGTTTTTTTCTTTTATGAAGCTTAAAAGTGCACTCTGTCATTTTTTTTTTGCTCAAGCTAAGTTTTAGACGTTAAGAAATTCACAAAGGTTTTGGAAATATCAGTAATATTATGAGTTGGATACTCCGAGGTGGTTCTCAAATATAGGCGGTTGTAACTTCTAGAGGGCTTCAAGATGACTTATAATGATTTAAAATAAATTAAGGTACAAAAAAGATAATGTACAGTTAGTCAGTTGGTTTCAGGTCACAAAGTGGCTGTTTACCAAATCAATAAATATTCTGACCAAGAAAAAGATTAAATAGATTATACAGTATATAATAATTTTTATCTTATATAGAGACCATTCTGCTTCCACTATTTTAATTCTTACATTTTACTCCTTAAATTGAAACAGAGCATTTTTGTTTTCATTCCGGAGGTATAGGATATATGTTGTGTATAGTGTTGAATGGTTAAAAATATTGTTTAATCATAAAAGGATGAGAATTACTGCTCTATTCAGATCTGTTTCCAAGAAAAACTCTTTAAAAGAAAAACTTTAAAGCACTTTAGTAAAATATTTCTTGTATAGCGCTTTAAAGGCTCGTTCACACTGAGAACAATAAATATAAAGATAACTACAACGATTATTACAACAGTGTCCAAGCCAAAGCACGGTGAGTTTCTGTTCATTATAAGCATGGACTGTGTTTTGTCGCCTGCTGCTTTAAATGTTTTAGCACTTTAAAGCAGGACTCTTTTTTTTATGTGGACTCTTTAAATTTAGATCGATTTCTATAACTATATCTTTATCGTTATAGTTATTGACCTTGGTGTGAACGGGCCTTAAACCAGTGCTTTAAAAAGCTAAACATCTTCATTCTGAAACAGCTGCAGTTAGTTAACAAACAAAATCATGCATCCAGGCCAGAAGGTGTCAGTATAGAGTCCAACAAGAGCCAGATAAACGTTTAGCAAAAAACTACTGACTGCACCTTTGAGCTTCATTTGATTTATGGGATATTGTGGCTTTGTCATGTTTGTAGTTGGCTACAGCTAACAGCTGAAGGTCTGGAATCCATGGCAGCTTTCATTGGCTAAGTCCCGCCCATGAGGCCGTTTGACTGACATGTCAAACAACCAATCACAGTTTCTTTTGTTTCAGCATCACGTTTTGGGGCGTGGAAATGTTGGCACAATCAGACCAGTGTGTAAAACTCTCTGAAGTATTTAAAAGATTCTATGCCGCAAACTTTTTTTTTTTTGTGTGTTCAACTTTTTTTTATTAACAAAACAACATAAATTCAAACAAACAAAACAGGAAAGGGGAAGCAACAGATATTTCACATACTTTTGAAACTCCAGCGTTTAGTTGATCCTGATAAGCGCTCGTCGTCACAGTTGTAAACACGACAGCTTTCTTCTTTCGTGAGGGGGTTTGGCGCCACAGCATTTTTGCTTCCAGGCGGAACTTTAAAGAGCGTGTCACGCACACGTCTCCCGGAAATCCTGTAGAATTCAACCAATCTGATGACGACTTTGAAACTCTTGAAGCGTTTCCACTTTTGTGTGTCATATGCGTCAGACGTTCAGCCGAAGGTCCGTTGGCGTGACGTCTGAGGTTAAAACTAGCAGTAGGCGAAAAGAGTATGTTTGTAAAATCGAATATTGTATCTTTGATTTTTGACATTTGACTCCTGAGTGAACTTTTATAACATTGCTTATATTGTGTGCTTGTGGTTTCTTAAGAATGTCAGTCTGGAGGAAGTTTCGCACTTGTCCGATTGTTTTAGCATCAGTTTTAGCTCTAGGCACACTGAATCCTTTGAAAAATATTTTCTTTTCTTATTAACAGCTTGTCTGTAACAAGAAACCTTCACACGTTCGAAGGTAAACTTTTCTGGAAATGTGTGAACAGTCTTTATAGTTTGTTTTGTCTCAGAGCATTTATCGATGTGTGTGTGTGTGTGTGTGTGTATTTTGAATATATTACTTAATACTTTTATTATAATATTTATATAACATTTTTAAAACTACCTGAATTATCCAGAAATAATTATTTCTGATGCTGTTAAACTACTAGGCTCATGCAAACATATAATATTGATCTACATTATGAGTTGATAGCCATAAATCTTACTAAGGACTGAAGGTTAAACTTAAAGCATGAGGAAATAATAAATAGACGGAGAAATATTTTATTGATCCTTGAGGGGAAATTTAGAAAAGACCAAACAAGTTCCTCTGAGATGTGATAAATGCAACACATTACCTCACAAACATAAAGCTGCATTCCGCTTTCACAGCAAACAAGCCGCACTCTTTCAAGTGGACAGCCTTTCTTTTGGTTTGTTTTATCTTATTAAATGTTGGCTCCAAAAGTAGGTGGCACACATGAACATGTATGACCTTGACCTGATTGTTTCAGATGCTGTCATATAATCTGACATGCCCTTATTGACCCAGTCTGCAAGACTCCAGCTTTTTATTTCTGTGAAACAGAGAAAGGAGGATGATTTAGAGACAGATGGGATGATCAGGGCAAGGCACCATAGCAGAAACCCCGGGCCGTTGAAGTCCTGTATGTGACGGGGCACCAGAGGACAATGTTTGGCAACCGATCTATTTTTTTTTTTTCTGTCAATGTTATTAGCCCTTTACTAAGATCAGTCTCCGCAATCTGACATAAAATTAATTCACTTGTTAAAAGCGATCACAGACTTTGATACTTTTTTGTACAGCGTTTGAGGTTTCAAGGTTGGTGGGTCACAACTAGTGGGACGTGGACAAAGGGAACCAGTCAAGCTTTTAGTGGACAGTTCTTAAAGGAACCACTTTTCCTTACTGTAAGGAACATTTTAAATAAACTGAAAAACAAATTTTCATTATAAAGAACACTAAATGGAAAGTTTCCATGGATTTTAAAGGTTTTTTATGGAGCCACCAATACCAATAAAGACATGGGGCCCTATCATACACCCGGCGCAATGCGATGCAAGGTGCAGCGCAAGTGTGTTTGCTAGTTTCAGTCCGGCGCCATTCGCATTTTCCCGTCCAGCGCCACGTTGTTTAATTAGCAAACGCATTTGCGCCCATTTGTGCACCCATGGGCGTGCTGGTCTAAAAAAGAGGTGTGTTCAGGCGCATTGCTGGTGCAATGCTATTTTAAGGAGCTGAAAATACACTGCGCCATAGACCAACACAAACCTGGTCTAAAGTCTGGCACAGTGTTTTTTCTTTGTTATTTAAAGAGCGTGTTAGTATAGAGGCGGGTCCACAATGCACGTACACGCTGCTTATTAAACACAGGGACGCACAGCAGCACACAAACATGCCAAATATTAAAAATTAAAGGATTGCAATGCATAAGAATTTTTTGTAGGCTAATTAAATATATATAAATGTATAAATATATATATATATATATATATATATATATATATATATATATATATATATATATATATATATATATATATATATATATATATATATATAAATGCCTACATGTCATAATGGATAGTCATCGCATGTATCAGAATTAGGCTATCTATTTGCTCACACACTAACAGCTCCGTTTCATCTTGGAGACACATTCTGTCTTTGTGCTTGCCAAATTCCGCCGTGTAAATAGCAAATTAGTCATGGCATCAGGTATAAAACCTGGTTACAATTTGATTGATGACAATAGAAATACTTTTTTCCCATATACTTACCTTGGATCTCCTATAACTTGAAAAATCAGGGTGCACATGCACAATATGTAAATAGTACTTCTAGAACCTGACATACTTTCAGCTTTTGTTAGAAATCAATATTGGAGATTTTTTCCAGTATGCTGACACATATTCAAAAGGCATGTTCACACCGAGAACAATAACTATACTAAGAACTATTGTTGTGTCACCTCCTGCTTTAACTGCTCAAACTATTTAAAGTCCTATTATGATTACGATTATGATTGTACAGTGCACTTATAACACATACAGTACACATATACACATATACACATACAATTTTATGCTGAAATTTACATTGCGCACTGCACAAATATTAAAAACCAAAAGACACTTTGGTCTTTTTGGTAGAACTCAATATTGGAGATGTTTTGAACACTGTTCCTGCTGCTCTTTTTCATACTGTTAACATACAGTATATAATAACCAGTGGTTTTCAAGTCCTAAGTGTACCATAAATCTTAGTCCATACATATTTTTCTGCTGGATTCTAAGTCTTCTAAAGCAGTTTGATTTCATTTCAATTCTGTTCCATCATTTCTGCCAGCCTTTGCATTGTCAAACTTGGCACTTTAAGACAAATTTAATTTCGGTTGAGCTATTAATTGGCATAAACACATTGTATGCACTTAAGTAGGTTAAGTCCCTGAAGTAGCGAAGTATCTGCCAATAACAAATCTAAATGTAATCAAGAGGAAGGGAAAATCTGACATATTGTTTTTTCCTAAGATGTAATTCTATGAAGCATATATAAATAAGTAGATATTACTCATCAAACTCTAACTGTCCATGTTAAATTTACTTAATTCCTTTGCTAAAATTACCTAACATAGTTAAGTAGATTTTACTTGGTTCAATACTTAAAATTTACTTAAAATTGTTAGTGCAAATTGTTACAAAGATTTTTTTATGTAAATCCTACGTTATTTTTTTCAGTGTAGAAGTAAATAATTCAATCAAAAATACACATTTAAAATTCTTAAAGTTGTGTAGATCACACACACACAAAAATGACTAGATCAATGCTAAAATTAAGTTTTAACTTTATGTGCAAATTTTATTTCAACAAACAGAAAAATTAAGTAGTTTGTACAAAGACTAGTCTTGTTGGATCTACGTAATAAAATTATGCAAAAGAATTCATCATATATTTTAAGTAAATCAAGCAGAGAATTTTTTATCAGTGTAGTTAAATGCAATGCTCCAGTATATTTCCCTCAGTTACAGATTTTAAAAATGTACTTTTACAAGGTCACTCTCAAAAACCAAATGCTAAAAATGCTATTAAAGCATGTGGTTCACTTGCAAACATGCAAGTAAATGAATAGCAGCTTATTATCCTTCAAAGATAATATGTCCACTTAATATTTTTTTTTTCCCTAATGAACACAGAACCCTCGATACTTGTGGTACACCACACACAATGATGGTAACAATCAGTGGCTAGTGTTTGAGTATAAATGGATCATTTCAAGTAGAAAATGAACTCCACATGTCACAAAACAGTAAGTTACTAAACCTAACAACAAAAGCAAGCAAAATAACTCGAAAACAGTGGAAAATATTACTTTTTTAATTAGTCATGCCCCAGTGCATGATGGGAAATACGGAATCATTGATATTTACTTAAAGAATCCTTCTAAACATAACAAGCAATTCCTAGTAAAATATACTTATAAGTTCAAACTTTAATTTCTACAAGCTTAAATTGAATACTAATATAGAATGTACTTTTTTTTTTTACTTCTCGCCTTAACTAAATTATTTAATGTAGAAATTACATTTGTTTTTATGTAGTATTTACCACACCACAAAATCGTTTTTATCAGTGTAACAACCTCTGCATATTTAGGCTATATTTAGAGCATCGACATGAAAGCAGCTTAAATATAGTTGTATTCTGGATTTAACTTGTGGCGAACTGGTATATATTGTCCTATTTGGATTGTTTGAATACATAAATGTTGTCAGGACCATTTCAGTGTTGCTCAGCCAGGAAGCTCATCCCATCAAAGGCAGAAGCTTTCTGTTTTTCTGCAGCATTCCATCTGCCTCATTCTCTAGAAGTTTTAGTCCTTGAGATGAGATGAAAGGAGTCAAGTGGCCCACAGCAATCAGTGCTCAATCACTGCACAGGCTTTGAATTGTGACCCGCTCCCTCTGCCACTCTACAGGTGGGGAAGCAATGTTAAGTGGTCTGTCCACTGGCAGAAAGAGGTCACCCAGAGGGCGAAAGGGATTGTGGGGAGCACTGGTTCAGAGAAAAAGAGAGAGAGAGAGTAGGGAATGAAGGGACTGAAAAGACAGCGAGAGGAGGCAGAAAATCTGGAAGGGTTGCGCGGGTCAGAGACAGCTTTTCTAGACGGGACGGGTCATTCTGTGATGACTTTAATTTCCTGAGATCGGTCTTGTTCACATTCTCTAGCTCTAATCTAGGTGTCACATTCACACTGATTGTCAGGCCATGCATATGGAAACTCAAAAAGCTTGCCAGTGTAGCTTCATAGCCACAAGCCACACAAAAACTAATGTATTTTTACATGTAACTTTTTACCACACATACAAATGGTAAAAAATTTAACCGTTCAGAGACTGATCTGTTTGTGTAGTAATTTGCTACTGAAGCCAAAGGGTCGATGGGATGTCCTGAATGAGGCCATTCTGAGAGGGAGCAGTGTGAGGATCTGTGGGATCTCTGAAATGTAGAGGCTCCGCGAGGTCACTAAGCATCGGCTCTATCAATGTTTTCAATCCCACGTCATCCCGGGGGAAATCAGCGAGTACTCAGAAATCTTGTGAAAGGAATTGTTTCACCAAAAATGGAAATTCTGTCTTCATTTACAAACCCTTAAACTTGACAACCCCAGTCCTCATTCACTTTCATTGTATCAAAAGAGTGCCATATATATATACAACCCGAATTCCGGAAAAGTTGGGACGTTTTTTAAATTTTAATAAAATGAAAACTAAAAGACTTTCAAATCACATGAGCCAATATTTTATTCACAATAGAACCTAGATAACATAGCAAATGTTTAAACTGAGAAAGTTTACAATTTTATGCACAAAATGAGCTCATTTCAATTTTGATTTCTGCTACAGGTCTCAAAATAGTTGGGACGGGGCATGTTTACCATGGTGTAGCATCTCCTTTTCTTTTCAAAACAGTTTGAAGACGTCTGGGCATTGAGGCTATGAGTTTAAACAAGGCCTTCCCTGAAATAGACGTTGTTTGGAGGGAAGCATATGTTGCTCTTAAACCTTTATATACCTTTCAGCATTCACAGAGCCTTCCAAAACATGCAAGCTGCCCATACCGTATGCACTTATGCACCCCCATACCATCAGAGATGCTGGCTTTTGAACTGAACGCTGATAACATGCTGGAAGGTCTCCCTCCTCTTTAGCCCGGAGGACACGGCGTCCGTGATTTCCAACAAGAATGTCAAATTTGGACTCGTCTGACCATAAAACACTATTCCACTTTGAAATAGTCCATTTTAAATGAGCCTTGGCCCACAGGACACGACGGCGCTTCTGGACCATGTTCACATATGGCTTCCTTTTTGCATGATAGAGATTTAGTTGGCATCTGCTGATGGCACGGCGGATTGTGTTTACCGACAGTGGTTTCTGAAAGTATTCCTGGGCCCATTTAGTAATGTCATTGACACAATCATGCCGATGAGTGATGCAGTGTCGTCTGAGAGCCCGAAGACCACGGGCATCCAATAAAGGTCTCCGGCCTTGTCCCTTACGCACAGAGATTTCTCCAGTTTCTCTGAATCTTTTGATGATGTTATGCACTGTAGATGATGAGATTTGCAAAGCTTTTGCAATTTGACGTTGAGGAACATTGTTTTTAAAGTTTTCCACAATTTTTTTACGCAGTCTTTCACAGATTGGAGAGCCTCTGCCCATCTTTACTTCTGAGAGACTCTGCTTCTCTAAGACAAAGCTTTTATAGCTAATCATGTTACAGACCTGATATCAATTAACTTAATTAATCACTAGATGTTCTCCCAGCTGAATCTTTTCAAAACTGCTTGCTTTTTTAGCCATTTGTTGCCCCCGTGCCAACTTTTATGAGACCTGTAGCAGGCATTAAATTTTAAATGAGCTAATTAAGTGGATAAAAGTGTAAAATTTCTCAGTTTAAACATTTGCTATGTTATCTATGTTCTATTGTGAATAAAATATTGGCTCATGTGATTTGAAATTCCTTTAGTTTTCATTTTATTAAAATTTAAAAAACGTCCCAACTTTTCCGGAATTCGGGTTGTATATATATATATATATATATATATGTATAGATGATTGGAAATACATTTTCTATACAATTTTGCCTGGAATAGTTCACCTAACAACTACTTACTTGATTTTTTGAGTGTTTTGTAACCAAACCTCATGATGTCACCTTTTATAGTCATAACAAAAATGAGTCACTTGCTGAATAACCTAGTAGAGATGTCCTTAAGAAAGATCAGCTTGTTCTCAGAAGCTGGAGGGAGAGTCAAACCTCAGATGTGACTGACAGTCTGAGGAGCTACTCAAAGTGTGGTGAGGAATCTGACTGACAGCTCGGAGACTGGACCGGGAACAGCGGCAATCGGACGGAGAACCTGACAGGTTATATATGCCCTTCAAACCGACAGACGCTGGGTCAGGTCAGGACGGCAGAACATACTGGAGATGGACAGGGTGAGAAGTTCTTATGAAGGAGGTATGAGGACAGTGTTACTGAGGGTCATGGTTCTGAGACCACAAGGCAGAGGTTATGAATTTGGGATGGTTTAGATGCTTTTTGATGGAACTAAAGAAATCACACTTCTTTCTATGGAAGGCCAGAGAATTAAAAATAAATAAATAATAGCCAATAATAGTTTTAAATATCACACTTCAGAATTTGTTTCTCAAAATACTTAAAAAAAAAAAAAAGTCTGAATTGCAATATATGAACTTGCAAATCTGAGGAAAAAAGTGAAATTATGAGATAAAAACTGACTTTTTTCCTCACAATTCCGAGTGTATATATCATAATCATATGTTTATACTTTATAACAATGATTCTAAGATTTCAGCATTTATGAGAAACCTTTAAAAAAAGGTTTGAATTGTGAGATGAGAAGTATTTTTATAATATTGTTTTATCCCATGTAAGAAAAAAGCTTCCAAGCATTTTATCGGTGTGACTTAAAATTAAATGAAATTTTGGTTTAGTTCTGAAATTCCATAAAATAAAAATAAAAATGTTTTAGTTTTTTTAAATATTATATTTAAATATTTAAATTCATTTGCAGAGGTATGCAAATTTACACAGAATCTAAACATCAATTATAATTTGTGTTTTGGCAAATGCTTTTTAAATAATGGTTTAAATATATTTTAGGCTCATTTGCAAAATGCAAATCTCTGAATTAAGGTTTTTTATTTTGCCATATGTAAATGTAATGAACAGAGTTTTTCTCAGAATAAGGTCAGAAAATGTGAAAATGTACATTATGTGTGGGTCTGGAAATTTAATTTGCTGATGGTTTTGCATTTAAACAGGTTACGCTCATTCGACTCATGAGTGACTCAAACACTGATGCATTTACAGGAATCTACAAGATGTTTCAGTCGGGTAGGATGTGGAAAAGAAATTAGCATTGATTTCATTGTGTTTTCAGTAACAGCTGCAGGAATAAAAATATGAATAGGGCTTTCAGTAAATGCTTGAATGAATCTTAACTTACCATTCATATATTTTGAATACTTAATGTCACAAGTGGACCCTGTGTTTTACAGGATGTTGCAATATTAATGTTGTTAGAATATGTCATCACATCACCATGAATGTTTAATGAGTATTTCATTCACTCCCAATGATTTCAGGACTAAATAATTCTTAGTTTTGTTGCCAAAAAGCTCAGTAGTGGTTTGTATCAAAGCTGAAATATACATTTACAGTCATTGTGCTAATAGTGTGTCGTGCTAGCTGCTTGACAGTCACCACAGTAAAAATCTAAATTTTTCACAAATCTATCATTTCATCCACTTTGCTACTATAACCATACATACTTATGTTGTTGTCTTTAGCATTTTACATTTTGTCAACAGAAAATGTTTCCCTTTGCTTGTTTGATGGCTACACAATGCTACTGTAGCATTAACAATGCTAACATTATCAACAACTTTCTCTGCGTAAGACTAGGCACTTTGTAAGAGGCTGTTGTTTGCTTTTATCTTTATTTGACGCCAGCTTATCTGTTTTGTGAACAGTAGCAACATTTGCACTGTTATATTAGCTTTAAAAGGACAGCTACATGAAAATGTAATAACTCTTTCCCTTTCAGTTGAGGTCACCTTATTTTACCTCTGTCCTAGTTTTCTATGGCCATTTTCATACATTTTTGAAAAGGAAATAAGTTGCGAACACCATTTATTTTGACTTTTACTAGTTAATGGCTATCTAATGGGCTCCGTTTTCACATATCTATCAGGTCCACAAGACCATGGCGTGTCCTATTTGTCGTTTTCAGTTTCAAATGGATGCTCATGAGCGCCCTCCTTATGGCCACTGTACGGACTGTGGTTGCTCAATGCACACTCAGTGCTCCAGTGCAGGCCTCTATGGTACTAAAGCCCTATTGATTTTGGCATGACTTTTTTTTTGCATTTTTGAGGCCTTTGTCATGTATCACAGTTTCCACAAAAATATTAAGCAGCACAACTGTTTTCAACATTTCTTGAGTATCAAATCTATTTTACAATGATTTCTCAAGGATCAAGTCACACTGAAGACTGGAGTAATGAAATAGACAAAACTGAAATGAAACCGCACAATATTAAAATTTTTACTGTATTTCCAGTGGAATATATGAAGCCTGTGAGAAGAATCTTCTTTAAAAAAAAATAAAAATAAAAAAATTCTAGACTTTTGAACAGTTGTAAGACATATATAAAATAAATGCATTTGGATACCTTCTAAATGCAGTTATTACAAGCTTTATTCTCAATAAATTCAGCCCAGAGTACAGATCAATGCAAAAAAATGCATTCCCATCTAATGAGGGAGGAGCAGTTGGGTGAACTTTATATTCTTTCTATATTATATTCACTGGAAGCAGGCCATTCTACTACATTTGGAGGATTTCTGCATACTTCAACTAGGCAGAAGTAGGACATGAATTAAAACAATCCGATGAGACCTAAAGCATCTCTCAATAGCGTAAGAGAACAGAAAGGCGAAAAAGAGGAGGATGAAGGAGGGGTGAAGGATACGGATGTTTGGGCTCTTCTCTAAAGGAAGAGTGAGACAATGTCAATTGTATCTGGAAGAAAGCCATGCTGAGATGCATAAGTGACAGTGAAAATTCAATCAAGAGGGACTCCGGGTGTATTGGCTCTAACACATGGTGGCCAGCGGTGACATTCGTACTGTGGCGTTTACTCTGGGGGATGGGTGCAAGAAAATGACAGTCCAGACACAAACTGACACGCAGCAGGCAAAGTGTGCTCAACACACACGTCATCTCCACCCAGTGTCCCACTGAGCCTTTGTTTCCCATCAGCACTCTCTCAGGAGACAACGAGCTGTTGAGTACCAAAACTAACTACATATTTTGAAAGTCAACTCTTCAAGCAATGGAGAAGTGACAAAATGGAAAATTGATCACCAATCACCCACAAACATGTTGATCCAGGAATATGTCACACTTGGTAAAATAAGGTTCTGTCTGTCTGTTTGTAGTGTTAACAGTCAGATACTGTATGATTTTTCTCCCTTTTATGGACGTTTAGTTTTTTGCTGTCAAGATCGTTTTAAAGTATGTTAGCTTGTTGTTTTTGCTAACATACATTAACAAAATCTACCAAGCTAGCATTGTCTTGTTATATCGCCATCCCTTAAACATGGACACGTGTTATTTAGATAAATAGTACAAATAGCAGGGCTCTTTAAATCAATTTTCCCAACAGACTCCATTGGTTTGTTTTTTGTTGCTTGTATTTTTTTTTTTTTCGACTATGGTTTTTTTCTGAGTTCAAAAAGCATGGCTAATTAATTGAAATAATTTATCCAAATTAAACAACAGTTCATTAACATTTTCATAATCGTAAACTAAATTAAATTAGGGTTAGGGTGGATGAAATTATTAATTAGGGTTTTAACAATTTAATAATTTATTAACATTGTTACAGTAATATGACCCTATTAAATGTTTTATTTATTTATTTCAGTAATCCTGTGTTATGTCATTTTTTCTCAATTTATGATTTAATATAAATTAATATACAAACCGTGTTAATCAAACAAATGCATAAAGCATTAACAATTTAATTAATCTTTCACAATGTAAACAAATTAAAACGTAACACTTGTTAGGCAGGGCTGCACAATGAAATTTTACTGTTAAAATAAAAATATGGAGAGAAATTTGCAATATTCCGATATTTGAGCTATTTAATTTGCGACAGATTTTAAATAAAATAAAACTTAATACAATAATACAATAAATAAAAAAATATTGCAAACAATAGGACAAATGCAATATGAAAAAAGATACATATTGAATAATTTAGTCATGTGCATGGAAAGCCACCTGGAAAAAAGCACTTCTTTTGCAGCTCAAAATGTTTTCAACTCATTTTTAGTATGATGCACAGAATGCAGCATCGCATTTCCATAATGGAAGCCAAAGTCAATAATGAGAGTAAATCTAGTAATCACCGGGGTGGGGGGGGGTTGGGGGCAGGGTTTCATATTTTATTGAAGCAGCCCTGGGCGCCGCCATTGGCTAGCGGACCCCCACCTGCTGTTAGCATTCCATTGACTCCCATTCAATTTGGCACCACTTTGACAGCGAATAACTTTACATCTTTAAAGACTCCATTTGTCCATTAATTATTTCTAAAGAAACACGAAAATGTATAAAAGGCTCCATTACCTTGTATCTTACGTTATGGTCCCATAGAAGCAGTTTTTGTAAAATATAGGCTAACCATTGCGTCATAACCAGCGACTCTCTGTCGCACAGTAGAGAAATTACCATATGGACAGGAGGAGAAGCTCGCAGGCAATCTTTTACTGTCTATGAGGCAATCGGGGGAACGTGGAGGCATAAAGTCAAGGGAGATAATTAATCGGAACACTTACCAAAATGTCCTCATGTTCACGCTCGCCTTCTCTGCAAGATTCGGTGGGTGATTCAGATTTCTCCTGGCACAGCGATTAGAAGACTTACAATTGTCAGACAGGTTGCGCACGTGATATGTACGTCATCAAGTTCAGTTTGAGTTTTCACAGTACGCTCGACCCCCAGGAAGAAATTGACTTCACTTGTCTCCGTTGAATCCAATGGGGTCGCTGTGTCCATTTCTTTTAATGTCTATGGTAATCACACAACCCTAGTCATTAAAACATTTTTGAGAGCAAGGGGGCCCCCTGGTGGTTTGGAGGCTTTTTTTTTTGAGTTTAAAGAAGTCTTCCACTGCGGCAGACGCTGAAAACACTTTGAGCATCATGCATGCCCGAGTATGTGTAGCAGACGAAACTCTGCCGCTCATTCAGAGAGAAACACAGAGTATGATCATAAACCAAAATTCTGTGGCATTTTTATGACTGAATTCCACGGTTCTGTCTCGCAGAAATCATAAGGCCCTCCATTAGAAATATTACACATACATTTATACCCCACAATGTTTAACTTGCTAGAGTATATTGTCTGCACAGGTTTTGGCAAAATCTCATTTGCATTTTAAGACATTTTTCGTCTCCAGACAACCTGACACCTTTGTGTCGACATTCAGCTGTGAAATTGCACCTTGCTCCATATGTCACTTTATAACAAACTATGTTTCACTTGGGGAAATCTTTGTAATTGTCTTCATGTATATCACCTGATGGACCCCTGTAGATTTGGGTCAACCGATGTTGTATTAGCTGAGCTTTTGTTCAGATAAGTAGAACAGGAACGAGAGAGAGACAAGGAGAGAAACTGGTTCTATCTTACCACTGCCTTCAAAGCCATGTTGGTTCTGTCTGTTCCCTTGCCAATCCGTGGAGTCCATGTCCAAACACAGTCTTTACTAGAACAGGATTGGACCGGAGCCATGCTTGAGGAAAACGCTAAAGCTAATAAGTGAAGTCCTGTGGACAGTAATTGCTTTATGTGGGAAAATTTCACCATTTACAGACATTAGCTAGTGATTTTACTACTAGCTGAATTGGAAATTATTCAGCCAAACCACAAACTGAGCTCATACTGATTTTTGACAGATGCAGTGATTTAGGTTGAGACTATCCAACTAGCACCATGCTAATAGCTTGATGCTAATGCTAATTATGTTTTGCACGGCTGATGTTTGCTAATAATTAACTTCACACTAAATTCAAAACACATTATGTCACTTTCTGGATGATGATGACATAAAGGACCTGGCTTTTGTTAGCTGAAGGAATTTTATAAAAAAATAAAATAAACAAAATAACAGGAAATTGACAATGTAGGCAATAGTTTTCTAATTGATTACCAATTAATACACTTTTCCCAAGAAAAGCCTGGAATTTTTCCTAATATGTTGCCAAATGTATGGTATAAAATGATTCAGATTCTAGTTCAATCCATGTTCATGTAATTGTGATATGGAGATATAAGAAAACAAATGACTGATATTATAAGCAAGTTTAATGGTTATATATTATCCATTATATTTAGACATATATGACTGGCACATGACAATATGCTGCATAACAGGAATGACCTAATTAGCCTTTAACTGCAGCAGCTTTATGAACTGCACCAACACACTTAAACACCAAGGTTTTTATTTGGAATCAGTGGTTCCTTAAAGAAACTTCAACATACGTGGAATCTTTCCATTAAAAGATTCTCAAAAATGGTTGAGGAACGCAAACATGGAGAACCCAGAAACAGTTTGTTTAGACGCCTGCTGCTAGCTGCAGCATCTGCTGCTCCAGTGAGAACTGGTTTTCTGAGCTTTCTGTCAACTGGTGAAGCAAACACTTACACGCCCAGACGGGTCTGACTGGTAGCTGCAGACATACCGAGATGCCGCCACGTGCCTCGAGTTGAAGCGTCAGAGGTTGTGACGAAAAGTGCTTTCCTCACGACACTTGACCCTGCTCGTTGTTTCCATCAGAAAAGATTTGACCTGAACCTGCCAAAGTCAGTCATCTAATTCATCATGCGAGAGATGAGATAGATGCACTGTAGCCGACATCATTGATCTTTGGGAATATTTGTGCAGATGTGCACATTGAAACTAATGTGTCGTATAAACTTGCATTAATAAATCCATCTAAAATTAATGAAAGCATTTGCTCAAATGCCACAGTTTTGAAAAGGAATCAAGTATGCAGACAGATGTTTTTTTTCGGATAGTAAAGGCTAATCACTTATTTCAAAGCAGTTCTTCGTCATTCTGTCAGAATACTCATCCAAAATAAAAGTAAATCCTGTCATCGCATTCATTGTTCCAAATCTTTCTACTGTGGAACACAAAAGGTGAATTTTGAGGAATGTCCTGTTTTTAGTTTAATGGGAGCGAATGAAAATTAAGGCTGTCAAGCTTCAAAATTACAGCAACAAAAAAAATACATAAAAGTAGTTCATATGACAACTTATACACTGTATGCTGCATCTTTTAATATATGATATGTAATGTAATATCATAGCTTTGTGTGAGAAACAGATCAAAATCTATACGCTGTTATTCACAAAGTAAAAAAATGCAAATGTGGTTTCAGTGTTGTAGAACTAATCCTATTACAAATTGGTTTTGGCAATTGACATAAAATATAAAAATGACATGAAAAATTTAAACTAAAAAGATTGAATGAAAATTAGAAATGTTGTCTTGGCAGCTTTACTGAAATACATTTCACTAATAAGTATACATTAATAGGTAAAAATAAAAATACATTACAGCTGAATAGACATATTAAAACAAATAAAAAAGCACATAAAATTGCTAAAATTTTAAATGAAACAAAAATGAGCACCAACAATATAAAATAAAAGCTTATTCAATAAGTCCTGTAAGTACACTAAAATAAGACTTAATGGGATTATCGAACAAGTCATTCTAATTATTTCAATATTTTTCAATGAATCAGTTGATTCAATTTATAAAACAAGTATGAATGATTTAATGATTCATTATAAGTTTAGGAGTTCAACTTCAATTGATTCATTCTCAGCTTACCATAGAAAAAGATTTTGTATGAATGAAATGTAGCGAATAAATGATGGACTATCTCTTTAAATATTCTCATTAGCTTTGGTGGAATCCTGATTATTATCTAACAGTGGCTGTGAAATAATGAACACTAAGGGTTATGAATAAATTTCCTTGTACCTTGTACCAAACACATTGAAATGCTCTTGATAATGGCTTCAACAGATCCGGTGCGTATCCTCTTTCCCATACTTCCGTCCGGCTTTTGCATCCATACCAACACACACATACACACGCACAAGCGTAGCATTGTGGCTGGAGGAGGAGAGATGGGAAGTGAGTGATTGATTCAGAGGCTGAATAGCCTTTTCTACCCTGCATTGAAATTCAGTCACTGAATCTGCACGTCCCGTGTCTGCGGATCAGTGTCCGGTGTAACCGTATCCCTTTAGCTTTACAAACTCCAGAGTGTGTAACATTCTGGAACATATGTCTGTAATAATAAGGCACGTGTTTGTGGTTGATATCCATTTCATCTCTTTATTCATTTCTTTTCACAGTATAGGGAACTAATACTGGAACTGTTCAGCATTGTGGACCTCAACACTTCCATTATTGTCTTTTTTATTTTATATGTGTGTGTGTATGTGTGTGTGTGTGTGTGTGTGTGTGTGTGTGTGTGTGTGTTTGTGTGTGTTTCTGAGATGATAACTGAACAGCACTCAGCTTTGTTTTTATTTGTGAAATTATGTTTAAGATATATTTTTATTTGTTGTATCCATGAAAGCAATGCTTTTTTTGTGATATCTATGATAACAGATTGTATTTGTATCTCTTTCTTTTTTTTTCATACACGGCTGAGCTATCAGCTCTCTCTGAGTGATCTGAGAGCTGTGATTCGTTTTTTTTTTTTAATCTATTTTATTGTGAGAGGAGGCTTTCTTTGACCTTTCAGCCAAAGGAAACTCAAAATAGGTTTTCAGTTCACAGCTGAGCACATTATCATAATGTATCTGGTTTGGCAAATGCAGCGCAGACTCGATGTACTGAATAAGCCTCTTACCTCATCAGTCATGTGTAGAGAACAAGTGTTAAGACCAGACATGACATCAGGCTGGAACAAGATGTCACATCTGAATCCCCATTGCTGTCTGTCTGTACACTTAACTCAAACAGGACGTGCTGTTTATCCAGAACTTGATTTGAAGCCCACACAAAGATAATAAATGAATTCATCATCCATTAAGAACCAGAGAACTCATCCTACCAGCATGTGTTTCAGTTGAATCTTTGTGATGACTTGTGCAGTTAGTTTGTGTGTGTGTGTGTGTGTGTGTGTGTGTGTGTGTGTGTGTGTGTGTGTGTGTGTGTGTGTGATGCGTAACCCGGGCCATGAGAGGTGCAGAATGCTGGACAGATCATTGCAAGATCATGACCAAGGTCCTCATGAAAGTGCGCCCCCCCATGCGAAAACGAGGATCTAGTAGGAGGCGACTAGACTGTGTCCTCCTGGAAGATATCACTGCAAGGAATGAGTTTCGTCGCTCCCTGGCTGAGAAACTAGGGGAACTAGAACTCCTCCTGAGGGATGGTAATGCCACAGAACAGCAGTGGACCTCTATTACTACAGCCTTTCATGAAGCAGCAGCCCAAACAATCGGCTATAAGAGCAAAACCCATCAAGACTGGTTTGACAACAACTCAGAGTCCATCCATAACCTACTAAGCAATATGCACAAAGCACATCAGGAAACCGTAAGAAAACCCTTATCCAGCACCGCCAAACAGCATTGGCAAAAAGTTCGTTGGGAAGTCCAGAGAACTCTGCGGACCTTACGAACAAGTGCAAAGGGGATAGGACCATTTGTGACAACCATAGGGGCATATCACTTCTTGCTGTGGCAGGCAAGGTCCTGGCTAAGGTGATGTTACAAAGACTGATCAATAACATCACCGAGTCTATGCTACCCGAGTCACAGTGTGGGTTTAGAAAGAACAGGAGCACAGTCGACATGGTCTTTACAACCCGGCAACTTCAGGAAAAGTGCAGGGAGCAACATAAAGACCTGTTAATGGCTTTTGTCGACCTCTCCAAAGCCTTCGACACTGTGCAGAGAGATCTCTTGTGGGAAGTCCTCCTCCGGTTTGAATGCCCCACTAAGTTTGTCAACATCCTCCGTCAGTTTCATGATGGAATGACTGCTAGGGTGACAATAGGAGTTCAACAGTCTATCCCTTTCCCTGTGCGCACAGGGGTAAGGCAGGGGTGTGTACTGGCACCAGTGCTTTTTAACATCTTCCTCATTTGTGTCACCCAGCTTCTCCACAAGTAAATACAAGACAACAGTGGAGTGACAGTAGCATACAGGCTGGATGGTAACCTCTTTAATATCAGGAGACTGCAATCAACCACCAAACTGCACAGAGTGAGGATATTTGAGCTGCAGTATGCAGATGACTGCTCTCTCATATCTCACTCTCCACAAGACCTCCAGTCTGTCTTAGATGCAGCAGTGAGGGCATATAGCAGGATGGGGCTGACCATCAACACCGCCAAAACAGTGGTAATCTGCCAGTGGAGTGCCAACATCCCACCCGCACCACCCATTTTCTATGTTGCAGATGAAAAACTATCAATTGTGCCATCATTCATATACCTGGGGAGTATTATCTCTGAAGACAATAGCATTGACAATGAGGTCCAGAACAGAATCAAACAAGCATCTGCTGCCTTTGGGAGACTCCGGCGGTGGGTTTTTCAGAACAAGAACCTTCATCTCGACACAAAAATATGCATCTACCAAGCAGTCTGCATCACCACCCTCCTCTACAGCTGTGAAGCATGGGTTACTTACAGCTGCCACATCAAGTCCCTGGAACACTTCCACATCTGCTGTCTCCAGCGCATCCTGCGTATCACTTGGTGTGACAGAGTGCCTCACACTGAGATCCTGAGGAGAACAGGATGCAAGAGTATTGAGGCCACAATCACCCAGCACCAACTGCGCTGGCTGGGGCATGTCATAAGAATGCCCTACAACCGTCTGCCCCGCAGAGTGCTATATGGCCAGCTACAACTAGGCCAGCGCTCTGCTGGAGGCCAGAAGAAACACTTTAAAGACCAAATGAAACAGTGCTTAAGAGGTGCAAAATATAACCTGGGGACTTGAAGAACATGGCTGCTGACCGTAAAACCTGGCGGCAGCAGTGTCTAGATGGGACCCACGCACTGGAGGAGGAAAGGACAGTTAGGAGACAACAAAGAAGGCTCAGGAGAAACACACCCATAAATACCAGTAACACCAATAGCATGTTTATATGCCCCACCTGCAATAGAACCTGTGGATCCAGGATCGGACTATTCAGCCATCAGAAAACTCACCGTTAAAAGACAGAAGTGGACGTCATCATCGGATTCGATTGACAACCGCAAGCAAGTGTGTGTGTGTCGTACTAGCAATTATTTATTTTTAAATTCCAGGTGAAGTCGCTTGTTTCATTGTGTTGAGGTATTTCCCGTTGAAACAGGAAGGTTGGGCAGGGTATATCAATCTTTAAAAATGAACACAACATCATTGGGAGATCACATCACTGGGACATTCTCATTAAGGAGAGCTTTTGATTGGATAGAAATCTGTTTAGTGCAGGATGAGTCATCAATATTTTTTCCCAGGAAGAAAAATAATTCTGTTTATTTGATCAAAAATACAGTAAAAACAGCAATATTGTAAATACATAAATATATGCATTTAGCAGATCCTCTTATCCAAAGTGACTTACATTGCATTCAAGCTAACAATTTTCTCCTAACATGTGTTCACTGGGATTCGAAACCCCAACCTTGCACTTGCTAATGCAATGCTATACCACTTGAGCTACAGGAACATTGAATATTGTAAAATACTATTGCAATTTAAAATAACTCCTTAGTATTTAATGAACAGCTTTTGTTTTATTCATTGAAAAAATTGCATGCTGGTTAGTTCACAATAGCAATATTTAAGAATTATTATTGTGAATAATTTTGAGGCATCAGAATGACCATTCACAACATATTTATATATAATAACATTTTTGTTTGCATTTTATTTGATTATTTTTATAATATAAATAAATTCAATCATTTTTAAAATAGTAATAAAATAATTCTACAAAGCAGATTGTTTCTAAAATACCATTGTTTGATGTACTGATATAAAAAAAGGATATTTTTTAAATGTTAAAAAATATTACAATCTCATATACATGTATTATCATCACATTTT